>NC_089828.1:12433126-13058126 GCF_035046505.1 Tiliqua scincoides
AGAAAGGTTTTGTCCTCAGATAAAGTAAAAACATCACATAACTGAGGAAAGAGCTGAAGAAATTAGCATTTTACAGTTCCACATATGGAACTATATGTGCCCATACCATTGTTCTGTGCATGTGCTGACCCGTGTGAGTGACTGCACAGAGGAGCACACAAAAGTGTTTTAGAAGGCAATCTTGGCTTTTGGGGGGGAGGGGCAAGAGGTATTTTGTTTTGTGAATTGCCGTATTCATCATTTAAGGACAGTTGCTACTGCACAGCTCACGGGGCAACCTGTGCCTTTTTGTTTTTCAGAGGAGACAATCAGGTTCAGCTTTCCTTACTCTTTCATATAAGGTAGTAGTTTCTGCCTTTATAAGAACATAGGAAGGTCAGATCATTGTTCCATCTAGCTCATTGTATCTCAACATTTGTCCTCCACCATACTACTTCCCATCATCCACCTATTGGAAGTGGCACTGGAAGTAATTGGTGATGACATCATTCCCAGTTACTTCTGGTTTGGGAACCATATGCAACATGACAAACACCATTAAGAGGCTCAGGGTGGCAGGGGGGGCTTTTTTGAGCATGGAAAAACATGCCTTGGAACTCTGTATGTATTCAAGCAGAGGCTCGACAAGCACCTGTTAAGAGGATTTCCTGCCTAAGGCAGGGGTTGGACTAGATGACCTAATAGACCCCTTCCAATTCTATGATATGATTCTATGATTCTGCCTACCAAGCCAAGCCTCCTACTGCTGTCTGTCACACCATGTTACTGGTCTCGCTGCTAGATGGCAGAAGTCTGGGGGTCCCACAAGTACCACCAGACACCATCTCAAGTATGACTGGTTGCACCCATACCACTGGTTGAGAAACACTAATATAGCTCAATATTATTTACACTGACTGGCAGCAGTTTCTCTAAGGTTTCAGACAGGAGTCTTTTCTAGCCATGTCTGTAAATATCAAAGATTGATCTTGATCCTTTGAGACTTTCCACTTGCCAAGCATAAGCTACCACTGAATTAAGGCTTCCCTTCCTCCCAGATAAGGAGCTAAACCACTACAGCACAGGAAGATGTGGACAATGAAGCATGTCCCATCTCCTGCTTGCACGTCTTGAAGCTTTCACGACATTTGAGTAGTAAGGTAATCTGACTTGTAGCATTATTTAAGGAGAGGGGATTTGTTTTCATCTCTAGCATGCAACTTGGCTCATTTGTTTAAGGTTCAAAGTAGACATTCCATGGAATACATAATGTGGTGTTTTGTTTTGTTTTTGGTAAACAGTAAACATTTATTTTTGGTAAATAGTGCACTGGGAGATTTAAACAGAGTGAAACTAGCAAGAAATAGGGGACTAGAACTTGCCCCCCATTGTGATTTCAATCCTGATCATGCCCCCCCCCCCCATGCTGTTGTACAGTAATTGGAAAAAACCCTTCCTTCCAGTGGAAAGTTGTTTGTTGTAGTTTCCAGGCAGTCATACACGGTGGAGTTCAACCCATGTACACAGCCCACCTTGGAAGCTTCCAGAAGCTCTGCTTCTAAGTGACTAAGATGATTACGGGGCTGGGGCACCTTCCTTATGAGGAAAGGCTACGGCATTTGGGCCTCTTCAGCCTAGAAAAGAGACGCTTGAGAGGGGACATGATTGAGACATACAAAATTATGCAGGGAATGGACAGAGTGGATAGGGAGATGCTCTTTACACTCTCACATAATACCAGAACCAGGGGACATCCACTAAAATTGAGTATTGGGAGAGTTAGGACAGACAAAAGAAAATATTTCTTTACTCAGCGCGTGGTCGGTCTGTGGAACTCCTTGCCACAGGATGTGGTGCTGGCGTCTAGCCTAGACGCCTTTAAAAGGGGATTGGATGAGTTTCTGGAGGAAAAATCCATTATGGGGTACAAGCCATGATGTGTATGCGCAACCTCCTGATTTTAGAAATGGGTTATGTCAGAATGCCAGATGCAGGGGAGGGCACCAGGATGAGGTCTCTTGTTATCTGGTGTGCTCCCTGGGGCATTTGGTGGGCCGCTGTGAGATACAGGAAGCTGGACTAGATGGGCCTATGGCCTGATCCAGTGGGGCTGTTCTTATGTTCTTATGTTCTTATGTTCTGCTGAGCTCTGCACTGCCCCTGCATTCAAAGTCTTCATCGGAACACAAGTTCAATTCCATGGTGTCTGATGTGAATCTGATTTATATCACTGCTTAAGATGTTGGAGGATGAGTATCTTCATCTAAACTTCTGCCTAAACATCATATGCCAAAACTGGGGTGGAATACATCACCACGACCCTGAAAGAGCGAAACTGGTGACCTTGATGATCCAACTTTTGTCAACATCAGAGGTGTGCTAAATGACATCCCAGTTTACTGAAGAAAACTCTTTATACTCAAGACCTATTTAAAGGTGCTTCTCTGCCTGTGTATTGACCAACCTGCAACCAAGAAATGCCTCTGTCCAGGACACTCTGCAGTGTGAACTTTTCGTTGAAAAGCAGTACATAAATACTGTTAATAATAATAATAATAATCTCAAATCAGTGTATCTACCAAGCTCTTTTCTAAGAGATCATTTTACTGCCAACTCTGCCTTCCATCTAGCAGTAAACAGTGACCCTGTTTTCTCTCATTCACTGCTCAGAAGGTCTATTAAGGGTCTGTTCAACATGTACCCACCAATCAGACTTCTATTTCCATCATGGAGTTTGTCACCAATGTATGGGCTAATTGTTTGAGCCAATTGCTATTGGACATTCACCTGCTAATCTTCAAGACTGGTTCGGATAGTTGGCAGTCACCTCTGGAAAGAGGGCCAGTGAACTGTGTTGTGCTATGTTCTGACTTTCCATTTATTTCATTGGGACAAAGTGATACTGAGACCGGACATTGCCTTTTGTCCTAAGGTGATCTCAGCCTTTCACATTAATCAAGACTTAACTGCTTGTCTTTTTTCAAAGCCTGAAGTCCAAAGAGCAATGAGCCTGCACTTGTTGAGTGTTAAGAGAGCTTTATCCTTCTGTATTAACAGAACGGCATCATTCCAGGTGCACAAGAGCCTATCTGTAAAAAAAAATAAATGCAAAAATGTTTCCACTAAGCATCTGGTTTACTGGGTGACCAACAGCTCAATCTTATGCAGATCTACTCTGAAGTGAGTTTCATTGAGTTCAATAGATCTTATTCCCAGGTAGGTAAAATTGCAACTGAAGGCTATCTTCTTGGTCTATATGTTGGCTAAGAAAAAGCTCTGGCACACTTCACCGGAACATGAGCCCTGAGAGGTGTCCCTCTCCTCAAGCTCTGTGGAACAGCAAGATGGTCTGCACACTATCAATCTTCTACTATACTATTTCCTGGACACAAGACTGAGAGCAGATGTCTCGTCTGGGTGTATTGTTCTCCAGGACATCTTCTAATGACCAGCCTGCTTCCTCCCTCCCCCCAAAGGAGGAAAGCTAGCTAGTCTCAATACATGTGACCATACAGAGATTACAAAGGAGAAGGGCAGGTTGCTTACCTATAACTATAGATCTTTGAGTGAACATCTGTACAAACAGTTGACCCACCAACCATGCCCTCTTCACATCTAGTTTCAACAGATGGTTTCAAAAAACCATAGATACAAGTAAGCAATCTGTCCTTTTTCCCCAATTAAAATAGCATGGGGGGAGCACAAGCTGACCTTCGATTTCATCCCATTTAGGCCTCCCAGCACATTATTTACCAAAACCAAAAGAAAACACAGGGTCATGTTACACATTCCACATAACATGTAATTTGAGCCTAAGTCATCTAGAGTTACTGTTTAGCAGGTACCTTAATACAGTACAGTGCAGCTAAGCATGGAAGCCTAGATTGTGATAGCTGAACTGTGGAGTAAATGGAAAGTAGATTAATTGCTGGACCCTTTAAACTGCATTCCACTGAGCTCCTAGTTCTAATTCACAAGAAGGCTGGCTAGCTAACTGTAGATTTTTCATCAAGCTTCCAACAGTGATGCAGAATGTGATGAATGTGTAACTCACTCAGGGCAAACACCCATAGAAACACTTGCACGTTTGCAGAATTGCTTTCTGTTTACCAGCTCCAGCTGCGTAAGTTGGCACTGGACTTTCAGGGCATGCTTTGACACATTTTTTTACATATAACCACACCCACTTTTCCTCAGACCACACTACTTTCTGAAGCTTGTTCAACACAATGGACGACATCACCCCAGCAACAACTGCTTGAAGGCACAGATTGCTGCCATTGCTGAAAAGCCATAAACTATGCTATACTGTACTGAAGAAAGCTTTTTTAAAAAAATTTTGCCAGACGGCTCTCCCAGCATTGTTGGGCTATAAAGTGGCAGCATGTTTTAATTACTGCAAGGGGAAAAGAAGAGAACTGTTGCTGAAACTGTGTTTCACATTAGAAGCAATTTTTGTTTGGAGTTACTGGGAGTTGAGAATAGCCCTGCATTTAACACAGTGGTCTTTAACCTTTTTCATGCCATGAGCCAAACAAACAAACTGGGGACCCACTATCTTTCCACACCCCTTCCAGGACCCTATCCTTCCACCCCTACCCCTGTCATTGCCCACTCCCCTTCTGTAATACCCTACAAGAACTGTTCACTGTAACCAAATATTAGAGAGAGCAGAAAAAGTTACAATGGAGTCTGGCACTGGTGGAAGCTATTTTACTGCTATTGCTAAGAACCTGAGCAGGACTGGGACACAATCTCTTGGTACCTGAAGGGCTACACCAAATGCCTCTCCCTTTACTTGGCGGTGCTCTAGTCCAGTTGTCTTTAAACTTTTTCATTCCCATAAGTTGCTGTGCCCCCACAACTGAGGCTTCATGATCTCACTGGGATCCCAACCCCGCGATTGAAGAACACTGATTTAACATATATGGATCTCTCTCTCTCTCTCTCTCTCTCTCTCTCTCTCTCTCTCTCTCTCACACACACACACACACACACACAGACCATATATTTTAAATCTTTCAAAATAGCTCCAGCATTTGACTTTTCCATCAATAAAAAGACTTTGCAGCTTATTAGCAAAATAAGTATATAGCTAGATCAGCCACAGTGGGTTAGGAGTTGACACTCTATCAGACACCCCAATCCAGTTAGGGGATATATGTGCCTAGGAGCAAACTTTTATGTGCACATCCTTACCTGGATGAGAAACCATGTCCTCTATATGCAATTTTCTGCCCTCCCACTCATCGAGTAGGGTATGAGGAGCTCTGTTAGAGAATAAACTATAGCACCAATGGATTGGTTGGGAGGCAGAAGGGGGACTTCCATTGCCCCCATCCCTGCTAAATGGTTGAATGAAGCAACTGCTGCCTTTCTAGCAAGGGTCTGTGTGTGCAACCCCAGCTGCTGTGCCAGCACACAGCTGGATGAGGGTCAGCGTGATTTTTACATTGTTCAACTAATATTCATATACAGAGCAGAGCTTCATACTCATCATACTAAGTGCAATTTGGACAGCCTTTTATGGATAAAATGAGGTGGAGGCATCCCAATTTAATACAGTATTTTTTAAAAAAAAAATGCATCTCTGCAGTTTCTTCTGTTATCCTGCTACTCAAAATTATACTTGTTCCAAAATTGTTATTAACGAAGTAGAAAGTGCAGCAGAGGTGAATTTGGCCCAGGGAAACAGCTGTGGACATAAATTTGAGTGGAATCCATTCTAAGCACTCTGGACGGAGACAGGAAAACTTGTTGAAAGGAAGCTGGAATTTATTAAAAGTTTTTCTTCTGCTGTGCAGTGATTATAATGACTGTCTTTCCCAGTGATTGCAGCTGGCTACAGGCAAAGCAGTTCATCCCCAAACACCCCTCACAAAATAACGTAAATATGTTTAAATTACTCACAAAGGGCTGATTCACTTGTGTGTGTGCATAGAGTGCATATGGTAACACACAAGGACAGCATGCACACTGATGGGAATGAAGCTTGCAGTTACTTGGAACCATTAACAAGCATTTGTTTTCCTGCAATACATGTGGCTCCTCAACAAATAGTACACATGGTGGGAACTCTGAGGAAAAATGGTAGGACTGTGTACCAAAGAAATCAGGGATAGTGAAGGATTAATTCTTGGCCACTCCCAAGTAATATAATCCCTTTCAATACTACTTAAGAAAACTCTTATTTTCTCATAATGATGATGATGCCAACTGGACACTTACCTTACAGAAGGTTCCAGGATCAATCCCTAGCATCTTCTGATAGAGAGATCCCTGTCTGGAGAGATGCTGCCTATCAGTGTACTAGCTAGCTAGCTAGCTAACTAACTAACCTAGATAGACCGATAGTCTGGCTTCAAATAAGGCAGCTTCACGTGTTAATATGACATTTTATGTTGATTGTTATGACCTAGAATCAGAACATAGTAGTCCACTGAGGAACCAAGAAGAAATCTCAGGGCCCAATCCTAAACAGAGCACACCAGCTTACTGCTGGTGCGCAGTGTCGCAAATGTGCCATAAGGCATGTTTGCAGGGCTTAGCACCAGGCCGGCACCAGAGCAAGACCAGCATCAGCTGGTGCAGGGCTGACACCGACGGGAGGCTGGTGCTTTGCTGTTTGGTGGTTGCCCAGGCTGTTGGATGGCGGAGAGTTAGGTGGGGGCGTGGGGGGAGGCAGGGAGGAAGTGTTCTGGAACGGGATTGGGGAAAGGGCAGAAGAGGGTGGGGAGGAGGCAGTTTAGGTTTGGGCTGTCAGACCCTTATTGGCCCAGGCCCAGTTTTCAGTTCCATCACCAACTTGACTATTTTGGACCCAATTACAATAATGATGGGCTCGTTTATGTATGCATATATGTCAGTTGCTCATCATTTGATTAATAAAAGCTTGAATGGTTGAATGAATGAATGAAGCTTTCAAAAGTTTATGTGCATCAGTTTATGCAAGCAGTTTATAAAAGTCCTAACTGTAGAGTTTGATCTACAATGGTTCATTCACACAGACACTTGATACTTCAGCCATCACGAACATTTTATGGTGGTTTTAAGTCAGACAGTGATATTTTCTGTGGTTGTAGATGGTTCTGCATTTTTGAAATGCTGCCCAGGGTTCTAGTGGGTTTTCTGTCTTGCACACTGTTCATGTTTTGTTCAGTGGGTTTTCTGTCATGCATAGTTTGTCATGCCCTGTTCCCCCTGCCCTATTTTTGGCCTATTTTTCAGTATTTCGGAACACTTTTAACTCCACAGAAGCTCCTATGCAAGTTCAGCAGCCTAAGAAGCTACTGGCAAGCAGCTTTTGTCCTTTGTTTCAAATACACCATTCCCAGACAGCCATGTGCTGGATGTGGATTTGGGTCCTTCTTACTATCTGGAATAGCTACTTCTCCAGGATTGGCAGGCAGCTGCCATTGAGCAACTAAGCCTGTCCATCAAAGTAAAGGGGTGGGATGGAAAAACTAGGTGGGCTCTGCAGAGGTGATCAGGGAATTAATTTATTTTGCTTTGTTTGCTATTTCTACTCCAAGCTCAGCTTGCCAATTTCACCAGCGTAATGTAGGTTGGAGGGTTGTGAGATGTTTTTGAGTAGCATCCCAGCTCCATCCACTGAGTATTAAGGTTACGCTATCTACTTGAACAAGTAAGCCATTTTTCATCAACCTGCTTGTACTTTTACTACCTACATATCTTTTCCCATTTGCTTTAATCCCTTTTTCTTTTCAACATTTAATGAGCTAGTTGTATTTGACTCTTTGCCTGTCTAGTCTCTGGCCATTAGTACTTTAGTAGGTTGTCACGTCTCTTTGCTCTGTAGATGCGGGTCTGTGGGTTTGCTCTGTGAGTTTGATTGTTAATAATAAGCAGTTCAGTGCTCTCCAGGAAGGGATGTTTTTTTCAGATGGGCTCCCTCTGCCTAGTCTCTGTAGCCTGGGAAGGTGACAGTGCATCAAAACTACCCAGGTTCTCCCCCATTTAGTTACTGGTCAAACAAAGGGAGAGCAAGAAGGAATGTGTGCATGTTCTGTCCTCAGAAGTACACCGCTTCTCCAATTCTTAGCATGAAAAGAAGCACAATTCTAACCTTTTGGTGATCTCCCTTGGGTCGTTTGGATAAATGTTTTACTGAAAAGCTGTCTGGAAGTCAGCAGAAGGTATGAAACCACAAAAACAAGGCAAGGAACTTGTGTTTGTATTTTGTACAGTGAGGTTTCAGTTCCCAAATGAAGAACAACTACCAAAAGAACCCGTAAGACCAAAGAAAGAGGTAGGTTTGATATTATGATACAAAATGTGAATCACTTGTTTCCTTATTTCCTAAACAAGGAAATAATCAAGGTTGCTTTGTTAGCCTGAAAAGTTTTTTTTTCGTTTTCAGTGTTGGTGGTTTGGGGAGGAGGGTCAGGCAGTTTACACCCACTGGCCTCAAAGTCTCTTTTCTTCTGAACTCCACTTCTCTGGCCAAGCCCATTTCCCAACACTTTGCCAAAACATTGTCAACGGATCTCATGTGTTAGCCAGAACTAGGAACAGAATTTGCTCCGGGCTTCTCACGCAACCAACACTGCCTTCTTTTGTGTGGGGTTGATACATTCTTCTTTGATGGTAACGTATCAGGTTGGCCCATTTCGTTGGCAACCTAAAAAGCTGGAATTTTTTGATGCCCCAGATGAGAAGGTAAAAAGACATATGGGAGATATCAGAAAATGTTCACAACCTGCCCAAAACATTTTGGCACCTTAGATGGAAAATCTACATATCACCATCCTTCCCTTTCCCCTGGCTTGGGAAAATCACATACCAGTACACACATTCCACAGTTTCATAGCATCCCACATCTTTTGCCAAAGGTCGCCACTTCATCCAACCTAATAATAGGATGCTACCTCATAATATTAGGATCCTGCCTTAGACTGTCCCTGCCACCACTTTTACCAGTTCTGTGACATTGGGCATATCTCATATGGGGCTATCTAGTGGAAACAAAAAACCCCAAATCTTTGTAGCATGTCTAAAGCAGCAGATTTTTGTGTGAACTATACTAGCAAGAATGGACTGTGCATCTAATGTCATATTATTTCCTGATAGGTACTCCTTGAAATCTTAGCCTGAAAAGATGCACAATTCCAACCTCATGTTGATGTCCCTTGGGTCATTGGGCTAAATGATTTACTGAATCCTTCATCCCTGCCATCTTTCTGCTCCTTCTTCCACTTTTCAGAGTTGTATTTCCCTTCTTTTTTTCTTTAGTAACGATTTTCTGTGGGTGTGTACACATCCGCATTTTGTAACCTTATAGAATTCAAGGTATCCCCCTCCTTTTTTCGTTTTGTACTTCTCAGCAAAGTTCATGCATCTGTCTTTAAGGATCATACAATTGCCTATACAATTTCTTTAAAAGCAAAAAAAAAAAAAAAGCCTAAGCCATTAATGAACAGCCCTATTAAAATGAAAAGGAAACATATATATAAACTAAATTCACAGAGCAACAAGGAACAAATAGAACTGATGAAGGCACATCCTGGATAGATAGATATAATAATAATAATATAATAATATACAGTATTTATATACCGCCTTTCTTGGTCTTTATTCAAGACTTTATTCAAGGCGGTTTACACAGGCAGGCTTATTAAATCCACGCAGGGATTTTTACAAATTGAAAGAAGGTTCTCTCTTTCAAGAACCACCACATTCAAGCTGTTACACTCCGATCTGGTTTAACATTCTGGCCTCCATCCTCCCACGCTCCGAGCAGATGGAACAGCTCAGCTGCAGCTTGCCAGCTGCTTCAAGGTCGCACGGTGCTGGTGGCCTCGAACTGGCGACCTTGTGGATGTTAATCTTCAGGCAAATGGAGGCTCTACCCTCTAGACCAGACCTCCTGCCCTATATATAGATAGATAGGTTTGTTTGTTTGTTTAATGAATTCTTATCCCACCTTTCTCCTGTGCAGGCTCTCAAGGTGAATCACAACATTTAAAAACAATTACACAAACACACAGCCAATGAACTTCCAAGGAGTCTACCCAAGAAGGCAGGGTTGGTTGATTAACCACCAAGCAGAGGACAAAACAGTCCATGCTAAAGCTCTACCCTAATTCAAACAGTGGCACCTTTAGGAAGTCTTCTTAAAGCAATTCCACACATTGTGCAGAAATTGTGTTTTCTATGGGTAGATTGCACCAGTGTTTTCCGCAGTGTACATGAAGCATGAACTAAGTTATGCATCCTTATGCACCCGGTTTGGGGTGGAGGGGGGCTGCCTGACACACACTTCCCCCTGCACTGTTCTCCCAATTGGAGTTGCTTTTCCCCAAAATTATCCTTAGCCCTGCTAGGAGGAAAAAAAACCCCCACACATATTCCTGATAACTGGTTTTCCCCCATTTGGCTAGCAGCAGCTTTGTGAGGAGGGAATATTAATTGGGAAAACACCCCCACTGCCCTGATCCAATTTGGGCTTCCCCTGAAGCTGATAGTAAATTAGGAGATCTAACTAAAGCGGATTTCCTGAATCATCTGTGTTTGGGGCATTTAGAAAGCAATTCTAGCACCAATGATTGTGTTATCTAGAAAGAAGTAAGATTTCCAGTCTAATCTGCCTCATGGGGATTTTCAGAAAGGAAGTGTGATAAGAATTGGAAAGGCCTGTGTGACTGAAAATTGCATAAGAGTTATTAATAAGGGTCTGTTGCATGTTTGTTACTTTACAGTTTAAGATTTTCTCATGTTGCTACAGGCTATTGACAGTTATTTGCAATAAACTCTGATCTATAATGATGTTTTTAATAAAACTCTTTCTTCTCTTTCTGCATAGTCCCATTACATTGGAGATGGCCCAGATTTCCAACGTTCACTATTCAACCTTGGTGGTCAAAGTCCACTGGTCTCCTATTATCTCAAGATGCACGGAATCTCTAACACCTTAGCAAACTCTCGGGCTCATAGGATCAGTCACAGTGAAGTTTGCACAATACCATATCCTTTTGTTTGTTTGTTTGTTTGTTTTAAACGGTTGTAACTGTAAATGTGTTTACAAGTTTGCACTAAAATGACTTAATTCAGTCAAAAGAGGGATTCAGTGGAAAGGATTGGGAAACAAACAATGTGAAGCCTATACTTATGAAGATTTGGTTTTCCGTTTTACTAAGGGCCAAACAGGAGTTCACTGGAACTCCTTTTTCCCCAAACTCAACCCTGATACCCGAAGTGATCTGGATGGGGAGAAAAGTGCCCAGGGAAATGAAAGGTTCACCTCTCCCCTCCCATGCATCCCTTTTGTTGTTAAAATCTGACCAATCCTTGCTTGCTATGTATGGAAGACATGTGATTGAACAAAGATTGCTGCCACTGTCATACTCAGTTTGGCCTTGAATTTAGATTTCTTTGCTAGATGGAGACAGACAACAGTGTATAAAGTCACATTGTATGACCAAAAGAGAACAATTGCACAACAGTCAAAAGTTGATGTAACACAGAAGATGATTGGCAAGATCAGTTTCTAAATCCTAGAATGTCTACACTTAGCCCTATACCTGATCCATAAACCGCAAATTGTATTTCAGATAATCCTGAGGTTCTTTAGAAGCTTATCAGGGTTCCTCAGTTGGACACTAATAGCAAATGAAGTTACCCGATAGACATCTTGCCAGCCATTACTGAACTTCTCCACAGGGGATTGGCAATGTGTAGGAGTTCCTGGTATCTGACTACAAATCTCTGTTTTAATATGTTGGGATGGTGATTAGAATATTAGAAACAAAGAACACCTCTAATATATGGGTCCATACAAAATTGCCCACCAACTAAGATTTTAGTCTGAGGCCTTCTCTGGGTACCCTCAACCTTAAGAAGTTAGGCAAAGACAGGGTCTTTTCTATTGTGGTACCTTGGTGGTAGAATGTCTGCCCTGACAATGTCCCCTGGCGCCATTTCTGCTATCTTTTAGAGCCAGGCTGCAATCTTATACACACTTACCTGGAACAATTCACTAAACTCAGTGTGTCATATTT
The DNA here is from genome assembly GCF_035046505.1 of Tiliqua scincoides. NCBI lineage: Eukaryota > Metazoa > Chordata > Lepidosauria > Squamata > Scincidae > Tiliqua > Tiliqua scincoides. The sequence goes on from NC_089828.1 coordinate 12,445,123, forward strand.
CTGAATAGACATGCATAAGATCACACTATAAGTTCATTATGTTTACCACTGCTTTTAAGAGGTCCTAGCACTGATAACTCTTAACAGATTCTACTTTTTTACTGTTGTCAGATTCCTGCTGTAGTTTAAGTTAATTTTTAATGCTTATTGCTGTTTTATAGTGTTAGGATCTTTTTTAGCTGCTTTGAGGGGCTATTGTAGCAGATGAGTGGGATTAAAAATGTCTCAAGTAGATGAAATTCGTGATTTGGTTCCTAGCAGAGGAAGCTGAAATTACTGTTCATGATACTTCTTGCAGTAAGAATCACCTCTTAGGCAGGGATGGGGGTAACTGAACGAGTGTGTAGCTCTCACTTTTGGGGGAAGAGGTCCTCCTGTCCCAGTATCTATTTTTGCTTTATGTGTGTGCAGCTAAAGCTGCTGTGCTTCAGCTGCTGTACTCCCCTCTGCCTGATTTAGGACTGACTTGGAAATTACAAGCATTCTTGGTGAGGGTTCAGGAAAAGCTCATCTATTTCCAAGGATTTTCTCCTGGCTTGTAATGTTGGCAGTCTTTTCAGTTTTGATTTCGCTTTTGTTCTTGTCAAAAAGCACCTCCATTTTTCATTTTCAGCTGCCCACAAGACTTCATCTGTTTTTCGTCCAAACCTGGACACTAATCACAATGCAAACAGAACTGTGCAAAAGTACTGAGCTATTTGGCTGGTAGCCATAGATCCTATACATGGGGCTGTGGGAAAGGAAGGGGGGGGAGTCACAAACTGGACCACTGAGATATGATAAAGGCCCCATCATGCAACATTCTTTTATCCGCTCCTTTATCTAGAAGGAGAATATTGCCTTCTGGAGGCTTGGATTCAAGTTCCACCGCATCTCCCTCTTTCATCCAAAATTATTGTTGCTGGCTCCTGAATTCTTTCCAGTGTATCCAATACAAAATGACCAATACAAAATGAAACATGATTTTTTCAGACCTCAAAAACTGAAATTACATATTTCACCACGTTTCAAATCTTCAAGTTACATATATTTGACCTGCCAGTAACCATTGTCATGTGTCAAGATCTTCATCAGAATTCCACTTCTAATTGCTCCTGGCTTTTAAAAACAAACCCAGCTGAAAGGGTTATAAATCAAGTCTTTTGGAAAGTTTTTGTTAGAGTATCTAAGAGAAATACTTGGAAAACATCATTTTCTGTTCTAATTCTGACACTGCTGATTTTCTGTGTGCAGCACTACATGGGGATGGGGGGAACCTTCAAGGTTTAGGGCTTTCCAAACATGCCTTTAAAGGTAGTGTGCTTTTTCCTGGTTTTAACTTAAGCCTGAAATGATCAGGTTCCTCAGGGATATAGAATATATCTCTGTCAGATCTGGTTTATGACTCTCCCCTGCAGCCTTAAATTTATCTCAAGGAAATTTGGTAAATCCTTTCTTCAGGGCCTCACTGCTGTTAGATACTATTTCCGAATTTTGTTTTTCTTCTTCTTGTGGTTGGTACGTCAGCACTGGGAATGCCATGTTTGCCTTTATGGTATTTCTCAGTTACCCTCCAGGCCTTCACATTTCCTTCAAAGCCAATGTTCTAAATGTCTCCTCCAGGGCAAGATTTGAATTCAGGTTGCAATTCAATGTTATGGAGTGGAAGCTGAGAGGATGACCCAGTGCCTCACAGCATTAGCATTAGCAAACAACAAACTCCAGAGGAAGAAAAAAAAATGAATACAGTACAACATTGGGGAGAGTGCTATAGCAAGCTCCCAGTGGCCTGTTGGACTAGGTCAGTGGTTTTCAAACTCTCCAGGAGAGTTTGAGCCACTGTAAGTTCTTGCAGGGGTGGGGGGGAGGCAGTGGGTGTGGGTGGAAGGCAGCAGCGCGATCTCCAGGATCGCGCCGCTCAGGGGGCTGCAGGAGCTTGGGAGCACTTACCCAAGCCTCCTGCAGCCTCCCCAGGGTAGGGGGGCCCAGTACGAACCTTTGTTAGAGCTCCCTGCAGCAGTGAATGTAAAAGTGGAGCGATCGCGCTCTGCTAAAGCTAAAGCGGAGGCTACCTCCTCCCTGCCTTCAGGCTGCCCCCACCCCTTAAGGGGGCAGAGGCCAGGGCCCACAGGCTGGGGTGTCATGACGTCCCAGTTTGAAAAGCCCTGGACTAGATAGACCTTCACTGTGCCAAAAAGCTGGCAAAGGTTAACATCACTCAGATCCTACATGCAAAATCAGGGAAATTTGATATTTTGAGTTAATTAATTGATTTCCCATCCATCATTGCTCCATTAGGGTGATGCTCCATATGATACTGGTGTGCTCCATATGATTCAGGTGAGAGAATTAGTAGTGTTGCGAGAATCCAGCGTGGCTTGACTTGAGTTGAGTTGCTGAGTCAACTCGGCTCGAGAAAGAGTCGGGCACTTTCTGAGTCTCCGAGTCATCCTTTAGTGACTTTAATGAACTCGAGTTGCCCCCCCCCTTTAAAAAACCAGCTACGGAAAAAACGGGGCTGCTGTCAGACTCTCTGTGTGTGTCAGAGCTCTCTTTGAATACTCCCTTGTTGTCCCTGACCATCTGTAAACAGGGCAGGAGGGGTGGGAGGGAGTGTGAGAGAGCCAGGAGAGAAGTGGCAAGAGGGTGTAGGAGGGTCTCAAACAGCAGTTGCAAGGCTTACCAGGATCACCCGATCCTTGCAGCCCTACTCAGAAGTAGTCCCACTGCAGCTGGTCATTCAATGAGGCTTGTTCCCCCAACTAACAACAGAACCAAGAAGCCACGAGGATGGAAAGCAAAATCAGGCAAAGGTGTTTTCTCCGACCTCCCTGGGCTTCTGCAGCCAATTGTAAGGCAAGAAACCCCTTGAGCTCCTCCTCATGCTCTCTCTCAGCCAATAAAAATATCAGAATGCCAATAGTTTGTCCAGTGATCATTGGTTCCTTCTTTCCTATCAGAGATGGGGAAAAAGAGCTCACTCCCGCTTCTCCCCCTCCTGCTCATATTAACCTTTCCTTGTCTCTCGGCTGGAACTCCCTGCTGCTCACTGATAAGAATGCTGGCCCCATGAAGTTTTCCATGCTACGAAAACAGTAAGCAAGCACCCCCAGACTCAGGCAGATTCAAGTCAGCATGCGCGGGGAGTCTTTTTCAGAGTCTTCCACACGCTTGACTCACGAGTCGCCAAGTCACCGAAAAACGTGCATTTTCACAGACACTGAGTTCCCAACACTGAGAATTAGTATGTTCAGTACTGATATTGTATTTAAATTGAGTTACAGTGTTTTTCAACATCTGCTCATGAGTGCAAGTTCATTCTAACCCCTCGTCTTATGGCGTCTTAAGTGGATCAAAAGCAACTCAGCATTGAAAAATCTGAATGTGAATATATTTCCCCTTGACTGAAATGGCAACACACCAGTTTCTCCAACTTACCAGGATGTAATTCAGGAAAGTACTAAGTCCTCAGGAAAACTGCTCAGTGATTTCCTTCAGTAAGTATTGCACCATCTCAAAAGAACCATTCATACCGTGTACAAACACAGTGGCTCAATTCAGATGATCATCTAAGCCACTGTGGTTTAGATCACTCTTTCTCAGTGTGTGCTCTTCAGGGAGCCGTTGGGCTTCCCAAGACCATTGTTAGGAGTGGAAAAGGTTCTGGAGACCAAAAGATTTGATGACTACTGTTTAGACATCAAATTCCAGAAGTTGCTGAACGATGCCAACAAAACGTGTTCCCCACTGCATCTACATATTCCAAACAACAGAGGACAAGTGGATGCCTTTTTTTGCTTTCCTAAAAGGGAGGCGCGATGGCTGAGTGGTTAAAAATGCTGGTCTGTAGGCCGGAAGGTCAACAGCCCAGGAGTTTGAGACCCCGAAGCTGCAGAACAGGGTGAGCTCCTGTTACTTGCCTCAGCTCCTGCCAACCTAGCAGATTGAAAGCATGTAAATGCAAGTAGATAAATAGGTACCACTTCTGTGGGAAGGTAACAGCGTTCTATGCGCTTCGGCGTTGAGTCATGCTGGCCACATGACAGCGGAAATGTCTCTCAGACAACACTGGCTCCTTCGGCTTAGAAATGGAGATGAGCACTGCCCCCTAGAGTTATATACGGCTGTGCAGGGGAAACCATTTCCAAAAGGGCCACAAGGACACAGGGCGTACTCTTTGGCAAGGTGCAATGCCGTGCCATCCACCCAAATGTCAGGTAGATTTAAGGGAGTACCAAACACTGCATTCACTCCTGTGAAAAGGGTGAACTTGTGAAGAAAATAAATGTAGAGATACATGAGCTACAGATTCAGGAGCAACAATAAACTTGCACAATGAACTTGCGAACACTCATACTTTGGTCACTCTTGGCAGCTTGAATTGTTCATTTTATGTAATACTTTACAGATGGCTACAGCTGCACTCCTCAGAGCAAACTGTCCCCCAGAGAAAGCCCACTCAATGGCACTCTTTCAGGGCTACTTTGGAACAAATGGTTTGCGGAATGCTCGGCTTCCAAGCAGAGTCAGTGCCAGCTTTGGGAGGCCCTTGAGCACAATTCCAGGCCTGCGCATGTGCACACATACCAGCTAACTCCTCCATCTGACTCCTTCATGCTGCCACTACAGAGGCAGCACAAAGAACTCATGCTCATCTCTTGCCCAATTTCTGGCCAGAAGCAGATGGGAGTGGTCCTTAACACATACACCACAGCAGTGGTACGGAGGATTCTGTCCACTGTTTTCGCCCATCACCCAGTCAGCTTTCCCATGGCTTACCAGGTAATGGGGGGGTGGGTGGAGCAGCAGTGGACTGTCCTTGTGCTTCCCTGCGGTCATTTCAAAATTCCCAGATGCGCCAGCTCCCAGCACAGCTTTGGGAGTGAAACATCCTGAAATTTAAAAATGGCACCGAAGGAAGATGGTCTGATACAGCAAGCCATGGGGGAGTTTACAGTAAGCCATGGGGGAGTTTGGCATTAAAGATTTTATGCCAATCTTGGCACGCCTACAGGGATGGGCAAAGGCAGATGTGCTGTGAGCCCTTTTATCAACAGAGGAAGATGAAACTCTTGATAATGTGGCCTAGTTTGTCTAGTTGCAAGTTCTCAGGAATGGCAGCAAAAGCTTAGCTTTGTAACAAGCTAGCTTATTGGGCATTTGTGCCTATTAGATTCCTCTCTCTGGGTGTGTATTGTGATTTTGGATTATGGATTTGTTGTGTGATTTTACTCATATATTGTCATGATGACAATATATGCCAATAAAGGTCTCATCATCATCAACATCAAACTTACTGAAAAGGTGGAGCTACATTTCTTGTAGAACTTTTGTGTTTTTAATGGCCTTGTAAAAATGAGTACCTCGTCACTCAAAATATACTGCATCCCTCTGGATAACATTTAAGGTGTGTCATGAATATTCTGGCTTTGCTTTCTAGGTTTGGTCATAAGTGTGATGAAGAACTAGCAGAGTTAGAAGAGAAGAGAGAAAAAGTGAACAGGACATACAGAAGGTTTGTCTTTTTAACAATTTTTACTTTGAGAAATGATTAAGGGCCCAATCCAATCCAACTTTCTAGTGCTGATACAGCCACAATGCAGCCCTAAGGGAACATTCTCTTACTTTGAGGATACCTCTGTGACCATCCCTACCACCTTATGCCTAACTGGCATGGCTGCATCAGCACTGGAAGTTGGATAGCAGTGGGCCCTAAGCAAAGCCAAATTAAGCTAGTGCAGGGCCCGCAGCATATAACAGGCCCTAAATTCTGCCTGAATTCACAGCTGCTCCTGGACTCCCAGGTGGCAGCTATGGCTGGGTGTGGTCTTTGCCCGTTTGGGCGGGTACACCAGCTGCAATCCTACCTGGATTGTGCACTTAGCCACAGTGATCCATGTTACAATGACATCAAGGTTAGACTACTGTAACACGCTCTATATGGGGCTGCCCTTGAAGACAGTGCGGAAACTGCAATTAGTGCAGAATGTGGCAGCCTGTGTGCTTGCTGGAGGTAGGTGGTTTGACTCAATCAGGCTGCTGCTCCAGTGGCTATACTGGCTGCCCATTCATTTTTGGGCTCAATTCAAGGTGCTGGTCTTGGCCTTTAAAGCCCTGTACAGCTTGGGACCAGGGTATCTGTGAAACTGCCTATTTCTGTACAATTTGGCTCATCCTCTGTGGTCATCGAAGAAGAACCTTCTACAGGTGCTGTCACCTGTGGAGGTGGGGGGGCAGTAGTAAAGAATACAGCCTTCTCAGTAGTGGCACCAACTTTATAGAACTCCCTCCCTCTTAGCTTACAAGCTGTTCCCTCATTAGAGGCTTTTTAATGCTGCTTTAAGTAGATTGCAGATTTTTATGGGTTTTATTGTGATTTTATGTTGTAAGCTGCTTTGGATGCCCTTCAGGGAGATAAAGCAGGGTAGAAATGTAGTAAATAAATTTTTTATAATGCACAAACACTCTTTGCTCAAAAACTGACTGTAGTCCTCTGACTATTCAAACAACTAGCTACTGCTCCCTGGAATTTAATAAAGGGCTAAAGTTTAGACTAAGAGTAAGGGATGTGGAAGAAAGCAAGGCTGGAGGGGCACACAAAACACCGCAAAATGCTTATTCTGGGTAGGCATAAATAGAATTTCAATGGATTCCCCTCGCCCCTACTTTAAGGGTTAAGAACAGAAAAACAGACCAAAGAAGGTGCACTCCGACATTTTGTGGGTGCAGAAGCCCCCCCCCACCTTAATTGCAAAGCCTCTTGCTAGTGATGCCACTGGGTGTGGGGCCCTCGAAAATGTTGGTCCTGTAGCATTTGCTGCTTTCGCTACTATGTTAATCCACCCCCTGACCCTAAGGCTTTTTACTGTTTTACCTTTATAAACATCGTAATTGCTAAGGACAAATCGTATGGATCTGACTAATAGAACTGATGTGGCTGCTTTTTTAAACTCTTAATTTTTAAACAATATAAAATATATAAAATTGAAAGCAGCTGAGAAATGAAACAATGTATGAGAGAAAGAAAAATTCACAAGAGTTTGTTCTGATATTAAAACTGTCCTTTTTTATGATGACAAATACATTTTTAACATGACAAACAGTTTCTCCAAGGAAACTGTTCCCTGTCTGTGTTTTTTTCCTTTTAATTATTCTTCCAGTAAATTCCTCTGAGTTCAGCAATTCACCAAGTATTTTCTTGATTGCTTACATGTATGCAACACCTTTCAGATAAAGTGTTTACAGTTGAAAATAATGACCTACAGTCTACGGAGAAAGAGAAAATCAGCACATTCAAGTACCAAGTCTTTCATACTGTTACATCATAAAATTACATAGTGATCAGGTGGAATGGTCACTTCAGGAGATGGTGGTTGAAGGGGAGGAGGAGGTGATGGAGAAGTCTCTGCTCCTTGGCCTCTTCATCAGGTGCAGCTAGTTGCCACAACTGCAGATGGCGAAGAGGTGCAAATGTTTGCTAAGAGAGATATAAATTTTGTTCCAGCTTCCCTAGCCTCCCCTCCACCCTCAAAAAACATGATAAGGGAAAAATGGCATTTCACGCGTATAAACTGGACAGGGTATATTCTAAAATCCAGATGGTGTAAGGCACATTTTTATTGGCAAAAGTTATTTTCTTGGCTTGAGTCAGGAGCTTCAAGAAAAGTTATGTTCTGGTCACAGACAGACATATATCTGGGACACAGTTCACCACACAGCATGATGAACTATGAAGAGAAAAAGCTGTACATTGTGTCTGCTCCGCTTCTCTGCTAGAAATTCAAAATGACACAGTGAACCATCACTTGCAGATTAAATTAGGAGAAAGACTGTGGAAGTCTACAAATGGGCAGCAGTTTGGACACACAGTTCCAAATTCAGTTATAATATACAGTACCCTGTCTTCTACTCCCAGGCTGTTGGCAACAGTCACCAAGAGGCCTACTGAACTCAGGCTGACAACAGAGAAATTGATCAACGAAATGGTATGTGGTTTCAGTCTTCAGGTAAATCTAATAGTCTAGATGAGAATGGGAAAGCTTGTTTGGTTTCATGCGCCATTTGGTCCATTTTAAATCAGCCAGAAAATTGTGTTTTTCTGTTTCGCATGACACTCTTCAGTTATACATTCAAATTGGTGTAAGTCCTTCTACAGATAGAAATCCGCTGGACAGAAAGTTAAAGGGCTGACCAAGTACATCAGAACGCTATGCACCAGCTTTAGCCTGCTTATGAAGCTTCATCCTTTGTAAATCCCATTGAATTAGGGCTACTGAGGGACCTGAGAGTTCTTCCTTTCCTTCCATTTTAAAATAAGTAGCAGGGTGTCATAGAATCTGGCTCTGATCTGCTCTTGCTACCCAACCTTTCCAATACCCTTGTGCAACAACATTGCAGCAATATCTGGAATTCATCCACTGATTTTCTGGTTTTGCCACTCAGCCTCAGGTCCTCCCAGTTGTTGGGGAAGTAACTGTTCTACAAATGCCACAGCTGGCACACATGCCCATTCACCAGAATGGTTAGAAGGACTTTCCTGCAGAGCCTTCTATAGAGCTCATGCCCAATTAAGTGTACAGTGTGGCACTCTGACACATGGAGGCTGTGGCATTCCACAGAGTCGCCCCTTCTCTAGGTTTCCCTGAGTACTTGCCTGAATTGACTACAAAGAAAAGTTTTTTCCCAAGAAAAGCAATAAGGCAGGTTTAGATACCCCAAAAGAATCTTGCTAACTCCCACAGTCAGTTTCTCTCTAGTTCTTACTCTGCTGACGTTTTCCTGGGAACTCACACTATCTTTTATCTATGCTGACAGCTTGCTCTTGGCTTATCTAGCCAATCTTGGAGACCAAGGGGCTTCCTGTAGATCAAGCCAAATGGGTCCTGGAGCAGCTGGGCTATGCTACAGCTGCTGACTGCCAGATGTATTCCAGTAGTTGGTGTGTAGAAAAATTCTTCCCGACTGGCATCATGAAGCCAGAGATTCCTCTGGGCCCACAGGGGAACCCCACCTAAAGGAGCAGAGTCCCTTGCATTGGATCTCCTCAAGCATGCTATTACTTTTCTACAATTAACTCAACAGTTCATTTTGATGTTTTGCTTGAACAGGAAAAGAAGCAACAACAAACCAATTCCAGTGGCGTGAATTTAGCAGATAAAGAGTCGGGCGTTCACAGCACAACAAAACTGGGCTGAATCATTACACCTATTAGTGACATACTTGGTATTAAATGTATATGTCAGGACAATAAACAGTAAGACAGACCAACTTTTTAATCTATCGGGTTTCTTTTTTTAAGAATGGGCTTTGGATAATCAATGTTTATATTGCAAAATCTGAATAGAAATCAAAATTTTGGATTATCTGTGTTGTCATAGTTTAGGAAAGAAAAATACAATAGAAAGATGAATAGAACTTTTTTATCTTTTGGAAAATACACCTGGATAATGGCTATTGTTCATCATCATGAAAATCAGCAAAGGAAGTTATCAAAGGCGGAACAGGAAGGGCTGCCAGCTTCCCAATGCTCAAGTCATTTTAAAATGTGGATTCTTTAGGCCTCAAAAAACCCCATAGCTCCACCACCAGGGTTGGTAGCAAACAGGCTGTTATCTTCCAACGTTGACCTTTGGTTGTTATTTTTGTAGTAGGCTTCTTTCACATTAGCTAGGAATCTCTCCAGCTTGTTCTCAGGAACCATTGACACAGTGCAGCCACCCCAGCCTGCCCCAGTCAGACGTGACCCAACTGCTCCAAACTGCCTATAAGAACAAAAACAAGAAAAGAGAGTTGAAACCATAAAACAAAATGGGAATAAGTGATGCTACATAAAATATGTCTATGGAACACACTGAATGCTGGGCACAAGCAGGTTGGATTTCCTCTCATTATCAAAAGCTTAAAATAAGGATAAGCAATGGGAGCCTGGGGAATGCCAACTGAAGGGCTTTCAATTTGGCCCCCACTATAACATTGCAAGGATCTCTTTCTTATACAACTCAGGCCCAAATCCTAACCAACTTTCCAGCACTGAGATAGCTGTGCCAATGGGGCAGGTGCTGCATCCTGCAGTTGGGTGGCAGTCAGGGAGGCCTCCTCCAGGCAAGGGAATATTTGTTCCCTTACCTCAAAGCTGCATTGCCCTTATGTCAGTGCTGGAAAGTTGGTTAGGACTGCACCCTCAGTTAGTTTCCCCCACATAAGCCAATGCACAGAAAAATGGCACTTTAAACCCATTTTCCTCAATCAGACAGCAACAGAGGTTCTGTCAGCGTTTTTCCCAGAGATATAATTGCAATGAGCAAATGATCTACATTATAAATGGGGAAGTGCTCTCCCAAAACCTGATTACTATATTGTACATACTGAAGAAGAGCAAGTCAAAGACTCCTCCCACGTCTCTCTGCCACAGTTGGGTGTCAGTGGGCAGAGCCAATGCTACTGGGTTTTCAACCCTATCCCAGAAAAAGATACGTTCTCTGTTAAAACTTAGTTGCTGATCAGATGCTTAAAAGTACATGTACACTTTTTAAAGTGCTTTTTTGATACATGCTTCACACGTCAAGATTTCGCAAATGCATCCGCATTTTATTAATATCTAGATAGAGAATCTGCCTGAGAAGTCGGGTGTATGTAGCACGTAAGAAAAGGATGTAATTTGTTACTAGTGTTTGTTATTGAAGATTTGTAAGTTTTTGCCCTGTTGGTAATCTTCAGAGAAATTTTCAGATCTGGTGAAGTTCAGATGCTGAACAGTTCTGATCACCAGAAAAAGGCACTTCCTTCTGTCAAGATTTACCAACTCCTTCTGTTCACAACAATAGTCAGCAAAAGGGAATGCTGAGTCATCTAGAGAGCATTTATGACAACTTGAGTCATTCACTATTAATGAAAGGTATATCTTTTTTCTTTCATTCCCCCAAACCAAAGTAATATCACCAAACCAATCCACTGTTAAATATATCCACATATGCTGGCTACAACACTCCAAGAGTCAACCCAGTAAAGGGTTTTGCTGTCTGCATTTATGGAAAGTTTGACCCCTTTAGGTTGCAGGCAAACTGCTTTCCCACTTCAGGCTTGTTCAAATAATGGCTTCAATATTATATGAACAACTGGAAGGTGATTGGAAAGACGTTACTACAGCTGGATGTTACTATTTGGTAGGCCCACCTTTGGCCAAAGTATACTGTTGCTTCTCCCCTTCTTTAACCCTGCCCATGAGGTTCAGAAATAGAAGGTGCAACAAAGGCACTGACCCTGGACAGATATAAGTCTGAAGATGGGTGCCAAACTGGTGCAAGTGTCAGGAGGAGAATTTATCGTGTCAGTGCTAGGGATTGAGTCGCCTATCCCCTCTATTCAAAGTCCAACTCCAATTTAAATCTGAAGTAATTCCCAACAATGTAGCTGAGATCAGAATTAAAATTGCTTTCACGTTGTTTTTGAGGAAAAAAAATAAATCTTCCTTTTTAATGACTCCCATAGTTTTTTCCCAAATAATAGGCAAAACAACAAGAGTTGTCAAGAGAAAAGGAGAAATCTGTTGGTTTAAAAAAAAGAAGTGTTGACCAGCTAGCAACTAAGCATTTTGGCATGCCAAACCTTTGTCATTATGGATCCCTTTCTAATTTTTGGCACTGACTCTTTAGCAAAAGCAAAACACGCAGGCAAAACCCCAAAACATCTGGGCATGCAGATTTTGCTTCACAGTTTAAAACCCTGTAAGAGCTTAGAATCTGATAGACATAAGCAGTGCTGTGGCATGCTGTTTTGGAAAGGATTGTTGAAACCCATACATAGCAGCTGGGCATGATTGTGTACAAAAGCCACTTAATGTCTGCCATTACTGCCTATTACCATAAGCATATCACATAAACGCTCTTGCTAGTCAGCTTTCCTAATCAATGACAGGCATTAAAAGGACATGGGGGAAAAGGTCTCTATCGTCACTGGAACAAACCAGAATAAAATACAGTTGTTGCTTAACCGAAATATCTTCTGCATGAGATAAGGCTGAAATGAGTGTTCAAGTTGATGGTCACAAGCAACCTACTTGTCAGAAGTTCTTGCTGTCATTAAGTTTTAATGGTAAATTTTAAGAGAAGAAAAATCTGAAGCAACTTGGACAAATGTCAGGTTTTATCCTTCATGGTTTTCCTATGACTGCCAGAAGTGAAATTTCTCCTGTTTCAGCATGCTCTTAATCACACGTTCTCATCTCAGCTTTTACCTCTATTACTTTCTGTGTTGCTTAACTTGTATCTTATACAGCAAAGAGTTAGTCAGTTGCGACTAAACCCCATTTTTATTCCTCCTCTAAATTTGCCCCTAAACTGGAGGCATTGCTGTACCTCTCACTTCCGCTCATTCGGGTATATCACCAAACTATGGTTTGCATTAACCATAGCTGAGAACCCAAACCATGGCTCAAGCTTCCAAATGCACAAACCATAATTTACACTTATTTGCCTGTTTTCCTTTTCCATCTGCTCAAAACACCTGCTTGCAACATGCATCTGGAGACACATTAACAGCTGTAACTACCATTTGTCAATTCAGACATTATGCCAAACCATAGTTAACCTTCCTAAATCATAGTCTGGCATAATGTCTGAATTTATTCTCTCTTTAGAGACAGATGTCTTGAATAACCAGCTGTAAGATGGTGGAAACACAAGGCTATCTTTCCCACTACATGTCATAGAAATTTCACAGGGAACTGAATTATGGGATCATGAGTTGGGATCACAGGCAAGCATCCACCTGCTATTTATCAAATTTACCTAATCCATATTTGCCTTCAACTGGAATGCATGCTATATTCTTCCATAACACTCTTCGGTTTGATGATGGGCTTCTGGCTGGTGCTGGGCTCAGCATGAACTGGCACTGAGCCAGCACCAGTGCTGATCCATGTTGAGTGTCACAGGCCTGCCTTATAGCACGTTTGTGACACTCGGCGCTGGTGTACGACTGGCACTAAAAGCTCAGGATTGGGCTCTCAGTGAGCAAAAGATTAGGCACCAGGAATCAATGGAGAAATTGAAATGGCTGAGGATGGGACTGAGACAAAAGGGGCCCAAAACTTGCCCTCCCCCAATGTGTATGCTCTCTGGAATATACAGAGTTACATTGCTCTGTTCAGCTCTTCCCTGCCCCCCCACCCCCAATTTGACAGCAAGCAGATCTGATACTCAGGCCCACACCATTACTTCCCTACTGAAACAAGCCTCACACTTTTGAGAACCACTGCTGTAAGCAATCATACAGCTAAGTTACCACACTGGATGTCAGGCTTTCATGTGCACAACCATATGCAGAAGTAAGTCCAATGGTCTTCAATGGGGCTTACTCCCAGGAAAGTGTTACAGGATTGCATAGTCTCAGGAAGTGAGGCAAAGTTCACCAATTTAGTAGCTTGGAGTGAAACTCACTGAGTTAGGAACTGCCTCATTTTAAAAATGCACAGGCTGCAGGCCAATATCCAGTTGCTCACATTTGGGTCTTACTGATTTGGTCCATTGTAAGTCAACAGTACTTTAAGTATGCTTAATCAAGCAGTACATTGCAGCTTTATTGCATAGGCTGCAATTTTTGTGGCATTCCCCTGGTGTCACTACTGTAGAATCTGGGTATTATTTAATACAATCTGTATGGTTAGTTAGTTTGGGATTCATGAAGCCATGAAGACAAACCGCAGATATATAAGCACTACCCTGCTGTATCAAATATCCCAGCACTCTTTGGAGATGCTGAAATAATTATCTCTTTCACCAGCTTTGCCAGTGTTTCATGTCTGGAGCCCCCAGGGCCTCATACACTGTGACAACATATCCTAAGAGGGGGAATAGTCACTTAGCTACTTAGCACCAAACCGCCAGCACTTCCTGGCAAACACTCCTCGCATGAGAGCCATTCTGTATGGCCACACGGAAATCATTCAGGTTCTTTCCAGAGCACTGTGCTTCAGGCTGGCTTAAGCCAACATAAGGACATTAGTGCAAGCAATTATTATGTACAGTTGCAAATGAAAAATTAGGAGAGACCATGGTACTGGACAAAATTAGACTGCAGGTGCCATTTCACTGCATTTTCTTTATTAACGCAATGTACCAACCAGCGCTCTCTTCCATTGCTGGAAATGCCCCTGAAATAGCAGCCAGTTGCCTAAGAGCAACTTTTCAGCAAAAAAGGCCAATTAAAATCTCTTGTGTAGGCTCCCACTAGATCATCTGCAGAAAAGGGCCATTGTCCTACTATTAATTTGTCCAGCACCTAACACTACAGGAATCTGATTTTGCTTGAGACAGTAATGGCCATGAACAAATATGAAATGCTCGTGGTAGGGAGATCAAGGGCAGATCAAGGGAGATCAAGATCAAGATCTCTTTCTGGGTACAAGAACTTCTCGGTTGAAGGGGAGGGAATATGTACGAAACTGCCCCTCCAACAAGGTGTATGGGTAGCCTTGCTCTTCTGCATCATGCAAGGGCTTAGAATCTGAGCTTGGGTGAGCCCTGCAGACTCCTTCTTGTGCAAAGAACCTGCTGATCATGTAATGTCTTCCTTGACTAGCAATAACAGACAAGAATACTTGTCGTTTTAAAACAAAAGCAAATTATGTCATGCATCCTGAGCAAGCCACACTCTCGAAAGGACATTCACTTTTGGTGGCTTTTCAGACTTACCGACAGATGTCCACCAGGCGATCCAGTTCAGGGCAACTGCATTCATACAGGTCCTTGCAGCTAGCATGGCTTTGATTCATTAAATCCCCCAACAACTGGACTGCGTTATCAGGTGCCTCCTCACATATCTTCTTAAATTCCAGAACTCTGGCAGCTTCACTGTACACATGCTTGGCACGCTGGTACAATTTAAAAGCTGTCACTAAATTAAAAGGGGGAAAAATGTCAATGCAGGATACTGTCAGAAGTGACTGTCAAAAGAAAATCTATGGTCCAATATCTAGGCATCACGCTTCTCATTTCTTTCAGTCATTCTAGTATTGGTATAAAAGATATATGTTCCAATGCAGCAAGGGAGAGGCATGTGCAAGTGGGACGGAGCAGCTCCTATGCATGTATTCCCTTGCTGGATGAGGAACTGCACATACTGACTGGATGTGGCTGGGCTGATCTGCACCATCAGGGAGGAATGCCAGGCCATGGGATGGCATTGCTGTCACAGGGGAAAGTTAAAGGCCAAAAGGCAGGGAACAGGTACAAAGACCAGGCAGGATTCATGGAGAAGACCCACAAAGAAAGTATATACAGATGTTGCCTGAATGGCCACTGGTTTGTTTAGATCAGGGGTGTCCAAAGTTTTTCGCAGGAGGGCCACATCGTCTCTCTGACACTGTGTCAGGGGCCGGGGGGAAAAGAATTAATTTAAATTTGAAATTTGAATAAATTTACATAAGTTCACATTAATGAATATATTAAAGATGAACTTATATGAATGAATGAAGGTCTTGCAATAGCTCAAGGCCTATAAAAGGCCTTGCACAAAGCAAGGCTGGCCTTTCCTTTGCTGCCACTGCTGCATCACAGACGTGAAACAGCAAGCAGTGGAGTGAGGCCTCACCCCACAGCTTACATGAGAGGTCAAACAATTGTCTTCACGCTGAGAGCAGTTGCGTTGGGCCACTGTGGGCTCCAGCAAGTCTCTGGAGGGCCAGAGGCTCATTGGAGACTAGGGGCTCCCTGAGGGCCGCATTGGGAGTCCTTGAGGGCTGCAAGTGGCCCCAGGGCCAGGGTTTGGACACCCCTGGTTTAGATCAATACTCTTGAAAATAACTGGCAGCAACTGTCCAGAGGCCCAGACAGCTGGTCTTTTCCTAGCTGTATGTGGAGATACCAGCGAGTGAACCAGAGACAGTCTGCATACAAAGGAGATGCCCTACTACAGAGCCAAGATTTGGCATGAATCTTGATCTGTTCAGCAAGATTTGGCAAGGAGATTCAAGGCACAACCCAGGAGTTTGAAGCAGGAGCCTCTTCCAGCTTCATTTTGCAGGAGCTGCTTGGAAACCAGAGCCGAAGAAACCAGGAAAGCTCAAGAGATCTCAGGTGAGCTTGCGTCTCAGGCCAGAACAAGGAAGCACTATTTCTGATCTCTGTCAAGAGAAGTGCTTGGACCCAGGGCATCCAGGGCAGCCCCCACGTGTAAAACACTGCGTGGAAGCAGATGCTCATCTCTAACCACACCGCCTAGCACATGAAAACATACATGCCCCACCGCTATCTCTCAGGCTGTGCGTGCATTGTTGTGGAAGACCATAACTAAAGCAGGGACCTCTTGCTATAGTAAGTGTGGCTTAACAGCCCAATTCTATGCATGACTACTCAGAAGTAAGCCCCACTGAGTTCAGGGAGACCTACTGCCACATAAGTGTGTGTGTGTGTGTGTGTGTGTGTGAGATTGCAGCCTAAAAGTTTCTAACCAATTGTTTATCAGTGCAGTCCCTTGTAAAATGGGATTCAGCAACAGCAGAAGCCTTGCTGCAAGTGCAAACCATTTCCCTCTTGCATCTAGCAATGCGTTAAGATTATTATCGTTCCAACAATAAAACATTGACATATTCGAGGGAAGGGAGTGCATTTCAGTGGCAGAGGACACACTTGGTATGTAGAAAGATTCACATGCAGGTCCCTGCATCTCCACTTGAAAGGATCTCAAGTAACAGAGCTAGGAAAGACCCCAGACTGAAACTTTGGAGAGCTGATGCGGATCAGAGCAGACAGTATTGGGTTAGATGCACAACGGGCTGCCTCAGTATAAGGCAGCCTTTGTGTATATTCATTTAACTAGAAAACAAAATAGCCTCCTTGGTTGAAATAGTTAGCAGAGATCTTTTGCCATAGTTGCAAATACTGTGCATAGTTGATACAGTCTGCATTTAATCTTGTGACAGCCCCCAAATTAGCACTAATTTCTACCATAAAAGATAGCACAATGTCTCTTGTGGTGGTTTGGACAAACATACTTCAGTGCTTTTCATCTTCAGACACTGTTCCATCCCTTCTTCAATCATCTTTACTTTTACAAAATCTTATTTTTCACACTGAACGCTTTCCACATGCGCTGCCTCCGATGCATCCTCGGCATCACCTGGCAGGACAAAGCTCCAAACAACACAGTCCTGGAACGAGCTGGAATCCCTAGCATGTATGCACTGCTGAAACAGAAACGCCTGCGTTGGCTTGGTCATGTTGTGAGAATGGACAATGGCCGGATCACAAAGGATCTCCTCTATGGAGAACTCGTGCAAGGAAAGCGCCCTACAGGTAGACCACAGCTGCGATACAAGGACATTTGCAAGAGGGATCTGAAGGCCTTAGGAGTGGACTTCAACAGGTGGGAAACCCTGGCCTCTGAGCGGCCCGCTTGGAGGCAGGCTGTGCAGCATGGCCTTTCCCAGTTTGAAGAGACACTTGGCCAACAGTCTGAGGCAAAGAGGCAAAGAAGGAAGGCCCATAGCCAGGGAGACAGACCAGGGACAGACTGCACTTGCTTCCAGTGTGGAAGGGATTGTCAAATTGGCCTTTTCAGCCACACCAGACACTGTTCCAGAACCACCATTCAGAGTGCGATACCATAGTCCTTCGAGACTGAAGGTTGCCAACAACAATTTTTCACACATCAGTCTATTCACCAGTCTCCACTCAGACACATCATTTCTTCCCTTGATTCCAGTTTATAAAAATCATGTCATATCAAAACATCTAGTTTCTTAGGGTGAGGCCAAATGAGCATATTCATGATGACCACCACGTGTGAAATAGCCATAGATCAAATACCACATCAGATGACACATCATTCATGTCATCTTACATCATGTGAAAGACAGTATGTTGCAGCAGCAGGAATTCAGGCATGCAGCTCCAAGAATGATGTAAATGTATGCGTGAATTAGCACAAAGATACAAGGGCTTTGGATCATTTACTAGATACTGAATCTGAAGTAGGAAAGAACCTTGATTATGTCTAACAGGAACTTAGTCTTAGGACCAGGTGGAGACCTTAACCAAAATGAAGGAGTTTTTTGCCTATTAGGTTGGATCCTTGAACCTGTGGCCATGAAGGAGTCAGAAAATGACATAAATCTCCAATTTGACTTTCCTTGTGGAAAAGTGGGACAAAAGATAGTACCCAGATACACGCAGTAGTTTATCTTTTCACAAGATGCATCACCATTACTCTTGGTTCAGCCTAGCTGGACCTCCTTTACGGGAAAAGGCTACAGCATTTGGGGTTCTTCAGTCTAGAAAAGAGGCACCTGGGGGGTACATGATTGAGACATTAAAAATTATGCAGGGGATGGACAGCGTGGTTAGAGTGATGCTCTTTTTCCCTCTCACATAACAACAGAACCAGGAGACAACCACTAAAATTCAGTGTGGGGAGAGTTAGGACAGGCAAAAGAAAATATTTCTTTACCCAGCATGTAATTAGGCTGTGGAACCCCTTGCCACAGGAAGTAGTGATGGCATCTTGCCTAGATGCCTTTAAGAAGGGATTGGACAAATTTCTGGAGGAAAAGTTCATCACAGGTTACAAGTCATGATAGGCATGTGCAAGCTCCTGATTTTTAGAAGTAGGCTACCTCAGAATGCCAGATGCAGGGGAGGGCAGCAGGACACAGGTTGTGCCTTATTGTGTGCTCCCTGAAGCATTTGGTGGGACACTGTGAGATAGAGGAAGCTGGACTAGATGGGCCTTTGTCCTGATCCAGCGGGGCTCTTTTTATGTTAGCTGGTTTAAAGTGAAAGGTTTGGTTTGGTTCACAGTGCACTGTGTGAGAAACTGTCCCCCAGTAAGTCTGGAGCAAATGGGAGGGGAAAAAAGACTGTGGTGATGAATGAACAAAACAGCATCTCTTCAGACGTGCCAGGATTCTTTGGCTTGATATTAAACGTACTGCTGTTAATAATGAACCCAATAGGACAGTTGCTGCAATACATCATGGTTTTGGAAGAAGATTAAAACCTATAAAAAATGGAAAAACTGAGTGCCCCAAATGGAAATGACCCTCTTGGGAAGGGTCATTGAACAATGGAAGGAGTTTACACAATTCCCAATTTACCAAATCCATTCAGAAGTACATTTTGTCCTCAAGGTTATGAATTGGTTTCAGCAACTTTTGCACTGTGCAATGCTCGTGTGCCATTGCTGAATGTTTGGGGGGTGGTGATGGAGGTGATCCTGAGATGGACAATGAGGGGCAAATCCTCTTTCGGGCCTCTTTTCCTTTTGAAGTCATTATTTTACAGCAGGGCAGTTTTTGAAATGTGCATTTGTTTAGAACATATCTGAAGTTGCGTGAGAGTTTGCCATCGCTCACACTCCCTTGTAAATCACCATTGAACAGTAGTAACCCAAAGAATGAACTGAAAACATGTCTGGCTTCAATTTGGAGGCAAACAACTTGCCAAAGGCTGCGATTGATTCCGAGACCACCCTTCGGTGAAGCAACGCTTCGCCGGCCAGATTACCTTAAAGCACTTCACGGTTCTCTCAAGCTCATCACGTTACGTATTGGCAACGGGGTTCATCTTTTGACTCCCGCCTGCCAGCCAGACAGTGGGAAGGCATGTTCTCAACAGCACTCTGTCTTGTAGAAGGAGACTCTCTAACCTCCACCATTGATTTTCCTCTAATCGAGGGTAAACCTTTCAAAGCAATTATTACAGCCCCAAATGACAGAAACGGGGGTTGCATTGTTCTTTCTGAGACTCTCTTGCTAATCCTAATGTTTAACAAGCAAATGGGAACTCAGAAATTATATCATTTAATTAAAGTACTTTGTGTTTCGCATATTCAGCTGCTAATGGTCCGCTTTTGGAAAATGCCAGACTTGCTAGCAAATGGTGAGGTTCTGCAAATAGGAGGTCATTGTAGCCACTTAAACGCCTACCACATTCCACCTGTAAGGTGTGGAAGCAGTCACCTGCAGTGCCCACCTACACTGTTTGTAACCACCACATCCCCCACTTTCCAAATTTCTAAGCAGCTGCAGTAAGATGGTGACACTGGACTTCAAGGCATGGACAGAAGCTGCAGATAACCTCCATGCAAAAAACTTTCAGGCTGCTATCACATAGCTACAGTTTTTCAGAATTTATCCAAAGTGAACTGGTGAGAATTAAATTACATTTTTTACAAAAATTACATTTTTTACAAAGTTAACAGTGCACTCAAAAGAATACTTTAATAGCTTTTTGCAGGTTTTTTCCACTCCACAGTTCAAATGCAGTGCACAAGGAGAACAATCTGAAGCCACCATTCTAGTCTGCATGGTGAAACAACATGGTATGATACACTTTAACACAAAGAACACAAAGCTACAGATCAAGCAGCAGGTAACTAGCTGCTTTTGATTTGGTTTTGGTTTTGCCTTCCAGGGAAAATTCACAACACAATAGCTGGCTTACAGGGTACTGTTCTACTGAGAACACCAGTGACAAAATACTGCTACATAAATAACAAAGACTTCTTAATTGGGCGGACAGAACCTCTCGCGCAATCTAAGATGGTGGCACCCAGGAGAGCCAGGAAGAAGAGGCCATGGCGAATGAAGAGTACCATGACCCCGGTAAGTTTGGAAACTGTTTGTAGAGAATCAAACAAAACACTAAAAGTCTGGGGTACAAGCCCAACCACTTTTGCCAAGATGACGTCCTTCACCTAGAAGCTCAAAGTCTGCATAGAAACCCAATTTCGTTGGCTGCTACACAATGCAGACCTTTCTCCCCACTTCCATCCCCTTTTCAGGAATATGACTCTCAAATGTACAAATAAAATGATGTTGTGGGCAGCTTTCAAACATTCTACCAAAAACAAATGGATTTCTTGCAGAGAAAACCAGCCAGCTCTGTTTTCCGTCCTGATGCAGTCAGACACTGCTATTTAACATACAATTCACAGTCTAAACGTAAGCTGAAAGCAAAAATGTTAAGGCTCTCCTAAGTGCCATATTTTAAGTCCACAAAGAAGGTGTAAGTCTCTGTTTTGCTCTAATAAGGCCATTTCCAGACACTGTGGTTTCCCTGGGGGAATTGGCACAGCCATCACTAATCTGGTCAGATGACATTATCTCAGCAACTGATCCCAATGTTGGGAAGACTCCATTTCCCAGCACTCAAATGGATAAATGCTCTGGAAAACTGTGGCTTTGCCAAAGCAAATGTGAGTATCATGACTGTATTCTTGAGTGGATGGCACTCGTGCTGGTGTCAGTGGCACGAACCGGATGGTTCCCAAATGTCAGACCCCGTTCCTGTTGAACTCAGGGTCCATAAGCCAGCAAGAAGCAGCAAGCACTGAGTCCCCTGGGACCCAATCCTAATAGGCTGCTGTGCTGTCGGAACTCACATTCTGGTGGCATAGCAGCCCTGCCGATGTTGCAAAACAAGACATGATGTCACGTACAACTGGGCTGCCACCGGAAATGAAGCCACCCAGAAGTGGAGGCAGGTAACAAAATGTGGTCTATGTCTGCAGAACCCAGGAGATATTCAGAAAAGGTCGAGGGCCATCTTGCTTTAAACTTTATATCCTCTAACAGAGCCTGATATCTTCCAAAACCTCACACCTGAAGCACAGTTGCAATTAATTTAAAGAGGTAGAGCTCAGGCTTGGAGCTGTGCACTGTGGTACCACTGAATGGACTTGGTTTGAAGAGGAATACCTTTGAGTGGTGTATAGCCTAATTCAGACTCTTCATCTAAACAGCCGGTCCAGGTTTGGGGTTTAGGAACTCCTTCCTCTCCACAAATAGGTATAGGGAGTTCTCACTTGGACTTCAGGTCTAACAGCTTTTAGGGCTCAGTGCTGCTAGGCAAGTGATCTTGGCTGGGGGTTGTTATTGCCAACACTATGAAACAGCTCCAGGACTTGGCCTGCTACAGCTCCCTTCGTGTGGGGCTGAGAATATTGTTTACTGCAACTTAGCACTTGTGAAGCGCTAACAAACGAAAGCCACAACCTCCTAGCAAAAGACCTCAGGTCTGGAAAAGCCCTGGGTTTGCAAGATTTGCATGTGAAGCCTCTGATATTTCAGAGCAAAGAGGCTACAACAAAGCAACTGGTAGGATCCAAATGTCATAAGGAGGTAGATCAGGTCTTCCCCTGAATAGGCCAAGTTGACAGGCTTATTAAGAGTGTTTGTCCCATTTTTTTTGTAGCAAGGGCCAGAAATCATCTTTCTAACTCTCAGTTCTGATTGTGCGGAAACAGCTTTGTGTTGCTGCATGGAAATAAGGAAGGCTCAAGAAGTAAAAGTCAAGGAAGCCTCCTCCAAACCCCACCCCCCGGGAATGCCTGCAAAACAAACAATCCAGTACTATTAAGGGGCCTCAAACCAATTTTGTCTTTTAAGCAAGATGCTTTTAAGCATGGCGTCTCTTTTGTTGCTGAATGTTAACCTGATGAAAACAGTCTGTCCATGCTTTTTCTATGATTCTGAAATAAAATCATTCAATTCTGTGGCTGCACGTAAATTGTAGTACCCACTGTTATTGCACTTTCAGCAGATTTCTTTCCTTAGGGGCTTCCCATCCAATTCGGCCTGACTTTTAGTAACAGCCCTTCTTTTCCATAAGCTTGGAGCTTTCCCTTCTGTTTCTTTTTCCTGGCTGACCCTCACAAGCGCAAGTTCCGCTTGTTTGCCTTGGCTACAGGAGGGAATGTACAAGCACCAACCAACCAAAGTTAAACAGGATGCCTACTGTACAGAATAGGCTATGTGCCAGCAGGGTATTAGGTGCCATACAGAAGTAATAGGGTCGATATCCACAGCACTTACATTAAGAATACAAAAAGGTCAGGGATTGGCAGTGACTAGGAGGGTTGGATAAGGAGGAGTCAGGTGGTGATGGATGTCTAGAGTGGCTTAGGAAGGATTTAGCTGAAACACTGAATCTTGAGAAGGGACTCAAAGAGTTTTCACATGTGCCACTGAATGTGCCTTTGAGGCTTACACACATGATTTGTGTGAACAGCATTCATGCACTTTGGAATGAATCGGAATCCAGGTTTCAATTTCATTTCAGTCTTTATGAGCCACCTGTTCTGAACAGATGTGCTCCACCCAAAACTCATTACCAGTCTGCCATGGATCATTACTGCCACACAGCTGTGTGATCTGAGATCATGGCTCCCACAAGCCTATGCACGGTAAATATCCCCCACAACTATCACCTTGCCTATCAGGCTGATGGCGCAAGTATGGGAAGTGGGTGCATTGTTCCATCCACCCATGTGTGGCTTGTTTACAATCAAGCCATACCAACAGAGTTCCTGTGCTGTTCAGGAGCGACAAAGGACTCCATGCGTGCTCCTTGAGAGCCCAGCAAATTATGTGAACATAAATTATTGAAGATGTCATCTAAAATAATTTTATTTTTACAAAGGAAAGTATAATGTACCAGTTCAATAAAAAAAAGAATGGAACGAAACAACAATCTTTAAAAGTCTCTGCAAAGTCACTTATTAACTAGTCACGTCTATCCCCCTGGCAATACGCAATAATGTATAATGTATTTAAATGCTGAAAAAATATGGCAAAGAAAGACCAAACCCTCTTTGTTCAGAATACTTACACCATTCTAAACCCAAGTTAAAGGTTATACAAA
Organism: Tiliqua scincoides; assembly: GCF_035046505.1. NCBI lineage: Eukaryota > Metazoa > Chordata > Lepidosauria > Squamata > Scincidae > Tiliqua > Tiliqua scincoides. The sequence goes on from NC_089828.1 coordinate 12,468,741, forward strand.
CAACTGATTTTGATTTTATTTACTTATTTCTTTTTTGCAACTAACAAGAATCTCTAGCTAAGTTTTTTCTTGTACCAATGAAAACAACAGGATTACTCCATGACCCATTTTTGTTGTCCTTATCAACAAAAATCAGTCACGCCACATTTTAAGAAAGATTCTGCTTGACTAACATCTGCAAGCACTAGATACGATAACATTTCCCTGGGACTTCTTTGTAGTTGTTCCTTTATTTTTATTATTATAAAACCTTTCAAATTATATAATAACAAAACTGGCCATATAAAAAGACCATCTGGTCTAATTTCGTGCACCTATAAAGACAGTCCCAGTAAGTAATAAAAGACTGCCATTTCACAAAGAAAGATTTGGTATACTGACTTCTATGTACAAGGTTTATTCATTTATCTATGTGAGCTCTGTATAAAACACTAGCCAACCAGTCTTTTTAGTTCAGACATACAGCAGTCATCCAATTTCTTACCCAAACAGTTCTTACAGTGATCAAAAAATTCACCATGAACAATTTCAGATCTCAATCCCAATCTAAATTCCTTGTCCTGTGATACAAAGAATTAACCCACTGGTGCTCAAAGTGGTGGGTCGCGATCCAGCATAGGAGCAAAATATGGGCCATTCTCCCTTCATGCAAAAGACCCATGAATGGGTGCCCCGGCGGCGATCATGACACTGTGGGCACCCAGAGGTTTGTCGCCCTGCCTGGGGGTGTCAAACTTCAGAGAGGCTCTGGGAGGCCCTCAGCCACCCCCCTCTGTGGGTCTCCCCCAAGTGATTTATTGCTCCGATCTGCAGGTTGGAGCAACTTCTGGTTTACCCCAAGCATCTCCCAGTAAACCGGAAGTTGCTCCAACCTGCAGATTGGAGCAATAAATTGCTTGGTCGAGACCCACAGAGAGGGCTGCAGGCATCCCGGACCCACTCTGACACTTGCTGATCCCCCCAGGTAGGGAGACAAGCCTCTGGGTGTCTGCACGCTGCAATCGCTGCGGCACCGTTGAAGCACATCCACTCTCCCAGTCCCTGCCCCTGCAAGCACTTACAAGCAGTTCTAAAACTCCCAGTGAGTTTGAGAATTGCTGGTCTAACCATTTTCCAGAATTGCTGAATGCCAGGTCACTGCATATGTACGCGTATCATATTTGCATCACCAATTTCACATTTCCAACACATAAATATTAACCTTCAATATTCAATGGGCAGCCCAATCCTAAAGTCCAACTGCCTCAGGAGATTTTGCAAGGCATGTGGCAGTTAGAGAGGGAAGGTGACCGCTGTTGTATATGTGGTCAGTCATTGATCTGAACATCGCTAAGTGGTGCACACCTATAATCAGAAAAAGTGCAAATGTTGGTCTCTGCCAGTAGGGGGAGCTGTCACCTATCTTGTTCCTTGGTTACAGGCTTATGGGTTGCTGTCTCCTACTTTTACTAGACCTCTGCTTAGCTTCTTTTCCTGTCTTCTTGTTTTCTGCCTGTGTAACAATAGCTGCAGTTCTCTCTCTTTGTTCACCTATAAAGACAGTGAACTAAAGCTCTCAACTAAAATCCGTGTTCTGCTGTGTTTGGGACTGCTTGAATTAATCCCTTAGCTCTGCTAACACCACCCAGTTCCCAAGACCAGAAGTGTTCTAGTCTGTGATGTCTGTAACCAAGTTTGAAGTGCCCACAGTTCCTTCCTTGTACCAGCTGCCATGACGCCACAGGGAATCAGGAATCAGTGCCTGACCCCCCTGGTTGAAACCCACAGCACTCATTCTTGTTGATACTTGAAAATTTACCCCTGACAAAGAGCTCTGTTGGATCACGCCAAAGGTCTATCTAATCCAGCATCCTGTTTCCCAGAGTGGAGAACCAGAGGTCTAGGACCAACAAACAAGACATGCTCCCCAGCACCTGATATTTAGGCATATACTGTCTCTGAACTTGGAGACTCCCTATAACCAGCCAATCCCTTCTCCTTGAACTCCTCTTACTCCTCTTTCAAACCATGTAGGCTAGTGGCAATCATCACAATATCTGTTGGTGAGTTGCACAGACTACTGGTCATGTAAAAAGTGAAGTTTGTCCTAACTGCCAATCGTACTGGATAATCTTGAATTGTAAGATTTTGAGAAGCGGGAGGAGAGTTCTCTCTATTTTTTTTTCCACACTACACATAACTGTCTATCATTTCCCTCACTCAGTTGTGTAAGAATTCAGTGATCTGCTGTTACCCTTTAAGGAGTGTTAATAAAGTCAGAGTCTCAACATTAGGAAAGTAACATTCCTGAAAATGGTGCCAAGTTTATTTGACCGGTGGAAGGGGGTAGATGTCTTGAAATAATTTCCGAAATACTGGCAATTTTGCAAGATATGTATGGGGCTGTTGTGGTCATATGTTGGAGAAAATATAGCTGAATAAGGAATAGGGAGAGATTTCCATCTCAGTTGTGTTGGCCAACTGAACTCAAAATCCAGCTCACAACTGATACAGCCTGCACAGCACAGAGTGGGGTTAAGGTTTTCATTCTTACAGTATACTCGTAGTAATAAAACATATTGACATTCAAGAAAGAAAGTTCTGGCTTTAAGCATAAAAATAGTTGGGATTCTAGAAAAATTCCAAGTGTGCAAACAACTGTAACTATATGGGATTGGCTGATTTAATATTGGACAGGAATACTTATATATGGCAAGCAAATAAGAATGGATTAACTGCACTTCCTAAATCAAGAGTTACTAGGGAAAAAAAAGTAATCAAAATCAAGATAGCCTCTATTTATTTCGAAGAAGAGAATTCAGAACGCATGCTTGATGTCTCACGGAACAAGCTGGTCTTTTACCTTTCGTTTTCCAAGGCATGCACACTTAAACTTGCTTTGATCACGTTTCCACCATGTCAGAACCAAAAATTTACACCCTGTCAGCGCCATCCTTTAAAACGAATTGAAGGAGTTTTATGCATTTACAGCCCAATCTATGGTGCCTTGGTGCTCAGAGGAACAGCAGCGCTGAAATGGCTACCGCTGTATCCTATGATTGCGGAGGCAGCCACCCGGGTCTCCTTGGGATAAGGGAATGTTTGTTCCCTTATCCTGGATAATACCACTGCGGCTCCATTGGAGCGCCAAGGCACCAATGGGCCTCCTTGGAGCTGTGCCTGCTACTGAGCAGGTGCAGAACAGAGGAAGCCCATGTAGGGCACAATCTGGGCCTGATCCTTCCCTCCCTCTGCCCTCTACCCACCCAGTTCCTCCCCCCTCCCTGAAAAGCCTTGCTGCTATTTGGTGGTTGTACTTACTCCTGGTCCTCCTGGGGTGCTGCCTCAGCGCAGGTGGTATGCATTACCACCAAGAAAGTGCTTTAGGGCAGGCATACAGTCAGCACTGGGCACTATAGGATTAGGCTCTCAGTTAGTTCTTGCACCTAAGGGCTGAGGGTATGAGTGTGTTGAATCTAGCCTTAACTCAACGCCACTTTCACCTGATAAAAGTTCCTACGTGCAAAATGCTACCATGAGAACTACTCCACTGTACTACAGAGGAATTGAGTATCATATGAGGAGTAGGGAGACCAAGGTACAAATCCCCAATGCAGACATAACGTTCATTGAGTGGTCACTATCTTCCAGGTCAGCCTACCTCACAACATTGTTATGAGGACAAAATGACTGTGGGTGGGAATGAGCCTATTGAAGAAAAGGTGGGATGGACATTAACTAATCACAATGTACAGTAATTCAAATTCCAGCTCCTTGGAATTTGTGGGAAACCTGCCTGGGGAGTGTAAAACATGCTGGCTAGCCATGGTTACTCAATGTCAGTGCAGGTGGCAAACAGGTGTGTAGTTGGACTTCAGGTTCCCTACTAAGGTTCCCTGTACAGGTGAAGATGTCACACAGTCCTTTTCAAGCATGCAAAACTACTCTCATTTTGCCCTCAAAACAACTGAATGTGGTTGCGCCCTAAACCACCCAGCCAGCATCATCAGTGAGGGAGGGTCTGAAGCGGAAGTCTCAGTCAACACATATTTACTACTTGGATCTAATATTCCACTAATTATTTTGGAAAAATGCTCTATTTTCAGAGCAGAGGCCAGCAATTACAATGGCCATGCAGCCAGTTCAGAACATAGCATACTCACAACGTGTCTCTGGCTGAAAACTCCAGACCAGTGTGTACCTGAGAAGAGCAAGCAAAGTTCTAGGGAACACAAAGGCAAGACAGCTTGTGTGTTTCAGTTAAATTGCCCTGTTGGGTGAAGCCAGGGGTGAGAAAATTGGCTGCAGCATAGCTGAGTTGTAGACCCATTTGTAATTTCCTAGGAGTCAGACTGGGGCAAAGCACTGCCAATTGGGTTGGCAAATACAGCCGAGCTGTATTTTAAGTCTCCAGTCCAGGCCCAGAGTTGACATTTTCTCAGCTTCAGTTTAGAGGTCAAAACACGATGGCTAATCAATGCTTTTGCCCTACAATTTAGAGCCATCACAGGAAGTATGAAACTGCTCTGTGATATTTTCACCTCTGTTATCAGGTTCCCTCACATAAACCATGCGAATATCCATCATCAACCATAACAAGCCCATTTAGCATGCACTCACCATCCTGTGTGTTCTGACTGAGGATTTGAGTGCGTAGCTCTTTGGAACTAATTCCCAGATATTCCCCAATTTCCTCTGTAGTGTAAGGTTCAGGATGAAACACGTCCTCGACAACTATCAGCATTTCCTCCAAGCTTAGCTTCAACTTGACCTGCACATCCTGGAGCTTTGCCGTGGCTTTCCAATCTAGTCCTCTGGATTTGGCTAAAAGCTGTAATAACAAACAGTTGCATGCATCTCTGGAGGTGAAATTAATGCAAAGCATTCCCTTACACCGAGTAAACCTTAAAAGCTGTTTTTTTTTTATTTCAGAAAAACACTTTGAGCTTTAAGAAGTGCCTGGCTGATCAAGCGGAGGCCCACATGGTCTAATACTGCACTTCCAACAAGCAGCAAGCATGCATATTGGTGATAGCTAATATGCTATGGGGGGATAACTAACCCCATTGCCTATCCCCAGCATCTGGTACCGAGAGATGTGCTGCCCTTCATTTAGAGGTACCATTTAGCTAGCATATTGACATAAGACCCGGCCTTATGGTGAGGGAAGGTGATGCACCATTTGTAAGCAGCACCATCATCAAGGTGGCAAAAACCCACCACTGTAGTATCACTGCACAGCATCATCTTCCTTCCTTCCTGGTCCCTCCTTGGCAGCAATTGTAATTCCGCAGGGCTGGGCCACTGCCAACTCTCATTGCCCACAGGGCCTGCCGGCACAGCTCTGTGCCTGTAAGGCAAATCGGGTGAGCAGCATAGGAGAGCACCTTGCTGCTGAAGGGGTTGCTCTGCTTCACGAGGACAAGCCTGGACCTTAGAGGTGGGGGCTCCTTCCTGCCTTTCTCTTTGTTTTTCTTCCCAACGCTGCATCCGAGCTCAATTCCTCCCTCATGTGAATGGTCCAGGCCAGCACAAAAACCAGGGTATCTCACCTCAGCAAGGACTGCCTTCCTCCCTTCCTCCCCAGCAACTCAGCTTGACTGTTGAGTTTCCCTCCTCTGTCTCCCCTCCAGGTCAGACCAAGTCCACAGCTGCCAAGCGGCACCATCCCAGCCAGGGGCCACATATAGTACCAAGTGCTGTCTCCACCACCTCTCTCAGCTGGCTCCCTCCCCCTTTCCTGAGATTTTCCCTAGATTTTATAGCTCCTGGTCACAAGCTAGTCTGTCTCTGTCTCTCCTGCAGGGGAGGGAGAAACTCAGCCCATGAACCACTGCTGGATCTTCCACAGAGTCTCCTCTCCCTCCACGCTCCCCAGTATTCATTCTCGGTGACAATCCTTCTGCTGTTCTTTGAGTCTCTGCTCAGCCCTCAACAACTGAATGAGCCCATCTTCCTCCTTCGAGCACATGTGGGTGGAGAGCAGCTTCCCAGCTGCCTGAACAAATTGGCAGGCTTCAGGGCAGCTCTGAGGGAGGCCAGAGTGGTTGCAGATGGAGAGGAACCCGCACGAGGTGGAAAAAAAAAACAGCCAAGAAGCAAACACAGACACATTCAAAAGAGGAGACTCAAAAATGAGGTGACTAGTAAAACGGAAGCTGAAAGTCAAGAGACTCTAATCTCTCCAGAGTGCATGGAAGTTATTTAAAACCACAATAACATATTCTCAACTGGAATGTACACCACCAAGTAGGAAAGGCTTCATCACCAGGTTCAGGGGAATGCCAGCATGGCTCACTAGTAGAGTCAAGGAAATGATAAAAGGCCAGAAGTCCTCCTTCAGTAAATGGAGGACTTGTCCAAAAGGCCCACAAACTCTGGCAAAAGTAATGTCAGTTGACAATAAGGGATGCAAAAATAAAATATGAGGAGCTCATGACGAAACACAACAAGGCAAACAATTAAAAAAAACAACTTCTTTTTAAATACCTCAAAGCAGGAAAACTGCCAGGGAGGTGGCTGGATATATGATAATGAGGAAATAAAAGGGAAGCCTAAGAAAGGGAGATTTCAGAAAAGCTGAATGAATTTTTTGCACCTGTTTTCTGTACAGAAGATATAGGAGAGATACTTTTCTTTAAAAAAAAATGTACATATTATTCCATCTCTTCTGATGGAACAGAATAACTTTCCACCAAAGGGTAGAATCGTGGATTTAAGTTTCCATATTAAATTGGCAGCATTTGACTTAGGCTGCAATCCCATGCACATTTACTCATAAGTAAGAGCAACTATCCAGTGGAACTTGATTTTAAGTAAACATGCACAGGAGGGTGCTGTCAGATTGTAAATATCTGGGTTCAAATCCCCAGTCAGCCACGAAGCAATGTCAGCCATGAAGCAATGAGAATCACCGATTCTCAATATAACCTACCTCAGAGGGTTGTTGTGGGATGGACAAGGATGGACCAGGGGTCAAAGTTCTGTAAATCGCCCTTGGTGGAATCATAGAGTTGGACGGAACCTACAAGGTCATCTAGTCCAACACACTGCCTGTAGCAGGAAATCCTCCTAGAGCAGTGTTTCTCAACCAGTGGTACTGTTACCACCGGTGGTCCTTGAGGTGGTGTCTGGTGGTACTCACGGGACCCTTGGACACCTGCTGCAAGGAACGTGACACAACAAGCAGTAGTAGCAGGCTTGGTTCAGCGGGCAGAGCTCCAAAGCATTCTTTTCTGCACTAGAAAAGCCCTCCCATCCACTCTGAGCCTCCTGCTGGTGCTTGTTGCATCGCATCTGGCCTCCCAACCCAGAAGTAACTGGCAATGATGACACCATCAGTTACTTCCAGTGGTACTTTGAATAGGTGGACCATGTGAAGGGGTACAGCAGAGGACAAATGTTGAGAAACGCCATTCTAGAGCATCTCAAGCAGGTGCCTGTCGAGCCTTTGCTTGAAGATCTCTAGTGAGGGAGAATCCACCACATCCCTTGGCAATGTGTTCCACTGCAAAACCACCCTGACCATCAATAATTTCTTCCTGATGTGCAGTCAGAATCTCCTCTTGCAGCTTGTACCCATTGGATCTAGTTCTACTTTCAGAGGCAACAGAGAACAAATCTGTCCCTTCTTACCCACATCTATATCGGGTAAGATGGTGGAATGCCTCATCAAAGATAGAATCTCAAAACACATAATCAAACAGGCCTTGCTGAGGGAGAATCAGCACGGCTTCTGTAAGGGTAAGTCTTGCCTCACAAACCTCATAGAATTCTTTGAAAAGGTCAACAGGCATGTGGATGCGGGAGAACCCATAGACATTATATATCTGGATTTTCGGAGGGCATTCGACACAGTCCCTCACCAAAGGCTACTGAAAAAACTCCACAGTCAGTGAATTACAGGGCAGGTCCTCTCCTGGACTGAGACCTGGTTGAAGACCAGGAAAGAGAGTGGGTGTCAGTGGGCAATTTTCACAATGGAGAGAGGTGAAAAGCGGTGTGCCCCAAGGATCTGCCCTGGGACCGGTGCTTTTCAACCTCTTCATAAATGACCTGAAGACAAGGTTGAACAGTGAGGTGGCTAGGTTTGCAGACGACACCAAACTTTGAGTGGTGAAGACCAGAAGTGATTGTGAGGAGCGACAGAAGGATCTCTCCAGACTGGCAGAATGGGCAGCAAAATGGCAGATGCGCTTCAGTGTCAGTAAGTGTAAAGTCATGCACACTGGGGCAAAAAAATCAAAACTTCACATATAGGCTGATGGGTTCTGAGCTGTCTGTGACAGATCAGGAGAGAGATCTTGGGGTGGTGGTGGACAGGTCGATGAAAGTGTTGACCCAATGTGCGGCGGCAGCAAAGAAGGCCAATTCTATGCTTGGGATCATTAGAAAAGGTATTGAGAACAAAACGGCTAATATTATAATGCCGTAGTACAAATCGGTGGTAAGGTCACACCTGGAGTATTGTGTCCAGTTCTGGTTGCCGCATCTCAAAAATGACATAGTGGAAATGGAAAAGGTGCAAAAGAGAGAGACTAAGATGATTACTGGGCTGGGGCACCTTCCTTATGAGGAAAGGCTACGGCATTTGGGCCTCTTTAGCCTAGAAAAGAGGCACCTGAGGGGGGGGACATAATTGAGACATATAAAATTATGCAGGGGATGGACAGAGTGGATAGGAAGATGCTCTTTACACTCTCACATAACACCAGAACCAGGGGACATCCACTAAAATTGAGTGTTGGGAGATTTAGAACAGACAAAAGAAAATATTTCTTTACTCAGCGTGTGGTTGGTCTGTGGAACTCCTTACCACAGGATGTGGTGACGGCATTTGGCCTGGATGCCTTTAAAAGGGGATTGGACAAGTTTCTGGAGGAAAAATCCATTACGGGGTACAAGCCATGATGTGTATGCACAACCTCCTGATTTTAGAAATGGGCTATGTCAGAAGGCCAGATGCAAGGGAGGGCACCAGGATGACGTCTCTTGTTATCTGGTGTGCTCCCTGGGGCATTTGGTGGGCTGCTGCGAGATACAGGAAGCTGGACTAGATGGGCCTATGGCCTGATCCAGTGGGGCTGTTCTTATGTTCTTAACTACAATTCCCAGAAGGCCTTGCAGGTCTCTTGTTACCTGGTGCGCTCCTTGGGGCATTTGGTGGGCCGCTGTGACATACAGGAAGCTGGACTAGATGGGCCTATGGCCTGATCCAGTGGGGCTGTTCTTATGTTCTTCCATAGGACAGCCCTTCAGGTATTTTAAGAGCACTGTCATGTGTCTCAGCCGTCTCTTCTCCAGGCTAAACATACCAAGTTCTGTTAACCTTTCCTCATAGGTGAACTTTGTTCTCCAGCCCTCTGACCATCCATTTTTTTCCAAGCTGTCAGCAGTCAGCTTTTTTGGGCAGTCAAAAGGCCTCGTCTCTTACTTCTTTTAAAACAAAATCAGAGATTCATGGGGCTACACTGGACGCAAGTAATCATTTCACAGTGTAAGTCACATGCCTCCATTTACGATGCTGGCAGATTTACAGGTCCACAGTTTTTCAAGACCTCCTCCCCTTGTTTGTCATGCAGCACTTCTGCAGCTGTGCAAAAGGAGAAGGCATTTTCCAGCATGCTACTGAAGAGCAATAAAAATACAACAGGAATAAGGTCTCCCAATTATGAATAACTACAGAAGCACTCATAGAAAGAGAGGCCACTGTCAGAGCTTATTTCTACAATGAAAAGAATAAGGCCTCAAGCCGGCTTGGAAGTTACACCCTCTGGCTTGGCTTTCAGTCTCATGGGGGTTAACAGTGGTTATTTCAATGGCAACACAAGACTCTATATGGTCGAAGGTTTTTAATATGAGTGGTGGAGCTCAGTCCTGAGTCACATTAAATCCTGGCCGTTGTCCAGGGCCTCCTAGGTCTAAGCAGTGGTTGTGGTAACTTTCCCTGAAGACAAGGGTGCAAAAATATTGTCAGTGACGAAACCTTTCACTGCAGATGTCCTGAGGGGCCTTTGTTTGTTTGTTTCATGTTTTTTAATTATGACTTTTTCTTAAGGAGAAACATATTCTTAACCACAACTGTGTCTAAATGGAGGAGCATTTTGTCAGGCCAATTTTAATAGGGGGTTCATGCCTTTTTTGAGCGGAGAATGTGGTCTGCTCCTACTCCTAGATTACACTGATAACGTACTTTCAGCCCCACTCTAAAGTAGCCCGACCCAAGCCATCACACTTCATATATCCAGACATATTTTATTGTGCATTCGCAAGCTGTCAGTGCAGCCTAGTGGGAATAATAGGGAGGTCATGTAAGACAATACAGAAAAGTTACAAATTGGGGCGAAAATTCCTTTGCACAACGTTAGATATTGGGAGTGCAGAGAAAATGCATGTGGATTATTTTTGCTCATTTCCTAAACAGGGACCATTTATCACAACTGATCTGAAACCGTGTTTGAGGGAATTGTGGGGTTTATTAGAAGCTGACCAACATTCCCACACAACAAGATCACTTGTGTGAACACACTTCCCTAAATAGTATCATAGGGCACAATCCTAACCAGGTCTACTCAGAAGTAAGTCCTATTTTGTTTAATGGAGCTTACTCTCAGGAAAGTGTGGTTAGGATTGCAGCCTTATTTGCATCTACTGATCTTCTCCAGAAATATACAACTACTCCGGATATGGTACATGACAACCATCCACTTCCTCAAAGGATTAGAGCAGTGTTTCCTCAAACTGTGGGTCAGGACACACTAGGTGGGTCGCAAGCCAATTTCAGGTGGGTCCCCATTCATTTCAATATTTTATTTTTAATATATTAGGCTTGATGCTAATGTCACCATGGTATGTGACTGCATTTGGGGAAGTGTTACAGACCTGTACTTTTAACAAGCTACTATGTATATTCTTTAGCAATGATAGTAAATGGGACTTACTCCTGGGTAACTGTGGGAAAGATTGCAATCTAGGATTGTGAAAAATTTTTCCTGCTTGATGATGTCACTTCTGGTCATGACATCACTTCTGGTGGGCCCTGACAGATTCTCTTTCTTAAAACTGGGTCCTGGTGCTAAATGGGTGAGAGCCACTTCTCTAAGGTGATCAATAGGTCTGATCAGTACCTGACAGCAACTTGGTGCAGCATAGATTTTCAGCCTTTTTGTATACCACTTTTGTGTGTGCCACTGCCAAAAGAGACAGTTGCTGTACACAGGGGTAGGGTTCTTGCTGCACAACTATACCTGTGCTGCTCTACTATGACAGAAAATCGTGAATTTAATTAGTTAATTATATATATCTCAGAAACAACAATACCAGTGACAATAGTAAAAATATGTAACAGATGCTTATTTATCTTCTCACCATGCCTATATTTTCAAACAGACAAACCCTTGCTTTCCCCCCATAAATGGCTCCTGCATGGCCAAAGGAACAGTGAAATCTCATCTACATAGGAGTCCTTCCCATAGAACTGGTATCCTACTCCAATTCCTTGGTCAGTCCCTGCCCAGAGAGTTGGGGTGGCTACAACATTATCCCAGCTATGTAGGAGCTATCCGTGATTCCATGCAGATACCATTCATGTTTATAAGAGATTCCAACAGGTTCTGCCCACACAGTGTCAAGAACTTCTTTGCAGCCATTAAAACATGTAAACTTGATTTCTTAAAAAATATAGGCTAACGTTACCAGAAAGATGAATTCTGTTCTCCCTACCAGATTAGGGAGCTTTGGCCATGCTTCTGCTTAACTTCAGCCTACATGCTGCCCTTCCTTGAACTGAATGCATTAGTGTCTCTTACGCAAAAATAGCATTATTAACAAAACTGCCCTTGACAGTTGGATAAGGACAGAGAGTACTGCAGGGAATTAATAAACCTGTAACAAAAGAAGGATCTGGTCAACTAGGATTTAAAATGTGTCTCATTGCTATAACACTAAACTGTTGGGAATGATCAACTTATAGACTGAAAACTTCAATCCTATTAGAACAAATTTTAAATATTGGTTGCAAAAGAGGGGAAATTCTTCTTGTTTTATTCTTTTCTTTAAATCAATTGCTTTCTTGTAAATATATAGCCTCTGGTACTATACAAGTCCCTGTGATTTTTCTTAGAGATCATCATTGTTAAATGGGTCTCTAAACTGAAACAACAGGGTCATCTACATGCTGTAAACCAAGCTGGGAACATGTGATAGATCCAGGAAGGCAAATATATGTTTACCAGTCATATGTTGTAGGCTTTCTTCTGCTAGACACCACAACTCCAAGTTCTGCCATACGAGACTGATGGATTATGTTCAGCTTCATGAAGGATCTATTCTAAATTCTGTGACTAAACTAAATAATGGGTGAAAGATGTCAATAACCACACTTCTATAAGCAGGATTTTTTTTTAAGAAAGGGGAAAATTAGGGTTCAACTTTGTGGTTTCTATTTTATTTGCTACAAGTAGTCCTTGTACTAGAAATATCTTAAACAATGTATCTCAAAAATGTTGTTTTTGCTTCTTTTCTATTAAAGCCTCAACTTTTCTCTGTGTTATTTCCCTTCAATTTTAAATAGTACAAAAAAAGGAGTTACTTCTGGTGCCATCTAGTGACTTTCCAAGGTTTAGTTTTTTCCCCAACAAGAATTAGAACAATTCTAATCACAGGGCTTTATTGCCATATAAACCAGATACATTTTGAGGCAGCACATGTTTAGGCATACATTCATGCCAAAGTATTAAATTGAACCAACAGCTGACTCATCCTATCCATGAAACTAAAGGCAATCCGCTCATGCCATCCAGTTGGATTACTTGTTTTCTTTAATAACTGTCTTTACTAGAACAACCCATCCTTGCTCAACATTAAGCACAATTCATTTCTCTAGGCTTGTGCAGATGCAAGTAATGGGTTCTTTAAGAATTCTATGTCAACATTTCTAGTGATTTTAATGACAAATTACAGTGCAGTTAATTTAAGTAACAGCATAATGTAGTGGTTAGAGAGCCAGATTAGACCCAGAAAGTCCTGGGTTCAAATCCCTACTTAGCCCTGAAGCTCAATGGGTAACCTCGATCCTGCCACTGTCAACTGAATCTATTCCCCACGGTTGCTGTGATGATAAATATGAATGGAGGAGGTCCACGTATGCCACTCTGATCTTCATGTAAGAAGGGTGCAATAAAGAAAAAGTAACAGTAAATTATAACTATGGCAAACAAGCATTCTCTTGTTTGAAAAATATGGTTCCACATTTGTTTTGCAACCCAGAAGTTCACAGAAGCAAGTCAACCCAAGGGCTCTAGCATTTGTGAGAACTTGTTTTTCTGTGTTGAAGCTAGAACTATTATTATGATTGGTGACCTGCCCTCAGGAGTCTGCTCAGAATTACAGTAGCTAAAGAGCTGGCACAGGTCCATCAATGGCCAAATGGCCTAGGAAGAGGTAAGTAAAAATGATTTTTATTCACCTCTCCTAGGCCATCAGGTCACACCACCACTACCACAGAATTCAGCATGTGCTCCATCGACAGCATGGCATACTATGGACTGGTGGGAAATAGGTAATGAGCACTTAGTATGCTTGGGGAAAGCCTAGTCTATCTTTTTCTCCTTGCCATTCAGCTTTTGTACTTCTGAGGCACACTTAATGCAGAGGAGGCATTCGAACATTCAGTCCCCCAACTGCAGACTGAAATGGTACAATACAGAGGCAGGTGCATCATGCAGGGCAAATGCTCATCTGCTCCTAGCTCTCATCAGCAACTTTAAAGCAAGCAATGAGAATGCAAGAGAGGAAAAAAGTATAAGCCTTTCAAGCTCAGGAAAGTCAAGGCATGGGGTAGTGCATTTTTAAATGAAGAAATGGGTAAAATTCCCCTATTGCGCTATTGTGAGTAACAGTGACCGAAATGCAAGGCATTTCCTGGCAATTCATCATCGGGTGGCTAAAGAACATACAGACTCCTCCAGACCATTAACTGCCAAGATATGCTCTCTTCGTTTGACTCAATCACACAACAGACCAGTTAAAACAAAGAGAAGACTACATACTTCATAAACTACAGACTTAAATCAGTTTCACACCAATTTAAATGCTTCTAACTTGAGGACCCACTCAACAACTGGTTGATTGTGAAAGTACTGTAAGTCTTTCCAGAATTGGTTTTGACACAGTGTGGTCATCTCACTAAATATCTTACTGCACATAAATAATAAAGAATGCTTTGCATATAACCCAGAGTACTTCTTGAACCAAAGGTTGTGAGGAATGATGCCACACTTTGTGCAGGTGCACAAAATTCAACCTTCAACAAAATGGGTCTCAATAGATTCAGCTAAATGGATGTCTACGAACTATTTCTGAAACAGTTTCATTAATTGCTTTGTCCACATTGTTATTTATTACTGTGGACATGTTGCCATTAAAGCACTTTATTTTCCTTTATATTCTTGGGATTAGACTTGGCTCTTGTTAAGTGCAAACAATCTTGCTAAAGATAACTCATATTGTTCTGTTCCAGGCAGGCTTCTCTCACTGCTACGCTGCCCAGATGGAAACAGACACATTAAGGGCTGAATTCCATCCTTCCCTTTCATCCGTCATGTACATATGGCCTGAGTCCAGATCCTGGAGAGATAAACATGCCCTTTGAGGCAGCACCTGACCTGGTGTTAAAATAAAGCAACAACTGGTAGGAGTGAAAGGAGTTATAGTAAGCACATATTTGGATGATGGTTTCACTAGGGCTTGATGAAAGCCATACAGTACCTTGGTGGCCAGACGACACTCCATCACCCTAATATTGAAATGAGAAGTTGCTGCCTTGTTCATTTCAACACAACTGTTCGCAATAACAAAAGCTGCTCCGCTTGGAAGCCTCACATCAGTTGCTCTCAGAGGATTGAACTCTATCAGCTTGGCCTGTGGAAAGAAAAATGGCAAGGGTAATTTCGACTGGTAGTCAGCAATGCATTTAAGGTCAATAAATCAAATGACATTTATCTCTGGACATTTTCTCTCTCTTTCTCGGGGGACCTGAAGCTAATTAGAGGGAACTGACATGAAGCAGTGACACAAAGCTATTTAAATCCCCAACAACAAAGTTCCTCACAAAAGCTGAACCTATTTCCTTGGAGTTAAACATTTTAAACATTTATCTGAGCATGTGATCAAGGGGGTTCTGCAGAGTCAACCACCTTAATCAAGCAATTAACGGCATAGATGTCCAAAGAAGAGATGGACAAACGATAGATCTGGCCTCTAAGACAGTTTTCTTTCATCCCGGCAGCTGTACGGAAATTTTCATTGAGGCACATTTTAAAAGGCTGGCCAGGGACAGGAAAAGAAAAATGTTGTCAAGTTGTAATAGAGATATTCCACACTGTAATGTTATATCCCCCTGTCTGGATAATCAGCTCCCTTGTGCCTATACGTATGCATACATCACATACAACTGGAGCTCAGCCTTGGCCAAGATGAAGCCCTGGCTCTTCCATTTGTTCGTCATTCACAATTACATTGATCTCAAGTAATTCTTCTAAGCTTTTCTTACACCCTAACACAGTGGTTCTCAAACTGGTGGGTCGCGACCCGCCGGTTCATATAAAGCTTTCCCTGTTCCTTTAAAGGGCAGGGGTAGAGCCAAGGGTAGCGATGCAATCCCCAGGATCGCATCACTAAGAGGGGGTGAGGGGGGATGCTTTCAC
Source organism: Tiliqua scincoides (assembly GCF_035046505.1). NCBI lineage: Eukaryota > Metazoa > Chordata > Lepidosauria > Squamata > Scincidae > Tiliqua > Tiliqua scincoides. The sequence goes on from NC_089828.1 coordinate 12,484,424, forward strand.
TTACTTTAATGTAGGTAGGGCTGCTGGAGGCTCCAGGAGGTGCAGGGAGCCCTCCGCAGCCCTCTGCAAGGCTCCCTGATGCTTAAAATCTTCAAAACAAGCTGTCGCAAAGCACCTCCTTCACAAAGCACTTGTGAAGATTCTAAGCACTGGGGAGCCCTGCGAAGGGTTGCGCAGGGCTCGCGACACCTCCTGGAGCCTCCAGCAACCCCACCTACATTAACGTAAGTGAAAGCATCCCCCCTCACCTCCCCCCTTAGTGACACAATCCTGGGGATTGCGTCACTGCCCTCACCCCTCCTCTGCAAAGACTTACCTAGGGAGTAAAACTCCCGAGAAGTTTGAGAACCGCTGCCCTAACACAAAGACTTCTCAGTTTATGCTCAGACAATACATACAGTTCCTTTCTCCGCAAGAAAGCAGATGGACTGGTCCATGCCTCCTCCTTCAGTGCCAATATAACGCTCGCTTTTAGCGCAAAGTTCGGCCATCTCCACCTGAGGAAACACAGAGTTTAGTGTACAAAGACAGGAGAAGGGTTGTTCCCTCAGACACTCTTTTAAACAACTGAACCAATGACCGGGAGTAGTGGTGGTGTTTACATGCCCCTGTGATCATTATGATTTCCTACAGATCCCATACCACCCAACTATGCTTTTGGAGTCACACAGTTCCATCTTTCTTGTACGTTTATATCAGACAGCCTGTTGTCAGATGGTCAAGTGCCTATCAGATCTGAAGCAAAATGGCGTCACCCTAAAATAAGGTGTGTATGTATTTTTATCCCTTCAGTCATGTCGGACTCTTGGTGAACTCTCCATGCTACCCTGTCAAGTATGGCTTCTTTCAATTGTTGGACCTTAATCTTTGTATCTGCTTTGACGACATCCAGCTAGCGCATTCTTTGCTTCCCCCTCTTCTTATTCCAGTAACAATTCCTAACATCACTGACTTCTCTAGTGAATTTGCATGGATGGCATGGCCAAGTAAATCAGACTTAGTCTTGCAATTCTGGCTTCTAATGATGTATCTGGTTTCATATAGTCCAACACTTCTCTACTAATTACTCTGGGCTGTCCACAGTATATGTAACCATTTTCACGATTTTAAAATAACGTAGCAGTCTCTAAATATTTGGGAAACTCCCAAGGCATGTAGAAGTAAACAAGTCTGGAAACGTAAATTAAAAATTAAATCTCAAAATAGGAAGAGAATTGGTTTGTTTGAATCTTTAACATCTTATATCAGGGTCTCCCAAAGTGTGGGTCGCAACCCACTGGTGCGTCATGATTCCATGTGTGGTGGGTCATCAGCTGGGCCACTTCTGGGACTGTTTGGTTCAAAATTGGAGCCATTCCAAAAGGAGAGTGCCGGTCTAGTGACACGGGTGGCTGGAATGACTTACTGGGGAGTGTCCTGAGCCCTCTTCTGGGTCACACAGGACCAACAGAGCACTCTTTTGGCCTCCACAGGCCGGTACAACCTGGAAGAGACCTTTGGAGGCTCCCTGTTAAGTCACTCCAGCAAGCAGTGTCACAAACCACCACAAAGGACAAGGTGGGTTGCCGTACTGGAATGTTTGGGAACTGCTGTCTAATAGACTCCTGGGCTGTGGAGATGTAACATTTTGCTTCCACTCATTTGCTTGTTCGTTATTATTATCCAATTTCTACACAAAGAACTCTTAATGCATTACTGGTGCAGTCTGGTAAAAGAGACTAGAAACTGGTAGGTACACCAGAATTCAGAACAACATCCTTCAAGGAAAATTATAGGCAAGCCAGTTCATAAATGGTTTGTATTACTTTGTGATAGGGAAGATTCTAGACTTTCTAGGCATTCACACCTCCAAGAATAGGAAACACAGGGAAAAGGGGAGGCAGATTGCAACAAAATGGCACATTTTCAGTCTTTTTTTCCTCCCAGCAGGATTACATCATCACAGAACTTGAAGCTAGATAACCACCAAAGAAGTAACATTAACCAGCACACAACTCCAAGATAAAGCCAGTAACTCATTGCATCTGGAAAGGAAGAATGTGGGCACGCCTGCCCACTTGCTCGGTATCCATAAAGGCGGTGGAAACAGACAACACTGTAAAACATGAGCTCAGAGCACCTTAATCAGGGGCAATTGGCTTGCAAATGCAATGAAAACTGATAGACTCAATTCACAGTGCTCCTTAAGCCATGTAAATTCCCCTATAAAACTCCAAGCTGAGTGGACAGAACTGTCAAAAAAGAATTAACAAACTTGAGAATGTGCACCCAGTTTGATGTGAATAAACCTTCCAGGAGACATCAAGCTGCAGTTGGAGGCCCATTACTGGTGGTCCAGATTAAACAGATGTTTTCAATACAAAGACAAAAGGTGACTGTTCTCTCTTGAATGCACTTTGGGGATAACTGAAAATGCTAATGGTGAAATTAGATGGTTTGAATCCCTTTCTCAGTAACCAGAGAGCTCAGGCGCACCACTGTACAATGTTCAGCATCAAGATTTCTACCCCGTTCTATTTTAAACAAATGAAAATTCGGGGGAAGGATCATGACATTTCAGGTAAGATCTAGTAGTCTGGGGAATTTCCTTGTTCAATCATTTTGAGGGATTTGGCCAACGTGCTCACATTCCACACAACACCAACAAAATATAATGGATGTGTTTGCTGGGGTCAGGTATGAGGGGAGGGTGAGACATATTTCCTCAGTCTAAATATGAGGACACTATGACCCCCAGCACCGTGACCACCATCACGGAAGCATTCATTTGAGGCATCCCCATCTGGAATGTGCTCAGGAAGTTCAAAACCACTGCATAGTCCCTGCATGAAAATCACATCATCTGGAAATCCCGTCAAATTGGACTGCTTGTGAATGCAGTGGGCCATTTCTTCTCGCAAGTCTGTTTTTTCCATGTGGTGCTGGCAACCACAAAAGGATAAACTGAACATCTGTGCAGTATTATCACTATCAAACCATGACTTTGCCTCAAGAGTATCTATCCTCAGACAACGTTCACAGGATTTGACATATTTCCTTCCACCGTGTAGGGATCTTCAAGGGCGTGTCAGGCCTCTTCACATGCTTTTTGGCCACACTTTTCTCATACTACATGCTCTTGGTTCTCTATGCAGCCTGTTATCAGGAGCAAAATCACCACATCATCATACATTTCAGTTGGCCACAAGATAATCTACAACTGACTTAGCATATGGTAGAAATGGTGGCATGTAACAAAAAGATAAGACACCCCCCTCTCATGTCACCAGCTTCTTTTTTGTTTCTTCACCTGAGACTTCTCCTATCTCAACCAATTCACTTATTGGCACACATGTCCCACCACTGGGACCTTCTTGGCACTTCTTCTCCACAGGCTCTGAGAGCTACTTTAGAAGTTTAAGCAGATGTTCCGTGAAATGTTGATGGCCACAGGGATGAGCGCAAACAAGAAACACATTTTTTTCTTTCCTTAGACAAACAGAAATGGCACAAACACCTCTTATGCTGCTCACTTTGAACCTCAGCCTCAGAACAGAATGCCAAACACACAGACACTATGGAGCATCTCTGCCAGGAATTATCAGCCAACTCTCTCTTCAATCCCCCATTCTCTAACCAACAACCACATGCTAATTCAAAGCTTCTTTCCATATTACCCACAGAATGCTATGAAGGCACATGGCAAGTTCTACAGCTGAAGCTAAGCAGGGCTGGCCCTGGAGATAACAAGGGGAATTGGATGTCAGCTGCTTCAGACAACCATGAGGTATAAGTGTGATAAGTCAATCAACCCATAACCAAATAATACAGAATGCCCGGGCAAGGCTGATAATGTGATGATCTCCCCCAGAAAACTCCACTTGCAAATGTAACCTGGATGTTCATATCAGTAGAGAATTAATGCCACAGCATACAGCACTGTATGAGCTGGGAATGTTGATCACTGGTGGCATATACAAGCAAATGTGTTTACCTTTGCTATGTTTGTGCCATGAAACACCATTTAATCAAACCATTAAATGGACAAACCATTAAATTTTAATGGTTTGAATTAAATGGCAGGAGGTCTGGTCTAGAGGGTAGAGCCTCCATTTGCCTGAAGATTAACATCCACAAGGTCGCCAGTTCGAGGCCACCGGCACCGTGCGACCTTGAAGCAGCTGGCAAGCTGCAGCTGAGCTGTTCCATCTGCTCGGAGCGTGGGAGGATGGAGGCCAGAATGTTAAACCAGATCGGAGTGTAACACCTTGAATGTAGTGGTTCTTGAAAGAAAGAACCTTCTTTCAATTTGTAAAAATCCCTGCGTGGATTTAATAAGCCTGCCTATGTAAACCGCCTTGAATAAAGTCTTGAATAAAGACCAAGAAAGGCGGTATATAAATACTGTATATTATTATTATTATTATTATTATTATTATTAAATGGATCGGCCATTAAATGGACAAACTTACAATTCTACCCAAAGACAAGTCAGTAAAATCTTCTATGGACGTGGATATCATTCATGGACTTCCTGCGCATTGAGGAGAAAAAGGGTCAAATAATCTATGGATTTGATGAGTAGTTACATAGTTGGCAACCTTCAGTCTCGAAAGACTATGGTATCGCGCTCTGAACTGTGGTTCTGGAACAGCATCTAGTGCGGCTGAAAAGGCCGAGATAGCGGAGTTAACATTTATGTTTTGCTCATTTTTCTTTTTGTGTGGAAAACGTACTCTATAATAAGGGTAGACTGTTTAAGATTTGATCATTTCTGTATGATTTCGTAGTAGAACAAAGAAAAATAGTTCGAGATCTTTGCACTTGCCACATAACTTTCAATGTTTTTACTTTTTTAATTTTGTGTGTGTATGTTTTTAATAAAACTAAAAAGTATTTTTAAAAAAAGGAATACCATTTAATCAGAAAATACCAACTAGAACAGAGAACAACAATTTTGTCAAGAACAGTACCATGGTCTACAACAAGGTTTCCTACTCTGCCTACAAATATCCTCTCTCCCCCCTGCCACCACCACCCAAGCCTGTCATTTCCATCTCTGTACCTTTTACCAAACTGCTACCGTGTTCCCAATTCCTGAAGCAGTTTGTCACTTCAGAAGTATTTATAAGCTGTCCAGAAAACAGAGAGCCTCCACTCTCTGAACAGATTTTCTTATTTCGCGTACTAAGATTGCAATTCCATACACACTTAACTGGGAGTAAGCCTTACTGAATACTATGAGACGTTCTGCCCAATCCTATCCAACTTTCCAGCACCGGTGCAACCATAACGCAGCCCCGAGGTGAGGGAACAAGTGTTCCCATATCATGAGAAAGCCTCTGTGACTGCTTCCCCACCACAGGATGCGGTGCATGCCCCATTTGCATGGCTGTACCGGCACTGGAAAATTGGATAGGATTGGGCTTACTTATTTCGGAGTAAACATGTTTAGGATTGAGCTGGGAGCCCAATCCTACCCAACTTTCCAACTCTGATGCAGCCACAATGCAGTCCCAAGGTAACAAACATTCCGTTATTTTTAGGAGTCCTCCATTACTACACACATCCCCCCACAGGATGCAGCACATGGCCCATTGGCATGGCTGCAACAGCACTGGAAATTTACGTAAGAAGGCCAGGTGCACGGGAGTGGCAACAGAATGAAGGTATCTTGTTGTGTGCTCTCTGAGGCATCTGGTGGGCCAAGCTGGACTGGATGGACCTTTGGCCTAATCCAGGAAGGCTCTTATGTTCCTAAGTTCTTAAAGTTGGGTAGGATTGGGCTCCAAGTGAAGGTCCTAAGCGCCAAGGAGCCAGCAGGCTACTGGGAAAGAAAAAACCTTAGTTTGGGGAACGTCTGTTTATAAATCATACCTTCTGACATTTGATGGAGAAAAGTAGGAGCATGATAGCACACTCAATGAACAAACATACATACTGTTACTGGTAGACACATTGGAAAATCCGGATTGTCTGTTCAGGCAGTGTGGAACGGCATTCAAATGACTATAACAGAGCATGAGCTATTTGGTATTTCCCTGCAACCTCCCACCAACGTTACGAACTTCAGAAATGGCGTTAGCACACACATCCAAAACGATGAATACCATTACATACATTACCCAGGACCAATCCAGGTTTCCCACAGGATGTACATCTCCTGAACAAGGAGATGTAGTCAATCCTGATTCCCTAATGGGTCTGCCAGCAGTAATGCACATGCTTGCAGATGGGTGAACAATTAATACATTTAATGTAAACACCAATCTACCTACTTAAATGCAAGCTAAAATCAGTTGCTCTGAACTGTCAATTTTGTCTGCAACCCTGCAGTAACCCAAACTGGTTTACAGTATCATTTGGACAACCCAGCCTTCTGATCTTGTATACATTTTTAAAGACCTGCACTCCTGAAAGCCTAAACCCCTTAAAAGAGTATAGCAATTAGTGAGCGGGGAGACAGGCCAACATTTGTTAGTAAAACAAATGAGTGTTGTTTGGTATGTTCTTGGAAGAGCAAACACTTTGTCGTTAAGAAACCTGATATATATGTTTGTGGTTAACGTGAGCTGAATGGAGAATCTACACATAAACACCGGTGATTGAGCACATTCACATGAGGGTAGGGAGAACTGCACAACAATGACATGGACGGGGCATTGAGCAATCAACATGCAGAGGCTCCAAGCAAATTTTGAGACTATGAGCAAATGGACACCATTGATCGGGCGATGTGTATACAAAGTAGAAATTTTATTAACCAGTGAGAAACCTGACCCATAAATGCATTGTCTGATGGAAATCACAGTGAATGTTTGGATTTTCTACTCCAATCTTCAGGACCCATTCAAGGCAATTATACAGTGAATTAAATCTTGTGCTGGCTATTCCAAATCATTCTCACCTTGACCAAAATTGAAAAATGAGAAGGTGAACTGACATTTTTAACAAAGGATACAAATATTTTAATTCTTTTGACATCATCCCTTCAACAGAATTATCAGAATATATCCATTTAAGATTCTGATTTTCTTTTTGTTTAAAAGGTAAGCATTTCTGAAGGAAACGCCTATATTTAGTAGGCAGAGAATAGTTCATTGGAATCTTTATATTCTTACAGCCTAACCCTAACCTGCCTTGGAGCAGGCAGGCCACCAGACCTGCCCTGCATCCAGAGCAGAGTTGGGGCCAAAAGCTGCTCAGCCTGGGGTGAGGGGAATTGCTTTCCCTTACTCTGGGTAAAGTCGCAGCAGCTCCAATGGGGCTACTCAAATCTACGCCACCTCAAAACATGGCATAGATTTGAGCAGCCCAGAGCTGCCCCAGGCTGCCAGGGATAGAATCCAGGATAAGTGCTGGATCCTGGCCCCACCCCCCGCTCACCTGCCCGCTACCCATCCTCCCCCTGCCCCGAAATGCCTCCCTCTCACCCTCCCCATGCCCCCATAAGACCCCAACACCAGCCTAGTTCGGCTGGCATAGACTTACCGCTGCGGCGACCCAACTGTGACATCTGTGCACCAGCCTCCCTCCTCTTAAGTCATCATGAAAGTGCTTTATGACACTTTTGCCACAGTCACACTCGTGCCAGCACAGGGTGCTTTCTGGATTGCATCCTTAGGGCCCAATCCTATCCAACTTTCCAGCACTGGTGCAGCTGCAATGCAGACCTGAGACAAGGAAACAAACATTCTCTTATCTTGTGGAGGCCTCCATGACTACCCTCCCTGCACAGGATGCAGCACACATCCCACGGGCAGCTACACCAAGGCTGGAAAGTTGGATAGGATTTGGCCTTTAATCTGCTAGTATCCCTCTAACACTTTCGTCATGTAACAACTAGTGAATTATTGGATGCAAACTCTGTATGCAAATTAGAGCAGAAGAAGAGAATATCTTTCGGATCTATCTCATCCATCACTCAAAGTTACTGGCGTTCTTTATGTTTGCTTGCCTTTTACCTAGCCATCTATACACAAATAACAAACTCAGATGGTTGTGTGCCTATCAGATATGAAGCAAAATGTGGTCACCCAAACACAAGGTAGTGGCTTCTACATACTCAGGGAATCTCCAAGTATGCAGATGCACTTAAGTCTGTACATTAAAAGAAAAAGGGAAAGAAAACCAGACAATTTAATGAGAACTAAGCATGTCCCATGTCCCCTAAGAATGATGAAATGTTGAAGATTTCTATTGGGGGGAAATGAGTAGCAGAAGACCAAGAGAGAATGGCTGGAGGAAGAAGTGACCTTCTTGCATTTTTAACAGCTTATAGTAGTATAGTGGGCAAAAGCATAGCATTGAGGAGATGCAGTGTTTTGTTGCAGATCCCACTTCTTGTGTCTGTTTGCAGAAACCCACCCCTTTCATCTAAACAGCATTCAAAGTTCTGTTTCTTGACGTGAAGCTAGAGAAGAGGTGGCTCACTTACAGCATGCCACGTGCCACTTTTTATGTAGAGAATCTTAAATGTGCCACTCCACCTTAACATCACTTTTAGTAATTCCCACAATAGCTAAATAGAGCCTCCAAGTTCAAGGGTAGTATATCTCTGAGTGCCAAAAGGAAGAGAGCCTATTTGGGGCTTTCCAAAGACACCTGAATCACTAGTGATGAGGACAGAAAGGTGGTCTGCGTGGATCTTTACATAGGAACATAGGAACAGCCCCACTGGATCAGGCCATAGGCCCATCTAGTCCAGCTTCCTGTATCTCATAGTGGTCCACCAAATGCCCCAGGGAGCCAGATAACAAGAGACCTCATCCTGGTGCCCTCCCTTGCATCTGGCATTCTGACATAACCCATTTCTAAAATCAGGAGGTTGCACATACACATCACGGCTTGTAACCCGTAATGGATTTTTCCTCCAGAAACTTGTCCAATCCCCTTTTAAAGGCGACCAGGCCAGACGCCATCACCACATCCCTTGGCAAGGAGTTCGACAGACCAACCACACGCTAAGTAAAGAAATATTTTCTTTTGTCTATTCTAACTCTCCCAACACTCAATTTTAGTGGATGTCCCCTGGTTCTGGTGTTTTACTTTACTTTTGTTTTATCTTTACTCCAGCCCAGCAAGTCTTATTCCAAGGTCCATATAAACTGCGTTCGTTGCCTTCTACACAGCTCAGCCACCCTCTGCCTGTCCACTTTCTTGTCTTCAAAGATTATCTTACCCATGATCTCTTTGCAGATGATTTTCCTGAAGATGGTATCTCTGACCAGCTGGGCTACTTGGGCTTTGCTGATCTCACTGGCCATCTCTGCTCCCCCCCACCTTCTACAATCTGCCCCTCACTTCTTCAGCGTTCCACCAATACAGGCCTTCTTGGGTAAGCAAGTGACCCACCAGATAATGGAATGCAGCTCATTAGCATCCACCCTATTGGCTTTCTCTACTGTCCATTGTTCTTTTCATGCCCTGAGCATGCCCAGTGCAGCATTAGAAATTTGGGGGTGTGCTGTTTAAGGAGTAGCAAAAAAATCAAACAAACCAACTGCTGCAGTTCTTTCTTTGTTATTATTTAGATGTTTTTCAAAAATATATGGTGACTTAGAAAGTGTCCACAAGCCACTACTGGCATGTGTGCCACAAGTTGGCCACTCTTGTGCTAGAGCAAGATAGAAACTTGAGAACTGGCTTTCATATTTATTGAACTCACATAAACATCCAGCTCATTCCACAAGCTTGTGCTTGCATTTATATTGAATTGGTCTTGATGAAACAACACTGGAGCCAAATTGGCTTAAATCAAAGTATGCTAGAACTTATTTGGTATAAATACATTATGAAATGGATCTGCTTTCAATGGAAAACTGTTGGCCACGGACAGAGAAAAGGCGCACATCTCGTAAATGATTCCACTATTTAATGGAGATTTCTTTCAATATTTATACACAGGCTGTGCCCTGTTATCCAATGATTTGGCATCCACTGATTTGAGTGATCACTGATATCAGGGTCCATCTTTAAATGCCTTGTAACAAGGGGGGGAAACAACAAAATCCCATTTTCTACCTTTGTACTGTTAAACTGCAAAACTGCACTGGTTGCAAATGTCTTGGGATTAAAGATTGCTTAAAAGACCCACTACTGAGTTTCTTGCTCCTCCATTGTTGCCCCAGTATATATCGGTATGGACCGCTGAATGCTATAGCGCATTCAGCCACTAGATGGGGTGAATAATGGAATCAAATGGAATAATTTCATTAGCACACATGGAATGGAATGTATGATATAAACATATTCTGGGACAACAGTGGAGGGGCAAGAAACCTGGAAATGGGTCTTTAAAGCTATTTTTTCCACTGATTTGGTACCCACTGACATTTTTTATCCACTGAGGGTTCTGGAACCACTTTTAATAGATTTGCAGATTTACCTGTGTACTGCCCTCTTTCTAAGAAGCTTTACTTACAAGAACTTCCTGGACTCACAATTCATTCTCTTAACTACCAAACTACACTAGCTGAATAATGTTATGCAACTCAATCCAATGTGTTTTATCTCAGAAGTAAATCCCACTGAGTTAAAATGGGATTAACTCCTAGGTAAGGGTGCACAGGACTGCAGCCCGAATGCTGCAAATGATTACTCACTGCATATCTAGTTGGAGAATCTTCATATATTTTCTCCAAACCACAGTGCATGTGTGGTACACTTTTTATTTTCTTATTTTTGGCTTCTCTGGACAAATTGAGACAAAGCTGTATTACAGACTTCTAAGTACATCAATCAGAGACAATATAAACTGTTTTCTGTATGTTCTTGTAAGAAGCAAAACCATTTAGTCGTTTTTAAAATAAAACTGAGCCAATGCTTAATTTGACTTTAAAGTTCATAATGCTGTCTGTTTTGGAATCTTCCCCTTTCTTTAGTTTACAGAAAGGCAGCTTGGAGTGAAAGAGGGAACACACTGTAGAATCAAGCTGAAGTCAGATATCATATTCTGCAATCTACAGTGTAATTAACCCTGCACAGATTGCTGGGCCCTCTGCTAACAGCAAGGTAATAAGATCTTCCTGAATACAGAACATATGTTCGTGTGACTGGAGGCATTTTGGTACGTTAATTCTGTTTTGTCACAGAGCTGTTCTAACCCTGATCCGACCTGAGTTTCCCCCTGCCCTCCCCACCCACAGCATGCCTCAGCTGCCAATTTACTGGTCCTAATGCAGGCTGCTAGAGCCACTATCCTGTGCCATGGATAGAATTGGGGCCTAAATTTCATAGGCTTAGAAATCCCATTTTCCACCTGGCATTGATGACTACAAAGCTAAACTCCTAGAACTGGCATCTTGAAGGTGAGTGACATATATATGAAGGAATGCCTTGTAACAAATTGATGGCCCAATCCAATTCCCTTTCTCCCTGCTTATCTAACGGAAAACAGAAGGATGGATTTTCCAAGTGTGCAGAAGCCCAAGAGCATAACAGCAGGGATATAATTTCATTATTACACATCTTTCTTATAACCAAGAGTTTTACAATATAGGTTTAGTTTTCAAAACTATAATGCAGTGTTCTCAAACTGTGGGTCGGGACCCACTAGTTGGCCAATTTCAGGTGGGTCCCCATCCATTTCAATATCTTATTTTTACTATACTAGACTTGATGCTGCCATGGTGTGTGACTGCATTTGGGGAAATGTTACAGACCTGTACTTTTAACAAGCTACTAAGTATATTCTTTTAACAATGATAGTAAATGGGATTTACCCCAGGGTAAGTGTGAGTAGGAGTGCAGCCTAAGTTTGTTAAAAAATTTTCCTGCTTTATGCTGTCACTTCTGATCATGACATCACTTCTGGGGGGTCCTGACAGATTCTCATTCTAAAAAGTGGGCCCCGGTGCTAAATGTGTGAGAACCACTGCTATAATGTTTTTGTGCTAACTTTAGTTGTACTTTCCTATTTCTATTTATCCTTATAGGTAATGAGAACATATAACAAATTGCTAATAACAATGTTGGGTTTTAACACAATGATATGTTATAGATTATGCTTCCCCCCCTCCCACCTTTTTATTTTACCTTTGGAAGAGTCTTTTCTTTTGCCATCAGGGTCACAAGGGCTGCACAGCAGACCAAAGCACTGGAACTGGAGAGGCCAGAACTGGGGGGAATGGTGCCTTCGATCAGGCAATTCATTCCACTGGGGCTCCCAAGACCAAAATGATCCTAACAATAAAAAGACAAGGCCAATGTTAAAAACAATCTCTGGCAGCAAAGGAGAGGCAGATTTCATCTACCAATGTTTTCATGCTCATCATGGAATTGGCAAGGGTCCATTTTCATCTTAACATTGGGACCAGGCTTGGCACAGGCAGGCATCATCTCTGCACCTGCTCTCACAGGAGCAACAAGGGCCACAGCTCAAGGGCTGAGCACCTGCTTTCATACAGAAGGTCCCAAGTTCAATCCCTGGCATCTCCACGGAGGGCTTGGAAAAGACTTCCACCTGAAATCCTGGAGTACTGCTGCCAGTCAGTGTATACACAATATGGCACCAGATGGACAAATGGTCTGGTTTGATAGAAGTTTTAATATGCAGTGTTTGAGAAATACCAGCTGTCAGGATGGGAGTCCCGACCTTGAAGCTGACAGCTTCAGGCTGAGCCCCTTCCAAGTCAAAGAAGGGAACTACTGAGAACTCATTCGATCAGTTGCTCTTCAGAACAGACCAGAGTGGGTCAGGTAACATCCAGATCCAAATTTTTTACTTCCAGGAACAAGTGTCAGATACTGCGGGGTTCAAACAGACACTGGTTCCCTACGCTATGCAGGCACACAGAGTTCAGATATACAGTACTAGCTCTACAGCCTAGAATCCTCCTGCCACTGCATGATATAAAATGCCTGGATTTAGGTCTCTCTCAATCCGAACAAGTCATTGCAGAGGGAGGGCACCAGGATTTTTCTCAGGGCTGTCAGACAGCCTTCCTGACCGACTGCTTGATTGTTCCAAATGACTTTGAACTCAAACCTGAGTATGACGACAGGTGTTTGCCAGAACAACTTGCAAGCAGCTAAGGAAAAATCCAAAGCAAAAAAGCATCCATCTGCCCAAGACTCATTTTTTATCACAGGGCAGCTGTTCAGAGGCCCAGAACATCATTGTGTTGAGCGACTGCCAGCTTATAAAAGGGACAGTTGTCTGCAAAGGCCTGGGATAGGTTTGCCGCAGTGATTTCAATACAGCTTATGAATCCGATTTTGAGAAGAAAATGTAAGCCTAACTGAAATGGCTGTACTTATCTTTAAGCTGGGTTAGTCCCATTGGCTTTAATGAGACAAAGCCAGCTTAAGTGGTCTATGGCTTACCCTATAAAGCAATCCTTCTAACTCCCAGTTGCCAAGTATAAAATCAGTTGACAAGCTTACTGGGGCCAGCAACCTCAACTCATAAGCTGAAATATGTTAAAATTTTCCCCCCAAAGTCTACATATTGTCAACCAAAGATCTTTTTTAGCCAAGTGGAAGTTTCATAAGTACCCTGCTAAGTCAAATGGGATGTCTAGACTTCAAATCAAATAGATATCACATTTATTATTCTCGTTGGTACAGTTGAAGGCAAAATGAGTAGGTGTCAGAAATAATCACAGGGTTCAGGAACTGTGGTGAGCAGCTACTCTTTTCACACCCAACTAGACAGGCAACACATGCTACTGCTCTGTGTGATATAATAAGCATTTTCAATGTTAGAGATGACCTTTCCCAGTTAGACATTGATAGAACCTGTCTAGGGCTGATTTGCTTTTGATGACAAGTTCAACTAACAAACCTGTATTTTTAGAACCAAGTAACATGTTTCAAATATTTATTCCACCTTTAACCCTCTTATAAGATGGAGTAAAAATAGAGAGTATACAAAACAAAGACCCTTTACACCAACCGGAGGAATTGCGCCCTGCTGGATCCAACCAAAGTTGGAATATTATTTGGTCTAGTATTCCATTTCCCATAGAGACTAACCAGGTGCCTCTACAAGCAGAACGTGAAGGCAGGTGCCATACTGCTCCTGAACATGGAAGGTTCCACAAAGCCATCACGAGTAGTACCAGTGATAGACTATGGCCCACATCCTAACCAACTTTCCAGCACTGGCATTGCTGTGCCAGCGGGACCTGTGCTGCATCCTGCAGTTGGGTGGCACTCACGGAGGTCTCCTCAAAGTAAGGGAATGTTTGTTTCCATACCTTGGAGCTGCACTGCCCAAATGTCGGCGCTGGAAAGTGGGTTAGGATTGCACCCTACGCAAACTGTTCTAGTGCTTCAGAAGTCAGACCTACTCTTGGATATATTTGGGGCACTGATTCCAAAAATTGCATCAATTTGGCTGTATCAGCTCTAGTTTTGGAGATATGGCATACTCACCTTGTATGCTGATGTGCAGACAACCGGTTGAATCAGCATATAAGGTGGCTATGCCTTATCTCCAAAACTAGAGGAAAAACTAGGGTAAAACTGATGCCTCACCTTAGCTACCTCACCTATAGACTATGGAACACACTCTATTAGCTACCTCACCTATAGACTATGGAACACACTCTACATGGAGCTGCTCATGAAGACCATTCAGAAGTTTCAGTTGGTGCAGAACACAGTTGCCTGACTACTGCCTGCCTGCCTGCCTATTATTATTATTATTATTATTAACAGTATTTATATACCGCTTTTCAACAAAAAGTTCACACAGTGGTTTACAGAGAAAATCAAACACACAACTAATGACTACCAAGCATCACAAGTGCTTGGTGATATGATCATTTAACACCACTGTTGAGGTAGTTGCCTTTGTGGCCAGCATGCTTCCAAGTGTGACTCAAGATGCTGGTTATTACTTTTAAAGCCCTACACAACCTAGGATCAAAATACCTAAAAACTACCTCCCTCCACATGAGTCTTCCCCTCCAATATGATCTTTAAGGGATGTCCTCTTGCAGATCCTACCACTTGCTGAAATGCAGTTGATGGTGACCTGAAAGAAGGCATTCTTTGTGGTGGCCCCCACCTTGTGGGAATTACCTGCCCTGCGAAGTGCATGTGGCCCCTACTTGCTATCAGGATATTGCCAGCAGCCAAAAATGTGATTTTTTTTTTCCCAGCAGACCTTTGCTGGTTAATATGATTTTTGTATATGTCACTCTACAGCCAGGAAACAGAATGCCGGCTGACATGGCCATATCCCAGTCATCAGTTGTGTGTCTTTTCCTTGTCATGTTTTGCAGCCCTAATGAACAATTTATTTTCTTTTCTTTTTGGCAGGCTTTTTCTAACTGTCTGTCTTTGCTTCCTAGGAATCTCTCCTCGGCACTGAAAACAGGTCTGTGGGTAGGGAGGGAACCTTTTCAATTCCCGGTCTCAAATTTTTAGCAGCCATAATCACATGCTCCACACAAGGCTGAAAATACTTTTCTGATTCCTAGGAAAGCTCGTCAAATTGTTTTATGTTTCCACTGCAGATGAAATAGAAATGATTAATACTTGGCTAGTCACATATGAAACAAGCATGGATTCCGATTAGCCCAGCTGCCTTCTTTCTCCATAAATTTCCCTGTTCTTAGTATCTACAAAAGTGTAGAAATTCCCTACCAGTCAAGATACACTTCTTTTGTAAATTACTTAAAAAAATTAAATGTACATGCTGTTTTTCAAAAACAAGAAAGTTGAAATAAAAGCTACATAGTCAACAAAGGCTGTAATCCTAAGCACTTTAACTAGGAAGGAAGTTGAGGGCCTGATCCTATCAGGCCCAGCATTGGCACACCACCAGTGTAAGGCAGTTTCGCACCAGAGATACAGGCGCACCCTCGGTGTTGGGCCCAGCGGCAGTTGGCACAGGGCTGCAGCTCAGAAGGTTGAGCAGCAAGAGCTGCCGGCAGTAAGTTTTACCGGCGGCTGGCAGCCGGCTGTTCCGGGGAAGGCAGGGAGAGGCAGAACTGGGGAGAGGGGGGAGGCGAGGAGTGGGCAAGGGAGACGGACAGAGACGGCAACAGGCTCTGCTGCCGTATCCTAAGCTCCTTCCCGGACCAGGAAACCCGACACAGGTCTCCTTGATTCTGCGCCTGCTCAATAGCAGGAGCAGATCCAAGGAGACCCACTGGGGCCACCTGGTTGCTACACAGGGTAAGGGAACATAACTTCCCTTATCCCAAGGGGACCTAGTGCTGCTTCCCTGCCCCACTGGATGCAGCGGTTGCCATTTCGGTGCCACTGCAGCCCTGGGCACGAGGGAAGCTTAGGATTGTGCTGTAAGTCACGTGCAACACAGTGGGACTTACTTCTGAGTATACATGCAAAGGATTGAGGTCCCTATGAAAATATAGTTCCCTATCCTAAAGGGCTCAGAATCGTAAAAGAAGTAACACACAAAAGGGAAACAAGCAAACAGCTACCAGAAAAGATACTATGCTCTAGTGCAGTGTTTCTCAAACTGTGGGTCCTAGTGGGTCCCCACTAGGCTCCTCTGAGGGTCCTCTGAGCCCAGGAGTTAAAAAAAAAGCTACTTTTGGTTTCTCCATGAAACAGGAAGCGACTTTTTAATGTCTTCTAAGGGTTTCACAGAGAAACCAGAAGTAGCTTTCTTTTACTGCTGAACTCGGTCTGAGTGTCCAGACTCTGACTCTGTCTGCTGGGCTCAGAGGACCCTCAGAGGTGAAGGCAGCTCTCCTCTCTTCTTGTCTCCTGAGGGTGAGGGGGCGTTCACTGGTATCCACGGTTTCAGTTAACCACTGGGGGTTCTGGAACAGACATCACTTCCAGGTTAATGGCCTCATTTCTAGTGGCTCCCAGTATATTGTCATTCTAAAAACCAGGTGCTGGTGCTAAGAAGTTTGAGAACCACTGCTCTAGTGAGTAGGGACATACAATCACCCAAAATCATACACAAAAGCTGGCAGGATTGGAGGATAGCAGTTGTTTTTATTCTGGAAACATTTTGATTGAAAAGACTCTTTCCCAAGGGACTATAATAAACTGCAAGGAAGGTGCAAGCAGAACCCATAGCAACCTAATCAAACCCACCAATGGTTTCTCATGTTTTTGGCAAAGCAGGCATACGGCTGCTGTGATCCCCTTTGTTTCAGGACTGTTGCTCTGCCTCTGCTAAATATAATGGCCAGCCTACACAAAATAACGGTGCCAGAACTATGGAACTCTCTCCCTGCTGAACTGAGAACAGAACCTTGTCTATTGCCCTTCCAGTGGGAGTGTAAGGGCCCAATCCTATACAACTTTCCAGCACTGATAATGCAGTGCACTGATAATGCAGCACTCTATGCAGACCCAAGGTAAGCGAATAAATGCTCCTTTACCTTGGGGAGACCTCCGCCCCCATCTCCCCAAAGCAGGATGCAGCGCACGCCCCATTGGCACAGCTACATTGGTGCTGGAAATTGGGATAGGATATGGCCCTAAGTCTTTTCTGAATTGCATCTGATCCTGGAAAATTTTTAGCTGCTTTTGTTGGTCTCTTGGTTGTTACTGTTTTGTTATTTTTGATTTTATATTAATTGAATTTTTCTTTTATAGTTTTATGATTGGGAGACACCTTGGTTCCTTATCGTAAGGAGAGAGAAAGGATATAGAAGTTCCAAATAAATGATGGGGAGTACAAGTACCAATGCTGCCATAACTGGCAGTTATGGCTGCCAGTGAAGGTTTTTTAAAAGTAGAAATTGTGCACAGGGGGAGGGTTGCAAAATCAAGGCTGAAACCATAGGTGGAACAATGTTCTAAGGCAGGGGTGGGCAAACTTTCAATTTTAGGGATCCTGGACCTTTAACAATTGTGTAGAAGAGAGAATTTCAGCAGGTGCAGTTTGTCACCTATGAGAAGAAATCAAGCCACTTGAAAGGAACTTGGGGTTTACCATAACAAAGATAGTAGTTTGGTGAACATGCTGGTATCAGGTTCAGCCCCAAGATTTCCAATTAACAGGTAGAGAGGCTGGGAAAGACTGCTGCCATTCTAACTCAGTATGAGGCAGAGAACCCGTGGATATAGTATATGACAACCATCCGCTTCCTCAAAGGATTAGAACAGTGTTTCTCAAGCTAGGTAGATCCCCTAGTAGATTGCAAGCCAATCTCAGGTGGGTTCCCATTCATTTCAATATTTTATTTTTAATATACCAGACTTGATGCCACCATGGTATGTGACTGCATTTGGGGAAATGTTACAGATCTGTACTTTGAACAGGCTACTATGTATATGCTTTTCACAATGATAGTCAATGGGACTTACTCCTGGGTAAGTGTGGGTAGGACTGCAGCCTAGGATTGTGAAAAATTTTCCTGCTTATGATGTTACTTCTGGTCATGAAATCACTTCTGGTGGGTCCCAACAGGTTCTCATTCTAAAAAGTGGGTCCTGGTGCTAAAAGTTTGAAAACCACTAGATTAGAGAAAAGAATGGAGGATAGGTCTCTCAATTATGATTAGCCACAATAAGGAGAACCTTCCTATTCAGAAGCAGCTTACCTCTGAATACCTAATGCTGGGGGCAGATGACAGGGAATTACTACATCTTCATGCCTTGCTTATGAGCTTCCAGAAGCATCTGGATGGAACACTGCTAGGAACAGAATCCCAGATCCTGGCCAAACTCAGAAAGCCAATTCTTATATACTTCCAAGTATTTCCAAGAAAAATTTTGCAATCTGGAAGGTCCTGTCTATTTTAGTCTATTCCTCCCCCCCAAAATAATTCCAGCATTAGACAGCAATGGTAGAATTCTTGCAACACCCACAAAAAATATAACTCCAGTTAAACATGTTCTGTTCATCACCACAAATTACCCACAAAAAATATTCCCCTTCTTAAACATACAAACAAATTATTAGCAGAAATGCTATTGCTGCCAACACACTTTCACCAGACAAGGTTTGGGAGGGAGAGCGAGAGGACTGAAATCCAAGTTGTCTTCAACCAGAAACCAATCAACACAATTACCTTGAAAGTGGATCGGACTTGCAGAGTGATCACATTATGTTTAAAAGGGAGGGGGAGGTTGACTCCAGTTTCAAAACTGAACATGGAGATTGCCAAACTCTATAGCACTTCTCATCCAAAAGGATAACATGTTCAATTTAATATAAACAGATTATACCCTTGGATTCTCTGAAAACTTGCATATGAACATTTCTTAAGAGCTTTCGTTGCATTTCTACTTGCTCCTTTCCAGCGCAATTATGTGTACACTTCCGTTATAAGGAAATTTGTTTTGAAGGCACAAAATCGGCCCAAAACAAGTCAAAAGGCCCATCACAAAGGAAAAGCTGCATCACCGTAAAAAAAACAGACCCAAATAAATTCAGTGATGAACATTTGCTTTCAGTGTGTTCATTATGGGGCCGAGAGAAGGTAGGAAGCGTAAAAGATTTGGGTGTTTTCTGGCTCTTCAAACCACAATTGTGGGTGCTTAACAGAACATGGTTTTGCCAGTTGGACTAGTAACATACTGGTTGATCAGTAAGCCATTTCATTTAGTTACAAGCAGTTTTATTGGATTAAATGTTTCTTAATGTAAGTAGATGTTCTAAAACGCAGTAAGAGAGCTGTGCAGAGTCAGTTCCTTCAACACATGGATCCTTACCATGTTTACTCAGAATAAATCCCACTGATTGAGCAATAATAATGCTTAGTATCTATTTTGTAGTTAAATTCCTTACAACAGCCCTGTATGGTAGGACAGAATCATTACCTCCCTCCATGTACTGCTGACAGCAGGCTTTGGCTGAAATAACAGCAGCCTGCCAGCTCTCAGTAGGATTCCAATGCTATTTAGTTCCAGGTAGGTCTTGATGTCCCATACCCCAACAGCATGCATGTCTGCAATGCTATCTGACAATTTACAGATCTTATGCTGCTGAACACTTAGAGTTAAGCAACTGGGAGCACACCATACATTTGCACCTCTCCAACCCTCCCTCCTCTGCTCTCTGATACAGCTCCTCCTCCCTGCCTTTACTAACTGCAGCCATAAAATATTTATTTTATTACATTAATATCTTGCTTTTCTTCCATAATACAACTAAGGCAGTGAACACATGCTTCCTGTGCAGTTTCCCAACCAGGCACAAGCCAAATCCTGGCCTGCTTAGTTTCAGCAAAGTTGCTAGTTTAATGTTTGCTGCACCGACATGGTTAACACTTGCCAAGTTCACAAGCCTGCTGTATACCCTGATAACAGACTGGAAATCCAAACTGTCCCAGCCCATTTTGACAGATCAGAAAGCTACAGGTATGCAGTGCTATATGCCCTACACCAGCATTTCTCACACTTTGAGGGAACTTTACTCCTCAGTAAGTGTTTGCAGGGGAGGGGGTAGGACATCGATGGATGCAGGGGAGGGGGTAGGACAGCAACACCCCAGGGTGTCATTACGGGGGCACTTTCCACTTACTTGCAACTAGGTAGGGCTGCTGGAGGCTGCAGGAGGTGTGGGGAGCCCTCCGCAGGACTCCCCAAGGCTTGGAATCTTCAGTAAAAGTGGGCGCAAAGCACCTCCTGCAAAACAGAAGTGCTTTGTGCCTGCTTTTACTGAAGATTCCAAACTTTGGGGAGCCCTGTGGAGGGCTACACAGAGCTCCCCGCACCTCCAGCAGCCCTACCTAGTTACAAGTAAGTGGAAAGCACACTCCTCGCTCTCCTTAGTGATGCGATCCTCTGCCCTTCCCTTGCCCCTTAAAGGGATGGGGGAAGCATTACATGAACTGGTGGGTCAAGACCCACCAGTTTGAGAACCACTGTCCTATACTGTTCCTCCACTGCCCCCGGACACTGAAGGGACAAGCAGGATTTCCACATTGTGGTCTGGCAACCCTAGGAACACTGCAGATCAAAATGAGAGAACTGCTGATATCATGTTACATTTTATTAATAAGCTTCTGCTATTCTTAGAGCTCTGTAAAGTCTTACAAGAAGCAGCCTATCAACTTTTTAATGCCTGAATCATGTAAGGAAAACAGAAAGCTACCATTTGTAAACAAGAATGTTTAATACTGCTATTGCAGCTGTGACAGTTCATACATATGATATTTATTTCAAAGGTTTCTTCCCTGTCTGTCTCACAATATGACTCAAGGTGGTTTATGACCCCAACAGTAGTTACAATCAAAACAATACAAGACTAGATGATGAAGGACCATATGATGTTTCCTTATCCTAGCAGCCCAATCCTATCCAGCACTGGTGCAGTGGGACCATATGGCCCACGCCATATCCAGCTTTGATATGGGCAGGTTCCCTCAGGGTAAGGGAACTTTCTTACCCCATGTTGTGCCCCAGCCTGCCTAATTGGGCTGCTCGGTTTTGCACCAGCAAATTGCTCACACAAGTCCTTGAAACCCCATGTAGGGCTTTCAGGTCTAGGAAAGGGCTTAGGATACGACAGAGGCGTCCTCCACCATCCTCAACCCTCTCTCTAGCCTGAACTGCCCCTCCTTGCCCTCACCCCACTCCAAACACACCCTACCTGTCTCCATTCTGCCCTTATCCACCCCTGCGCCACCTGGCACATAACTCACTTGCCTCAGCAGCCATTGGATACAGCACTAGCGGCCTTCCTGCCAGCACTCCTTGATTGTAAGTTGTCGCAAACGTGCTTTACAGCAGCAGTCACTGCTCCAACACTAACCAGATTAGGATTGGGCTGCGAGTCTATTAACCAATCACTACGTTCAGCCTTGTGCTAGGAGCGGCTCTCCAGGACTTCAGATGTGAACTATTCCTAGTTTTATTTAGAGATGCCAGGAACTGAACCTGGGACCTTCTACACATAAAGTATGTGCTCTAAGACTGAGCCAAGGCCGCTCCCTAATACAGTAATCTTCTAAAACAGTGGTTCTCACAAATTTAGCACCGGGACCCACTTTTTAGAATGAGAATCTGTCAGGACCCACTGGAAGTGATGTCATGACCAGAAGTGACATCATCAAGCAGGAAATTTTAACAATCCTAGGCTGCAATCCACCTAGTGGGTTCTTTGAGAAACACTGTTCTAAAAAAATATTGATGCATGCATCCAACACACTTCCTACAACCAATGTTGCATTCAGAATTTGCTTTACCTCAATTCCCTTGAATCCACACAGGAAGTAGTTGTGCCACAAAGGTTTTGTTTGGTCAATCTCAATTGTATTAGCATTTATACTAAAATCTCTGGAAAATAAAAAGGAGAAACATAAAGGATATGAAACTGTCAATGAGTTCAGTGTTCTTGCAAACATGTTAGCGGCCCACTGCTTCCATCTACTGGCAAAAGGGCAACACAACATGTCCAATATGTTTTCAAGAAAGAATTATTTTGCACAGCTTCACCCTGCCCATGTGCTGTGGGTCAAGTTAGGCTACAAGCCACCATGCACTTGCCTGGAAGTATGTGCCATGAAACTCAATGGGATTTACTATCCCCTACACACGTACCTGAGTATACCTGTCATAGGCTTCCAATGGGCTTATTTCTTCTGAGTAGACAGGCATAGGATTGTCCTGTTAGATGGTCCTGATGGACCAGGAACCATCAGAGAAGACACTATTGGGCACGTCTGAGGTTCTCAAACTGGGGCATAACAACACCCCATCCTGAGGCCCAGCCACTGGCCCCTTAAGGGGAGGGGGAAGGCAGCAACATGATCCCCAGGATCGCACCGCTGCAGGAAAGGGAGAGGCTGTAATTTACCTGTTACCAGGGCCCCACAGAGCACCCTGCAGGGCTCTCAGCAGCTTGTAGAAAGTGAAAATAGCTATCGTGACCCACTTTTGGGTTACAATCGTGAAACCAGAAGTGGGTCACGATAGCTATTTTCACTTTCTACAAGCTGCTGGGATCCAGAGCACTCCCTGGGGTTCTCTGCATCCCTCAAACCCCAGCAGTAGGTACGTTACATTTAAAAACAGGCCCCTTTCCCCCAAAGTGGTGCAATCCTGAGCATTGTATTGCTACTTCTCCCTTCCCTGGAAAGACTTATATCAGGAGTTTTACTCCTGAGATGTTTGAGAACCCCTGGGCTAGTTGAACCAAAGGCTTGCTTAGCATAAGCTGGCTTCATACAAAAACATTTAAAACTTTTTTTTTTAATTTAGAAAGGCTTTTGCATTGACAGGTGATTTTAATTTAAATTAAATTCTTTTAATTTGATAATTCTGTCCATTCTTTGTGGGCTTGCTCTTTTGATTTAATACATTTACAGTGCAGTCCTAAGCATGTCTATTCCGAAGTATGTTCCACTGAGTACTATTGGCCTTATGCACAGCTAAGTGGATTAAGGATTGCAGCCTTAACTGAATACTATATTTGACATTTTAGTTGTTTTCCACCACAAAAGCCTATAGATAGTCTGGTTGGCAATGGCAGGTTATGAATTATCAGAGGGGAGGGAGAAAATGGGGAAAAAAACCCTCCAGGATGATAAGCAAGACAATCTTAAAAAGCAAGCCAGCACTGTAGCTGGAGTCTAAGCACAGATAACCTCGAAGCACAGATAACCTCTCCAGTGTACCACTAGGGTGGGGGAGCACCCCAAAGCCCTCAGAAACTTGGTGCCAGAACTGCTATCAGAAAGAGGTTTCAAGTAGGCCTTAGATTCATGCCAGCTTCCACACACCTTTATCTGCCCCATCTCTGCACTCCTCACCATGAGGAGAAGTGAACAGATTTAGATCTCTAGACCAGGGGTGTCAAACTCATTTCATACGGAGGGCCACATAGCATTCATGATGTCTGCTGAGGGCCGGAAGTGATGTCATTAGGCAAGAAGTGATGTCATTAAACAGGTCATAACCAAAAATAAACACTTTTTTCTCACTTAGGAACTCATTCGCTGCAAATAACAAAAGAGAAAATATATGAATCTTAATCATATTTCAAGATATGGGAGAGCCCAATTTTCATGTGGGCTGCCCTTTCAGCAGTAACACCTCAGCACTACTTGGCAGCTGAAAGCCTGAGGGCTACATAAAAAGCTTCCGCGGGCCACATCCGGCCCCCGGGCCTTACGTTTGACACCCCTGCTCTAGACTATCTAAATTTCCAGTGCCAATGCAGCCATGCCAACAGGGCGTGCGCTGCATCTTATGGTAGAGGGTCAGTCATAGAGGCATCCTCAAGGTAAGGGAACATTTGTTCCCTCAACTCAGGTCTGTATTGCGGCTGCATCAAGGCTGGAAACCTGCATAGGTTTGGGCACTTAATCTTACAGAGATGGGGGAGATTGTGAATACAAATAAACACAGGTTCTCTCAATCTGAGGTCCATCCCTCTCCTTGGTTACAGAGGGGGAGCATGAGGACACAAGCCTGAGGCATGCCTCACAACTCTGAACAGCAGACAGCAACATCCTAACGGGCTCCAAGGTCACTTAATAGCCCAGATGTTTACTTTTCCCATTTGTTTTCAACCTCCTTTTGGGAACTCAGATAACTGGATACTGCAAAAAAGGAGAAGTTACTCTTGACAGAAATCAGTCTCTGTGTTAGAAGCTGTTATTGTTTTTCCCAGAAAGTAAACGTGTGGTCTGTTGTTTTCCTATTCCCTCTTCCCCAAAATCAACACAGATCCTGTTTCCTCTGTGCATATCTTCATTTTTAAAAAAAGCTCAAAAACCAAATAGTAAACAAAACAGGGATGATTATATGGTAATACTTCTTGTCTCTTGGAATAGAGTTAAGATTTTGGCAGGCAAATCATCTGACATTTTTTTGCAACTTCTTCTAACCCAAAATGGAGAAAAATCCTCTTCTTCTGGACTGGCACATTCAATTTGGCCGTTCATCCTCACAGACTGACCAAGCATGGCACAATATGATTAGAGAAAACCAAAACAAAGGAGGGAAGAGAGAACTGTTTGCAAAGGGAACAAGAATTGACACCTGACCTAAAAATGATGGGTGTCCGTTGGTATAATATAGGTGTGATATGGTTCATTCAATTGGCCTTCACCAACAATCTCCAGAACTTTGTATTGGTCTGGTTGTTAAGCAAAACAAAGAGGGAGGAGACAGACAGCCCAATCCTATCCACACTTTCTTAGGAGTAAGCCCCATTGACTCTAATAGGACTTACTTCTGAGTAGACAGGCATAGGATTGGGCTCAGAGTAGGTTGTGACAGAAATGCCCCAAGGTGTGCAGAATTTGACTCGATTTAGCACAGAAAAAAATACATCTCCCTCTCTCTCTTTTAAGGATGGTTGCATTTCACCCTGCTTCTGAGCTACACCTAATCTGAAATCCTGAGCTTGGTTCAACTCAGCCTTCACCGCTGTTGGAAGAGCTACTGTGAGAAAGAACTGCATGAAGGAATCCTGAAGGAATTGAGGAAGCCTGACTTTAAGAGGAGAACATGGAGGATTATGGCAATAAGTTTGCAAAAATGTAAAACATTCTTTGAGGGGGGAAAACTGGAACTTTGACGAGATCTGATTGTGCTGGGATGAGAAACAGGCTGGAATGGAAATGCGCAAGATCCCTGGCCCCTTGCTCAGGCAGGCAAGAATGGGGTTAATACCTAGTAGTTGGCAACCTTCAGTCTCGAAAGACTCTGGTATTGCGCTCTGAAAGGTGGTTCTGGAACAGCGTCTAGTGTGACTGAAAAGGCCAATCCGGGAGTGACAATCCCTTCCACACCGGGAGCAAGTACAGTCTGTCCCTGGTCTGTCTCCCTGGCTATGGGCCTTCCTTCTTTGCCTCCGACTGTTGGCCAAGTGTCTCTTCAAACTGGGAAAGGCCATGCTGCACAGCCTGCCTCCAAGCGGGCTGCTCAGAGGCCAGGGTTTCCCACTTGTTGAGGTTCACTCCTAAGGCCTTCAGATCCCTCTTGCAGATGTCCTTGTATCGCAGCTGTGGTCTACCTGTAGGGCGCTTTCCTTGCACGAGTTCTCCATAGAGGAGACCCTTTGGGATCCGGCCATCATCCATTCTCACGACATGACCAAGCCAACGCAGGCGTCTCTGTTTCAGCAGTGCATACATGCTAGGGATTCCAGCACGTTCCAGGACTGTGTTGTTTGGAACTTTGTCTTGCCAGGTGATGCCGAGAATACGTCGGAGGCAGCACATGTGGAAAGCATTCAGTTTCCTCTCCTGTTGTGAGTGAAGAGTCCATGACTCGCTACAGTACAGAAGTGTACTCAGGACGCAAGCTCTGTAGACCTGGATCTTGGTATGTTCCGTCAGCTTCTTGTTGGACCAGACTCTCTTTGTGAGTCTGGAAAACGTGGTAGCTGCTTTACCGATGTGTTTGTTTAGCTCGGGGTTAATACCTGGGGTTAATACCAGGGCCTTAGATTGCAATGAATGTGTTGCACAGCTGCAGTCTCTTGAAGGCAATAGGGCCCTCAGGGATAAAAGCAGCACCTGATGAAGGGAGAATTTGGTGGGTAGAAGGACTACTAGGAATCTGGCAAGACACAGGTTTCAATTACCAAGAGATGGGACAAAATATATAGAAATATCTCTGCACTAGAAAAATGGCTGTTCTCAGCTGATCAAAACTTAAAATTGCAACCCCTGGGGGCTCTATCAGATGCACAAAAAGCTCTTATCATTGGGAATAAATAACAACAAACCCACACTGCATAGAGACTTCACAGTAACAAAAGTGGTCATGTGAATTTCAGCCCTGTTCCCAACTAAATGTATTCAATCTAATCCATTTGGGGTGGAAATTAATTTAATACTTACGAGTAAAAAGGATTTGTATTCGCCAAATGGATAAAGGAAGTGCTTAGAGGTTCTGCTGCTATAAGAATATCTTGCTCTATCGCCATTGGGAGTACAGCATAGCCACAGTAATCTATATGTTCACCTACCAAAAGAACAGAATGTTAACAAGTTTTTGGAACTGCTGAGAACTCATTAGAAACAACAGGACAACCCTTTTTGCTTGAAGGATTGCTGCATGGCTTTACACAAAAGCTAGACAAATTCTATCTATTATATTAGAAAGTACAAACTTACATGTTGCACAGGCTTGTGATGCAACACAAACTAGAATTTTCCCACACAAGCTGCACAAGGGACTATGCTTGGCAAATAGCACCAAGGATCAAGACTGTGGGCATTTCACAATTTGACACTCATCAGAAAATTCTGAGGCTTACAAAGTCTTGTTCATTCAGGGAATCATGATGTTCTGTTGCATCTAAGCTGCGTCCATGACCAACTCTATTCTCCGTAGCTTCCTTGAGCTCTGTGAAACAAACTAACAGCCCAATCCTGCACAGAAGGAAGCCTCACTGAGTTCAATGGACTCTGCTCTTAGGTAAGCCTGCACACGATTGCAACCTAAACAGATTCCATCTGAAATGCAGTAGAATAAGATGCAAAATTTGCCCCTCGTTCCAGACATTGCATTCATGTTGACAAGTTTAGCCCTACCCCAGTTGTGATTCTAACTACACCCATAAGAATGACTTCCATTCACACCTATGAGGACTCAGGAACCACTACACTTTGGGACAATATTGTAGAGGGCAAAATTCACCCCAAACTCTGGCAGGAAGGAGCCTGACCTCCTTTAACAGTATCCCCATGAGAAGTGCAACACACTGACACCCACACGGTGTTCCCAGGGATTCCTGGAGCTGCTCCTTTCACTCACACACATACAAACGTCCTGTCAAAACAGCAGACATTTTGCTAGAATACTTAATTAGTGGCATTGCCAGGCATAAAACAGGGAGGTGGGACTTCTGCGGGAACACACGTCCACTCTTATTTCTTATACTGTATATTTTGTCCAAGAAACTAACAAGGAAATATACATTGTCATTATGATTATAATTTAATTCTAGAGTGTCCACATTAAATAGGCCTTATATGTAAACAAAAGCGAGAAACAGGCCACGCCCTCAGACTTATAAACTAAAAATAAATGGCAGAGCAGGGAACGGAGGAAGAAAAGGAAAGGCAGAAGGAGATTGATTTGACAACACAGAACCAAACTGTTCAGTAAACTGTTTACAGCCATTTATATCCAGTTGGGGTCAGGCTGTCAGAGATCTCTGATAGCTATTGCCAGTCAGAAGAGATAAAACTGGATCAGTGGTGGCAACACAGTAAGTGTTGCAGCACTACACTACGCCATGTAAGCAGTCCCTCCCACTCACCATTACATTGCTGCCCGGAATGGCTCCAACAGCAAGTGGGAGAGGTCGCTTACATGGTGCACTGCGGCGCCTATAGTACTTGCCACGCCCCCCCCCCTCCCGTAGCTATGGTACTGACTAGGGCAGAAGGTCTGAGAACATGAGACAGCTTCATGTTTTCATACACTATTGGAAGCAGCCACAGCTAAGTGACAGAGCACACTTTTTTGCAAGACAGAGGTCACATTTTCAATCTCTTGCATCTCCAGTTAAGATGCCCTCAGGTAATGGGGCTCAGAAAGAACCCTGCCTGGAAGCCTGGCAAGCTATTACTAAAATTTGCCTATGATACAATCGTCTGACTTTGTATAATTTATTTACATTTCTAGCCTGTTTTTCCTCCCAAGAGAGGCCCTCAATTACACTGTATATGTACATGTGAAGATACAAATGTTCTAAGCATTCTACATCTCTCATTATTTCCAGATATCCTCACATCTTCTCGTGCAAATGTGCGGAATTTATGCTGCACAAAGGCAGAGTATTTACTGCTGCCAAAGGTAATCAAGATGCTGTGTGCCAGGAAGCATGCATAATCAATGGTGTTTATGCACATTAACGCCCAACATATGTACCGCTTTTTACCTATTAAGTTGACTCGTCCTGGTGCTCGAACATAAAACTTGGGAGCTGATTCAAATTTAGAGACAAACAACTTCTTCAGTTTCAGCAATCTGAAAAGAAGGTTAGAATGTTTAAAAAAGGATGTAACTTTTTCAGGAACCTTTTAAAGTTTAGCTGCTTTTATTCCATAGACAGAAGTTGGAGAAATGTCTGAGAGAGCTGCATTTCATAGTGTAGGGCAGGGGCATCAAACATAAGGCCCGTGGGCCAAATGCAGCCACTGGAAGCCATTTATCCAGCCCCCATTGTAACTGGGCTCTCTCATATCTTGAAAACATGAACCAGATTTGCACATATTCTCTTCTATCATTTGCAGCTAATGAGTTTCTATGCAAGAACAAAGTGCTTATTTCTGGCCATCATCTGCTTAATGATGTCATTTCCTGCTTAATGATGTCACTTCTGGCCCTCAGCAGGCTCCATGAATGCTAACTTCAGTTCTCTGCATGAAATGAGTTTGACATCCCTGGTTTAGGGATTTCACCTCTTCATAATATTAACATTGTCTTATTTTTGCTACAGGGATACTACAGAATACTCCACAACTCTGGCAAGGGAGGTGGGAGGAAGCAAGGTTTTTCAAATGTAACACTTACGTATGGACTTTATTCTCCCAAAGAAATGCTCCAATTTAGTTATCCTCTCTATTCAGCTATCAAATCAAACACTTTTATTCAAGGCCTTTGTAAATATCTGCTGACAGTTGCAGTGACTGTGAATTTTAAAAAGAATTCTTACAGCAGCTGTTCTTAATGCTCCCTTGGTATACAGTATTTCAGGGAAATCTCATTTCTTTGTATGTTGTATGTTACTAAGTCTGCAATCCTAACCACACTTTCCTGAGAGTAAGCCCCATTGAACAAAATACGACTTACTTCTGAGTAGACCTGGTTTGGATTGTGCCCTAACTGTATATCATATCAGGTATTTTTCAATAGAAAAGAGACTAATATATTTCAGATAGATTTATTTATATGGGAATCAATCCTTTTCCTAGCCCTGCTCAGGGGATTTTTGTAATTCATACATGTGGACAATTCAGAAGCGATGGTGTTATTATGTATATCCTTTCCTTGGGAAGGAGTCCCTATTTCCAAAATGAAACAAATTAATACTGCAATCTTATGAGTGTCTGTTCAGAACATGAGCCTCATAACTATTCAATGGGGCATATTCCCAGGTAGTAGCAGTAGTAGTAGTAGTAGTAGTAGTAGTAGTAGTTGTTCAGTTGAGTCGTGTCCGACTCGTTGTGATGCCATGGACCACAGCATGCCCCATGGACCACAGCAGGTAATTGAGTCACAGCCTAAGTGACCCTTATTGTCACAGAATAGGTATGAAACTACCCAAGGCAGGAAATCCTTGAGGAAATCCCAAGGCAGCTAACAAGTGTAGAAAAAGCATAAGAATGTTTTACAATAAAATCAAAGTCAATAAGTAACAAATTTAAATATAATACGTTAAAATCAAATGAAGATAGAAATGAGATACATAATTAAAACATGCCAGCAGCAGCAGTTATAAGAACAGCTTAGGAAAACAGGTACAGCTGGAGCACTTTTTGTATCCTATACTTCTTCCATGAAGTTTCAATTTAGGGTTTAGTCCTGTGGTTCCCAAACTGTGAGCCATGGCTCCCCAGGAGCCACAGCAACTAGCCTTGGGAGTCACAGAACCCTTGTAAAAACCCACTGCCCTATACAATGTATAGGATTGTAGCCTTAACAGGGAGCCATGGCCAATGGACCAGCAGGTCAAGGGATCCACCAATCAAAAAGGTTTGGGAACCACTGGTCCAGTCTGACAACCACCCTGTGAGGCAGGCTACAGGTGAGTGAAAATGATTTTCCAAAGGCGAAAGGAGAGTATTTATTAAAGTTCATTAGGACTGCTTAATTATGAGAAATAGATCAAGCTTTTGTAAATGAATATTACTTATAAGTAAATAAAGATATTTCTTTCTAAATCAATAACCTGAGAGGTGGGATTGCGAACCCCCTATCATATAGGTGGGATAAGCAATGAATGAATAAATGAACAGACAAGTAAATAAACAAAGAGTTATGAATCACCAGGAAGACAAGAGTGTGTGGAGAAAGCTTTTGTAGCCACAGGGCTAGTTCATCAGATGCACGAAGCAGGCTATGGAAATGATGGAGCTGCACACTGGTCTAGGGCAGTGTTTCTCAACCAGTGGTACCACCATTAGCATCTGGTTGTACTGACAGGACCTTTGGACACCTGCTGCCCAGCATCAAGACCAGGAGCCTAATGCAACAGCAATAGGAGGCATGGCTTGGCAGGCCGAGCTCCAAAGCATGCTTTTCCATGCCTGAAAAAGCCCTCCCACCCACACTGAGCCTCTTTACTGGTATTTTTTTGTGTAACATCTGGCCACTCCACCCAGGAGACACTGGTGATGAGGTCATCACCAGTTCCAGTGGAACTTCAAAAAGGTGGACCATGTGAAGTGGAACAGCAGGGGACAAACCTTGAGAAACACAGGTAGGGAAGAGCAGCAGCAAAAAGTCATTTTGTTGCCAACATACCCACTACACTTCAATTCACTGAACGTTAGCAAGATTTGTACCTATGGCTTGGAAACCTGAGCTAATGTATTTAACTGCAATCATGCTGCAGCCCATTCAAATAGGGTGGGCAATGAGGAGCAGAATCCCTTTAAAACATAAGGATTTTTTTTCCCCTTGCCTGAGGTTCCTTATTTTGCATTAGGAACTGCACCTGGCTGCTATCTATAGGAAGGAGAGGGGGCTGGATACTGGCTCTAGGAAAGACAGCAACGCACCTGGGCTCCTCCACCAGCTGGATCGACAAGGTGGGGGGGACATCCGCAGCCATGCTTGGCTTCTCTGAATGCAGCACACCCAGGGCAAATGGCAACAGTGAGCTTTTTCTCCTCTAGCCAGCTTGCAAAAATTATAAGATTCTGAACTGCAGAAGCTTCCTCCTTCGGGCAGTAAGAGAGAGACCCAGCTGGAGCCTTCCTCTTTCCTCCTTGTATTCCCCGCCCAGATCAGATCATGCTCCTGGGGAAAATAAATCCTTCCAACCAAACAGAGGCTCCTATGAGCTGCTGACGACATGCACACCACCATACATCGTAGCAGTTCACGTGCACGGCAGAGCAGCTTTGGGGAAGAGGAAATTGCATGCTGTACTTTTGGCTCCTCCCCACCAGGAAGCTTGACTTTGCTAACAGCCCAATCCTATGCATGTTTACTCAGAAGTAAGTCCCACTGAGTTCAATGTGGCTTACTCCCATGAAAGTGTGCATAGGATTGCAGCCTAAAAGAGCAATGCAAGCTTAAAAGCCATTTCTCCCCAATGTTGCATATATGCAACAGGGATAAAATATGGACACCTATGGGCTGGGCATAAATGGGTTAAGAGCTTCCTTTCATTTCAGCTTGGATGTGTTCCCATGTCTTGGGGAATTCACAGCCCAATCTAAATGTAATCAGTAGTAGAGATGGGTTTTTTTTCTGTAATAACAAAGTAAAATCACATAACACTGCCTTCTGCACTTCTCATTTTTGTAAAAGAAAAAAGAACACTCAAAATCCATGAAATGTGCAAAAAAAACAACCCATTCTCTAACACAGTGATTTTCAACCAGTGTGCCAAGGCGCATTGGTGTGCTATGAATTGTCTGCAGGTATGCTGTGGGAATTTGGGAGAGGGCAGGGTGGCCAGATGTCCTCTTTTTCCAGGATATATTCTCTTTTTAGCCTTGTGTCCTGGAGAAGAACTGAAATGTCCTCCTTTTACCAGTGAGCAGGCTCCTGCAGACAGTTCATAGCCTTCTTGTAATTAATAAATTATAAATAAATTATATTTGATGTAAGTTTAAATTTAATAATATAGTGTTTAAATTAACCCCCTGAAATCACTATACAATTGTTTTTAGCTTTTATTTTGTTGTATACTACATTTTTCATGGATGTCCTACATTTTGAGATGCCTTGTCCTCTTCTGCAGTTATGACATCTGGTCACCCTGGGGGAGGGTCATTTATTAAAAGGGCCATTGAGGAATGTGAGCCCCCCACCAGTAGTGCAGTGTGCCTTGTCAATTGTCAAAAAAAACTGATGGTGTGCCTTGACAATTTAGCACCTCGACAGTGTGCCCTGAAAAGAAAAAGGCTGAAAATTGCTGCTCTAACACCTCTACATATTCACCTCTGTGTGTGTGGTTGCATCTGCTGACACTATACCACCTGTATCACCAATCTAGTACACTTTTAAAGCAAATATAATTTATAAAAATGCACCCTTGGAATAAAAACCACATAACATCGCTTTCTGTACTTCAAACTTTGGGAAACACCAAAATCGGTGAAAAAAATAAAACTGTTTTCACCCACCTCTAGTAATCAGTTGTTCCAGGGATTTCAATGCACAATGAATGTATAGAATTCATTGCCAGATGACGTGGCCATGGCCACTAACCTGGAAGGCTGTAAAAGGGGGTTCCACAATTCCTTAAAGAGGTCCAGCAAGGGCTATTATATGTCATGATGGGCTACATGGAACCTTCAATGTTGCCTTTTGAGTCTTATGGTGCTCTCATTTCAGTCGCCTACCAGTTGTCTTTCCAGGAGATATCCAGCAAAAAAAAACAAATTGATGTGAACAAGAATTAGATGGTGTAAAACTAACAACAACAACTTTATTTTTACCCCACCTTTCTCCCCGGAAGGGACTCAAGGTGGCTTACAACAGGTTAAAACAGATTAAAAACATAATTCAAAAACAGCTGAAAGCATATTACCACATATCATAGTACATAGTATAGTACAGGTGACAGTACTACAGTGTTTCTGAAAGTGTGAGTCGGGATCCACTAGGTGGGTCACAAGCCAATTTCAGTTGGGTCCCCATACATTTCAATGTGTATTTTATTTTTAATATATAGTATTAGACTTGATGCTACCATAGTATGTGACTGCATTTGGGAAAATGTTACAGATCTGTACTTTGAACAGACTACTGTGTACATGCTTTTAATACTGATAGTCAATGGGGCTTATTCCCAAGTAAGTGTGGCTAGGATTGCAGCTTAAGAGCCCAAGTCTATGCATGCCTACTCAGAAGTAAGTCCCACTATACTCAATGGGGCTTACTCCCAAGTAAGTGTGGGCAGGCTTGCAGCCTGAGAGCCCCAGCCTAAGCATGTCTACTCAGGAGTAAGCCTCTTTAGGCTCCATGCCCGCCTCTGCTGAAGGGACGAGACTTCCCGTTCCTGCCCCGAGAGCGGGCAGGAGGAGGAGCCGCGGGGATTGTGGGAGAAGAGGGCGGGGCCGCGCGCCTGTCTCTCCTCCCTCCCCCGCCCCCTCCTCTCCCTCCCCTCCCCCCGCGCGCGTCCTCCGGCCAAGATGTCTGACATGGAGGATGATTTCATGTGCGATGATGAGGAGGACTATGACCTGGTAAGGCTGGGGGGCCCCGGGCGGGGCCTGCCGCTCCCAGGCCCGGCCTCCACCCCAGGGGGTCCCCCTCTGCCCCTCCCCTCGCCCAGACCCCCCTCTGGGGGCTCCCCTCCCTCTCCTTTGGGGGCAGTGACAGGACTCAGCCTCCTTTCCCCTGGCTGTGGGAGAGGGAGTGGGGCAGGCCCTGTGAGCGGGGAGGGTTGGGGCTGTCACCTCCCCCCCTACAGTGCATCTCCCCTCAGCCCCCGGGAAACTGAGGCCCCTTCCCAAGTCTGGGCCCCCCTTTCCACAGTGCACCTCCTTCCACCACCACCCTAGGAAACTGAGGCCCCCCCCCAGTAAGCCCCTCCAAAGGCCCAACAAGTCTGGGTTCCCCCTTTTAACAGTGCACTTTCTTCCACCCCCCTAGAAAACTGAGCCCCCCCCCAGTAGGCCCCTTCCCAAGGCCCAACAAGTCTTGGCCGCCTTTTCAGCAGTGCACCTCCTTTCACCCCCCTCCAGGAAACTGAACCCCCTAGTAAGCCCCTCCAAAGGCCCAAGAAGTCTGGCCCCCCTTTCAACAGTGCACCTCCCACCCCCCTCTAGAAAATTGAGCCCCCCCTTAGGCCCCTTCCCAAGGCCCAACAAGTCTGAACCCTCCTTTCTACAGTTCACATCTTTCCACACGACCCCTCTAGGAAACTGAGGCCCCCCATAGTCCCCTTTCCCAAAGCCCCACAAGTCTGATCCCCGCTTTTCAGCAGCGCATCTCCTTGCACACACACACCTGGAAACTGAGGCTACCCCAGTAGGCCCCTTTCCCAAAGCCCCACAAATCTGATCCCCCCCCCCTTTTCAGCAGTGCATCTCCTCCCACACACCCCCTGGAAAATGAGGCTACCCCAGTAGGCCCCTTCTCAAGGCTCAACAAGTCTGGACCCCTCTTTTCAACCTTGCACCTCCTTCCACCCACCCCCCTGGAAACCGAGGCCACCCCAAGGCCCAACAAGTTTGGGCCTCCCTTTTGAGACACATGACCCTTCAGAGGGTCAGGGGTGAAAGAATTGTCAGGACACCTCTAATTGCTGTTATTTTTTTATCCTTGATTTAAAACAAAAGAAAGGAAAGGTTATTGCAAAGCAAAGGCAAGAAAAATAAAAACATCATTATTATTATTATTATTATTATTATTATTATTATTATTATACCACCTTTCTTGGTCATCAGATTTCTCTTCAGGCTTTAATTAAACATTAAACTTTAATTTGTTTAATGACTGTCATAACTTGCGAGGGTCAACTGGGGGAGTGGGTGAGGATGGAGAGAAATGGGATGGCACAAGGATTTTACTACACAGTTGACTTATTTTTTTTTCTCCCCAGTACATTATTGCTTGGGTATACTGTCTATACTAGGGGTGGCCAAACTTGCTTGACCTAAAAGCCTTATATGATAAACTTAAGATGTTTTAGAGCCACAAGAGAGATGTTTGAGAGCCACAGTATTTAAGAAGCATTTAAATTCTTCAATATATTTACTTCCCATGATCATTTAAACATGTTTTAATCCAGTGGATGCTCAATTTATATCCAATGCATAATTGCAAATCTTGAAAAATTCTTATTTTCCTTTTCTTCTAACTGTGATGCAAAAAAGGAGCTCAGCCAATATGTTTCCAAGAGCTCCACATTAGATGTCGAAGAGCTACATGTGGCTCAGAAGCCCTGGTTTGGCCACCCCAGTTATATACTGTGCTGTATAAAACGGATATTGTTTTTAATAGGCTTGGGTCTCCTCTTGTTTGTTAACTAGTGGTTTCTGTTGTTATGTGTGTACAGACACACACACAACTGAAGCATAAA
The DNA here is from genome assembly GCF_035046505.1 of Tiliqua scincoides. Classification (NCBI taxonomy): domain Eukaryota; kingdom Metazoa; phylum Chordata; class Lepidosauria; order Squamata; family Scincidae; genus Tiliqua; species Tiliqua scincoides. The sequence goes on from NC_089828.1 coordinate 12,520,470, forward strand.
TCAATATTGTTGTTGTTTCTAAAGGAAATTTCTTCTAGCAAGGCAGCAATCTTCATTTGGTGGTGGTAATTTGGCTGTTTGGAATCCAGTGGGGATGTGAATGTGGTCTGCATCATTTCAAAACTACTTGTTCAGTGTATATTGTCTAAGGCAGCAGTTTCCGAATGTGGGTCCATGGCCCACCAGTGGGTCACAACCCAATTTTTGATGGTTTGTGAAACTGACAGGGTAGCTTAGGCTATGTGTATCAAGGGTTAAACAACCTGCTGCTTGGGGGGAGCACTGCTGCCTAATCACCATTACAGCTTGAGCTGTAATCACCATACAGGCTTGAGCATCTGGTAAAGTGAAACTTTTTTTTAGGTGAGTCCTGATGCTAAAAAGTTTGGGAACCACTGGTCTAAGGGGTGATCCCAATATTCACGCTTTTGTTATATATGTATGAAAACAGTGTGTTAAACACTGGCATATCTTATATATGTATATTTATTTGCAGTTTTTTTCCCCCTTGATATAAAGTACTGTGGTGTGTTAGGTTGCAGCCCTAAGCACATTTGTTTATTAGTAATTTCCATTAAACTTGGTAGGGCTTACTTCCAAGCACACATGTAGGGGATCACATTGTACAGGGAGGAGCCATAACTGCATGTAAATTGTGACAAAAATGTATTATCAGACATTGTTTAATTTCTGCAACTGTCTAATGGTTATGTATTGATCGTTTCATTGTGATCTGCTACTTTTTCTAATTGACTTTCTTCACTTTTAAGCAACGTTTGATGCAGAAAACAAATGTATTTGGTGTTAAACTAAAGCTATTGATTTGGGACCAAACAGTAACTTTTCAGAAGCTACCATGGGTTTAGTACACAACAAGAGTCCTGCAAAGTGGGATAGAATGACTATATCTTGTAGACTGAAATTGTAGCATGGTGGTAAAACACATGCTTTCATTCACAAAGTCTCAGGCTCAGTCCCTGGCATCTCCAGTTGAAGGATATGTGAGAGATCTTAACCCAGGACACTGGAGGGTCATGCTGCAGAGTTAATGGTACTTGATGGGTAAAGCAATAATGTGATTCTGTGTGGGACACCTTCAAATGTATCATGCTAGAAACAAGAAGAAGCTATTCCGTCGGTTTGCACAGGATTTTTTAATAATAAGATTTTCAAACATTTGAAAAGTTTTTAAAAACTTTTCAAAGTGTGTTCAGTTGATGAACAGCTAATGGCTGAATATATTTACAGAGTGCAACAAAAGTGGTGCTTTTGGAATTAAGGAATCATTCGGAAGTAGTTATGATTGTAAAATACATCATCACAGATCTGGAGCTAGTGTAAATAAACACAGTGTGACTGATTACAGTGAAACTTTTCTGTTCACAGCAAGTTATTATTGCCTTATCAGGTGCACATGATTAGGAGAACTCCAGCTGATTGGTTTTGTTTGAAATGTTTTTATGTTGGAGGCTGCCTCAAGCTTACTCTTTTGAATGATTACAGCAGTTCAGTATACTTAAAAACATTGCCCCTCCCAGATGGCCCAGGGAGGCTTGTCCAGAGGGTACACTGAAGAAAAGAATTGAAATCATATTAGCACAATGAAACAAACTATTAATTTGCATAGTATTCATGTAAGAAGAAAAGTGGGGAGGGGGTGGGGAGGGAACCATTTCTGAAAAAGAGAGACCAGTGGTCTCATGTAGTAGTCTCAATATGTAGAATTGTAATTTCTGGTGCCAGCTCTGCCCACAGTTCAGTAATATTATTCATTAAGCTGTTTTGTGCAGTGCTTTTCCATTATAATTGTCAAGATTGTGTCTTGACAACTTGTGTGAAACTGTCGTTTCATATCCTTTGTGTAATCTGGGTGTTTAAAAAAGTCACAGTTGCCTTCCATGATTGTAGGTTGAGAAGAGGGACTATTTTGAACAGTCATGAAGTTTTAGATGAATCACTATCAGTGAAAAACCACTCAGATAAAATATCAGTATTCTTTCGAATTCTTACAGCGTCACTCATTGCAATGCGTTACATTCTCCTAAATGGAGAAAATAATAAGCACGTGTGTCTGCTATAAAGTTAACTTTATAATTACAGGTGTTGAAAAATAACTAAAATCAGTTTGCTAAGACAGTCTGTTGGTGATGGTTAAATGTTAAACGCATCTGTGTGTGGTTTTTTTTAATTGAAAGGAGACAGAATACAAAATTCCATTTAAAGGAACAAATTTATTTTCCTTTTGTACTTTCTGAAATGTCAATAACTTTTAGCTATGATAACTAAATTGGACTTTCATTTGCATCTCTGAGAACCAGATTTTGGGGGCGATTGGCAGCTTGTTGACATGCCCTGTTTGTAAGCTTCCAGAGCATCTGGTTAGTCTGCTTATAAACAAAATGCCAAACCTTAATTTGCCCAGTAAGGCAATTCTAACTTTCTTTATACCAAATCAGGCCACTGGTCTCTCTAGCCAAGTATGGCCTGCACTGACTCTCAGCGGCTGTCTAGGGTTTCAGATCAGGATCTTTTCCAGTCCTAAGGGAAAATGCCAGGGTTGAACCTGAGTCATCTCTGCCCAAATCATGTGGCTTGACTACTGAGCTATGCTCCCTCATGATTCTTATGAAGTGCAGTAGTCAGGATCCGAACTCCTCATAGATTCTTTCACAGTAACAGTTCATTTCAGAACATAATTGTATATTACCGACTTGTTTTTTAAAACCATGTAACTTCAGGTCTTGGAAACTTTGAGCACAGAAAAAAGCTGGGCACATGCTGTTGTGCTTGCAGGGGCCGTCTACATCCTGCCTGGCAGAAAACTGCCAATTGCCTGTTAGGTGGGAGGAATGGCAGGAGGAAAGTTCCCTCTTTTTTCTTTCTCTCTGGCAAGAGGGTCACAAAAATCAGTTGTTGGATGTAGGTTATTTTTCTTCCATGCAATTACATACATGGGTACTTATAAATTGCCTTCCTATTTTTACACAGCATTCAAGGTGGTTTACATAGGCAGTGTAATCTAAACCCCCATTTTTCAGTGGGATTTTTATAATATGTTCTGTGAAAAAGACTCACAGAACCCTCAGTGACTAGATGTTGCCTTCATGGTGTGGTTATCTCTTCTGGCTATCAAGCTTCAGCAGGCAACCATAAATCAAGTCCAGGTAGGTCCTCAGGGCTGTTCAGTTCTTTGCCACTGGACCTTCTCACACACTATTCCGCACTCTCACTACAATGGCTCACCAACTCAGCAGCAACTCCGTCATATACAACGCATAACAGCAGCTTTTAGGCCTGGCAACCATCTCCCATCCAGAATGAGGCCATGGTTGTTCCTCCTTAGCTCTTCAGGCAGTATAGCTGCTCAATTGAAGAGGTGTGGTCATGAGACCACACCTCTTCAATTGGCTCTTCTGATCATGTAGATCCTCACTGTGGCTGGCTGTTATAATTTCATATGAGATGTGACTTTGTCTGGAAATGCTCATAAGTTTAATGCTGCTGCTGAGATGTAGCTAGAAAATTTGCTGCTGTCCTTTGGCGAAGGAGGAGTAGGAGTGGGTTTTTTTCAAGCCCCCCCCCCCCGTTTTTAAACTGAAAAGCAGTTGGGAGCCTGAAATGATTATTAAAATGTCAGTAACATGTATTCAGTCACTAAAAGGAAAAATTTGCATAGAAACAGCTCAACTTTACTTCCCACAGATCATCAAGCACAAAGCTTTACAGCAGTGGCTTTTAAACAAAGCAATACAAAGTATGAGTCAGTCTTGCATACATAAATATCAAAAGCACAGTATACACTAAATCCAAAAGCAAAACATCCATTGGATAAAGTAAAACTTCAAACGGCTTATGCAGGATCTTGTAAAGGAGTTTTGGCAGGAAACTTTATATAAACCTATGATTGACATCCACATTAATCATGAATTGTTTGATCTTGCTTAATATTATCTTCATCGGATCAGGAAACATTTTTGTTTCTCTGAAGTACTTTGCTGGTATTTCAGTAGTCTGTGGGGCAGCGCTGGCTCAGTGAGGCACTGGAAGTGATGGAAGATGATCATCTCTTTTTTTCCTAAGACCTTGCGGACCACTTCTCAGTGTCTCGCAGACCACCTGTGGCCCATGAACCATAGGTTGGAAGCCACTGATCTAAGGAAAGGGTTTTCAGTGTTTTATTCCCTGCAGCGTTAGCCAGAATCTTTGTCATTTATGTTAAGCCTCCAGGACTGGGGGCAGATTTTTCCTCCCTGCAGTAGTGTCCCCGTGTGGGTGAATGTCAGCTTCCTTATAATGGAAAAAAAAGTGCCTTTACAGACCTTACTGGGACTGGCAGAATAAACTTGTCCCTGGTGAACCTAACCATTGCAAACGGAAACTCCTCCTATCTGCATAGCTACATCCTGCATTCTGTTTCTTGGACTTGTTGGTGGGTGACAGTGGTCGCACCTCAAACAGCTTCTGTAGTTATACAATTATGCATACATAGATCATTTGTTTGAGACATATACTAAAAAGGTGACTTGTCTGAGGAAGATGTGGAATCTACCTGCTCACTTTGTTCAGTATCAAATGATATTCTTTCTGGAGTTCATTTACAGAGGACATGTGATGAGACCATTCCAGTCACTCCCCCAAGTTATGGAACTTACATTTACATTTAAAAAAATATCCATGTTAATCCACTTTCATGTTCAAATGTAAATATAAAACTTATCTGTTATCTCAGACCTGAGGGAAGTCGGACAGAGAAAGAACCCGTTGCCCTATCTTGCCAGAATCAGTTAATTGCTTAGAATTTTACAGTTGTAATCTAACATACATTTTCTTTTTCTGCTGTTCACAAAATGTAGGAATATTCTGAAGACAGCAATTCTGAGCCAAATGTAGATTTGGAGAATCAGTACTACAACTCGAAAGCCCTGAAGGAAGATGATCCCAAAGCAGCACTGAGCAGTTTTCAGAAGGTTTATAGTTTGTTCGTTGTACTGATATATTTGCTCCTGTTAAATGTTTTGCATTGGGGTCAGAGCTGACTATGGTTTTCATTATGCTGACATTCTGGTTCAAATCATGGTTGGACACAGGTTTGCAAACTGTAGTTTGGGCTAACTGTGATCATCATTAACATCAATGCAGACATGGCATTGGTGATCTCAGAAAGTGGAGTACTATTTAAAAGGGCTTGATTAATATTATTGCCATCCATTATAGAGCTTAATAATTGTTTATGTGATTTTTTAAGCCATACAAGACAGCACTAGTTGCAGTAGAGAAATTATATGGGAAGGAGCTGTTGCATTTGGTTTCTTCTGTAAATGTCTTTTAAAGTATTTTAATATTGGAACAGTTCTGTAATATATATAAGCTCAAATGTAGCCTATTTTGAATGTTCCATAATGAATTTTTGTATTGGTGACATTGAAGTCACAATAACATTTTAAAATACTATATTAGATAGAATTATTACTTCTTGAGTCTGACAAGATGAACCAGTTGTAGAAGCATCTGCTTAGTATGTATGTATTTATTTGTCCACAACAAATACTGTGGATTGAAGGAGTTCTGATGAAGATTTATCCATACCATATCCATCACTAAACTTAACTTAAGAGCATTTTCAGGCTCTTTTAAGTATATTATTGAACATGCTTTCAGCACAGCTTTTAATGAATTCTTTAGACATCAGGATATATAGAAAAGCAATTCTCTTGTGCTCTCTAATTTTTAGGTTTTGGAGCTTGAAGGTGAAAAGGGAGAATGGGGATTCAAAGCATTAAAGCAGATGATAAAAATAAACTTCAAATTGGTAAGATACATTCAAATTTTTCCTTTTTTCTGCAAGAAGTTAAACAATATCACTACGAACAAAACTCCTGTTACCAAATCATGATCTTCTCAGTCTCTTTATTTGCCAGTATGTACTGGAAAGCAACTCCTGTTCCTAAACGTTGTCTGAATCAGCATTACTAGTTGTCACACAGAAACAATATATATTCATGAATTAAATTTGGGCATTAGGCTGGGTACCTACATAAATATAAATGAAATATGTCCAGAATTCAATATCCTTGTTGCAAAAAGCTTCTGTGTTCTTTATTTTTAAGGCCTGAAACCACATTTTGAGTAGTAATAAAGCTGCTTTTATATATGTTGGCATAGCTTCAGACATAACTATATTGTCTTATCGTTATACAGAAAACATGCTTATTTTAAATTTTTGAAAACTGTGTGGTTTTAAAATTGTTTATATTTAGTATGGTATACTTGTGTACTATACCAAAACAATCGACTTTTCTGTGATTGTTTTGGATGTCACTAATTAGTTTCAACTTCCAGTCTGAGATGCTTCCTTATCATAAGTTTGTTTTTTCTCCCTCATAGACTAACTTTCCTGAAATGATGAACAGATATAAGCAGCTTTTGACCTACATACGGAGTGCAGTTACAAGAAATTATTCTGAAAAATCTATCAATTCTATTCTTGATTATATCTCTACTTCCAAGCAGGTTAGATTATCTCTCCTTTTGAGGTTTTGTAGTTGGTACATTTTTGAAAATTTGCTGCTTACTTTTGAGAATTGCATTGCTAACCTCTTGCATTGTAGAAAGTAATCTTCCTGAATGGTCCATTGATCAGGCTAGTTTAAAAATAGCTGGCCTTGCTATTTTTATCAGCAAAGCAGGCTAAGATAGCACTGTGCTAGATTTATGATCTAGAATTGCAAATAAAAGAACTTGGAAACTCACAGCACATAGGGCTTACACCTATGTTGCTCTGTCCCAGGAAGGCTGTAGAAGTTCTCAAATTGGTATATGGCCTTGCACTGATTTTTACACTGGTTCATGTGTTGTAAGCTGTCTTCAAGATGAGGGAGAGAATCTTAAAAGAATTGTAAGAAAACATTTGATTCCTTTACAACATGCTGCAAAACATTATGCCTTCCTCTAATGCACACAAAAAATCAGAATGGGGGGGAATCCTCTGTGTGTGTGTGTGTCTGTTTTAAAACTTAAAACTTTCTAGTGTGGTCTTGGAAAGACTCCACTGAAGTTCATGAAAATCTTCCTTCTCTTGCCTTTAAAGTGATCTCTCAAGTTTAGGCTCTACCAAGTATTTAAGCATCTTCTAGAAGTACTGATAGGGGCTCCTTGTTTGGATTTGTTGCCAGTGGCTAGGGTCAAATTAGCAAACTTGAACTGAGTTTTTGCTGTTTTTCTATCATAATATTTTGTTGGTGAATTTTTTTAATAATAAACTGTGGAATTGTGGTTTTTAAAGGGTGTGGGCAAGGTGACAAAATGAATTAGTAATTCAGGTGTATTCTGAGTAAGTAGTTTGTGGATTATGGTTTGATAATCATAATCATTTACACTGTTGTAAAATTCCTGCAGTTCCAGGGTCCTACTACCCTGGCAGGTGGTGTGAATACTAGCACTGGTTTGCCAGGGTGGGTCCCTTAGTCTCAATTCCTGCTTGCTTCTCACAATTTTTAAAGAGACAGTACATAGTTTTTGGATGTAAAAGCTTTTCAAGGTAATTTTATGTGTGTGTGATTTTGGTTTTACACTCCAACCTTGAGACATAAGGTGAGAGGAGACTGTACTTCTAAAAAGTATATTGCACAAGTGCTTGAGTTCTGCCATTGACATCTGTGTGACCCTGTTCATGGACAGAGTTTTCTGAGAATCAGAAATACCTAAGCCATCACTTCCCCTGCAAACGCACTCTGGATAACTGTTACTCAGCTGCAGAAATGATCAATGACACTAGACCTTTAACATAAATCCAGAGTCTTTTGAGAACTCAGTATATCCACTTTTACAGCTAGAACATAACTTGGGCACCTGTGTAACCATGAATACCAGATCTACAGCTGTAAATCTCCCCAGAACTTGACAGGAAAAGAGAGCAGTAGCATCTTTTTTCCTTTCAAACCTAAACCTAACCTGTCATCACTGGTATCTGATAAACAACTGTCTTGATTCCTAAATGAACAGCAGGATCAGATGGGAGGGCAGAGTGAGGGCAGGAGAGATGCTTCTACAGTTTTCATCATGGGATAGCAGGACTTTCAGCTTTCAGAGAAACTAAGCATTCAAATGAGGATTCAGCATTATTTCCAAAAGGAATTAGTTAAGGTACATCTGATCAGGAATTGGTGTTAACTTATGTTATACTATTTCGAATATCAGTAAATATTTGACTTAATTCAGTTATCACAATGTATAAGTTGTTTATTTCTTCATATAAAGTGTTAAGAAATTCAAACTTGCACTTGGAGTATGTTCACATTGACTCTATTAACAAGCACAAATTTGCTGTTTACAATTATAGAATTCTGATTTTTTATGTCAGATGGATTTGCTTCAGGAATTTTATGAGACAACACTTGAAGCTCTGAAAGATGCTAAGAATGATAGATTGTGGTTTAAGACAAACACAAAGGTAAAATGCACAGTTTGGGTCTTGATATATAGTATTTTTAACAACTATTTATGAATCCGTAGGTGTAAAAAATCAATTTGTTCTTTACAGCTTGGCAAATTATATTTAGAACGAGAAGAGTATGGGAAATTACAGAAGATCTTGCGCCAACTCCATCAGTCATGCCAGGTATGGTCTCTTTTTCTAAGCAGTTTTACTCTTTCAAAGCCTTCCATTGGAATTGTCCTTGTATACTGTGTTTGGTTGCATTTTTAATATACAAAGACGGTTATGCCACTTGGATACTTTTTGCTGTCCAAATATTCCCTGAGTGGGGATGAGAACGCTTTGGAATGAAATCTGCTCACCTAACAATTCCAGAGTCTAGTATGAATTTATCTATAAAACCCTATTAAGCACTTTTTGATATGAATTAATGATATTACTCTAGCAAAGAGAAAGTATTCAGAAATCTGCTTCAGCAACATTTCAAAATGCCTGTGGAAAGTGAAGGGTTTCACAAGTGACTTGTCAGGCATGCCTGGAGAGGATATGCCACAAATGTGGCATCCCCACTAAAACGGTCGTATTAAAATGAAGCCTAGTATAACTCCTGGCAACTTTGTTCTTGGGTCTGTCTCCTATGGAAGAAAACTCTTGTAATTACACAGTGCTGAGGGGTGTTTTTCAGACACAGATTATTGTAATTCTTTCTGTGTGGGAATGCCCTTGAAGATGGTCCAGGATCTTCAACTCATACTGAATTCTGTTTTATTGGCTTGGATCATCTGAAATGGTAGCTGGTGTGTTTCTAGGACCAGCCCAAACTAAAATTGTGATGTGTAAAGCTCTGAACAGCCAGACCTGATACTGGCATATGGACCTCCGAATTCATAAGACCATCAGCATAATCATAGCACAATCCAGTTCATGTCTATTCAGATATAAGTCCCATTGTGTTCAATGAGGCTTACTCCTAAGGAAGTGTGGGTAGGATTACAACCTTAGAGTCCCTTTGGAGTGCTCAGGAGAGGGAATTTTCAATGGTGTCGCACTAACTGGTCACATGAGGGAAGCCAATAATGCCATCTCCCTGTTCTGCTATAGGCAGCCTGTGCATGCATGCATGTGTGCATTCTCAGGCATTTTAAGAAAGTGGTTGTGGTGCTCTGGGAAACATTTACAGCTGCTGTTGCTCTTACACTTTTTAAAAAGGCAAGCAAGGCAGAAATAAATTTGTAACTGTTGGAAGTAAAATGTGATTAAGTTCACAATGGGAAACAACATTTTTTCTTATTAAAACAGAAGTCTAATCATGGAACTGTTATACAGTTGGACATAGCACTACTGGGTAGAGGTGTTTGTTTCCGGTGAGTAAGATAGGATTACAGCCTAAGTCTTACTGAACACATTGGGCTTACTTTTGAGTAAAGTAAATAACACAATTTTCAAACACCTCTAGTAATGGGCTATCTCCTTTCACTGAAAAAGCCTGTCCTGTGCATCTGCATTCAACAAGTATGTCCAGTTATAAGATGTAGTTTAAACTTTCAGTTGAGTGTGATGTTTCTTTAAGTCATGCAGAGCTTGTTTTTCATTCCAGGCAGAAGCATTTCATGGGTTAGTTGCAGAACACATCTGCACTGAATCTGAACTGATATGACACCTAATTGCACATATTGCAATAAAGACAGCATAACTTTTTGTTTCCCTTCTCCTAACTTTTCTGTTTCACACTTTTCTCTGTTTCTTGACTAGACTGATGATGGAGAAGATGACCTTAAGAAGGGCACTCAGCTATTGGAAATCTATGCTTTGGAAATTCAGATGTATACAGCACAGAAAAATAACAAAAAGCTTAAAGCACTATATGAACAGTCGTTGCACATCAAGTCTGCCATCCCTCATCCACTGATCATGGGGGTCATCAGAGGCAAGTGCTATTTAACTGTCTAGATTTGGCCATGGTATGAAGTACGAGATTAGTCTGGTTAGCTCACTGACCTGACAGTTCTGATAATGGGATGTTCATTTCATTGCTTTTTATTATTTCTTTCTTAAATTTTGTATGGAGACATATTCCGAGCTGTGTTTGCAAAGGTGTGCGAAAGAACAAAATACTCAGGAGGCGTGTTTCTGTAAATTCACTTTTGCCTTTTGAAAGAATTCCATCTCAACAGACATATTTATAGCAGTCCTTTTGCTGTAACAATTGAATGTTTGCCCCAGGGTGGCAGTGTTCTTCCATCGCTATCCCCAGAACAGGGGCTTGTCATAAAACATATGATTTGAAGAGCATCAATGAGTTTCCTTTACTTAATGTTGTTCGTGTTTCTCAGTATTGTCAACAAATAAAAGATGTTTCAGACAGCTTCCTGGAATCTGTCCTAAAACACCATTTTGGCTTGAAAATGTAACTGTGTGTTGTGAAGGGAAACTGAGAGTATTTATCTCTGCCTGTTGTTCTTCCAGAATGTGGTGGTAAAATGCACCTAAGAGAAGGTGAATTTGAAAAGGCACACACCGATTTCTTTGAAGCATTCAAGAATTATGATGAATCAGGGAGTCCTAGAAGAACCACTTGCTTAAAATATTTGGTCTTAGCGAACATGTTGATGAAGTCTGGGATAAATCCATTTGACTCTCAGGAGGTACAGTTGTCCTGTAGTGTTAAGGAAATTACCACAAACATTTAAGCTTGTGTCTAAATATGCTTATTGTAGTTTCTGTCCTGTTTAGGCAAAACCATACAAAAATGATCCAGAGATTCTAGCAATGACAAATTTAGTAAGGTAAGAGTTATTTTTCTTAAAGGACAAAGCCAGGAGCAACTCTGAGTCTAAATAATTGTTTTAAATGCTAGTGATTTTGTAGAGGAAAAAGTCAAGAGTTGTGTGTTAAAGTAATCCTTAATTATTAAAAAGTTCAAAGACTTTAATGGCCATGAGAAGGTAAGAGGTGGGTTAACCTGTACATGAATGAATGCTTCCAGCAATGAAATGACTGTAATCTACTTCCTGCTTCTTTTTCCCAACTAGTTCAATTTTATTAGTCCTGCCAATATAGATCTCCACGACAGGGTAGCCCAGTGTGAATGGTTCCCCCAGTTGATGGATTGTCCCAGTGCTTCAGAATATTTATAGAGTGCTTTTCTGTAGAAGTTCACAAAGTGGTTTACATAGCAAAACAGATGTAAAGACGTTTCACTGTCCCAGAGTTTCACCGACTCAGAATCTAAAACTGCAACCCACAAATAAATCCTTGTTCTCCATCTACTGGCCAGAATCTTGAAGGGCCATGCAACTAATTCTATACCCCAAGGGCGTGTTGTGATTGTGATCCTCCAACACTATTCCCTTGCTCTCTGTCACTGGGCTTATGAGAAACTGGGCAGTCACTGGGCTTATGTCACTGGGCAGTGAGAAACTGCTTTGAAACTGAGGGGAGTGTTGCTCAAAGTAAAACCCAGCTAGGCAATACAAAGACCTTGGTTGTTCCTAAAGCAGCCCTTTTAATCTCAGCCACAATTTCTTTTTGAAACACCTTCATTTCCTGTTGATCCTAAATTACTGAAATATTGCTTTATATGGATATTACATATTTTTTAGATTCTAGAATTCAGATTCTGATGTCTGCTTTATTTTTCAAATGACAAAATTGTAATTAGGTATGTATGCTCTCTCACTCTCTCTTGAAGTGCCTATCAGAATAATGACATCACTGAATTTGAGAAGATTCTGAAGACAAATCACAGTAACATCATGGATGATCCCTTCATACGGGAGCACATTGAAGGTATAGCTGTGAAGAACAATCCTGATCTTGGTTTCTCCAGCATCCCAAGAATCCTCCCCCATATCTTTTTTTAAAGACTTTCTTTGTTGAAAGGATTTTAAACATATATTTATGTCTAAATACAGGCACAAATCTGCATTTGTGCAAGATGAGGTGAACTAAATGGACTTTCTAAAAATCTAGGAAGAGTTTGACTACAAGGATAAGCATTGCATTATTCAAATAACTTTGAAATGAAATTTCTGTCAGAAACATAACTTGAAAGCCAAATCTTAAGTCAATATACAAGCACAAAATGCATATTTAGAAATTTTGGATATAAATTTGATTTTTTTTTTTAGAATGCTATCAAATATTCATTCAATAACTATTTGCTTTATTTTTTCTTCCAGAACTTTTGCGAAACATCAGAACACAAGTGCTTATAAAATTAATTAAACCTTACACAAGAATACATATTCCTTTTATTTCTAAGGTACTTGCAATTCTGCCTACAGACAATTTTGTTTCACATCACTGGTCACGGAAGAGACATTGACCCTTGTTCCTCTTCACTGTGGGAACCCTGACAGCTGGCCAACATATTCCTTCATGTTACCTTCCAGCTGTGAATCTTATAATCAGGCGTGGGGAGGGGGGGAGATCCAGGGGAGAGAAGTAGTGCAAAATGTGATCTTAGATGCATAATTCAGTTTCCTTACAAAAGCAAGTTTTTGACCCTTATTGGGGTGTGAAGATGTGCTTAAAAGTGAAGTAGACTTCCAGTGGTTGCAGATGGCCTGCTTAGCTCCTTGTCCCTCAGTATGACTAGCAGAGCCAACATGAATTATGTAACAGAACTTCTCATGTAAATTTGCTCAGCTTATACAATTTGTACTTATTAAATAATTCAGCTTTTTTAATATACAAAATTGGGAGTGCCTGGGTGCAGAATGTACTTACTTATTTTACTCTTTCTTAACAGTCTTGTTCTCTATGTTGGTTTTTAGCTATACTGGCACAATGATTTGTGCTGTTGCAACAAAAGCTGTTGCAACTAAAGTCAGAATAGAGAGGCTTGTTGGAGGGGGAGTGTGTATGTTAAAACAAAAATCCATTCTTTCTTTTCTGGAACATATCCCCACTACACGAGTGTGCCATTCAATGCCTCTTTGGTGGGTCAGCACCTTATATAAGTTTTGACCATAAGTTCACGTCCAGCAACAAGCAGTGAGGTAGCCCAGAGGTTCTCAAACTTTTGAGCACTGAGACTCATCCTTCACAGTGGTTTGCAACGCCATGTTTAATGCTGTCCCAAAAAGCCTTACTTGGAGTCCCCCGAGGCTTCTTCCAGGTCGTGCTGGCCCATGGTCCATTCCATGAGCTTCAGAATGCCTTCTGCTTGGGGCAGGAAGTCACAGAAGCAAACTGGAACTAAACCAGTAGTCACTTCCATAAACTGGAAATAGTTTCTGGTTGTGCCCAGAAGGCATTCTGATACCCACGGAGACCAGTGGAGTAGATTGTGGTGCAGCGCAACTCAGAAGTAGCTTCTGGAATTTGAAGTAAGGCTTTTGGGGGCAGCATTTGATTGCAACCCACTGTTTGAGAAATGCTGATGTAGCCCTTTCAGGAGCTTGGCATTGGAGCTCTTAGTGGCCTCTAAAATTCTTTGATAGTTAACCCTTCATTTGTGTATGCATTTCCCAATTGTCATCTAGTTGGCAACCTTCAGTCTCGAAAGACTATGGTATCGCGCTCTGAAAGGTGGTTCTGGAACAGCGTCTAGTGTGGCTGAAAAGGCCGACTCGGGAGTGACAATCCTTTCCACACTGGGAGCAAGTATAGTGTGTCCCTGGTCTGCCTCCCTGGCTATGGGCCTTCCTTCTTTGCCTCTTTGCCTCAGTCTGTTGGCAAAGTGTCTCTTCAAACTGGGAAAGGCCATGTTGCACAGCCTGCCTCCAAGCGGGCCGCTCAGAGGCCAGGGTTTCCCACTTGTTGAGGTCCACTCCTAAGGCCTTCAGATCCCTCTTGCAGATGTCCTTGTATCGGTACTATACAGATTAATGTTAGATATTACCTTTGTACAGAAGGGCAAACAACAATTTGCTTAGAACCAAAAGTTATACGGATGTTGACGTTCTGTTTCCTTCTTTAGGAGTTAAACATAGATGTAGCCGATGTGGAGAGCTTGCTTGTGCAATGTATACTGGATAAGTGAGTATTCTTTCTTTTCTCCATCTGAGCACTGGATAGTTAAAGGATTTATTTATAGCTCAGGATGAGTAAAAAGCATAGATATCTTCTGCCATGAAAATGCTGATGATTCTACAGTCGTAAGGCAAAAAGACATACTTATTGACACACCCTCGGTGCAGTTGTATGTTGCAGAAGAAGATAAACTCGGAAATAGTTTGGGATGACTTTATTGGGGCTATTGCTTGATTAATCAAATTAAGTGTTAAATTAGCATATAACAATTGCTTTAAAAAATGTACAGTTGTATGTTGCATGTGTGTGTCACACCACAGGATTATCTGCAGCTGACCTTGTAGCAGAACATGAAGGCCCTCTCCATTGAATATCTGTACAAATAAGAGTTTTCCATTCTCAGATTTCAATTCTGAGCCCAAGCAGCCTTTCATTTATTCACTTTAGCTGTGTGCATGCTACTTCTGTAATCATGATTAATAGATCAGGAGTACCGCATGGGCCTGCACACTTCTTCCCATGAATCCATTTCTTGGAGCTGACTGTTGCGTAATGCTACATCTTTAATGCTACCTTTTGTTTGAAATGAACTGTGGTTAGTGTTAAAACACTGCACTGTGACTGACTGGGAAGGGAAGGGAAGGATTGTATGTACCCTTGGGGTGCTCCTGATTTTCTTGCCCTGGTTAGAAGATCAGCAGTGCAATCTTGAACATATTTACCCAGAAGAAAGGCTCACTTTCAGGTGCATGTGTATAGGATTGTACTCTAGGAGTGTTTAGACTGTGGCATTTGTTTCATAACACGTTTAAACACATGTTCTTTCTTTATTTTAGCACTATTCATGGCCGAATCGATCAAGTCAATCAACTCCTTGAGCTGGATCATCAGAAGAGGGGTGGAGCACGGTATACTGCATTAGATAAATGGACCAACCAACTAAATTCTCTCAACCAGGCCGTAGTCAGCAAGCTGGCTTAACAGAGAACAGGCTATTTCAAAATGTACTTAAGGCAACAGCGCAGTGATGTAAACCTTAAAAACTGGGAATGGCAAAACTACTGTCGGTTGGTGTGCCCTGAAATTATTGGAGTTAATGGCAGAAGTGCTTTTTTGATCAGCTGGTTTGTGTTTTGCTGCTGCATTTATCCCAAGAAAAACAGCTTTAATCTCCAGAAGAAAACCAAAATGCCACGGGATTTATGCTGTGTTGACATCTTGCCCTCACCATGCAACACCCTAATAACCTGTCAAGGGGCAACTAATGAACAGAGTGAAGGTTTTGTTTGTCATGATTTTAAATACACTGACACGTTCCTGTTGGTTAAATTTAAAACATATTTTACCTGCAGAAAAAAAAATCTCTCACAAAAAATAACCTGCAATAACTTGAAATGCATACCCTTTTGAACACTTCCTTTTTCTCATGTATAAATCAAAATGTTTGCTGCATTTTGCAAAATGTCAATTCTCCAAAAATGTGTCCGTATATTTCTGTACCTGCAGTGTAGTAAAGGTTTAGAAGAAACCCCGTAATTATGGTGGCATACTGTCACTTAGGTTTCAAGCAGCAAAAATAAACAGTGCAGTTCAGAAATTGTACAGTTCTTGTTTCTTGATGTTTTGTTTTTTTTTAATTTTGTGGCTGGGTTGTGTTTAAAAAAAAAAACCTGGAAGAGCGTTGCTGCCTTCTGCCTGTACTATGAAACACTCTGAAAGTCCAGGGCAACATCCACTGCACTGCTGCTAGTGCACAATCTCATTTTGTCAAAGGGGTTTGCTGTGAGACTTTGACCCAAGCCTCAGTTTTCCACTGCAGTCTTAACACTGCCCAATAGTCATGGTTAGGTGATCAGGAATGCTCCGTGGGTTCCTTCTTCTCAGGTGAATATTCTCGTTTCTCCTTTCCATTGAAAAGTAACTAAGGAGCCAATCTTATCCAGCTTTCCAGGGCTGATGCAGCTGTGTGAATAGGGCATGCACTGTATCTTGTGGTGGAGTGGCAGTCATGGAGGCCTCCCCAAAGTAAAAGAACATTTGTTCCCTTACCTCAGGGCTGTATTTCAGCTGCTTTGGTGCTGGAGGGTTGGATAGGATTTGGACCCCTAGCATTACATTTGTACAGGCATTTTTGCTAACCATAATTAGTACCAAATCACAGTTTACATAGCTAGAGTGGGTTTGCAGACTGTGATTGGGGCTAACTATGGTTAACAAAAATACAAGTGCAAATGTGCTGTTAACCATAATTAGCTCTGAAACAAAAAAGGAGGAGGAAACCACCCACTTGAGAGGTGCACATAAGCCCAACAGATGCTCCTGATCTCCTAATCGTGTTTAGGCAATGTTACATTTCTGGTGACTGCAACAGCTTGGCAGATTGCACTTTAAGATTACCTTAAGTTTTACACGTGCGTGATTTGTCTTCTGTGGTGTTTATAAGCAAACACTATGGATTGCACATTGCTAATCTAATCATTTGGCTGATATATGACCCTTTCTTTAAGAAGTTGTGGACGACTGTTACCTGCTGTTTAGTTCCAGGTTGGACTGTTTGAGACCAACATGTGTTACAGTTGATGGGACTGGTCAGGCCAGTTGTGCCAACTGGAAGTTTATAGATTAGTCTTCTTTTTAAAAGGGGGGAGGGGGAATAAGGCAAAACTACTCTAGTAGTAGGAAGATTAGGAAAGAAATTAAGAGGGTTTCTTCCTATCATTTCAAGAGGATGTGATTTGGGTGTTCCACAAATATTATCCTGACTGGAGTTTGTAAGCTCCCATATGGAATTTAGTAAAATGCTGACATAGCTGATGTAGAACTTTGAGAACACATGTCTTTTAAGTAAGTCTTCTGAAGATGTGGCACTAATGCTTGAAAATATGTCGCCGAGGAACATTGCTTCTTTGTCCTGCATGACTACCTCCTCCTCTTCCATGTCCTCTAGCTCAGTAGTTCTCAAACCAATGGGTTGCAATCCACCAGGTTGTGTAAAACTTCCCCTGAAAGGGACAGGGTGGGGAGAAAGGGGGAGGCAGCGATGCCATTCCCAGGATTGTGTTGCTAAGGGCGGCAAAGAATGCCTTTATTCACAGATGACCAGTGCGAGGTGCAGGGAGCCTAATGCTTAGAACATTCAAACAGAACAACTGAAAAGCACTTCCAGTTTCCAGGAGAAAACCTGCAGGGGGCTGCACGGGACTCCCCGTGCCTCCTGGACTCACACTGGCCATCTGTGAGTAGAAGCACACACCAGAGATCATGTCGCTGCCCTCTCCCCTCTCCCTCTAAGACTTAGGGAGTAAATCTCCCTAAAAGTTTGAGAATCACTGCTCTAGCTATTTTCCATCTTTTGTCCTTATGTCTCCCTTTGTACTTGTGCTGGTGAAAGGACAAACCAGCATCTTGTAATGTTTCTCTCCTGCTGAGAATGTGCGAGCCTGCCTGCAAGGATCATATAAAAGAATAATATGAATTGGTGTCTCCTGTGGGGAAGTGGGAATGCTGTACCTGCCATGACTTTGGGATTTTTTAGCTATTGTGGGAATTGCCACTGATCATGTGTACAAACTCTGCATGGTGACACTGATGCATATAAATGTGTGAATCCAACATGTATTCTGGGAGTTGAATGCTGCAGATCATCAGGTTGCCCTCTCAGCTGCAATAAAAGACAAAACAATGGATACCATGACTTAGGAATGTAAGTTTTAAAAACAGGTATCCAGAATACTACAACGTATGCCCCCCCATGCACATGCACACATGCTCCTACACAACAGGACCACTTAAGTAAATTACTACTGTATTTTTTTACTTAAAATTCTCATTGTTGAATTCCATATTGAGTATCTAAACTGGTATCTTCCCCTTCCATTAATTTGCCATGGAAGGTAGACATGCACCACTAGTTGGTGTTCATAAAATGTTAAATTTATTGCTCATGAGTGGGAATGTATGTCAGCAGTTTACACCTTAAAAACACATCATTGGCATCCTTCAGTCTCAGGAGACTATGGTATCGCGCTCTGAAAAGTGGTTCTGGAACAGCGTCTAGTGTGGCCGAAGAGGCCAATTCGGGAGTGACAATCCCTTGTCACTCAGAAGCCAAGGTTTCCCATCTGTTGATGTCCAAATCCTAAGGCCTTCAGATCCCTCTTGCAGATGTCCTTATATCACAGCTGTGGTCTACCTGTAGGGCACTTTCCCTGCATGAGTTCTCCATAGAGGAGATCCATTTTAAAAAAAACTACATTAAAAAAACTACAAATAAAATGCATATAAAATGGCAGCATTAAAATCATAATAATAGTTCTAAAATTAAAAATTAAATTTTAATTTAATTAGGAAATAAAAGGGTACTTGCCTACTGCAAATTACATTACATCAGAGTGGGTGCCAGGCAAGCCTTCCTGGGGTGGGCATATCAGGGGAGTCATTCCCCCGTTGCCATCCTTTTCACTTCAGAAAGGAGAACCTCCAAAGACAGGGTATAGACAGGCCCATGTTACATGCATTCGTATTTTTTACAGTACCCCACCATTTTGAATTGTGCCCAGAAATAGAGCACAAAACTGCAATTTCCAATGTCCAGTCCTGCTTAGTGACTGTAATTATAAAACTAATAATGCAAATTAATAATAATAATAATAACAGGTATTTATATACTGCCTTTCTTGGTCTTTATTCAAGACTTTATTCAAGGCGGTTTACATAGGCAGGCTTTATCTAAATCCCTAAATAGGGATTTTTACCATTTCAAAGAAGGTTCTTTCTTTCAAGAACTACTACATTCAAAGTGTTTCAATTCGATCTGGCTTCACATTCTGGCCTCCATCCTCCCACGCTCAGAGCAGATGGAATTGCTCGGCTTCAGCTTATCAGCTGCTCCAAGGTCACACGGTGCCGGTGGCCTCGAACTGGCGACCTTGTGGATGTTATCTTCAGGCAGACGGAGGCTCTACCCTCTAGACCAGACCTCCTGCCAAATTAACTACAGTTTCCAAGCAGTCTTTGAAGATAGCTCCTTATACGACACATTCCAGGTCTAATTAAATATAAATCTTAAAAACTCCTGGAGGATATATAATGACTCAATCTTAAAACTAGTCTGCAAGACCTTCATCTTGCCCCACTGTTGCTGCTGTGCTAGCAGTCCACATTGGAGGAGTGTCTGGAATCCAGCTATGCAAGTAGGATGCTATACAGCCCTCCTACACTGCTGAGATATAGGCAGAGGAATTGCAGCAATATTGCACAGAACTCACAATGTTCTGTGGGTAGGAGTAGGTACCAAAGCAGAGATTATATCCTAGAGCAGGGATGTCCAAACATTCTGGCAGGAGGGCCACATCATCTCTCTGACACTGTGTTGGGGGCAAAAAAAGAATTAATTGACCATTTAAAACTTGAATAAATTTACATAAATGAATAAATTAGAGATGCAACTTATATGAATGAATGAAGGTCTTGCAGTAGCTCAAGGCCTATAAAAAGCCTTACACAAAGCAAGGCCACCTTTTCCTTCACTGCCACTGCTGCATCACAGACATGAAACAGCAAGTAGTGGAGGGAGCCCTTGTCCTACAGCTCAGGTGAGAGTTCAAACAATCGTCCTCTTGCTGAGAACAGTTGCATCGGGCCAGCACAGGCTCCAGTAAGTCTCTGGAGGGCCAGAGGCTCATTGGAGACTGGGGGCTCCTTGAGGGCCTAATTGGGAGCCCCCGAGGGCCGCAAGTGGCCCCCGGGCTGGGGTTTGGGCACCCTTGTCCTAGAGGGCAAACCGGATCGCATGACTAACTCTCCAAATTATAGAACACACCTAAAGATTTCTGTCTTTGTTGATTTGGGCACACAATTTATCCGAAAGATGGCTTTGTTAATACTGTTACAATAATTATTTCTAAACTAGATGAAAATGCCTGAAGGAATGGTAGGGAAAGTGCCTCTTACTAGAGGGCAAGCTCGTGCAAAATGAGTTGCCTGTGCTTTACCTAAAATCACCCTTGAGTGTGATGTTACAATTTTTGTACAAGCTAGCAAGCCTGGTAAGTCTCTATTTGAGAGAGGCTGCATTGTACAGGCCAGGTGCATGAAATCACCATATGCCCCAGTACGATGTACATGTACTCCACTACAGTGGCATCACTAGGGGTGTGTGGGCCACACTGGGTGATACACATGGGAGGGGGTAACACCACTGTTGGCCAAAAATTTTAAAATATTGGTATTTTTGAATAATACCATCATGTTATATATCATTTGATGTGTAATTTCATGCAGAATGCAATGAAAAAACTGTTGAAATATCTCTATTCTATCAAAAGTTATAGCCAAAAACCAGTAGGGGCAGGGCAATGATATATCACCTTTCCCACTGTATGGAAGACGGTCCATCATATGGGTTATGCGCTGGCCTCCCACACTGGGTGACGCAAACCCTGGTGTCACAACTGACTCCACTATTATGACCTCGGAAATCCTGCATTATGAAGGGGGAGTAGCTCAGTGGTAAAGCACTTGCCTTGCACACGGAAGGTCCCACTTTCAATCTCAGGCATCTCCAGGTGGACCTGAGACCACCCCAATATTCCAAACACCAGCCAGACTGCATAGACATCACTAAGCTAGATGAGCCAATGATCCAGTAGAACAGGGGTGTCCAAAGTTTTTGGCAGGAGGGTCACATCATCTCTCTGACACTGCGTTGGGGGCCGGGGGAAAATAATTAATTTACATTTAAAATTTGAATAAATTTACATAATTTTACATAAATGAATATATTAAAGATGAACTTATATGATTGAATGAAGGTCTCGCAATAGCTCAAGGCCTATAAAAGGCCTTGCACAAAGCAAGGCTGGCCTTTCCTTTGCTGCCGCTACTGCATCACAGACGTGAAACAGCAAGCAGTGGAGGGAGCCCTCATCCCACAGCTCACACAAGAGATCAAACAGTCGCCCTCCCTCTGAGAGCAGTTGCATCGGGCCAGTGTGGGCTCAAACAAATCTCCAGAGGGCCAGAGGTTCATTGGAGACAGGCGGCTCCCTGAGGGCCACATTGAGAGGCCTTGAGGGCCACAAGTGGCCCCAGGGCCGGGGTTTGGGCACCCCTGCAGTAGAAGGCAGCTTCATAATGTTCAATGGAAATTGACATCCTAAGGGAAGGATGATCCCCATTAAAAGAAGATGGGAACCATCACAGAGCCAGCTGTGATGGAAAGAGTTGCAAACAAGGGGCCTCTGTCTGTTACCCGTTTGTTCAGTACAGATCTTCCCTCTATGCCTGTGCTAGTTTCTTTGTAGCTTAATAAATGAATTTACATTTATACACTACTTTTCAACCAAGAGTGGCTTACAAGATGTGTTACAAGTTTTTAATTCCATAATTCAAAGAGAAAGATATAAAGATAAAATAGGGCTATTTGGGCAAGAGACAATATGTGTAGCAGAATCTTTCTGGCCATTGATAACATTCCAAGTGCCAGGCTTTTGGATATGGACACTGGACAGGCTGAGGAGCTGACTAATGAAAAAGATGCCATTTTACAGAAGCAGACCCTTCATTTTTTAATCCTTTTGCAGCCCCAGCTGAGATGTCTTTCATTGATTTGTCTGTTAGTTTTAGATGTTACAGGTGTGTGTGCTTTAATATTACAGGCTGCATATACAACTGTGGTCCGTCAAAGAGGCTCTTAATGAGGCAGTCAGGTCTTCCACAGCCTGTGGCAGAGTGTCAGTTTACACAACAAATAGGCTCTTAATGCAAAGAAGAGGCAATCTATCCACAGGCCAATACACATTTTGCTTCCTTAAACGTTACACCAATTCCTGGGTATATTTGGGGTGCTGATTCCAAAAATGGCATCCGTTTTGCCCTATCACGTCTAGTTTTGGAGACACGGCATAGCCTCTTTAGTGAATGGTTCAAGCAGCTTCCTCATGGAGGAAGATCACGTAGCTGAAATTAGCTATACAAACTGTGCATTTCCTATGCACACTGTTTATATTAAGATGGAAGTGGAAGATATTTACAAAAGCCACTCCTATTTTTCAGACTTAGCTTTTCATTTCATTTATATTCCACCTACTTTTTGAAAAGGAAACCAAAACAACATACATGGGGTTTCCAATCCCAGGTAGTCTCCCACCCAGGTATTGACCACTAAAGTGAGTTAGCATTGCCACCTTTCATATAACATGGGCCCTTACATTCAACCATGTGTCAAAAGAAATAATGGTCCTGTATCCTTCTGATCTTTTTTTTTTTTTTTTACTCTTAAGTGACTGAAAACCAGCACTTTTTTTCAAACACCAAATATCCAAGCCCCCATATTTCCACTTATTTTATTCTGGGAATATAGAATATGCATATGGGACAGATGTTTTGTAAATCCACTAAATATGAATGAAATCACAACTGCACTAGTATTTAGTGGACATGATGATGTACACATACTGTACTGCCAGGACATGGGGTTCTCTTGTACTAAAGGCATATACATAGAAGGCAGGCAAACATTAGACTGTGTCCTTGGGTGGTCCCTGGTTCACAATGTCGCATTGTTACTTTGAATGGTGCCGTGTGCACACATACGATGGAGCAATAACTAATCTTACAACGTTTGCAACTACAGTATGGAGGTTCTCTATACTAATAAATGCAGTATTCCTGGGCCCACTGTTGCTGGAGCAGAACAGTAGGTTTGAATTGATCTGATTTAATATTTATATACCGTCCTTACCTTACACAACTAGACTGTGCTCAGAGCAACTCCCAACAATATTGAATACATTAAAAAATCATACAAGCAGTAATAAAAGTAAGAATATAGGGCTACTTGGCATATTCTCTCCCTTTGAGGGCATTGCAGGGGCAAATGAAGAGAAGGCTATAAAAATGTGTACTGTATACTGTATACTTGATTAGAGAGAGAGAGAGAGAGAGAGAGAGACTGTATGCAGAAGCATAGTGTACCTTGGCTACAATACTGGTCTATTTTTGTGCACCCTACAACCCTCTTGGGTGCTCCCCTGCACATCCTTTTGACTACCCCATTATAAGTGAACAATTTTGCCATTCATAAGGTAAAATGCTGCACTTGGGGACATTGTGGCAGTGAGAACAAAACTTTCCTAGCCTGGGGGGGGGGGGCTGCCTGCCCCCTCACTCATTTGCCAGGGGAACCTGCAGGAGATGTGTGGTATATAGAGCACAGAGATGTTCTGCACTCTCAATGGGGGCCGTTCTGTATGCACGCCCTCCCTCGTACACACAGTCTTTTCATGATGATGGGCATTTTGCTCATATATAATGAAGCAGACTAGAAAACACTACCCAAGTTAGCTCTGAAGAACTTCATTGTTGACAAAGACTGAACAGTCTTTTTCTCAAAGAGTGACCTTTATGTGGGTATGTATTTCTGGACCATAAAAACGAATCGCACAATGAACATTTTCATTGTAGCAAAACTTTTTATTTTAACTACAATCAAGCAAATATCTTAAGAAAATGTCAAGCTATAAATGGACAGGCAGCACCATTTGGGGCAGGATTCCTAAGGAGCTACACTGCATTCCATACTGAACAATCCTGCAGCCCATTACAAAGCAGGCAGTTGTTTCAGGTCTGGTTAGTAGTGGGCTTTTTTTTTCTTCAGATTTTGTGTCCAGGCAGATGGGTTCTCCCACATTTCTGAGGAGATATGCATTGATTGGATTTTTCAATAATTTGTTTCTCAGTAACATGCACAAATCTGGCAAAGAATATATGGCAAAGAAATTTCATTTTAAAAAGGACTGAAGTGGATTCCAGAGGGGTTTTGTCAGCAATCCTAACCATACTTTCCTGAGAGTAAGCCACATTGAACAAAATAGGACTTACTTCTGAGTAGACCTGTTAGGATTGTGCCCTTAATTGTTTACCTGGAAAAATTATGAAACCCTACCAATCACGATCTCCCTGCTTACATTTATCATTGACTCATGACACACTTTTCTTACATTGTATTATTATTAACAGTATTTAGGGTAGGGTTTGAGTGCTCTATATAATATGTATGCCACAAGAGCAGACCCTTATCACAGAAAGCCACCTAACCACCAGGAAAGGTAACATTTAGAGGGGGAGGAGGGAATGAACATTATTGTTCTATCACAGCTGTTGGAAGGGATCCAATGGGTCATCTAAGGCAACCTCTTGCCATAATAGAAACTGTGATTTATCCAAGGCTGCAGTCCTGAGTGCTAGAAAGTAAGTACCCACTGAACTCGATGGGACTGACTTATGAGGAAATGTAGTTCAGATTGGGCTGTAAGATGCACGGACTAAGAAATATTTCTTTATAGAATTCTGCTTTTCTGTCATATAAAACAAACTATGTTCCTTTTAGGGGATATGTGAACAAGCAATCAAACTTTTGTTTGATTGTTAAATATGACAACATGATCATAAAATTTTTACCATAATGTTGTTTTCTCTATATGAACACACCCAGTTCCTGTGTCCTTTTCTTGTGTCCAGTTCTTGTGTCCGTTTCTCTTATTAATCTTTTACATTGTTCAAAACTGTTTATGCTCTTCTTTTTTATCCTTTATCCTTTTTCATACTTCCCTGTTTTTCATGCAAACATTCCTTTTAACACTTGGACATGAACATGGCACTCCAAACATGGACTTGACTTGCTAGCACTGGATGGATAAGATTCTGTTGCATCTATTAAGTTGTGGGTCAGACTTAATTATGAAACAACAACAACAATCATGAAACAACAACAAAAATACTAAAGACCAAGGGCACAATCTGAGCTGCAGATAGGCCGGCACAAGTCATAAGAACATAAGGACAAAAGAATAGCCCCACTGGATCAGGCCATAGGCCCATCTAGTCCAGCTTCCTGTATCTCACAGCGGCCCACCAAATGCCCCAGGGAGCACACCAGATAACAAGAGACCTCATCCTGGTGCCCTCCCCTACATCTGGCATTCTGACTTAACCCATTTCTAAAATCAGGAGGTTGCGCATACACATCATGGCTTGTACCCCATAATGGATTTTTCCTCCAGAAACTCATCCAATCCCCTTTTAAAGGCGTCTAGGCTAGACGCCAGCACTGTGGCAAGGAGTTCCACAGACCGACCACACGCTGAGTAAAGAAATATTTTCTTTTGTCTGTCCCAACCCGCCCAACACTCAATTTTAGTGGATGTCCCCTGGTTCTGGTATTATGTGAGAGTGTAAAGAGCATCTCCCTATCCACTCTGTCCATTCCCTGCATAATTTTGTATGTCTCAATCATGTCCCCCCTCAAGCGTCTCTTTTCTAGGCTGAAGAGGCCCAAACTCCCTTGCGCTGGCCTAGAAGCGTCACAAAAGTGCCCTAAAGCACGGGTATGCACCAGCCTCCCTACACCGCTACGGGCCCCGGAAGGAAGGTAAGTTGCGTTGGCCGAGATTGGCATTTGGGGGCGAGGGGAGGGCAGGTGGCGGGCATTCCCGGGGCAGGTGGGTGGGGAGCAGGATGTGGGGCCAGGATCCAGCGGTTATGCCAGATCCTAATCCCAGGCAGCCTGAGCCAGCTCTGGGCTGCTCGGATTTGCACCACTGATTGAGGTGGCGCAGATCCAAGTAGCCCCATTGGGGCTGCTGTGGCTTTATCCAGGGTAAGAGGAAGCTATTCCCCTTGCCCCTGGCTGAACCATTCAGCCCCAATCCTGCCAGCCTGCCTGCCTGCCTGCTCCAGGGCAGATTAGGATTGCACAGTAAATCTACAGACCTCAAACAGGCACCAACTTCTGATGGCCAACAGCTTGTGCTGGTGAAAGAGCATGCATGCTTTAAGAATTGCACAATGTGGTAGTTGCTTAACTTTGAATCTACATTCAAACCATGTCAAGTCATTGCACATTTTACTGCCCTGAAAATACTTCATCACAGTGATGAAGAAACACATGTGGATATGCAATAAAACTTAAATTACACAAGACTTGCATAGTCAAACACATGCTATGGCAAGGCTTCTCTACTGCAATTACGCCAATAGGATCAAACAGAATGAGATGGAATTCCTAGGAAGAAATGACCACAGAGGGGAAAAATCATGTCTTTATGGACACCTTCCTCAGTAAGACCATTTACTCTCTGACTCCATGGTGTAATTTAATGTCAACAACTTTTACTGACACCAAGGGATGAGTTAGTGTCTTCCACAAAGTTTCTGGTTCATTATGTAGTCTCAAAATGAGATCTGTTGGCAACCTTCAGTCTCGAAAGACTATGGTATCGCGCTCTGAAAGGTGGTTCTGGAACAGCGTCTAGTGTGGCTGAAAAGGCCAATTCGGGAGTGACAATCCCTTCCACACTGGGAGCAAGTGCAGTCTGTCCCTGGTCTGTCTCCCTGGCTATGGGCCTTCCTTCTTTGCCTCTTAGCCTCAGACTGTTGGCCAAGTGTCTCTTCAAACTGGGAAAGGCCATGCTGCACAGCCTGCCTCCAAGCGGGCCGCTCAGAAGCCAGGGTTTCCCACTTGTTGAGGTCCACTCCTAAGGCCTTCAGATCCCTCTTGCAGATGTCCTTGTATCACAGCTGTGGTCTACCTGTAGGGCGCTTTCCTTGCACGAGTTCTCCATAGAGGAGACCCTTTGGGATCCGGCCATCACCCATTCTCACAACATGACTGAGCCAACGCAGGCGTCTCTGTTTCAGCAGTGCATACATGCTAGGGATTCCAGCACATTCCAGGACTGTGTTGTTTGGAACTTTGTCCTGCCAGGTGATGCCAAGAATGCGTCGGAGGCAGCGCATGTGGAAAGTGTTCAGTTTCCTCTCCTGTTGTGAGTCCATGACTCGCTGCAGTACAGAAGTGTACTCAAGACGCAAGCTCTGTAGACCTGGATCTTGGTATGTTCCGTCAGCTTCTTGTTGGACCAGACTCTCTTTGTGAGTCTGGAAAACGTGGTAGCTGCTTTACCGACGCGTTTGTTTAGCTCGGTATCGAGAGAAAGAGTGTCGGAGATCGTTGAGCCAAGGTACACAAAGTCATGGACAACCTCCAGTTGAGAAAATGAGATACTGGATGCCTATTGCATGATTGGGACCTGCATGCTTGATTTTTCTAATGCATACAGCACTATATTTTCTCACACGAACAAGATCAGGCTCCGCTCCCTGGCGCCCTTGAGCTGCTGTTTGCCCCAAGAAAAAAATATATCAGTGGGAACTTTTCTCATAGGGCAATTAGCAGTTACCCTGGTGGTGGGGAATCTGGATTGGAACCACAGTGGGGAAAAGATTAAAGCCTCCTGCCCTTCTGTCTCATTCCTGATTCGATTAAGGAACCTGCAATTGATATTTACTTTAGAAAAGCCAAACATGCAGGCTAGAGTTGCTGCCAACCCTCTAGGACTGACTTTGGAGTCTCCAAGAATCAGCATCAATCTCTAGATGACGACTGAAAGCAACTGGAGATTTTAACAGGGCCTCCCTCCAGGGATTTCCAATTCCAACATGACATTCTGTTGGGGGAAAACTAGCTTCAGTCAGAACAAGGCCAGCGCAGCTTGCCTCAGTGGCACATGGAGGGTGGCAAGGGGGTGGCGGATTTGGGGTACCCTTTATCCTGAGTCTTCCGCTGCGTCTCCCAGGCCCTTGTGGGTACAAGCTGCACAGAACTGCTTTTTGTTCACTCATCTGCTTCCTTACTGAGCTCTGTTGCATGGACTACTGGTTTTATGTAAAGGTGCTCTTTCGGACACATCGTCCCATTACGTAAAACTGAAAGTCCTGTACTTCCTGTTTGCGAAGACTGTGCAACAGACCACAATAAGCGATTTTTTTTCCCTTTAGCACATCACAGCAGAGGTGGCAGCAGTGGAACCAGAGCAGCTGGGCATTGGGAGGTATTCCCAGTTGCGCTGTCCTTCAATCAAAGCTGGCGATCCTAATGCAGGCCCCAATCACGCAACACAACAAATTAATTAGGTAGTTGACTTTAACCATGTGTTTATGAAATGATCTTGGGCAATTCACACTCAGCCTCAGCTCCCATCTCATATTGCATAATAAGACTGACCTACTTTAAGGATTATTGTAGAATTATAGATATAAAATGTTCTACAAATGTTATATATTATTATTTTCCATTAGGTAATGATTTTTTTTCCAGCCACTATGTACAACCTACAGCCCAATCCTGTGGCGCGATACATTGGTACCACAACAGCTGCCGCTGTATCCCATGTGGCCAGAAGGGCAGCCGGAGGTCTTCTTGAAGTAAGGGAACATTCGTTTCCTCACCCTTTGTCGAGCCCTGGCAGCTTGCATGGGTTAATAGCTGCTGTCTAACCAAGTAGCCTATGTAGGGCTTTCAGACCTGAGAAGGAGGGCTAGGATGTGGTGGAGGCCTCCTTTGCCACCCCTCCCTCTCCCAGGCCTGAACTATCCTACTCTCCACGCTTTCCTGCCCTGAAACACCCCCTCCCCTCCATTCCATTCTCTCCCTGCCTTCCGTCTGCCTGTCGTTGGCCTTGCCCATATTGACAGGTATTGCCCCGATGCTGGTGGAGGCCTGCTGGCACAGGCGTCTCTCCCAGTGGCACTGACCTCCACATAGTTGTAACATGCTTTATGGCATGTTTGCAACCATGCACGTGCTTGTCCTGCTTGTGGAAGCCGGCTTAGGATTGGGCTGCCCATCGCATGAACTATAAACGTTTAATATATTGTATGTTCTGTTCACTGGCTAACTGCCCTGCAGCACAGTGCTTGCTTGCTTTTGTGAAGCTTGTTGAAGACACGAGTTGCCCCATTATCAAAAAGGTGTTGAAACCATTCATAAGAGCACAGGAAGCTGCCGTATCCTCAGTCACGCCACGGCTCCATCTAGGTCAGTATAGTCAACAAAGGCCGCAATCCACTTTCCAGCACTGACATAAGAGCAATGCAACTCCAAGGTAAAGGAACAAATATTTTCTAACTTTGAGGAGGCCTCCATGACTGTCCTCCAACTGAAGGATGCAGCACATGCCCCACTGGCACAGCTATGTCAGTGCTGGAAAGTGGGTTAGGATTGTACCCAAATCAATGTATCTCCAAGCTTTCAGAGAGGAATTTGTCTATGCACTACTTGGAGATGCCAAGGGTTGAATCTGGGACCTCCTGGATGCAAAGCCACTGAGCTATGGCTCTTTCTCACAGAGGTGGCTCAAGGCATTTTGCTCTATGAGGTTTTGCGTCCCTGCCGCCCCATGTGCTCCTTCCTCTTACACATCCCTCTGGCTTTGTTCCATGCCTTTTAAAAATTAACAGTTTTATATCCCACCATTCTTCTTACTGAAAAGGTAGCCCAGCAGTTTACAACTTTGATAAAACATTTTTTTAAAAATAGAATCAGTATAAAATATATGAAACACAAAACATTAAAACAGCCATAAGGTGGGGGAATAAACCACTATCAGCAGTACACTAACAAGCATCGGAAATAATTCTGAAATAATATTCATGAAAAATACGCAATATGGAACAAACCAGTGCAGGGGTAGAGGACCAATTTGGATGGTCTGCCCTCAGAGACTTATGGATTCATATGGATTCTGGTTGACTCTTGGGGGATTTTCTGCTTCTAGAGCTCATGACATCCAATGATCTGATCAACTTCTGGAATGAGGTTGGTCAGATCAACCTCAACCAGGGTGGTGGATCAGATTGTTGCTGAGTGACCTCTGCCTTGTCGCAGAACCATAATTGCTCTCTGGTTTTCCGGGGAACTGTGAGCAATGAAATAACTTGGCAGTCATCTTGAGTGACGGTGGAGAAAGACTCATGATGAATTCAACCAAATGCAAGTTAGAGATCTGTGGCAAGGATCGCAGCAAAGAAGGCATTTTTCTCTGCCACCATCGCATCTGTGGGGAATTGTCCAATGGTACTGTTTAAGGCAGTGCGGGGCTTCTTGCATCTGGCCCCCTCAAGTGAGAAGGAGGGACACTCTATAGCTTGCTGTGACCAGTATGCTAGATTGCTTGCATCTGGCACAACTTGGATTCCACATTAACATTTCCAGCAGAAGTCCCCACTGTGTCTGTTAGTTTGGGAATGATTTGTCTGTTTGTCTGTTTAAAAGGTTTATACACTGCTTTCTCTAATATTCAAAATGGTTTACAACAAAGAATAAAACATACAAAAATTAAAACATAATAAAAACAGTAAAAGGAATTTTTAAAATAGTTTTTTTTTTTTAAATGACAGCAATGCAACAAAAGAGCAGCAACAGAAATTATGGATTTTTTAATGGATTCTTTTCAACATGTACAGCCTGAGGATGCGAACAAGGTCATCTGGAGTGTGAAGCTGACTGTCCACTTGGCTTTTGCCTGGCATGGCTTATTTGATCTGCTGAGGAGGGAGCTGACCAAGTGGATGAGAAGGGAAATTAATTCATCCATCAAACCTCAGAAGACCACAAACCATGGAGAAGGCTCCTCCCCATTGATCTTAATGCACTGCAGGTTTAAACAGGAGTGGAGATGGCATTGGAGATTGCCAGATCATGTACTGGCTGATGGGGATGGAGGAGAGCAATCTTCTCAGGGGTTACCCAGACTGCAACTCTCTCCCCGGCCCAGAGAGATCAGTGCTTATGTGAGGCCAATTGGGTCAGCAAGTACCTGTACATCCTCATTCTCTGGCTTAGCTCAATTTGTACAGGAACAAGAATGCAACCTCTAATTATGAGACGAGGGAAGGGATCAACAGGAGGTGATTCATTTCTTCATTGCCATTTTGCAATTATGTGCTCTTATTAATATTTGACAACTGTCACTAAACTGATGCCACATGATAGGCTGCTCTGCTCCTTTCAGTCTTGCTTTCTATGCTTACAAACTTGATCACAACGTGACTTTGTTTTTAAGCCACGAGCCATACTGCTTCTGAAGGTGCTTTCAAGGAGGTGATCTAAGGTTGCAATCCTACGCGCACTTTCCGGTGGGTAAGCCCAATTAAAGTCAAAAGGACTTACTTCTGAGTAGACAAGCATAGGGTTGCACTAGTCACCTTCATCATGCCATGTAGGCAAGTGACAGGGGGCATAAACAAATTCATATGTTTCATAGCTGAAACAATTCATAGTTGAATGAGCTTACAAAAAAATAAGAAGAAAAATACAAGCACCACTCTTAGTTAATTAACATGATTATTACTCATTCAGCTGCCTGAGGTAGAATGGCTGGCAGTTAAACTGTCATCAGAGAGATTCTGCCTCCTGGATCCTATAGAAAGTGCTGGAACTCAGAGAGTAACCCAGTCTCTTCACCAGCCTCAGGCAGTAAAGCAACCAGCAAGAAGTTCCCTAATTTGGCCAGGGCTACATCTGGCTGAAAAGATGGAATTGGTCCATCTTACCTCTAAGAACATGGTTGGGTGTCCGAACAGACCTCAATTTGACTTGCCTCCAGTTTTCAAAAGACATTTAAGAGTGGAGGGGAAAAGAACTTATGGAGGGTGTCAAGACCAATAGCATGCACTCACTTATGTTTGAATTTCTTATATCGCTTTCTGTGCACACCCCAAAAGGTAAGAAGAGCATGACATCATTATTCTAATACAAATACACAGCGGTATTTTGTTATACCTTCTCTGAAAACTGCAATTGCTATTTTGGATAACATAAGAACATAAGAACAGCCCCACTGGATCAGGCCATAGGCCCATCTAGTCCAGCTTCCTGTATCTCACAGCGGCCCACCAAATGCCCCAGGGAGCACACCAGATAACAAGAGACCTCATCCTGGTGCCCTCCCTTGCATCTGGCAAGGGAATAAGGGATAAGGGAATATGATGGCCATTAGGCACGAATGTCCTGTTTTGCAACTTCATATTTAATAGTGATAATAATATGACTGGGTACCTAAGATAATACTGTGGTTACAATAACCAGCTTCTTCCCATGAAGCATTTTTGGCTCAATCAACTTAGTTCTTATCTCTGACCATAACGAGGCCCAAGCTAGCATAACAGCATCTGCATCCCTTATTATCTTTCTCTCCTATTCCACTCCACTCTTTCTCGTTACTGCTGTGCCTTCCATATCTTTGTTGACTCTGAAATAGCTGAAATTTAGATTGTAAACTCCATGGGGAAGGGACCTGCTTTTCATCATGCTTATGCTACTTGGGCTGCAATCCTATGCACACTTACCTGGGAGTAAGCCATTGAGCACAATGGGACTTACTTCTGAGTATATATGCAGAGGATTGTGCTGTTGGTAAAGTACCATGTGCATTGATGACACTGCATTAAAAAAAAATAAGCAATTTGGTTTGTACACTGATGAAATAAATGCTGGCAAAGGATATTTACTAGGAAGTACAGTACATTGACCTGAGCAAAATTATACTTTTTTTAAGCTGAGTAAAAAATTGAAATTACTTCCAAGTAAATTTATTTTGAGCCTGTTCACTCTCAGATATTCTGTGCAGGTTACAATTAATGTAAACAAAACATGCACTGCTACTGAAAATAAAAATAAAACTTATACATCAACATACAGAATATAAGAGCCCTGCCTCGACCCAAAACCAACATCTTCCTGTTTCCTACAGGATGACCAACCAGATGTTCACAAACAGGACATAAAGGCAGTAGCCTTCTCCTGCTCTCTGATCCTCCCCGCAACTCATATTTGGTGCTGAGTTTCTTTTAGACGTCAAGGCTAATAGCAATTTGCCAGAAGACCCATTGTTAGAGGTGTTTCAAAATGGTGCTATTTATTTTACTCAGAAGCAAGCTCACTGTGTTCAGTAAGACTACTTAGTGATGTCACTTCAGGAGAACAAAGTGCTTTTATCTGACCATCATCTGCCTAATGATGTCACTCTGCTTACAGACCTCACTTCTGGAGAACAAAGCTGTTCTATCTGCTAAATGATGTCACTTTCTCCTAGTGACATCACTTTCTGCTTAATGACGTCACTTGCTGCTTAGTGATGTCACTTCCGGAGAACAAAGTGCTTCTACCTCATCTGCTTAGCGATGTCACTTTCTGCTTAGTGACGTCAGAATCTGCTTAGTGACGTCATTTCTGGAGAAGAAAGCGCCCCGGCTGCTTGATGACGTCACCTCCTGCCCGGTGACGTCACTGAGCGCCCCGTGGATGCCAACTTCGGCTTGGCGGCCCTGCTCTGACTTTTCCGGGGCTCGCCTGACGGGGCAGGCTCGCAGGCCCAGGCGTCGCCTAGCAACGGCGGGGCGAGGGAGAGGCGGGGCCGAGCGCGAGCCGGAGCTTCGCGCTGCGGCGCGGCGTGTCCCGTGCCGGCTTCCGTCCCAGATGATCCTCCCTCAGCTCTGCCCCCCCTCCGTCTCCGCCTCCATCTCTGGTGGCGTAACCGGGTCTAGTTCGGGAGCCGCGTCAGCAGCCGCGGAATCGCCGTCGGTGCGAGAGCGGAAGCCGGTCCTGGGAGGGAGGAGGGGAGTCATGGGCGAAGCGGCCCTGCGCGCCCGCTAGGAGTCTCTCCGCCGGCCCCGGCCCTGCTTCTGCCTCGCTCTGGCCCGGTCTGGCTGCCGCCGCCGCCGCCACCATGGACAAAGCCGTCGGCGGCCAGGTAGGGAGGGGGCCAGGGGGAGCGCTTGCGGCTGAGGGGTTGCCAAGGCAACGGGGGCTGGCCGGAGGGAGGGGTTCTTGGATGAGTAGTGCCTGGGGGGGCGCCACCCTCGGGGGCCCCGTGCCGTTGAGAGTGTGGAGGGGCTGAAGCGAGGTGCTCCCTGTCAGGTTGCTGGGGTGTGGTACAGCCCCCGCCCCCTATACGTTGAGGGTCAGCGTGCTGGGGGTGGTGGTACAGCCCCAGCCCTCCTATATTAGGGGTCAAGATGTTGAGGGGCTGATGGTACAGCCCCAACCTTCCTGTATATTGGGGCTCAGGATGCTGGTAGTGGTGGTGGCGGTACAGCCCCAGCCCTTCAGTTTTGGTGTGTCAGGATGTTGGGGGACAATGGTGATGCAACCCCAGCCTTCCAGTATTGAGGGTCAGGATGCTTGGGGGGTGGTGGTGGTATAGCCCAGCCCTTCTGTATATTGAAGGTCGGCATGTTGGGGGTGGTGGTGGTACATCCCCAGCCCTCCAGTAGTGGTGTGTCAGGATGCTGGGGGGATAATGGTGGTATAGCCCTAGCCCTCCTGTATTGAGGGTCAGGGTGCTGGGGGTTGTGGTGGTACAGCCCCAGCCCTCCTGCATTTGGGGGAGGGGGTGAAGTTAGGAGGTCCAGGCTGGGAGGCATTAGGAGATGCTGCCAGGAACTGGGGGATTTAAAAGGATTTATGGCAGCTCTGGACGGCTGGAGAGATTTCTTGTTGTTGTCAAAGTTATACAACCTTCTTACTATAGTGGCGTCCTACTGAATTTTGTAAGCAGAAAACTAAGGCAGACTAGAGTTTTCAGAATGTTTTTGTTATTTTTATTGACACTATTAGTAATGACTATTAATAAAAGTCACAATGTCACTACTGGTGACAGTAGAATAGAACAGTAGTTTGCAACCTGGGGTATGTGTACTTGCCAGGATGTTTTTAGGGGTCTTTGAAAAATAATTGAATAATGTTGGAGAAAGGCAGGTCTCTATTAGAATGCCTTGCAAGGCTGAAAGGAAGGCAGTTAGCTGGCTGCCAAAGCCTCACCTAGTTTCTGGTCATCAATTTGTGTATTATCAGATATGGATCAGTAGTTGAAAACATATAAATTTGAATAACAGCAACTCAAACATTACAAACATTTTGCTACTATGAGGTATTTATTTAAGGGTACTATTTATTGGGTTCCCAATGGGTACACAAATGAAAAAACGCTGGGGACCACTGGAATAGAAGATAAATAACTGAAGAAAGTACATAGATTTGGAAATAGAAATTGAAAGACAGCATGGCACAAGAAAGCAAGAGTAATACCAATTGTCATAGGGACCTTGGGTGCTGTTCTGAAACACCTGGAAAAGCACTTGAACACCATTGGAATGAGCACAAGCACTAAATCAATTGCAGAAGACTGCCTTACTAGAAACAGCGTACATACTACAGCGATAATTATAAAATAGATTATAAAAGATTATAAAATAATCTGTAAAATAGATAATTATAATCCCAGTGGTGATTGGTGCCCTTGGTGCAATTCCCAAACATCTTGAAGAGCACTTTAACAGCATAGGGGCCACAGAAATTACCATCCACCAACTACAAAAAGCAGCTTTACTGGGAACAGTACATCTTGTAATGATCTTTCTAAGAGCAAAATAGTATAAAAGGCAGGCCTTCTAGGTTCTTGGGAAGGACTAGATGTCTGGATAAAATGAACCCGTCAATAACACCTGTCTGACTGACCTGTGCAAAAATATAATAATAATAATAACAGCATTTGTATACTGCCTATCTCAATGACTCAGCATGTGGTGAGAATCTTACAGGCTCAAGGTGGTTGACATAGGCAGGCTATACTAAACTGGTTTTTATTTCAAATGAATTTTTACAATAATTGTTCTATGAACGCTGCAGTATCAGTTGGACAGTGGACAGTGGAGAGAAATGCAAGCAGATTAAGCCATGACAGATACTCATACTTAAACTTGGTAACTATTGGGGTCAAAGGTTAATCCAGCTGCTGGGGTGTCCAAGGTTTAGCTTGAAATTAAGTATTGCTAACAGTGTGTTGGTGTATTTCATTTGTCCAAAGTGCTTTGCATGCACTGTTCTACTAAATCTTACAACAGCAAATCTGCATAACAGGTAGATGTTTTGCCTGTAAAGAGCTGGAGAATAATAGCTTGCTTAGGCCACCTGGGGGCTGGGGATAAGAATAGGCCCTCAATTTGGCTGTACTTGTCCTAAGAGGCAACTAAACAGCCACAGGGTAGATGGGACTCGATAGCGGAAAACTCTGATCCCAAACCTCCACTGCCTTGTGGTTACATCCAGTTATGGAAAAGGCTTCAGGAATCAATCTCAAGGCAAAATCAGGAGCTGGAGTCCCTGAGGCAGTTCATGGCTGAACACAGTCATGTTCTGGCAACTCCTGCAGCGCCGCTGGAACCAGCCGTATTGGCCTCTGCCTTTCCATTGGACCATTTCAGCGACGTGGAGAGGGGGGATTTGCTGCATGGGAAACAGTCTATCCTCCATATCTGCTTTACCCAGGCTTCGCGCACTGGAGAGGACACTCTGTTCCAGAACCACCATTCAGAGCGCAATACCATAGTCTTCTGAGACTGAAGGATGCCAACAAACAGGCCACCTAGTGAGTTTGTGGCTGGTATGAGATTTGAACTGGGCCAGCTTACACTCCTGACCAAAGTGCTATGTCAGCTCTGAAGTTTCTCAAGTAGTTGGGTGGAATGGGGTGATGATGGGGTCAAATTCTCAGCTTCCTGGCCTTAGGCTGGAAAGAATTAGGCAGGCAAATATAGCACAAGTTCTTGGGTGTAGACTCAGGCTATAAAAGGAGGAGTGGATAATTTTTATCGTTCCAGGAATGGGGAAGAAGCCATGGCTATACGAAGAATCCCTAACTGAGTTTTTTAAATTGAAAAGCAGTTACCTAAGACTATACTTTTGAGAATACTGTTTAACCTTTTATCTAGTGGACAGTTTGTCTTGGATTCTTACACATGCACACACACCCCCACACACTGAATTGCAAGAAGTATGTTGGATGAGGAAAAGTATAGATGTGAAATCCCGTGGGAGGAAGAACTACTGGGGCATTGATTTTGTGTGGCAAAACAACTAGCAGAGAGAGAATTAAGTAGTTCAAAGTTGCAGCCTCTGGAGGCTGCCTTTTTTCTTGAGAGTTCTTGAGAGTGAAGAAAAAACTCCCTAACATTGAGGCTTTTGTTACACACCTTTTCATGAAACCTATAGCAGTCTCTGAGACAGTTAGTAAAATCCCACTGACTGGGAGAGGAATTTTATCTCTACAAGGCATAAGCAGGCCCTCTTCCTAAGCAGTCCTATCAGTGTCTTGCTTTTTTCCATTGTAAATGGTAGTTGATGTTTGAGATTCTATGTGATGTACAAAGTACGACTATTTCTGTATAATGTTTATAGCTCATGGAAGGGTCATAGCTCAGTGGCAGAACATATGCTGAACGTCTCAGTTTCAATCCCTGATATCTCTGATTAAAAGAAACAGCTCCCCTAGTTTATGGTGTAACCATTATGTTTTCTATTATCCGCCCCTTCATTGTCCTACCAATAACATTCTTTTCATATTAGCAAGTGGCCCATCAACTCTTGTCATCCAGTCATTGTAACCATCCACCTTATAGTATTCTCTCCTTGCTCTTCTCCCAGATTCCAGTGAGGTTTGATCGGATCAGATAGATGAGGCAGTGTGCACAAGGCACTGTCAGCTCAAGTCAACATGTGTAAGTTGCAACTGCAGTGGGTGGGAGTTCTTGGGACAAGTAGCAGCAGAGGTTTCTGCAATAAAATATGGCAGTATTACGCATAAACATATCACATAAGGCAAATAAGCTTGAAGAAGAGGATGAGTTCATTAATCCCAATTGAATACTGTAGTTGTTGCTTCTGAATAAAGTTCACACATGGAACCTGACTTTCCCAGGTATGGATGTGATGATTGCATTGCCTCTCCTTCACCAGAGGTCTCTGTTGCAACTTGAGGGATGGACTTGGTGCTACTTCATCCCCCAGCATCAGAAACAGGTGACCAGGGTGAATAGTTCTGAGGGTGTGGCGAGCAGGTGGCAACTGATAGAGCTGCTACCCCGCAAAATAACATGACATCCCACAGGTTGGGTCCTTGCTGGGTCCTGTGATTGTGCAGGTATGACAGAGGGAAATAGTGAAACAGCAGGGCTCACAGTCCTCCACCTCTCTAGGCTCACTTGAGCCATTCCACTGTGGTGTACAAAAAAAGAAAAGGAGGGAGAGGTGAGGATCCCTTATGGTGAGTGGATATGGTTCTACAGAAACAACACTGGAATAGACAGTTCTGGGCCAAATGAACCAATGGTCTGATTCGATACAAGGCAGCTTTGTATGTTCATATATTTTAATCAAATGAGTTGTGCATTATTACTGTTCTCTTAATGTTCTGAATATTGAAGTGAATACAGTGCGTAGGGCTAATCTTATTTTTATTGCTGTTATCTATAAAGTGGCTGGTTGATAGTTTAAACCTGTTCTCTCAATTTCAGTCAATGTTCAGGAGCATTCATTCAACAATGGGTCACCTCCTCCCTCCAAGTTGTAGAGTTGCTAATCTGTGCATTAATGCATTGGGCAAGATGTGAGCTAATGGCCTTAATTAGTAAGGGTTATAATTAGTCTCTAACTGACTTCATCAAATGAGGATGCTTATTTCCCCATTTCATTCTTCTAGTACTTTTCCTGGTGGTTTCTTGTCTTTCAGCCTTCAGTATCTCTGGTGCTATAACTGGCAGTGGATACATTATAGGAATTAGGGAAAGGTCTAGGTCAGTATTTCTCAAACTGTGGGTCGGGACCCACTAGGTGGGTCGTGAACCAATTTCAGGTGGGTCCCCATTTATGTCAATATTTTATTTTTAATATATTAGACTAGTATGTGACTGCATTTGGGGAAATGTGACAGATCTGTTCTTTTGACAGGCTGTTATGATAGTCAGTGGGAATTACTCCTGGATAGGATTGCAGCCTAGGATTGTTAAAAATTTTCCTGCTTGCTGATGTCACTTCTGGTGGGTCCTGACAGATTCTCATTCTAAAAAGTGGATCCCAGTGCTAAAAGTGTGAGAACCACTGCTCTAGGTTATTTAGATTTTGTTCAGGAGGAAGTTCCCCTGTAGATCTGTAACATTTGACAAAAATTTTCCTTAAGAGGAGAGAATGGAAATAAGAAGGTCTTGGGGATGCTTGTCCTCTTAAATATGTTTACTGAATCCCTATGTCTTGGGTAGCAGATGGCTGCCTTTGCACAATGCAGGTAACAATCGGGAAAGGAACTTTGAGGTTTAAGATACTGGCTCCAGTGTTTCAGCAGAGATGCGCACTGCACATATTCCCCATTCCCTCTTACTTGAGTCTTTAGGATTGAAGTATTCTGTCTGAACAAGGAGAGCTTCATATTTTATGACCATTTGCATGCTGAGCCATTTCAAGGAGCCATTCCTTTACATTAGTAGTTATAATTAGGCATGATTGCTGTGTGGAACTCCCTGATTCAAAGAATATATCTTGGAGTATACCATTTGTTAGACATTTTGGTCTGATCCAGAAGGGCTCCTCCCCCCCCCAACTTAAGGTTGGTTCTCAGTTAGATGAACTTTGTCAGACGATAATTCTCAATTAACTGGAAGCATAAGCTTTGAAAGTACACCTGATTAAGAGATTTGAAGTTTGCCTCTAAAGAGATTCATATGTTCCTTTCATTCCTCCTTTCTTCCAGCAACTGATTCAGATAAAGATAGAAAACACTGTAGATCTTAAATGTGTCTAGCCAAATCCTATTTATTTATGAAACTTTTGAGTTCTCTTCCCGGGTTAAAGTGCTCAAGGCAGCATACATAAAGCATCACTAAAATGTTTATACGAGGAATTTCGTAAAAACAAAATTCACAGAAGTTGAAAAAATAAACTAGTGTATGACTGAGAGAAAAGAGAAGCCTACAGTGGGGTGGGGGTTGGAAATACAGACAGGGACTCCCCTATAAGCTCCCTTCAAGAGCATTCCAAAGGGTATTCTTAAAGACTCCACACAACACTAAAGTAATATACAGTATTATTCATGAGAGGCATTATCGCAATGCAGTTACATTGACTTGGAGGTTCAGTGAGTCTTAAAGAAAAGCTGTCATTATCTCTTCTTACATTTATTTACTGGAGTTTTCTGTGAACCTGAGAGCAAAATGTTCCGGCACATGCTGAAATGTCTATGAATGTACTTTCCACTATACTTAAGGTTAATATTAAAGAGATAATCAATTTTTAATTGTAAAAATACTTCAGAACTGGTGGCAGGTAACCATTAGCTCTCTACAGTCCCATTCATGCTAAAGACCTAAAGCATGTATTTCCGATAACATTCGGAAATAAGTTGCAAAACATTATCATCGCTTATATCATGCCTCTTCAAAACAGCTTGTTTGGTAGATTAACAAATTGCAGGAGATGTCTCTGTTGTCATATTTCAAAATATTTATTTAACAGGGTAGTTTGAAGGCACATTTCAAATCTAGTCTAATTTTCATAATCCTTTATCTCTTCTTGGGAACATGAAGTACATCAGGTAACACAATTGTCTGTAACGCACTGGCCTTATGAAGCAAAGCAGGTATAAATCCAGGTTTTTAAATAGTTGTGTTTATAATACAGATGAAATGTGATGGCAAATGTGTTAAGCTATTTTAAAAATGTGCTCAAGGAGTGGTGGTACGGGAGGTGGAGTTGCACTTTGTTAATGACTTACCCAAATATAGCCTACACTTACATAAATATTGTGCCTCCTGTAGTGATACGATTTTAAGAAAAAAAATAAGATTACCTTCTAATAGTTACTCAGAAGTACATCACATTGAGTTCAGTGGGGCTTACTCTAAAGCCTCTTACTCAGTGGGGCTTACTCTAAAGTAAGCGAGAACAGGATTGCAGCCTTATAATAACTTAGTTAAATGTTAATCTCTTGGGACTTACTCTGAAGTCAGGATTGTAGGTTTGAAATCAAACTCCATGCGTATTTACATGCAGTTAAGTCCCACTCTGTACAGTGGGGCTTATTCCGATTTAGTTGTGAATAGGATTGCATCCTTAGGCAGCAGTCCTGTAGCCAGTGTAATGCCACAGCTATAATAGAGGAGTACTCACTGCAGTGATCAGAAATTTTTTAATTAAAAATGTTTTGGTTTTTTTGCATGTAGCATATCAGTTGTAGTTATGGTTCTTTCATTTTGTTGGGGCTTCTCTAACGGTGACCATAATTCCTTTTGTACCCTTTTTTTTAATAATGCAGAAGATGCTTGGGAATACCTTGTTCATTGAATGATGTACCATGTCTTGGGATGAGAATGGGGAGCTGAATAAGAAAATTGTTTCAGAGTAGGTCATGAGAACACGCTATGGGATATTAGATATAGGTGCACATGCAATTAAGAAATGACAGTGCTGCTATACAGCATTAATTCCTGTTTTGTAGGTTTTTTTGTTTGGTCTAAGATAAAAGACCTCAAACTAGGAAGAAATTTGCATCAACTCTTGCAATGCAGTAAAGGGGTGTTTTTATTTTCATGGATGAGTAGTCAAATGCATGACCCCCATACTCAGTCTGAAGCGGAACTATCCAGAATTCTGTCACCTCATTCTATGACTGCAGATTGACATCTGCATATCCTGTAGAAACAACCCTTTCTCTTAACCAAATTTCAGATTTTCAAACATCTTGAATGCATATCCATCAAGAAATGATACAGTAGCTGCGAATCTACATCTGCAGGATGTTCTCTAAAGCTGTATCAAGAATAACAGCTCCCAGACTGGCATATAGTAGACAGAATTTCACAAAACTGCTCCTTGCAGGGCTGCACCTGCAATCATCTGGTTAGGGAATGTTCCCATTCCTTAAGAACGCCTTGCTTAGAGTGTCCTAAGACTTGCAACAGCTGTGTGTGCATGATTGTTCCCTGTTTTAAATGTAGTTTCATAAAGTGCAATTTGCCTGCCTGTCTGCCTGCTTGCCAAAGACTTTCAATTTAGAGGCTGACCAATGGTTTAGAAGTTGCTTAAAGATAAAGCTCCCTGCTTATAATAAGACTGCTTGTTTTCCAGCTGTTAGCCAGTGTAAAACCCAGCTTTATTCTGTATTTGAAACATAACATGCATTATGTTAATTACACAAGGCACCTTCAGCAGCTGTGACTCTGCTGCTTGAGGGACAGCATGGCTTCTGTTTTAATGGGCAGTAATGAATGTCCATTACAAGTCTTTTTGTACATTGTAATGTAAAGATTAAACACAGTGCTGTAACTATAAGACAGAGTTTACCAGTCAGTTCCTGCTAGTGTCATCTTCTGTCTCTGCAGCTGCTAAAGAATACAGTAGCTTTTATACAGAAAACAAAGGCGCCTTTATGCAAGATTTCTTGGAAGAACTGTAATTGTTAAAGTGAAATGTATATAATGAAAGTCAGCTAAGTTTTTTTTCCCCCCTTTAAAATTCTGTGGCATGAAATATTTCATTAAAACAGTGGAATGGGCAAGTATTGATGATGTTTATTAATACCGTGTTGCCAAAGTCAGTGGTGCCTTAAAGTAATACAGTGGTGCCTCGCATAACGAATGCCCCGCGCGGCGAAAAACTTGCATGACGAAAGAGTTTTTCGATTGAGTTTGGTAACTCGCATAACGGAAATTTCTGGCCTTGCTTCGCATAATGAAAAGTTTTTTAGGTCCGTGCTTCGCATAACGAAAACTTTTTAGGTCCGTGCTTCGCATAATGAATTTTTTAAAAATTAAAAATTTCGTGTATGCTTCAAATTTTAGAAATCCTCTGTACAGTATGTATGCCTTTAAAGAGCACGTAATAAACACTTTGTAAACCAAATTTGACTTCGTTTTGACCTTTTTTGCCCATAGGAACGCATTAATTAGATTTCAATG
This sequence comes from Tiliqua scincoides, assembly GCF_035046505.1. Lineage (NCBI taxonomy): Eukaryota > Metazoa > Chordata > Lepidosauria > Squamata > Scincidae > Tiliqua > Tiliqua scincoides. Next base: position 12,563,506 of record NC_089828.1, read on the forward strand.
CATTCCTATGGGAAAACGTGATTCGCGCAACGAAAATTTCGCATAACGAAAGGATTCGCGGAACGGATTAATTTCGTTATGCGAGGCACCACTGTATAGACAAAAGGCTAGGTAGGTTCCTTGTTTTCTAACTTATGATGTGAGGGGATTATTATTACTGCCTGCAAGGGGCTTAATTCAAGGGCTTTTGTGTCAAAAAACCAAACGAAACGTGTTTAAAAACAGTTCCAACGCCTGCAGAGTTTCTCTTTTTTGTAGCACCGAAACTTTTCCACCCACTATGCTTTTACAGATATTCTAGTTCAACAGCCGTGCCTTGGAGAGTAACATTTTTCTTTTAAAGTTTTCATGTTTGGTAATATTCTTGTCAGTTTGCATCTTGGACAAGAGGTGTGTTCTTACTTCAGTCCATTTCCTTCTTCACCGTTTTTAAAACGATGTTATTATAAAGCTTTTGGTTTTATAAAACCAAAAGAAAATTTCTTAAGTAAATAAATGTTTATTTACTACAGACTTTTGACTGTAGTAAATACAAGGCGTTGCTCAAGAATTGCTATAGCTATGTCATATTGGACTTCCATAGGTAAGTTTTTCTAATTCAGTTTGACTTGGGTATCTCAAACCATTAAGCATTATTAAAGATGCTTACCTTGAACAGGTATTAGTCACTTGAAAATCATTGGAACGCAGTACAGGTTGGTCCTTAATATACACAGGGGTCCATTCCTGAACACCCCCCCCCCACAGATACTGAGATCTGCAGGGGGGGCACACAAAGGATCTCTGGACACAACTGGAAGTGCCTTCCAGTCGTGTCTGGAGGTGTTCTGAGGCGCAGGAAGGCTGTGTGAGGTTTCTTCTCCATCCTGCAAAAATTAAGGCACTGACCATTCCAGAAAAAGCTTTGCCTGCAGTTTGCATAACTGTTGAAGATACAAGAGCAGAGCTTGGCGTCAGAGTAGCTAAGTGGGAGCCCAAACCTGTGTATGTCTACTTGTAAGTTCCATTAGAGTCAATGGGGCTAACTCCCAGGAAAGTGTGGCTAGGACTGGGCTGTGTCAGCATTCTATCCATACCTGAATCTTCTATATTGTTGGGTCATTTTTGAATAGATTTTCTTCAGACGATATGAGACAAGTATTTGTAACTGTGTGTCTGAAATGCTAAGTCAGTCGAGGGAGTTTATTTTCTGGTCAAGTGAAACTCAAGTGTTAGCAATTAATGTTGGCACCAAAGACATTGTCAAAGCTAAAGTACATGCACACAGTAAAATGTACACAGCAATGTAAATTTCTGAATACTACCCAACTATTGTGATGCACTTAAACGCTAATAAAAGTTCTATTTGCCATGTTAATAAGAGATTTGTGCTTTTTTTCCCCTTTTAAGAATGTGAAACTGTCTGCTGAAGTCGAACCATTCATTCCTCAGAAGAAGGGTCCTGATTCGCTGATGATGCCTATGGCGGTGCCTAGTGACAGTGGAAGTGTTGGTGTGGAACCAGCTCCTATCCCCAGTTACCTGATTACTTGCTACCCATTTGTTCAGGAAAATCAGTCCAATAGGTAATTGTATTCCATGGATGAAGGCATAAGTTAAAATACTAGCTGGATATGTGTGCTGTTTTTGTTTGTGTTCAGTTTTTTTCCCCTCGTTCTTCCTTCATATCATTCCTCACATTTTATATTTTCCAGGGCAACCAGACTAGTTGTATCTTGTCTCTTTAAAAATGAAGCAGTAGTAAATATTTGACTTTCCAATTTTTGTGTGGTCGTATTGGGTGCTAGGATCATATTGGAAAGCAGAAAACCATCTTTGTTTTACACTGAGAAAAAGGCTAAAGCATGGACTCTTGAATTTCATATATTCAAAGCACACACACCCCCCCTCCCAGTATTCATCTTGTGTTTTATCTGTAAAATGGCGGGGGTAAAAATGCCACATCACCATAACATTTGGTGACTTAGCTTTCAAATTTGAGGACCCTTCTCTGTCTCTCTCTGCCTGTACAGTTCGGCATAAGTAGTTGTTAATTTGGCATCCTTGGAGCTCTAAAGCCATGTGAACATCAGGAGGGGAATCATAAGGGGTGAATTGCACAGCGTTTTCAGAACCTTTTTCTGTGTACATTTTATAGGAAATGAGTGTTGCTAGCAAACTACTGTGTATGTAACTAACAGAATTTCCTTTATTTGTCACTTTCAGACAACTTCCGCTGTATAATAATGACATCAGATGGCAACAGCCTAACCCAACTGGACCATACCTTGCTTATCCCATTATGTCTGCTCAGCCACCTGTCTCAGCCGAGTATACATATTACCAGTTGATGCCAGCACCATGTGCTCAGGTCATGGGTTTCTATCATCCTTTCCCAGCACCCTACTCGGCACCTTTTCAGGTGGCAAGTGCCGTAAACACAGTAGCAGCAGAATGCACAGATCGCCCAAACCCACCAAGTCACATCTTTCCATTATGTAGCCAGAGGAGTAGAGGTGCCAACAGGGGACCAATTGTGCAAAAAGTAAGCGGATCGACTGATTGAAAGATAAAAGTAATTGGGTGATAAATTGCTAGCTGAATGTATACGAGTTTTGGAATGCATCAGTGAAGTGTACTTTTATGAACACTCATTTGACTTTTGAATTTTCCTGAAGCGACAATGGAGAATGCGCTTTCTATAACTTAAGAGGTTCTTAATAGGCCAAAAAGAATTAGCTGGAAAATAGTTTTGTACTAAAGAGCAAGCCATGTTCATCTACATGCTCTTGTTGGGCAGTATAAAGCACAACCTCATGGTAGCACCTTTGTTTCCGCATTGTCCAATGAACACTCGAGACAGAGGAGGAAGAGGGATGGGTCTTGCACCTTTTAAAAGGCCCGCCGTAGCTGCCAGCCCCAGCCCCCTTCCACTCCCCCCTTGGGAGGAGACTCTCGTGTCCCAGGCCAGGCCAAACAAACTTGATCACCCTTCAGTTGGGCGATCGGGATACCTTGCAGCAAGCCCATGCCTGCTTCTGTTGATGATTCAAGACCTTTCAGTTTGAGCCAGCATGCTAGATACATTTTAAACTTCATTGATTGCCTAGAGCTGCGGTTTTCAAACTCTCCCAGAGTTTGAAACCTGCAGTAAGTCCTTGTGGGGGCGGGGGGAGGCGGCAGGGACGGGGGGAAGGCAGTGACACAATCCCCAGGATTGCACTGCTCAGGGGGGCTGCAGGGACTGGAGTGCACTCACCAGTCCCTGCAGCAGCCATCGCTGGGTGCAGGGAGCCCTGTGCAAGCATCTGCAGGGCTCCCCAGGTCAGCAGCAGTGAAAGCGAGCGATCGCACTCTGGCTCAGCAAAACCGGAAGTGGCGTGTGATTGTTCCACTTTCACTGCTGCTGACCTAGGGAGCTCTACAGAGGCTTGCACAGGGCTACCCGCACCCCCAGGATGCTACTGCATTGACTGGTGAGTGCACCCTAGTCCCTGCAGCCCCGTCAGAAGTGAAAGTGGAGCAAATGCGCTCTGCTTCTGGTTTAGCGGAGGCAGGGCGCGATCGCCCCACTTTCACTTTGGAAGCCTCGGGGAGTCCTGTGGACAGTCGCACAGGGCTCCCCTCACCCCTGGGAGGCTGTAGGAGACTGTGGTAAGTGCAGCCAAGCCCAGCAGCCCCCTGAGCGGCGCAATCCCCAGGATCCCCTGCCTCCCCCTGCCCCTTAAAGGCAAAGAGGCCAGGGCCCTCAGGCTGGGGCGTTGCGATGCCCCAGTCTGAAAACCTCTGGCCTAGAGATTTGCGGATGAAGCAGGTTAAAACAGTAATTAAAAATGTCTTTTGTTTTTTCTTGGCATCTTTTGCTGGCAAAATACAGTGGTGCTCTAGATTTCTAAATTTATTTTAACTGTTTAAAAAACTTCTTGTCTGAAAACTTTGCAGTATATTTTTGTCTGAGCCACACTGAAGGTTCCACAAGCCTTTTAAAAATTGCTAACTTTGACATCAAAAAACTGGTTTTCAGGTGTTGAGTTTTTACGTCACACTTAGAGCTGCTCTCTAACAAAGCATTGCCATGGAAGTGTCGAATGTCAACAGCTTAAGACTAGGCATGGGAAATCCCAGGTTCAAATCCTTACTTGACCAGAAAGTTCACTGGATGATGTGGCAGCCATCAGTTTCTTATCCTAGCCTACCTCACATGGTGGTTGCAAGGAATCAAATGGTGGGGATGCCATGTGTTGTATCCCGAGCTCCTTAGAGGAAGAATGGAATAAAAACAATCAATATATATATATATGTGTTTTTCTGGTATTAGGTTCCAAATTGTATTGCAATAGGTGAAGTCCACAAGTGGGAGCACACCTTTAATATCACCCATTATTTTCTTGTACTGATATGATCTAAATTTAGAGGCATTTTCAAGCTTTTGCAGTTTGTTCCATGATCTTTTGTTGCAAGTAGCTGGTGAGGGAGTGTCTTCGAAATGTTATCATTACAGTCCTCAACTAACTAAATTTTTTTTAAAAAAACAGCAGCAGCTTTCACAGATGAACATAAAAAGCAAAAGGCCTCCAGTGAAAAGTGTTGCCACTCAGAAAGAGACCAATCTATCGGGTCCTGAGAGCAGACCTAAAATTGTACTGCTGGTTGATGCTTGTCAGCAAACAGGTATGGCAATATTGTATGGGGGACAGATGGACAGAGGCTGCCAATGAATATTGTGCAATATCATATGCTTTAGTGTAACCTCCATATGCATGGTATTTTCCTAGTATAACTTATGGTGAGAGTATGTTTTGAAGGATTTTTCCCCTAGGAAATGTAATGGTAACACAGCCAGTTTGCAAACAATGGACTGGAACAAGCTTCTCCTTGATCTGTTCCAGAATTTGTGCAAAGTTTGTGTTGGCCATTAGGCAGCATTCTGACGCATTTTATCATCACTCTCTCCGCCCCCCCTCCGAGAAAAAACCCTTGCAATGTGTTCCATCCAATGCAAGCATGTGCTTTTGAGGTATTCTTCAGTTCTTTTCTGTGGAACGGAAGGTGCAGCCTGGAACTATGATCATCCTCCCACCTTCTGAACTGCCTGTGCTCAGGCTAGAGAATGCACTTAAATGCTGCAGTCAGTTCTAATGAAAATGTGAGCGTTTTTAATTACAACAGTAAGAAGGGAAAGAATGTAAAAAGTAGTCCCGTTCTGAAGTTGAGCAGAGCTGAATGCACAATTGAGCACAGTTGAATGCAGAATGGACCCTAGTCCACTGTTGTGTGAAAGGTGCATCTAGCTGGGAAATAAGTGCTGTGCCAGCAAAGTATACTACACAGGCTGTCTTATCCCTCCCTCAATTTTTTTAGACAGTATGGGGCAGAAACATGCATTTGTTAACCATATGGAAGGGAATTGTGGCTGATTTGGCTTCGGGACACTTACGCCTGTCAATGATGTCAGGGCAGAAATAACATGGCTTCTTTTGCAAACAGATGCAATTGACATTGAAATAGGTAAATGATGACTTGCCTGTTGCATTCCAATTGGACTGCCACAATTACTTGATTAGAAATTGGATATGATCATGCAGCTGGTAAAGGAAACTGCTTTAACCTTTTTCTAGCCTGGTTAGTTTTATCTAGTACATATTATTACTGTTCAGTGTTCAGTATTTTGTACTGATGTGCTACAATGTACTAGGCACTGTACAGAACGTGGTCCTTGTTAGCAGTGGCGTAGCTAGCTACCCTGGAGCCACGTCAACTGGAAGTTATGCCACTTCTGGGTGTGCTGTCAAACCCATATTTTTTAAAATTGAAAAAAAAATCTGCCACGTCCACTTTCCTTTAGCCCCCCCCGCTTGCCCCCCCCAAGAGGCGTGAGCGATGATTCAAGTCTGGATTTTCATTCCCCTTGCTCTACCACCTTCCCCCACCCCAACCCCCTCCTGCTTTCCTCTGCTTGGTCCTCCCCAGAGCAAGCAGCCAGAGCGAGCGACTGTGATCCCCACTGCCCATTTTTCCAGCACCTTTTGCAAGAGGTGCAAGTGGCGATTGCAGGAGGCGCAATTGCAGGGGCAGGTGACCAGACTGTTGCCCCCAGGCAGCCTGCAGCCCGGTTCAATTGCTACCCCTGTAGCCCCACTAGCTATGTCACTGCTTGATATATCTAAATAAAGACAAAGGTGGGGTGAAAAGAGAAGGCTTGATAAGAAGTAAAACTGCCATGGGACTGGCAAGTGAAGTAGTGCCAAACTTAATTCATTTTCTAAAGAACTAAATTTCACTGAATGGGGTTCAGAATGAATGTTTCCGAAAATTTACAAAGTAAATTTTTTAATTCGGAATTTAATTTTTAAGATTGATAACATTAAAAGCTGTACTAAAGAGCCTTTATCCTTTTTGCCTGTGGTGTTGCCATTTTTTGTGTTTTAGAAACCAGGCACTTAAGACAGTATATTAGTAGGATGGAAAAATTCCCCTGTCATTGCAGTAAAAATCTCTTCTTCCATTCTTATGTTCACGGAAGCTGACCAGTGGCACAACCCTATGCCTGTCTACTCAGAATCAAGCACCACTGAATTCATAGAATTGCAGTCTAAGTCTAGTACAAGAAAAATTGTCTTTCAGTCCTCCAATTTCCTTTGTGTTGCAGACTTCCCTTCCGAGATTGCAAACAAGTCGCTGTCAGAGAGCATGCCTGCAATGCACTGGAAACCTAAAGGCAGAAGACGGCGAACCTCCCATCCTGCAGAATCCTCCAGTGAGCAAGGGGCTAGCGAAGCAGACATTGACAGTGATAGTGGCTACTGCAGTCCGAAGCACAGCAACCAGGCTGCTGCAATGACCTCAAGAACTGCAGAATCTGCTGCAGCAAATGTAGGTGTAAAATTACTCACTTGTTGGCAGTTTTAAGATGACGGACAACTTTAAAAACTTTAGGAGTTTTTAAAGGGCAGGAGGTCTGGTCTAGAGGGTAGAGCCTCCGTCTGCCTGAAGATAACATCCACAAGGTCACCACTTCGAGGCCACCGGCACCGTGCGACCTTGAAGCAGCTGACAAGCTGAGCCGAGTTATTCCATCTGCTCTGAGCGTGGGAGGATGGAGGCCAGGATGGAGGCCAGATCAGAACGAAACATCTGAATTGTTGTGGCTCTTGAAAGATAGAGCCTTCTTTCAATTGTAAAAATCCCTACGGGGATTTAAATTAGCCTGCCTATGTAAACTGCCTTGAATAAAGACCAAGAAAAGCGGTATATAAATACCTGTTGTTGTTGTTGTTGTTGTTGTTAATAATGTTGTTGTTGTTGTTGTTGTTATTGTTATTATTATTATTATTATACCTTTATAAATTTCAATTTTGTATGTTTTATTTTTCAGCTCATGGAACCATTGATACACTCAGGTACAGTTTTTTTATTCCCTTGTCAAGACAAGCTGATGACTTTTTAAAACCAATGTTGCATTTCTATACAAAGCATCAGTATAGTTATTATGAGCACCCATCTGAAGTCTGAGACTCCAGTGTCCCAACTTCCTTCCCAAAATCCATTTCTACTTCCTGCTAGTGAGATTGCCTAGTGAGATCATTACTAGACTGTTAAATTCTGACTTGTTCTAAAAATGTTAAGCTTTTTCTTTTAAATAACTTTGTTAAAATAACCGTTTTTATTAGTTCTCTCTCTTTTTGGTGCAGTTGTTGTTGTCAGCCTACCCACTTATAAATTTCCCTCTCTCCTGTTTCTAACATTGTCCCTCTTTTAGACAGTGGCTTGGATATTGCCAACTTGGTGGAAGAGTGTAACATGAGAAAAGTGACCCCATACTCATACTCCGTTTGCACAGGCTGTTGTGCAAGGCTTGACTTGTCCTTTTTTCAAAACCTTTTTGTGGTTTGCTAGGGTTTATACTGTACCTTCTTTATGCACCGTGTTTTTCAGACTGCAGTGACGTACATACCCACATTATATGAGGGGTTGCAAGAAGTCTAATAGTGGTTGTACAAGAATTCACAGAAGAGCACGAAGTCACTTTACTTCTGCTCCCTGTTTTTGTATCCAGCCCAATACAGATGCTTAAATTCCATCATGATTACAGATAAGGCTTGAATTCCAATTGTTCGTTTCCTTAAGTTAGTGTAATAAAACTCATTCTTCAGTGGAGGGGAAAAAGGTACATTTGTATACAAAGCAAATAGTTGGACTTTGTAGAAAGCAAACACAGTAGTAGCCACTGTGTTCTATATTGCTAAATATTTTTGCTGCCTCCAAACAGTCAAGATGACCTCGGTGATCTTATGCTAAATATTTTTGCTGTCTCCAAACAGTCAAGATGACCTCGATGTTCTTATGATTATGTCAACAGGTAGAACTGACAGCAGCTCAACCAGTTTGTATGCTGGGCTAGATTTTGCAACTACCTTGTAACCTGTAATTTTGGGGAACTGGTATATTTACAATGTGTGCTTTGCTAACCTTCCATTTGTGAAACATTTTCTTAGAAATGTGTGGTGCTTCTTTTTAGCTGGTGTCAGTTGGGCAAATGTCAGTTCCCAGGCAACGCAGAAAAAGCCGTGGATAGAGAGAATGCCAGCTTTCTCAAGAGCGGGAAGACAACCTGAGCAGTGTAGTAATTCACAGGTATCCTTTCATGTGAAAATCTAAAATATTGATTTCGGTAAAAACAAAGCCTGAAGCCACTTAAAATTTGTCACCTCCCACCTCTTCAGCTTCTGTGAGATTCAATAAGCATCACCTACATGCACTTAACTTCTAGGGACAAAAGGGCTAGAAAGTTGCTTTTTTTTCTTTAGTATAAGAGGAGATTTTCAGAAAGCTAAATTCTGCAGTCATTACCACCTTCTGAATTCTTGCAGTATGCACACAGCTCTGCTGATCTGCATACAGTTTAAGCATTGCTGCTTATTACATTGGCTTACTATAGAACAAGCTTCTCTAAAAATGTTGCTTCCTTTTCGTTTAATGGTGAGAATCAGCATTACATTCTTTTGGTTTGAGTCTTCCAGTTTGAGTTTACTCTGCTTAAACCCAGCTGGGTTTTGAACCATCTTCCAGCTGTTTGGGTTAAGGTCTTTTAATTTACTTTCTGGTACAAGCCTTTCTGGTACAAGCCCATTGTTGATGCCTCCTTTCTATAGTTACAGAGTGGAAGCTGAGCACTTAGAATCTGATACAGCAGAGGGTTAACTGACAATTGGCATCAGCAGCGAACGCAGCTTACGTGAGGTCCTTCTTCCTATAACCAAAGCACAGGTCCTTAATGTGTTCCTTTTTCATGTTCACTTGCAGCCTGCTTTTAGATGCAGGGGACATAGCACATCTTCAGAAAGGAGACAGAACTTGCAGAAGAAACTTGAGAAGCCTGTGACCGTAAGCCAATCAAGCGGAACAGAGCAGAGTCCCGAGCCTCTGTATTTTGAGGTGAAAACTTTGTTATGATTGCAATCCAGCAAATTGTCATTTAGACCGTGTTGGTAACTGCCATGTAAGATATCCTGCCATGCATGTGTAGGTCACATAATACGCATGTACGTTCATTTTTTAAAATGCAGCCAGTGAGTTTCTTCTCTTGGTTTTCAGTATGCCCTGTCATCTGACATCTTCTGCACTAGTGTGATTTGGGTAATTAACAATTTCTCATTATCTTGCCTATCCACTCACAAGATGGCTAAAGGCAGCTCATCCATAAAAACAACACAGTAACAAAAATCAGTCAAGCAAATCAGTGATAAAACAGCAAGTAAGATAAACTGAACAGGATGAGTTGATAGTAAATCAAACAGAAGACCACTTTGTACAAAATTACTTTTAAATCATTCAGTTCTGGCACCTGCTAACTTCCACTCTTGACCAGTTGAGTGGTCCACTGCTGCCCACTAGAGAGAGTCCCCTGCACATTTTAAGTTGCAGTTGTACATTTTAAAATAGACCACTATTTCTGTTCTAGGATGAAGAATTTCCAGAGTTAAATAGTGACAGTGGAAATTCTAAAGGTGGAAGTATGCAACAGAAACATGCACCCAAAGTTGTAAGTAAAAAATGTTACTAACTTTTTGTTATACGTATAAATTTATTTCTGAGTTAGTTTATTGGCAGTTAAAAGATTTTCTCCAAACAATATTCTTAAAGTTTAGTCCTGAGCAAAAACAGTGAATGCTGCTATTCCTTAGGATTTCAGAAAGAGCTTGGAAAGTGCTCTGAGGCACAGAATTCAAGCTTGAGAACTTCTGCTTTCTATTTAAGCTTCTGGTCATTTATGACTGCAGTGATGCACCTGAAAGTATATGGACAATGCTTCGAGAAATTTCAAAAGCCAAAGGCTGAGAGATTTCCAGTGCTTGGGGATGCCTTATGTAACTCGTAGACCTTGCCTATGGCTGGCAAACCAGGAATAAATTGTGCAGAATAAAATACTATTTTTTCTCAATTTTCATAATTGAGACAGAATTTGGTTTTTCTAGTTGTAGACCTGGAGCACTTGGAATCCTAATTTTTTTCTTAACAAAGTTTCAAATATTAGGTGTATAAAAAATTGATTAAATTTCTATAGATTTACTCAGAAGCCGGTCACTTGTAGCATATACCAGCATTAAGGAAAGTAATCCAGCCTTTTTGGATCAAAATATTTCATGAGGATGATTTGGGCCTTTTAGATTATTGAGTTGGTTCAATATCCTTCTCATGTAATTTAAAAGCTATTAGCAGAAAATTGCTTTTGCCAAATCAAATAACTAGTTCATGTGACAGGAATTGGTATACGTGAGTTTCCCTTCCCTCTGATGGGTTATGTTTCTGTGTAACGGGAAATCTTTATATATGGAGTACCTAGAGTGTTTGTTTGTGTGGGGGGTAGTACTCCAGATATGAGATCCTATAAATCCACCTCCAGAAGCTGAGGAGGGAATCTGCCTGAATAGCCAAGATTGGAAATGCATGTGTGCAGCAAAGTTACATATTCTGAAGCTAGAGACATTGTTTTAAGTTTTTGATGGTCTACCAAGAGGGAACAACTGCAGACCTTTTTCTGAACAATGTGTGGAGATGCAGTGAATGAATCTAATGAAGAATAATGGTAACTATTTCTCTAGTGTAACACAGACTAAAAATTTTTAAAACCATTAAAATATGTGAGAAGCTCACATATGCAGTAAGACCCTTTGAAGGAAACATGCACCAGCAAGCAGCGTTCCTGTCCTGCATCAGAAGGTGCATCTGAAGTCCCAGTTTCCAGAAGCTCCTAGCAGTGTGGTATTGGGTAACTGATGTAAAAATCAGGAGTCCTATGTAGGAGCAAGCTTGTACATAATGAGGCTCTTGAACAGAGGCTATTTGTGTGCATGGGCTTCTGGAAGAAATGTTGGATACTGTACAAATTATTTATTAAGTGTTGTATCATGAGAACCAATTCCAATTTTGTAGTTAAGCGAATAAGATGTGAGCCTAGAAGTGCTTAGTTCAAATGTCACTGCTGCTCTGAACCAAGTACAAGTGGGGATTTGGTATCCATGGGGGATCCATTCTTGGACCCCCAGCAGATACAAAAAAACCATAAATAAGGAAACTTGTGGTTTCAGCCCCTTTAAACCATCTGAAGGCCACTGGAGCTGAGCTCAGGTTGCCTCCAGAGGGCTTTCTGAAGCACGCAAAGGCCACAGGTGGATGTGTGTGGCCTCTGTGGGCTTCAGAAAGCCCTCCGAAGGTGACTTGAGCACAGCTCCAGTTGCCTTTAGAAGCATCAGGTTGAGCCAAAGCCATGGATATAAAATCTAGGGAGAAGTAAGCTCAACCTGTAGATATCCTTTGGCATGCTACTATTTCTTGTCCTTGGAAGGATGGTGGTTGTCAGGCTTAACTGAAATGTTGCATAAAGTTCTTTGACCATTTTGGAAAACCATGGTGCAAGCCCATCTGTGGTGGCTGAGCTAGTCTGAGAAGTGGGTTTAGCTGTAGGAAGTTAGCTGTGCCTAATTGTGTTTTCTATTGTAACAACTTTTAACTGTGTGCACTCTCCTTGTTACCCCAGTTGGATGATTTACCTGAAAATTCTCCAATCAATATAGTACAGACTCCAATTCCAATCACTACCTCTGTTCCCAAACGAGCAAAAAGCCAAAAGAAGAAAGCCCTGGCTGCTGCACTGGCTACAGCTCAGGAGTATTCAGAAATTAGTATGGAGCAGAGGAAACTACAGGTCTGTTGTTCTTTCATCACTATTGTAGATGAGATAAATTTAAACAGGGTTGGTCAGTTGGCAGCCCTCAGAGTACATGTGTCTCTGTATCCGTGGCAGTTCTGTTCTGGAACCCCTTGCAGTTAAGTGAAACCACAGATATGGGTGAATACCCCTCCCACCCTCTGGAGGATCGTCTGAACCCAGCAGAGGCTGCAGACATCACGGCCTCTGCCAGGCTCAGACTGAGCCTTAGAGGCTAAAACATCTGGTTTTTCAGAAAAACTGGAAGTGACATTTTTAATGGCTTATAAAGCATTGGGAGGCCCGGGGAAGTCCTCAGGAACATATCTAGGGGCTTCCCCGGACCTCCAAATGCCTTTTAAGGAATTAAAAACTGGTTTTCTGAAAAACCAGAAGTCACGTGTTTTTGCCTCTAAGGCTCAGTCTGAGCTCAGCAGAGGCTGTGATGTCCTTGGCCTCTGCTGGACTCAGACAACCCTCTGGAGGCAAGGGGAGCAGAGCTCTGCTCACCTCCAGAGGGAGCGCATGCAGACACAAACTGCTGATAAGTGAATCTGTGGCTACAGGATATGGGGGCTTCCCTGTATTTTTATCCAGTCCCTGATTAACTTACCAAACTTTTATCAAATGGTTTCCCTAAAGTGTCACTCATGCATCTTTCTGGGTTGTCTGGGCTTTGCCCTGGCTATTTCTGCATTACCTTTATTGCCAGGTAGCACTAACCTTATTGCAAAGCCTCGCCATCCGCAAGAAGGGTCAATTCATGTGCCGAATATGCTTCTCTCACCTGGGCTACTGTTAGAAGAGTAAAACTACTTCTGAGATTAGGAAGTTGGCCAAACTTGATTAAAGTGATGTCTCTGGTACTGAAAAGGGAAACTATTATTATTTTAGGAAGCTGTTTCGAAAGCTGCTGGGAAGAAGAGTAAAACACCAGTGCAGTTAGACTTGGGAGACATGCTGGCAGCTCTTGAAAAACAGCAGCAAGCGATGAAAGCTCGTCAGATCACAAATACCAGGCCCCTCTCATACACAGGTGGGTATATTTTGCTTGAAAATTGTGGAAGTGACACATTTCTCAACTGTCTACTATCTAAGGATACTATGGTGGACTAACAAGTGTGGTATTATTAGCACTGTACCATAGGATCTCTCCCCCCCCCCCATGTATACCTCTCCTCTGAGATGCAGAGCCTGAATATCTTGTAGCACAAGTGAGATTTAATGGTAGCTCTTCTGAAAATGTTGCAAGAGCACATAGCTGGAATATTTGCTAGGTGCTTGGAATGAAATTTAAAGAGCAGTGTACCTGTTCACAAATATGGGGGATGGTGAAATTAGGCTGTCCATAGAATTGGGCAGTGGGAAACAGATCTGTTGTCACACTTCAATAGCCAAGTGTAAATAAGTGCTTTAAATTTACGAGCTAACAGGCCAACAATCTACTCTGCTTCCTAAGGTCAGCCTGTCTCTTCCACACTAATTTAGTTTGAAGTCTGGCTAGAAATGTATTGTGAAGTGAATTGACATCTTTGAGTGAAATATGGACTTAGTTGACCATTTCCTCTAAACATTATATTTGAATGTGTCTGCTTTTACAGGAAAAAAAGACTATCCTTTGTTCTGTGGAATTTCTGTTTCTGCTTGGCTAATCTGGTCTAATGTAACTAATGGAGTGCAAATGGCACATTTGTCTTGAGAGATGATTGTCTGTGGATCTAAAGAACTACTTTAAGAGTAGGTCTTTACATGTCCAGTGATAATTTTTTTGTGGCTTTAAATAGCTACGTCCCATACCAGACTGCAAAGTAGATTGAAAGTCACCTCAACTCTCCTTTGGGTGTGTGATGAAACTAGTTGTTCTGTTCTCTGGGTCTTGGCCGATGTAATCTAACAGTACTTTAGATTCCAGCTGCCAAATCATTTAAATGCTGTTATCATAGGCTGATGTATAGCATGTTTTCATGTTCCTAGATGAACAAGAGTTTTTTCCTGCAATAGTAGGGTAAAACTGAAGACTAGTTGAAACCATCTGGAAGCCGAAACTATTCCATTGTGTAACTTTCCTGTCATTGTAATCCATTTTTATTTCCAAGGAAGGAAAAGGCTTTTGTAATGAGAACAGATCACTGGGGAAAACATTGAGAACATGTTGCTTTTTCTTTCAGGAGTGTACAGTGTATCATAGAGTAATGGCTGTCTTGTTTACATTTAGTTGGCAGTGCTGCTCCTTTCCATACCAAAGAATCTGCCAACCGAAAGTCTTTAGCAAAAGGACAGCCGTCAGTAGGTTGCCTCAATCCTTTGGATTCCACAGCCCCAAAAGTGAAAAGGGGAAAGGAGAGAGAACTGTCAAAGCTGAAGCGACCCACGGCACTTAAAAAGGTAAACAGCACCACTTCTGGGGTAGTTGTCAACCATGTGGACTCTACATATGGAAATGGAAACAAGAGCTTTGCTCTGTTCCTAAAAATGTTTAAGGAGAAAGCCCCTAAGATGACCAGATCTAATGCTAATGCTGGCCACATTGGTAAGCTATATACAAACTGGTCAGCAATTGTGTGAAAAGTAACCTTGTGATGGGCAACACACAGTCTGGATTCTTCTGGAACTCCTCTGGTGTTTTGGAAAATTCATCAAGTTGTCTCCTCCCCACCCCACTTGTTTCCTTTCAACTACATGTTCTATCTGTTTAATATTTGCAGCATCAGCTGGTCTTAAATTTGTGTTTCAAGTCTCTATTCCTAAATTCAATTTGTAATTTGCAGAGGGAGGCTTATGACTTGACTAAGTATTCCATAGAATCATAGAGTTGGAAGGGACCTAATAAGTCATCTAGTCCAACCTCCTGTCTGTAGCTTTCATAGGTCATTTGGGTGACTATAAGGTGGTATTCTTTATGATGCACCCATAAAAGAAAAGTGATAATTAGGAGGAAAGTATGTTTGGAGGATAGTTTGAAAAAAGCACGTGAAGAATTATAATTTGTCATTACTCTTATATACTGCTATTTAAAATAAAAATCCTTGACTTCCTACTGTCCCTTTAGTCAGTTTTCAGAATACAGGCATACACACATACTTCTAAAAATTGATGGAGTGGTCTGCAAACAAAGGGACTGAATTCAACTCATTGTTTGTATACAAAGCCAACCAGATATTACTTTCTAGAATGAATTAAGAGCATATGAATTCCCCTGCTGGGTAAGACCAAAGTTCTATCTGATCCAGCACCCTGTTCTTCCCTAGTTACTAACCAGGTACATGTCCCACCTTTGAGCTTTGCAGGTGTATTCTGCTGTTTCATCCCAGCAACTGGTTTCCGGAGACCTACTTCCTCTGAACCTGGTGGTAGCGCATAATAGTTGCTCACAACTTCATAATTGTTTTCAGATTATCTTGAAAGAGAGAGAAGAGAAGAAAGGTCGCTTATCTATGGATCATAGTGTTTTGGGAGCTGATGAAGAGCAAGAGGCAAATCTCAACCTAGCTTCTAACCAAGCAGAAGAGATAGCATCTCAAGAAGGTCTGAGAAACAACTTATAAAGTTGAAATGTCTGTTGCTCAATGGCATGTTGTTTGTGTGCCTTTGTGGGTACAGAGTTGTTAATTCAGAAAATAAGATGCTGTATAGCTTATCAATGTTGAGTATTGCTTCTGTTAGGAATTTGATTTTTTTTCATGTTTCAGATATACAAGCCATTGTGCATATTTTTCTATCTAAATTGCATGCGAATGCTGATCCATAAGTTCTTCCAGTTGCAGAAATTTTCATTTGATTAGGGATTTAGAAACTGGATTTTGTTATTAGCCTAGTCCAGTGGTTCTCGAACGTTTCTAGCTCGTGCCTCCCTTGATCCTTGTAGCCATTGGCCAGGGCTCCCCATTACAGCACCTCACCTCAGTTACCCCCAAAATGGGGATGAAAGGGTTATAATTATACACTAGAAATAAGGCTGCCAGCACTCTGAGGCTGCAATCCTAACCACACTTTCCTGAGAGTAAGCCCCATTGAACAAAATAGGACTTACCTCTGAGTAGACCCGGTTAGGATTGTGCCCTGAGTTTGTTAGCAGCACACCTGGAGGGTTTGGGAAAGGGAGGGGGGAAGTAATGAATTTGCTGGGGGAGGGGAAGACTTTGTTTTGTGTGTATCTGCTAATTGCAAACTGATTCAAACTGAGACCTAGAGACTGGTTGGTTGGAATCCTAACCCCACTTTCCTGGGAGTAAGTCTCATTGTACACAATAGGACTCACTTCTGAGTAGACCTAGCTAGGATTGTGCCTTTTGTCTTATAATAGCAGCCAACAGAGTACCCCCCCCCCCCAAAAAAAAAAAAAAAAAAGAAGGAGGCAGGAGGAAAAAGGAATGGCTTAAAAGGAATGGGGATTTTAATTTTTAATTTTTGGAGATGAAGCCATAAAGAGTGGCTTTTTTCTCTTTTTTTGGAGGGGGAGGAAAAAGAAAGGTGAAGATCCTGGATTAAGCTGACACAGACCCCAAGCCTGTGTAGGTCTACTCAGAAGTAAGCCCCATTTGAGTCAATGGGGTCACTAGGAGCAGGTTGGCTCCTTCCTTCCCAAGCAGCCTTGACCAATCTCAGGATGCTCAGGGCAAGGGGCACACTGGGAAATGTAGTCCTTGGGGCAAAGTTGCACATGGAGAGAGCTCCCTGATGAGATGTGGCACCTCTGCCTGCCCAGCCAGCCTTCTCTCCCACCTCCCCCAAGCATGTTTCACAGCCCTCCCAGCCTCATGCTGCCCCACCCACCTCATTCACAGCTGCAGAAAAGCAGCAAGTCAGCAGGCAGCCCGTGCAGCAGAGCAGCCCAGCCTCTCTCCCAGAGATGCCTGGCGACGCCCCTGGAGGCTAGCCATGCCTCCCTAAGGAGGCGGGATGCTCAGATTGAATACCTCAGGCCTAGTCTAATAAATATGGTCTTGTTTCATTACTTCCTGTTTAAGTGAGAGACTATTACAGGCAGGTGTCATTTGTTTCAAAGTGTAATTATAAATGTGTTGTTTGTGTAGTAATTGTGCCTAGGTTGGGTAGTCGGAGAGCTAGAAAGGCCTGTACAGGCATGCAAATAATTTGCAGGTGCTTATAGGAGGGGAATGTCTATTTTCTCCCTAGAGTTGCAGCTCCAAATTGAATACGTCTCCATGAAGTCCCCCTCCACCCTTTAGGGGAGAGAGAGAGCCTCTTAAAGAGGCGAGAGCAGGCTGAAAGGCTTTCATGCTTATGCAGGCACTTACACTTACGTAAGTGTACACGGCAAGTGCTTATATGAGTAGGAAGCTTACATAGCAAGTGCATGGCACTTTGGAGCCAGGTTTATACCATGATATATTCGCTAGCTCTGGTTAAGAGACTACTTCAGCAAAGAGTTCAAACTGTAGAACTTCAGCACTAGTATAAATGCTTATTTCTAAAGCTTGGAATTAGTATACCGAGTTGGATCTGTGAGCTCATAGTGTCACATCATCTACAGCAGGGGTCGGCAGCCTACAGCCTGCTAGCCAAAGTCTGCCCTGTGTGGAGCTTGGCTTGGGAGTCTTTGCATCCTTCCCAGCTTGCTGGACAGGGAATGGGCAGAGCAGCCTGCCCAGGCTTATGGAGTCCCTCTGCCTTGCAGGCCACTTCTGGCTGTTCGGCAACTGAATGTGAAGTTTACACAGGCAGACTTTTTGTGTTTCCTGGCTTAAATGTGTAATGATGGGGTGACAGGGAAAATAAGCAGTGATATTCTGGAGACTTACAAAAGTGTACTTCTGAATGCAACAGCTGTCCATAATCACTCTTTTGTTACAGAAACCGGCCTGAGTGTGCCTAGTGACACTTCGCTTTCTCCAGCAAGCCAGAACTCTCCGTACTGCATGACTCCAGTGTCTCAAGGCTCACCGGCCAGTTCAGGAATCGGTAGTCCAATGGCCTCTTCAACCATAACCAAAATTCACAGCAAAAGATTCAGAGAGTAAGAGCTTGTTTTTAAACTGCATGTTCTTCTGGATTGTCCAGTGAAACAAAGATTGGGTGGGACTGCACTTCAGTGGAAGCACACATGCTTTGCATGCCGAAAGTGCAAAGCTCAACCTTTTGGCATTGCCGGGTAGGACTGGGAGAGACCCTTGTCTGAAACCCTGGCGAGCTTCTGTCAGTTTGTAAAGCTGATACTGAGCCTGATGGCCCAGTGGTCTGGCAGCTTCTATCCTGCTTCTTAAAGTCTGAGTGGAATAGACTGAAAAATGCCAGGTATAAATCTGTACTGTAAGATGGGGTTATACACATGCAGTCTCACATAAATAACTCTGGTTATTCCAAAGCATGATGTACTGAAGATGGGAGAGCTTTATATCGAATTATTTATATCGAATTATATCAAATACTTGCCTGTAGAGCAAGTATCTTCCAGAAATGATAGTTGTGCTAAAAGAAAGCAAACATATGAGCATAACACTTTAAGCAACATGGTGGATAAGTCAGTTTAGATAATCTTTTATAACTGTATTCATTCAGTGCTTCTGGATCTGGTGGCTTGGATATTATGCCCTTTCAAACGACAGTGTCCCAATACATTTGCAAGTGTTCCCGGCTGCAGGAGCTAGTTTGTCTCTGGAAAACCTAATGAGTATGATAGTTTTCAAATGACATGGGAAGAATACTGAAGGTTTTTTTAATCAAAGAGCAAATCTTCTGGATACTTTTAAAAGATGCTTTTTTTATATTTTTAAAACACTTTTAATCATGGCAGATAGCAATGAAGTTCAGTTCTTAATGGCTATACTGTGCAAGTAATTGCTAGGACATTTTAACATGAGCTCTTTACTGCTTTATTTTTTAAATAGAGAGAGAGCCAAGAGAGTTGAAAAGCTCCTGGGTAGAAGGGAGAAAAAGCAGTCTGCCTTGTTGAAATGTGTCTTACCACATGCCTTCTGAATTTACAGATACTGTAATCAAGTTCTAAGTAAAGAAATAGATGAATGTGTAACCCTCCTCTTGCAAGAGCTTGTCAGCTTCCAAGAACGAATTTACCAAAAGGACCCTATGAGAGCTAAAGCAAAGAGGAGACTTGTCATGGGTCTGCGTGAAGTTACAAAGCATATGAAGTTAAGCAAGATCAAATGTGTCATAATTTCTCCCAACTGTGAAAAAATCCAGTCAAAAGGTATTAATGTCAATTTCTTGTGGCTCACATTTTCTTATGAGGCTGAACCTGGTTGATTACTTAATAGGTTATCTAGGTATTTCCTCCCTAGCTGTCTTTGTATAGGATATTGAAATGGCATCCACCTACTGAAAGCCATGTACATACTGGAATTTTTCCATGTTCTCTCCTTCCTGCTGCAGCTTCTATGCCATCCTGGGAGGCTGCTCTAGAGAGTCAGCCGACCCTTCAAAATGGCATGCAGTGTTGAACAGGGAGTTCTAGCTGGTGTGTCAGGGGAGAACTCGTGCAAGGAAAGCGCCCTACAGGTAGACCACAGCTGCGATACAAGGACATCTGCAAGAGGGATCTGAAGGCCTTAGGAGTGGATCTCAACAAGTGGGAAACCCTGGCCTCTGAGCGGCCCGCTTGGAGGCAGGCTGTGCAGCATGGCCTTTCCCAGTTTGAAGAGACACTTGGCCAACAGTCTGAGGCTAAAAGGCAAAGAAGGAAGGCCCATAGCCAGGGAGACAGACCAGGGACAGACTGCACTTGCTCCCAGTGTGGAAGGGATTGTCACTCCCGAATTGGCCTTTTCAGCCACACCAGACGCTGTTCCAGAACCACCTTTCAGAGCGCGATACCATAGTCTTTTGAGACTGAAGGTTGCCAACAACGTAACAGCGTCAGGGCAGAAGAAGACTGGTGGAGATTGCCACTACCCCCCACATACACTTTCTGCTGGTATGAAAGTGAAGTTGGATGTGACTCATTGTTGCTAATGCCCCTTCGAACTTTATTCTCAGGACCCTCCAATTCTTAAGCATGCAGCTTCTTAAACTGTAAAGTGTGTATTAAAAGGTGTCCAGGACAAGACGGCTTTCAACCTATGTCATGTGTTTGAATTAAATGTCTTTTCTGTTACATTGGTGTGACTCCTAAGGCTGTTTCACACAGTATGCAGCAGTAAACCAGATGTGTATTCCCATTGTATACACATGACAGAGCTGCAGCGAATTCCAGCTCTTACAAGTGTACCTGTATGGTACATGTAATTATAGCAGTTACACCTTTAAGTGTGCACTTTAAATGTTGTAGGTGTTTGCACAAAAAGCTTAGTACGTAAAGAGGCATGTACAATTTTGTATTTGTAGAAAATGTCTTAGGTATTTGGGGCAAACTTGTCAAATTAGCAGACTTAAAAATTTTAATGGATTATGAGTGAGTTCTTCTGACTTAGTCTTGTTGTCCTTCCTGGTATGCACCAAGGTGGATTGGATGAAGCTCTGTACAATGTGATAGCCATGGCACGGGAGCAAGAAATACCTTTCGTCTTTGCCCTTGGACGTAAAGCTCTTGGTCGCTGTGTGAACAAGTTGGTTCCAGTGAGTGTGGTGGGAATCTTTAATTATTCAGGTGCTGAGGTAAGAGCATATTATTTAGCTTTTTATATTATGATGTACTATCTTCAGTTTTTGAAAGAGTTCCCAAGATAACTCATGATGGATGCCACACTAAAATCCAGGTTGTGTGACTTTAAATTATCTGAATTGCTTTTCCTGTTTCTGAAATGTGGTATGAAAATATTTGAATTTGGAGCAAATATTCCTTCTGAAGTACAGTGTTATATGGTACCACAAAACTTCAAAAGAAAGGAAATGCATTTGCTAGCCTCTTAGATGTAATGCACAATGCTGTAACATTAAGGGTAGCCTCCTGCTTGCAGAGGAGCAGTTACACCAAAGAGTGTACCTACAAGTACTTACAGGCTCTTGTAGATAAAATAAAATGAAAGGTTTATATGATAATTCATCTTGAAGGAAAGGCAGAGAATACACAAGCAGAAGTTGCTGGCTAGAAACACTGACAAATTACTTACTTGCATTACTTACATACTTAAATTATTTACATGTAACCAATACACAGTAGTATTCTGAGGACCAGTTTGGAAGAGATAATGGAGCAACATCCAGTTATACTTATTTTCATGTTAAAGTAAAATGTTTCAAAATATATTTCTTGGAATGTTAATTTGGTCTTCGTTTAGCAGAAGTGTCCACTTCATTAACTGTGTAGCACATTAACTTTCCACTTCATTAACTGTGTAACCATTATACCAGGGGTCTCCAAACTTTTCAGTACAAGGGCTACATTGTATATTTTACACATTTTCATGGGTCAAAAAAGGCCAGTTTTATAAATGAATGCATGAAATTTAAATGAATAAGTTTTATTTGGATCTTTTTTGTAATCAGCTTGATATGATTCAGAACAATAGAGAAATGTGACAATTACAAAGAAACAATGCCGTGCTTAAACTGAGATATATAAGTATATATAAATAATATACAATGAGTAAAAATGTCAAATGTTAGCAAATGCTCTGATAAAAAAAAATGCTGCTGCAGGCTGGATAAAACCTTGTGACGGACCTGATATGGCCCCCGGGCCATAGTTTGAAGACCCCAGTATACTGGAAGACAACAAAGTCCCTAGACCCCAAATTTCTAATGGTAATCAAAGGACCTTTTTTTCTTCTTGCATAATTTCATTTGCAATGGAATTTCAACGTGTGCAAAACTAGCATTGCCATATACCATGAACATAGAGTTCCTCAGCAAAAAAATTAATCTCCTGAAAGTTTTTAGCCAGTGGACAGTTCCTTTCTATATTTTGGTACGTGGTACCTTGGTCTGGTGGACCTCCAAATTGAAGGTCATCTATAGATCAGCCAGTGTCATTGCACCTACCTTCTTCTGAGTAGCTATGCTACAGTATTTTGGTTGTTATATGAGAAGAGGGCTGAAGAACAGTTCTTTTAGCATCAACTCTCTGGCCAGTGTCTTTCATTATAGTCTTTCAGTCCAGTCTTGTCAGTGTGTTAAAGTGTGAATATGTTTTTACTAGCAAGTATGTGACTTTCAGACAAAAACCAAAAAGATAGCAATTGGGTGTTTGGGTAGTTTTTTGTCTTAATGGTTCCTTTTCTCTCTTAGAATCTTTTCAATAAATTGGTGTCACTAACTGAGGAGGCCAGGAAAGCCTACCGAGACATGGTTGCAGCAATGGAGCAAGAGCAGGAAGAGGCCTTGAAGAACATCAAGAAGGTGCCCCACCATATGGGACACTCTCGAAATCCTTCTGCAGCAAGTGCAATTTCATTCTGCAGTGTTATTTCAGAGCCCATCTCAGAAGTGAATGAAAAAGAGTATGGTGAGTATGCCTCAGAATATGCTGACAAACCTCTGTCTTCTGGTTTCTTAGTTTCTTTCGTTCATTTTTCCTTTACAGAAGGGAATTTGCTTCTTAGTCAGAATAGGTAGTGATCCTGGGGAATCTTGCTATTTTCTGTAGCTTTATGCCCTGACATGAGGTATGTGGATTGTCTGACCAAACTTTCTTGAATCATGCAGTCCCTCTTGCATGAGAGACATTGTATATTTTTCTACAATGTGTGGCAGTCTAGTTTGGTTGATATTTGTTTATAGCGGGCTTATTTTGTGTTATGGAAGATGTTACAGAATAGGTCCCCTTAGGGGGAGAAAGGCGGGAAAGAAATATGGTAAATAAATACCTTGGGCCGGGTCCTAGACTTGATGATGTCCAATTTCATGCCAGCTATGTAAGTGTACATTCAAGTAAAAGGAAGTTTTTTGTTGGATGTTCATTTTATTTTAATATAGCAGTCTCTCATTCCAGAATGTTGCCAGCTCCTAAAATGGGCAGCAGCTCAGTGGTTGAGCACATGCATTGCATACTGGAGATCCCAGGTTTAATCCAAGCTGCTTCAGTAGATTCTTTTGGCTGAAAGAACTCTGCCATTTTGAGAGTTGTTGTCTGACAGAATAGACAACCCTGGGCACTAGCCAGTAGAGGCACAAAGCACTAGGTTTGAATAGGGTTTAAAGTAGTTCAAGATGAATAACTGTTTCCAAACTGCAAGGAAGCACCGGGTTAGCTCCAGTTCTTGAACTCTTGCTTTCATGCTTCCCCAGCTCACGAGCAACACTGTTTTGCCTTGCACCACAAAGATGCTGTCTAGTGCCTTTTGGCCTTGTTCAGGGGTCAGTGCACTTCTCAGAACTCCCACTACCCACCTGCCATACAAAACAGCAGGAGGCAGCACTTTCTGCAGTGAGCTGGCAAGTGGCGCACGTCTTGCTGGGGGCAGACTTTTCACTTTAAACAAGCTGCAATCAGCAGTCACGTGACTCTCATTTGCAAAAGGTGACCTTGAAATGGGCTTTGTCAAGTCATCTGGGTTAATCATTTATACTCCCACGTACACTTTTATCCACTAGACTGATACTTCAATTTGCTTTAGAATGTCTTCATTTTTCCCTCACTTTCTCTAAAGAGTTTTTCATTTAACTTGTAATCAACACATTAAAGCACTTTTGGACTCCTACATGCCTTCCATTCTTCTACAGTGTTAAGCAGCTGACAAAAGTATATGACCTGATCTGTATTCTGTCCTCCTAATCACAAAACAAAGCATGCTGCTTTTTGTCATTTTTTTCCCCCACTGTGTAACTCAGTTTAGAAAACCATTTCACTCAAAGCAATTCTTTTTTGATAATTTGGGGGAGGGGGATGCCAAGGTTTTCCCCCTCCTTTCATTCTCCTTTTTTCCAAGTGTGAGTTTTATATAACAACTTTTCAAAAAAATTAAAAGCTTTAATTTTTTATGCTTTTATTCTGAATGTTGGCCTTGAAACTTTTCTTCATCCTTGCAGAAACAAATTGGAGGAACATGGTGGAGACATCTGATGGGTTGGAAACCTCTGAACATGAAAAAGAGGTGTCTTGTAAGATTGCAGCACCAGAAAAACCTGGCAGTACGAAGGCTGCTGCTAATAAGCAGCTCTCTGTATCCACTGTTGGGATTGTCACTGTCACAACTCATGGGAAAGTGCTAAGTGGAAAAGAGGAAGTGAAGCCAGATGACAATCTGGAATGGGCGTCGCAGCAAAGTACAGACACAGGTTCTTTGGATGGCAGTTGTAGGGATATCTTAAACTCCTCCATGACTAGTACAACTAGTACCCTTGTCCCAGGAATGCTTGAAGAAGAGGATGATGAGGAAGATGAGGAGGAGGATGACTACACCCATGAACCTATATCTGAAGAAGTTCAGCTCAACAGCAGAATTGAATCTTGGGTCTCAGAGACTCAGCGGACTATGGAAACACTTCAGCTTGGGAAAAGCCTTAGTGGGGTGGAAGACGATAATGTTGAACAAAGTGAGGAGGAAGAACTTGAAACTCCTGAGCAAGTTGATTCCATCATCGACAGTGAGGAATGGACAATGGATAAGCATGCAAACAAAGCCCAGCAGAAGCCTGCCGCCTGCAGTTCCCTTGACACAAAGCATACAGACTCTAATTATATCCCATGAACACAAGCACAAACTCAGGAGACTTTAATATTTTAAAACTAACTGTTGTAAGGATTGCAGCCATTGCTTTGTGTGCTTCATCTCAGCATTTTGCACTGTGTGATGTTTAATATGCATATTTAATTCACAACAAACGTTTTTTGTAGGTGTCTATTATGTTTTCCATTAAGAACTTCTGTGTGTGAGTGAATGAGTATCTTTGTCCCTCAGAACAGATAATGTATGTGGCAACTGTTGATAGGTGTTCATTTGGGCATCTTTTTTGTACGAGAAAACAAACTGCAAATGACCACTTTAATATGGAACTGTTCTCGAACAATAACTTCAACATTCGTACTTTTTAGTCTGGCAACGATGACCAATATTTCCTGTGTCCCTTTCTCTGGAAAGCATTTGGCCATGTATCTTAAGAGTGCCAGAATGGAGATTCAGGAACCAGATTGGAATCCATATTGACAGAAGGATTAGAAAATCAGCTGGCTAATTTGCATCTGATTTCATACGTCTTTTTACTGGCTTCTTGAGACGTTTATCATGTTGAGAAATGCACTCTTGAGATGCTGGCTGCAATTTTCTGAAAACCATTTTTCTAGGCACTTTGGGAAAGAGAAACCATTTCCCTTTCAGACTGATTGTGTTAACATTGTCGCTGTGCCTGTAGGGCTACAACAAGGGACCTGTTAACCACAGCAAGCCCCTGTTTGTTGTTTTGCTTTGTTAACTTGACTGTTTCTCAGTTCTCTTACTTACCTCAGGAATGCTACTATATATTACTAAATGCTTTGTAAATACAAAAGCCCACATTAAAAAACCAGATTCAGGTTAAGAGGGGGGATAAGCTATACACTAGTATGTGTTTTATACCCCTTGTGTGTGTATGCATAAGCTTAGAAACAGTCATAGTTGGTTCTTGTTGAGAAGGTGAGCCCTTCCATTCTGTAGCATCTTGCCCCATGGGAGCAGAGTTTCATAATGGTAAGAGGTAGAAATGGCATAATGAAGGGGGACTCCATATGATTTAAGGAAAAATGTGCAGACTTCTTTACTGTTTAATATTGAAAATGAAAGACTTATCTAGCTTTTGCATGCTTGGAGTATGAGTTTTCCAGTGTTGCCCATTATGGATTATCATTAACTGTACCCAGGTAAGCTGCATGTGTAAGAAATGTTTAAAGGTGAATGTAGAAGAGGGTTTTTAGAGTTCATTGGGAGTGCAAAAACACAAGCTTTATGAAAATTGGATGTTTGAGTATTTAGCACATAGTTTTTTTCACTTAAATTATTTGGGACCAATAGTTTTAGTATTTTCAAAAAAATGATTTTTAAATATTGTATAGTGGAAAAATCTGATTCTGTGTCTTATGATCTGATCTTGTCATCAAATGCTAAGGAATGTAGCAGAAAAAGCCAGTCCAAGTATTGTGTAAGTAGCTTCATGGTATATGTGCCACATCACAGAAGCAGAAAAAAAGACTGCTCTTTCTGATAGGACTCCTCATCCTGTTATTTCTTTCTAGATACCATAAATTGACTTTCTTCTCTTCCCTGGGATATGTACTGGGAACTCCAATGCTTCATTTTTCTTTAGATGTCTTTTTAAAAACAGCTTGTCCCTTTTGTGAACCTGGTTCACCCTTGGGCAGTTGCATGAAAGAAGGTATTCAGTTGTCAATTTCTGGACCAGGTTACAAATTAGTACCTCTCGGTTTGCTACCACAAGCGACTTTACCTGTCCAAAAATTAGGAAATCTCCTCGGGGCTAACAGGATACCACCCTTTTTATAAAATGTTCTTCATTCAGATAAGTGGCAGCTGCACACCAGATGGGAACAGAGAGAGTGAGTGTGTGTCTCTGTGTGCGCCTGGGAAGTATGTTGGTTTCTATTCCATAATAGGACTGTTTCCAGTTCAGTGCAATGAGATATATGTAATTCTGTCACCTCTTATAATACAGTAACCATGTTCAGTTCCTTTCAATAAGTTGTCTTAGAATGCTCTGGTTGTGTATTTTGTTTTTTTTCTTAGTAACACAGTTCCTATATTGCCATAAAACTGTTCTTACACACCAGGAAAAAAGGCTGTCATAAGTGGGTACAATTTTAAGGCAAGTTCAGCACATACTGTATTTGCTCTTTTTAAATACTCTGTTTAGTGCATTTTACTAGAGTTAATGACAAAAGATAGGGCTTGTGGGTGGGGAGGGGAAGAGTAGGTAACTCGTTAGGGCTTCCTCTGAATGAACTGTTTGAGGTGACTGTGTAGCAAGTGTTTTATAAAAGCTTCCAGTATTTGTATAGAAATAAAACTTAGTGTGAAAAATGCAACTCAAAGTGGGCTGATGCACTTAGGCCATTTGGTAGGCTAAAAATAGTGTGGGGTTTATAGGCTGCAGATTGATGCTTAATTCTGAGTGTGCGTGTTACAATGGTCAATAAGCCCCATGCAACCTATTGTCCCCTTTCCTGGTTTAAATTTCACACAGCATGTATTTGAAACTTGATCACAGATGGTAGTATTTGACCCACTGTTTTTAACATGAAAGAGGAGGGCCTTTTGATTGATGCACTTGTGTGAATTCTGAACGCAACACTGGGAGATACTTTGCAATGTGTGGGTGGGTGGCGTATACAGTGTAACTGAGTCCTGTTGTTTAACTGGAAGCTGTTTAAAATTTAAGAGCACGTAGGCAAAAAGTATTGTTTGAAAAACTGCTGTTTTTGCTGACTTTGTCATAGCATTTTTGTGAAGTTGTGCCAACTAATCAAGAGATTCAGTCAATCTACTAGATTAATAACTAATTCAATATGAAGCCTTTTAAAAAAACAACAAAGCCATACATGGAATCTGTACAGGTTTTATACCCAGTCCAACCCTACAGAAATGGTAAGAAGATGTCTAATAATCTTAAACCAGTTAACAGTAAAAAAAAAAAAAAAAAGTCAGCATAACTGGCACAGTTCAAATGTGGTTAATGTATTATTTCTAAAAACTGTAATAAAGTAATCTATCCATCTTTGATATCTTTACATTTATAATAACAAAACTTAGATTGGAAATAGAAAACCATTATGAAATTACACCATGAACAGGTTCTATCTGTTTCTCTTTTATGAAGGGTTACTGTCCTGTCCACCATGCTTTTTTTTGAGTAACAACTTTTTGCACTATGTAAATACTAGTGGGGGTTCTTCCATAATGAATAAAAATGATTATTAAAAAAAAGTTGTGCTATGGTATTGCAGCAAACTGCTTTACTTGTATTCCAGGTCTGTCCACATCTTCAATGAATGTTTTGTTTGTCGAAGGGAAATTGCCTTTTTTGGTTATACTTAGTTATACAGACAGATGTGGATAACCCTAATGGGAGTGTATTTTGAATTTGTCTCACACTTGCTGTCAGTTATTGTATACATGTGTCTTCATCTGGTTTCCACTAGTCTATTAAGGCTGCATTTCTTTACCCACCATTGAATATAATGAGCCTTACTTCTGAGTAGACATGCGTAGGATTGTGCTGTAAGCCAAGGAAGCTGTAATGGCAGTGTGGAAGTGGCAGGTGGGCAGGAATAGTGGCCAAATCCTATATCATATCTAGGTCAATAGCCTTCCTACTCATGTCCATACATGCCACAAACATCTACTACTTGTCACACCCATGTGGTAGTTTTGCCACTCTGGGCTTAGTGATACTACCTCTTGTTAACCTTGTTGGCATCCTTCAGTCTTGGAAGACTATGGTGTCACGCTCTGAATGGTGGTTCTAGAACAAAGTGCCCTCTCCAGTGCATGAAGCCTGGGTAAAGTAGGTATGGAGGATAGGCTGTTACCCATGCAGCAAATCCCCCCTCTCCATGTCACTGAAATGGTCCAATGGAAAGGCAGAGGCCAATATGGTTGGTTCCAGTGGCGTCGCAGGAGTTGCCAGAATGTGACTGTGTTCAGCCACGAACTGCCTCAGGGACTCCGGCTCCAGATTTTGCCTCGAGGTTGACTCCTGAAGCCTTTTCCATATCTGGATGTAGCCACAAGGCAGCGGAGGTTTGGGATCAGAGTTTTCCTTCTCTCAGATGAGCTGCCTTCCCAGGCTGACGAGTCCCATCTACCTGGTGGCTGTTTAGTCACCTCTTACGACAAGTACAGGCAAACTGAGGGCCTATTCTAATCCCCAGCCCCCAGGGGATAACCACTGCAACATTTTTTCATGAGTTTCAGCTCTAATTGTGACCTTGTTAGCAGTGGTACCAATGCAAACTGAAGGTTTGCTAGCAGGGGTAGGGTAAGGCTCTACACTGCTAAGCATTCATTAATTACACCTTTTTATTGTACTTCATAGTTAAATTCAACTAAATGTTGGATCAAAAGCTTTTTCTTTCTCTAGATCAGCTAACTGAAAGACCCCACAGGCACATCTCACTTCCTGTGGGGCAGCAATGTGAACTGCTCAAAGTACCTGTGTATGAATGCAAGATTAGTGGAGAAAAAGTGCATGTGTGATGAATTAGTGTTTGTACTAATCACTGGGAATCACTGGCAGCTGCACTGAAAAATTGCTGATGAGAGGCCATGAATGTTCTGCCTGGGGTGTTAAATCTGCCCTGGTCTATTCATACATGCAAACCATTACTTGATGTTGGTTGTCATGGAGTGAATGATATGCATGTGTGAACCAGCTCACTTCAACCTGAAAGAAGGTGAGTTCTGCAATGAATAGTCTGCATTGGCATATTGTATTGCAAAATTTAAACAGGAATGGGATAGTAGTAGGCACTCTATAATGAAACGGGCTCTGGATGTATTGTGTTAATGGGATTTACTCTCCCCCATGATGGTAAATGAAATCTTCTGAAGAGGAATCTCTAAAGAGAGAGACTAATCATTAACAGTCAGTCCAGATTTGTTCTTGCACACGAACTGACTGTACACAGTGTTTCCTGTAGCTATTTATATTAAAGCACTGCTGGTACCTTGAATCCCTTGGGGTGAGGGGGAGAAACTTGAAAGGTTAGAAGCAGCTGAACACCACACAGCTTTGAGTGACTTTTGAGGAGCCTTGAGAATTGGTGGTGGTGTCATGAATGGTGCAGCTGCTGCCAGTATTTCAGTATGGTATGACAAGGACTTGCACATGAGTAGAAGATGCTTCTTTGATAGGTAACAACAGGCTAGAATAATGACTGCCACAAGGTTGTCTCTTGATAAGCAGATTTGGGTCTCCTCCAAGTCTTGCAGTTTACCTAGTTTCCTTGAGCATCATTACATGAGCTTTCTACAGCATACTTTTCTGGTTTTTTTTTTTTTTCTTCCAAAGGAGACTGCTATAAAGACACAGCAGCCTGTGTCTTCCTGACAGCAGCAGACTAATACCCTGACAAAAGCAGTGAGGTGAGCAATAAAGGAAGTAGCTGCTTGAAGATTAGGGTTAATCTTTTAGCAGTCAGGAAATCAGGCCCACCAGTGTAGCTTGATAAAGACCATCAGCTGGCTTTGAGGCTTAAGAACTCCCTGACAGTCCCTTTTGGATCCTGTACATCTATCTTAGGGGATGTGCTGAAGTGTGAGCATCTGGTGACTCCTCCCTTTAGGTGGCCAGTGAAGAAGACAGCATGGACCATGGAGTCTAGAAGAGATACGGTGGGATTTGATCTGAGAGGCTATAGTGAAAAACCTAAGGGAAGTAACTGGTACGTAGTAGCTGTGGATATGACTAGAAGGCACACACAGTTGATGTTGCTTGCAGGAGCATATGCTACCTACCTCCACCCATGCTCAAAGCTGTATATTTACAAACATCACAACAAAAGCCTCCAGTAACTTCTAAAAGAAGCATACACCAGGCAATGCTCTGCCTGGAACATCTTCCATCTTTTTTACATCTTTGTAAACTTGTACTCTTGCTGGAATGGATTCTGGCCAGTGATGGGGGCAGAGGTCTTGGCAATGAGGGAGGGAAGAAAGCAAGCTCCTGACTAAAGCTCATTCTCTGGGAGTCAGGCTGCTTTGCAGGACTTGTATCTGCTCTTGAAGTCCCCTTCCTCCCCAAAAGATTTCACAGTCACAAGAGAGGAGGAGAAGGAAAAGGTACAGGAGATCAGTTTGAAAATGTCAGAGTGTAGAAGTTAATCTTCAATAAGGATTTAAATACACTTAACAGAACAGGCCAGGCAGTGAAGAATGGAGAGAATGTGTGTGGGTGAGATATGTGTGCAGACACTCAGCCCCCACCCCATACCTCAAAAGCAGGAAGGAACATAGGCGCATACTGTCCATGTTGCATGATATCTCAAACTCATTCTTGCATGCTTCCCTGACCTATTCCCACACCATGCATATAGGATTTCCTGCCAGGCAGTATGGGTAGGAAGTACAGTGGTCTCCTGAAATGTTAGTGGGGGTTGAAGGTGGAAGGATAATGATCAAGAATAGGCTAGAGCTGCTGTTCTCAACCTTTTTCATCTCATGGCACCCTGGAGAGGTGCTAAAATTCTCAAGGCACACCTTTTGGTTTTTGACAAGGCACACTGTGCTGCTGGCGAGGATGGGGGGGCTCAAATCCCCCATTGGCCCTACTACTATGACCCTCCCCCGATTCTTGCAGCGACCGTTCATTGCACACCATTGTGCCCCAGTGCAGTGATTGAAAATTGCTGGTCTAGAGTGATGACCCCTAGCTTTTCAGATGCAGGGCCAGCCCAAGACCTGGCAAAGGTATAATTAAGGCAGAGAGTGAGGGGTTCCTGTCCTGGGTGCACCACAGCGAACACCCCTCCTCCAAGGAGAACCCGCAAGTGATGTCATGAGACACCATGAGGTCACTGTCTCCGGCAGCAGGTAGTATGTTATTCCTCTGCCTCCTGGCTACCAGAAGTCTTGTGCCAGTACCACCCCCCTCTTAGCCAGTGTTGCACCAGCTGCCACCTCCATCTTCTCCTTGAATTCAATAAGGAGCAGAGGAATAGAGCAGCAGAGTAAGTGTGGTAGGCAGGTGAGGGCTGCGGTGCCTTGTGGACAGGCCAGCCCTGAGTGCACGAGAGTCTTCAGATAAGGTTTCATGCAGACTCATGCTAGCTGCAGGACAGATTTCAGTTTGCACCAAGGGCTTCTGGGACACAGAAGCAAAATGGCTTAGTCCTCTACCCTGCCCCTTGTTTTGCTAAACATCCAGCATGAAGCAGACTTCTGGAGAATTCAGGGGCTTGCTAACTACTTTATAAGAGTTGGTCCTAATAAAGTCCTTTCTTGCCTTTTAGGTCCCCCCCCCCCCCCAATAGACCAGCATGGCTACCTCCCATTTTTAGGAGAAGAGAGTTGTGCACAGAAAAAGGCTGAATTCCTATATCGCATAAACAACCAGCCAAACATTAGGCAGAATGTCTCTAGTTCTAAAAAATATTGTTTCAGTATTTGCCTAGGGAAAGCTGACAGAAGTGAAGCAGTGCTTGTGTCTAAAAAGCAACAACCGGCTCCTGCGTGCATTTTCCCATCTCCTCGTGGGGGTGCCAACACATGTCATTCTGATCACGATTGCTTCCCTTTGATTGGGCTTTATTTTTTTTTTTTTAAAGACTTTCACAAGGAATGCATTTTGCATGAGCAGGCTCCTAACGTGATTCTAGACTTCTGCACTGAGCAAAACCAGCCCTGGCAGCGGCACATGCCTCTCGGCTCCTGGTCCGCCCTTCACTCACAAGGCAGCAAATGTGACTGCAGTCTGTCTCACCCACACAGTGAGAATTAACATGAGCAAATGCATGTGACGGGAAGCCTCCACTGCAGTTTAAAGCTCTCCTGAGGAAGAAGTCAATAAAGCCTGTTGTTGCTCCCTTCTCTGCGTGGTGGGAAGGTTTTTTTTAAAAGAGCCTTTGGAGAAAAGAGAGGATTTGTTCTCTCTTTTTGAAGGAGAGCATGTTGCAATATCTGGTGATAGTCAGTATAACCTGCTTGCAGATGTCAGGAGGAGAGGTTCGACACAACAGCTAGCCAAGCCAGGACCCCCTTTGGTAGCATCTCAGTTTTAATTCTTAGGGCTTTAGTTCTCTGGTCATCTTTTCAAAGAACACAGCCAGATACCTTGCAATTTTAGTTGGGGGGCTGGGCGGGGCAGTTGGTTGCATAAGTCAATGGCTGTAGTAGATGAAAAAGGCAATAATGTGAGAAGAGTGAAATGCTGCAAGAACTCAAGTGTAGACTCTAAATAAGATTATTGCCACCGTAGCACACAAATAGACCATATAATAAACTTATAGTTTAATATTGTGCATAATAGACTTAATTCAGATTTATGTACAAGGCAGTGGTCAAGTATATTGGCAACCTTCAGTCTCGAAAGACTATGGTATCGTGCTCTGAAAGGTGGTTCTGGCACAGCGTCTAGTGTGGCTGAAAAGGCCAATCCGGGAGTGACAATCCCTTCCACACTGGGAGCAAGTGCAGTCTGTCCCTGGTCTGTCTCCCTGGCTATGGGCCTTCCTTCTTTGCCTCTTTGCCTCAGACTGTTGGCCAAGTGTCTCTTCAAACTGGGAAAGGCCATGCTGCACAGCCTGCCTCCAAGCGGGCTGCTCAGAGGCCAGGGTTTCCCACTTGTTGAGGTCCACTCCTAAGGCCTTCAGATCCCTCTTGCAGATGTCCTTGTATTGCAGCTGTGGTCTACCTGTAGGGCGCTTTCCTTGCACAAGTTCTCCATAGAGGAGATCCTTTGGGATCCGGCCATCATCCATTCTCACGACATGTCCGAGTCAACGCAGGCGTCTGTTTCAGAAGTGCATACATGCTAGGGATTCCAGCATGTTCCAGGACTGTATCCTAACCCCCCAGTTGAAAATTTTTTTTAACAGGATGGACCCAAACGCATTATTATTTATTTAAAAGATTTATCTCCCGCCTTTCCTATGCCGAAACAAATGCCCAAGGTGGCTTACAAAAACCACATTGCAGTAGCATTGTTTCTTGGGGCTGCTCCTTATTCCTTATAAAGTAAGCCCTATTTCTTATAAAGTAATTGGTTCCCATGGCCTTGATTAGAAGATGAAGAGATGCAGACTGACACCCAGTCTGGAGTTATGTACACAATTCAGCAACACACATGACTTTATTTTTTTCATCACGGTCCCTTATATCAGGAACATATTTAATGTACAGTTTCCCATGCCATAAATGCCACACCAACCATTCATGAGACTGGCAGTTTTGGAGATGCCACTTTTTAATATGTTGCAAAAGCGATACCTTCTGTTTATGTGTTAGGTAATATATACTGGCATGGGTTCTTGGAAAAGGATCTGCACTGGAATGAAGACTGTTGCCATCTTGTCTCCACCTCTTGCTGCTGCTGTGGATGACTCTTGTGGCCCAATGGAGAATAACCCCCCTCCCCCCACTTAAAGTATCATCAGCTGCCAGCTTTTCCTGGTGGCCATTTTGGAGGGCATCTTGTTTTGGTGGCCATCTCTTTCGGTGGACATCTCTTCATCAGGCCAGCCTTGTCCTTAAGAGCCAGCCATCACTTGATGATTTACTGTTTTTCAATTGTGCATAAAGTGCTTTGAAAGGCCTTGGCCTAAAAAGTGATATGCAAACACCACAAGTCAATAAATAAACATAAGAAAGTTGGCAGAGTTCTTGGGCTTCTCATAGTAAACAAGCAAGTTGCCTCTTACTACCGGCTGATAGAGGCCACATGGCCAAAGGGTGTTCTTCAGGCTGAAGGTCTTTTATGCCCTGTTTGCTATACAACTGCATCAGATAAATATAAGCATAAATAATTCAATATGACATGGAGGACTTGCAAGAAGGAGCTGCAGCCGCATGACCTCTGGCCTTGAGAGGAACTTTGGCTCCAGTGATGGCTTCAAAGAGGCTCACGGCTACTTTATGCACTCTTCCCTTCCAATAACCACTCCTTGGAGGAACTTAGGGCCCAATCCTATCCAACATTTCCAACTCCAGTGTAGGCACTATGCAGCCCCATGGAAAGAGAACACATGTTCCCATACCTTGAGAATGCCCCAGTGACTGCCCCTCCACCACAGGGTGCAGCGCACACCCCACTGGCACAACTGCACCAGGACTGGAAAATTGGATAGGATTGGGCCCTTAGTTCCAGCAACAAATTGATCAAAATTCCAAATTCCGAAACAAAGGCTGCAATCCTATCCACATATTGCTGGGAGAGTAAGGGCACAATCCTAATCATCTTTCCAGCACTGGCATAGCTGTGCCAGTGGGGCATGTGCTGCATCCTGCAGTTGGGGGGCAGACATTGAGGCCTCCTCAAGGTAAGGCAATGCTTGTTCTCTTACCTTGGTGTTGCATTGCCCTTACGTCGCTGCTGGAAAGTTGGTTAGGATTGCGCCCTAAGCCTCAATGAGACTTAGTCCTGAGTAAGTATGCCATGTACAGGATTGCGATGAAAGAGATTTAAGCCATCTGCATTCCAGGACATACTGGTGGCTGCTCTGGTTATCATGAGTTCTTTTGGACACGGTGCCACATTTATTGGTTTTTCCCTATACAAGTGCAGGGGGGAACCGAAAATGGCACCGGAACACCTGAAATCCAAACATCAGGCAGAGAATGAATGCAATAAGGTTTAAAATGTGGGCCCCTTTTCTTCAACTTGATTCAGATGAATGACTACACTTTGTAAACAACAGTGAGGAAACGAGCTAAATGAAGGGAATGGTAACCGTATGCTCAAGGGCTGTTTGAAACTTCAACTTGCCTTTTTCAATTTGAAAAAGAGCTTTTATCACTTCCTCCTACTTCTACTAAGGCTTTTTCCTCCCCTTGTTTTGGCAGAGAACATTCAAGCAATGTTGCACCAGCTTTCTATTTCTGATTGTTTCTTTCCTTTTTTTTTTTTTAATAGAAGAGCTTTTGAAAATCTCGTTTCACATGTGCTACACCCTGTGACTTACTAAAACAGTGTGTTATTATGCATCTCCTCCTACACCACAAACCCACTCTCTGGTGCCTCTAGGTAGGTGAGTCTTTCTTTGATGCTTTTCAGTTCCTTTGCATGCCAACATCATTGGGAAGATGAGAAAGGAAAACTTTCACAAAAAGTCCTAACAGATGAACATTACAGTATCGGCATTAAAAGAAAAGCCATGGTGCTGGGATAATGTAAGCCCCTCACAAGGTACCCAAAATGCCAAGAGTGGATTAGCTACCATGTTGGATGCTAGATAGATAACCCTCCCAGCTGGGATCTCTGCTATGATAGAGTTTGGATGTAACATCCTAACACAAAAAGGCTTGACATATAAGCATGGAGAGGTACCTATTTTTGTCAAGATACTCTGAGACCACCGAGCTAGTCTGCACCAACAACATGCCATTTTAAAGGTCATGGTGTGCTGACAGAGATGGGGGAGGTTCAGTTTCACACAGGTTTCTCCTGAACCTCCATACCCCAAAGACATCTCCTTACTAGGCCAAGGCTGTCATGTCTCCATGACATCAGAGAAGGCCAGGCAATGGCAGCTGTATGTTTGGCAAATCTGGCCAAACATACCAGAGCAGTGGTACCAGAGCAAACATACCAGTGGCAAAATCTGGCCACTGACCAGAGCAGATTAACCTTTTAGAGAGATGTAGAGAGAAAGAGGTTATAAGTAAGAGGGCGGGGAGGGGGGTTGGATGGTATGCCTGTTGCACCACCAAGCTTGATACTCATTCTGTATTATGTGAATTTTTATCTGTTCTGACCCAGACCCTAAAACCGTCTGATAGCAACTCCCCAGACTCTGAGCGCATGCTTCCCAGGAGGTTTCATAGCCTCTGAATCTGCTAGATGTGAACTATGAAACTGAATATTTATGTCATTTAAAGAAATGAAGAGTTTCCAAATCTGGAGGGGAGGGGGCAGTTTAGGCTTTCCAGAGCCCAAATCCAGCCATCCACTACCTGAGGGAAACTAAGGAAAGAAGAAAGAAAGGTTAAAGGTAGAAGACAAAAGCACAACGTCAAGACAACGCCACCACATTCCCAAGCCTTCAGTCTACGATGCTACCTGTTTAAATTAACCACATCTCTAGAGGGGTAGAGTCTTTTCTAATCGCTGTTGACAACATCTACCTCTCTTGGAAGTGCTTTCAGGTTGGCACAAGTTTTTCTTTTAGCCATGAACTCTGGACCTGTTTTTTGCTACCAAATGAGATGATCCAAAAGTTCTCCCCTGTAGACTTCAGAGAATTGCATCATAGACTAAGTCACACACTGTTTTTGCTAAGTAAGAGCCAGTGTATTCTTGTCCATTCTTATGTTCTTCTGGGAGTCTCTGGACTAGAGAGACTCTAGTCTTGCTCTGTATCACAAGCCTTATGCAAGCACCTTGAGGTTCCATTTGGTGATATCTACTGCAAGGTTATTCACTACAGTACATCAGTCCGGAGCTTCCTTGGAAGTGCACTGGAGTTAAATGAACATTACTAACGTGCACTGAAGTGCATCCTATCTGTTTTTCTTTCATTGTCAATGTGCTAAACTGGGCTGGTTAAAGCAGCCAATGCATGTGTCCTGCAGAAGTCAGGGGCAATGTTTCAGTGTGCCTTGATCCCTGAAATGACAGGTATTTGAATGAGCCCAGCTATGGACCAAACCCACAGCTGAGAAATGCAACGTGAGTGGGAAGTTAAGGCTGCACAGTTTTGAACCAGATAGGGCTTACGGTTGCATAAATACTTCATGGACAATGTCTGGTGGAATCTCAGAAGGCATTAGGACTGGTCATTGGTCAGGGTAGAATGTTTCAGTTTCTTCCTGCCCTCTATCAGGCATAGAGACTAACAATCAAAATGAGCGCATATGTATACAATATTTGCATCATTTATACAGGAACAAAATTCAGTGTTTTTTTTGGCACAGATTTTGGATTTTTTTTTAATGCACAGCCCCAGTAATGAGCAGGTCAGTTGCTCAGTTTGATGCAGCTTTGTATTCCTCCCTAATGGCTAAGGCTGCTAGCAGTTTCAGAGGATGCAATGTATTTTATTGCACTGCTTACTCAGATCCTGACTTCCTGTGTGCTCAGTCGTTTGCAGTTTTCATCATGTCTTTGGAGTAAATTTGATAGGCACAGGAAGTGTCATTAGATATTGAACCAAGAGTCAATAAAAAGGAACTCCATTGCTAAGAACGAGATACATCACTGCTTCCCCCCAGGGTTTTAAAACATATGAACTAATGTTAGTGGAAAACATTTTTCCCCCCCTAACCTGCTCATGCTGCATTGCAGGAAAAAGAAGCACAGAAACACGTTTTTCTCAACAGCAACAAAAGAAAGAACAAATGAAAATGAATTAGAAACTGCAGTGATTGATGTCTTCATCCATTCACTACCTCCCAGTACATTAAGACTGCCCCCATCACCAAAAGTCACATTTCGAATGGCTACTAGTTTAGTGT
The DNA here is from genome assembly GCF_035046505.1 of Tiliqua scincoides. Taxonomy (NCBI): domain Eukaryota; kingdom Metazoa; phylum Chordata; class Lepidosauria; order Squamata; family Scincidae; genus Tiliqua; species Tiliqua scincoides. The sequence continues at coordinate 12,601,642 of NC_089828.1, forward strand.
ATTTATGGTGCATGAGTCATCAAGCTTTCTCCTGATTGGCTGAAAATTAAACACCCCTGGGACTGTCAGTCAGTTACAGCCATTCTCAGCTTCATTCACAGATTTATTTAGCTTGCACACAGTGAAATTCATTCAGAAAACTTCATTCATAAAAACTGCAACCTTCTCCTGCTCTCATCTTTCATAGAAAATAAGCTACCATGACCTGGCTACTGAGGAAAATCTACTGATGACTCAAAGGCTTCCAGAGATGCTTCTCTATAATGTTTCCCTTGATTGATGATGAATCTGAAGATCTGAAGTAAAATTGTACCGGATCATAAATCTTTTTGGAGTATTTTTGGATATTATAGTGCTGAAGGAACCTTTCAAGAATTAGCCAGGTTTCTATTGAGAGCAACCGAGCTACATCCACAGAATTATTTTACGTGGGATTTTCCCCCCTGTATTCTTTGTGTGAATATAGAATTTTCAAAATTGCAGATTGCAGATAAGTAATATATATTTTTCAACAGAGTAATTCAGTATAAAAATGCTAAGAGCAAGGCTAAGGAAAGATCTTTTTTTTTTTTTTTTTGCTGATATAAGGATAGAGATTTCAGCTCTTGTGTAGTGTTTTGATATGAAATAGTAATTTTCTTTCTTTCTCTCTCTCTCTCTCTTTTTAACTGCATCCAAGGCTATACTATGAATGATACAGGGCTACAGCAATGAATGTTCAAGGCTGAGGACAATTTAGAGATTGCTTGCTTATGAACGCAGTAATGGGGTACAGATCTTCAGATTAAACAGCTGTAACTCTCTTTTGATTTACCTGTGTGTGTATTTCATTCACACTTTGTTTCCAATAGCCCAGATGTCCGGGCAGAGCGAAACTGGGTTTATTAAAAGGAAGAAGCCAGTTGGGAAGCTGTCAAGAACACCGACAGCAACCAAATCGGCTCTCTTATTTTTCGTGTTCAAAATTGTTCTGGTTTGCTTAATTCCATATTACTTTCTCTCATTCATAAGAAGGCAGCCAGTTTAGGCAGAGAGGCTTCAACGACTGAACTTCGAAGGCTATGAGAGAACGCATTCCACACAGCCACAGTGGACACATACTGTATGTAGGACTGTTGAGAGACCCCGGGATGCTTCACAGGGCTAAGTATAGCCGTTTTAGAAATGAGTCTATCACATCATTTGAGGAAGATGCACAAAGTGGACCACCTCTACATCTTAAAGGCTCTTCGTCTTCTCATTCCTCAATGCCTACCATGCCCATTGAAGATGTCGCCATAGGGACGCCAGAGAGCTCCATCGCTTTCTGCACATTGATACCTCGCATGGCTAACATTAAGCTGGCCAACCCTTCCACGCTCCCAAGCTTAAAGAACTTCTGCTTACGGACTAAAGAGGTGCCGAGAATTAAACTCACAGAATGTGTCACTGTTCCGAGCAGCCCGACCTCCCCAGAAATCAGCCTCACCAGCTGCCTGTCCAGTCCTTATCCCCAGGGAGACGTGGACAAGTCACTGAAGGCAATTGCAAACATTCAGGAGGGCAAATGTTTGTTGGGCTCTGAGGAATCTGCTTTCATAACCAAACAGGGCAAAGACCTTGGGCAGAGGGGCGAATCCAGTTTGGAGACTGGGATATCGTATGCTGTACGCGTAAGTAGATTCTCAAGGTTTTCCTTTTTTCTGGAACTGTGATTAGAAGGTCAATTTTTAAAAGATTTTTACAAAAATGGTACACAAAATCTATGCAATGCTTTGGAGTGTTCAAAAACACTTCACATACATTATCTCAAGCCTTACAATTACTCTGTGAAATAGGCCAGTAGTATTATTCCCATTTTACAGATGTGGGGACTGAGGCTAATACAGAAGGCCACCTTAATGGCCTTGCTTAAGAAGGCCACCTAATGAGCTCAAGGTTGAATCGAAATGTGATCAGGGAATTTCCAGACCCACAGATCAGACATGAGCCTTAATATCATGGATGGGCAGGCTTCGTGCTTTCAGGATCTAATCTGAAAAGCCAAGAGCAAAATGGTGGCTCAGATGTGTCAATTACCTGTTGTACCCCATGGGCCATACTTGGTACACACATACAAATTGACATGCGAGATACTTGGACAAGTTTCTGCAGGAAAAATCCATTACGGGTTACAAGCCATGATGTGTGTGCAACCTCCTGGTTTTAGAAATGGGCTATGTCAGAATGCCAGATGCAAGGGAGGGCACCAGGATGAGGTCTCTTGTTATCTGGTGTGCTCCCTGGGGCATTTGGTGCGCTGCTATGCGATACAGGAAGCTGGACTAGATGGGCCTATGGCCTGATCCAGTGGGGCTATTCTTATGTTCTTATGGATCAAGAATTCAAATTCATGACTCTGAAACCTGGCCAACATAGCTGTACAAAGACATGCTCAAAAAAGTATTACTCTTATAGGTGAGGAACACTGAAAAGGATAAGAGATTAAACCAGGCCACTCATCACAGAGTTTGTGTGTGTGTGTTTTGCAATTTTTCTTACTATGCTTAAACCAGTGGTTCTTAAACTTTTTAGCTCCAGGACCCACTTTTAAAAAGGTCACTCTATCGGGACCCACCTAGGTTTACCAGACTTTTAAGGAAGATCTAGAAAGAAATAATATTTTATTTGTAAGTAATAATAACCAGAAAAAAGACCCTCAAACTTTATATATTTACACATGGTTGCAAACTGCAGGAGCTCAGCTCCTTGCAGGGCAGTCAGCAGCTATCTTGCAAACTGCAGGAGCTGAGCTCTTTGCAGGGTAATTAGCAGCCACAGTATCTGATTTTTCAATAGCCTCAGGGTTTGAGGCAATTAGTTATCTGATCTTTCCATCACCCTTTGGCGATCTACCAAAAATCAGGTCAGGACTCAACAGTGAGTTCCAACCCACAGTATGGGAATGACTGGGTTAAAGCATTATGAGTCAGAAGCCCTTGCTGACCTCCACAAATCACCATATTTATCAATAAATTTGCCAATAGATCCCAATCTACCTACTACCTGTCCATCTTTACACTCCATTAGTATTTTTCCTATTTCATCGGGTCCTGGCTGGATTATGACACAAAACATAAAAGCTTGAAAAACATGCCAAACTCTAAGGGCATTATTTTTCATACATTACGCAAAAAGAGCCTTTGAACCACTCTTGTGCCTATCAACATGTGTGAACATTGTTCATGTAGAAGAGAAAGCAGAACAGAGCTATATTTAAATCAGATGCACATTTTAGTCACTGAAATATGACATTTTAGTTACATGAGTGGGAAATGATGCCAAAAATGTGTCATGGGGAGAAACAGTCTGACCAAAATAATACTTAAGAGCCAGTCCTATGAGCCACTAGGCTGACGTGCCCTGGGGCAGGTTGAAGGAAGGGAATAAATGTCAGAATGACATGATACTACTATCACATCATTGAGGTCTGCATGCTTGAATTTTCAAATGAAAATATCAGCCATGAGGTGTCCTGATCTGGACTGGGACCATGTTGTGTGTGTGTGTGTGTGTGTGTGTGTGTGTGGGACTTGACTCCCCCCACCCCCGCATGGTTCTGATCTGGATTGAGCCATCATCTCCCAAACTAAAAAGAAAAAGAAACATTCCCCCAAAGGGGGGGGGGAATCTCTTATTGGTACCAGTAGGACCTTCTTTCCCCCGGAGCAAATTACTGTAGGTACAGCTGGTGTCAGTACAAGGCGGCCTTGGGCAAGTGCTGGTGGCCTGTCCCAGGAGCTCACTGCTGATGCCTTCTTTGGGGAGGATGGGGCCAAATCCTTAAACACTCCTTTTTCTGTGATGATGGTGGATGCTGTTTTCCTTCATTCTTGGTGGGCCAGCAGCAATAATGTTCTAGCTCACAGTGGTTGCCTGACCTCCCCACCCCCATACTTAATATAGTTTTACATGGGGGTGTCAACTTACTAACACCTTATTACAGCAGTTCTCAAATTTTTAGCACTGGGACCCACTTTTTAGAATGACAATCTGTCCAAGACCCACCAGAAGTGATGTCATGGTGGAAGTGATATCATCAGGCAAATTAAAATAAGTATAAATAGGTAAAATAAAACAAATAAATAGACAGAAGCCAGCCCTGTTCCTCCAAGTGAATTTCCCTTGTAGCCTGCCTGCAATAACACCCCACCCTCCAAAATCAGTAAGGTTTTCAGCCCTACCCGGTGCCCAGTTCAATTTAAGAAATTCTGTTTAAACCAGGATCCAACTGGCTTTGCAAGTCTCAAAAAGGTTCACCTTATCAGCACTCTCTTTCACCTGATCTTTCACACCACCCAAGGCACGTTTGCTTACTCACGAGTAAATGTGACCATGAGGCTTAGTTTTGCTTTCCATAGGGCTCAATACATTCATTTGCTTGGAGGGAGGGACTTCTTTCTCAGGTGTTTTTGGGAGCTGCATTCATTGCAACAGGACCATGCTGGTGTCGCCTACTCACAAGTAAATGTGAGGGCAAGTGTTGTAATGGCTGAAGAAGAAGATCTGGTGTGCCCTCACATTGAAAACAGCTGCTGTAAGGAAACCATTTGTGGGTCTTTATGCTGAAGAATTATCTTTATATATATATGTGAAAAGATAATATAAGAATTATATATATATATATATATATATATATATATATATATATATATATATATATATATATATGTTTGGTGGAATTTCCCCTAAAGATGTAGCACCTGGTGAGCTAGTTTCCTATTTATGTGCTGTTTCTTTTCATTCTTTCACTTCCTACAGCAAAGGGATCTTGCTGCATCAGTGATTTCTCGAGAAACACATTTTCCACTCCCCACCTCTCCTCTGCCTGCCATCTGCCTGCATATGTTTCATTTCTGTCCTAATATGGCAGAACATGCACACTGAGCTCTGAAACTTTTAATAAAAAGCCAGAACTATGAAACAATGAGCATTTTTAACTGAAAACTCTTTCAGGCCATTTTTGCATAGGAGAAAAGAGCAGACAGATAGGCGATGAACAAACTGTTCTGCAAATGCTCTAATGACACAAGCCATTTCTGCCCAATGTTGCATGTACAGGACAGGGATCAAATGTGTACACCTGTGGACTGGGCAGAAATGGATTAAAGGAACTCCGCTACTCAGAGCAGTTTCATCTGGTTCCCCTAACTCAAGGGTGCGCTGGGATGGCTGGTTCAATAAAGCTAACTCTAGACCAGGGTTCTCTAAACTCTAAACAGGGCTGCATCAAATATCCGGTACAGTGTTGAGGGCCAGAAAAAAAAAATTAAATAATAAAATTTAAATTAAAAAGAGATGGAACTTAGATGAACAAAAAAATGAATGGGCTCAAATGCCCAGCACCAACACAGCTCAAGAAATAAAGCACACATTTAAATGTATGCCCATTCCCCCACCCCACAAGTACAACTCTGGTTGTGTTTGATCAACTGTGCCAGAGGCTCCCAGGGATCAGAGGCTGGCCGCAGGCCGCATCTGGCCTCCAGGCCGGGGTTTGGAGACCCCTGCTCTAGACAGAGGATTATTTTTGGTTGTTAGGTACTCCGATTCAACACAGCAGACTCAAGCTGAAAGGGGGGCTATGCCTCCGACCCCTGAGCTGCTCAGACAGGCAAATTGGAAGTGGTTTGGCAAAGCTCCATCTCTTTTAACAAATACCTGATGGGCAGAAATTGAGCAGGCCAAGTGTCCTTAGCACAGAGGTGTGTGGTGTGGAAAGTTAAAACTCATTTGTGTTTGGCAGCCATTAATAGAGGTGTTTGAAAACTCAGAAGTAAGCCCATTGTGTTCAGTAAGACTTAGGTTGTGTAGTAATCCTGACTTACTCACTGGAAACAAACATCTCTAGCTGTTAAAGGTTAAGAGAAAAGTCTTCCACCTGAACCACAGGTGGCACAGTCCAACTAGGAAGCTGGCCAAGAATTGTTCTGCAAAGCAATCTATTGATTTTGCTCATTGTCGTTCAGCATCAATGCTGTGTGTTGTATCTGCATTGTGTGCTTCAGGGACTGTTCTTTCCATATCAACCAGCCCAAGTGCTGACATGGCCCAGGACCAGCCCAAGACTTCCTGATGGGTGAGACGGCATGCTAAATGCCATCCCCTTCTCCGATGATGTATAAGCCTCTCCTCCCCCCCCCCACTTGCCAATGTTCTAGTTCAGCGCTCTCCTTCCCTCCACATTTCCACTTCCTCTCGGCCCCCTTCTTCCTTTTTCAATCCAGGAACTGGAAGGAGAAGGAGAAGCAGTGGAGGCAAGTAGGTGGACAGAGATGGGTACCCCCCACCAATCTGCTTCCTGAGGCAGCCGCTTCAGTTGGCCTCATGGATGGGCTGGCCTTGATGGCACCCTAGATGAGATCGGGCATGTGCAGGGTAACAGCTGCTGCAGCTACTCGGAAGCTAAGCAGGGTCAGGCCCGGTTAGTACTTGGATGGGAGACTGCCAGGGAATACCGGGTGCTGTAGACTTACACCATAGTCTTTCAAGACCGAAGGTTGCCAACCAGAGGGCAGAGCTCCTCTACTTTTAATAGTTGTGTAAAGCTGAAATTTTGGCCCCTGGGCTTGTCACATTATAACTCTGCAGGGGTGAGAAAAGACTCCTAAAAGAGTCTTAAACTCAAAGGAGTTTACATTGACTCATCCACGTGCAAAAAGTCTTAAACTCAAAGAAGTTTAAGATTCTTTGCACGTGGATGAGTCAATGTTCTGCAAAGCAAGGCATCTTCCAAAATTAGAATAGGTAGGCTCATCCTTAAGATATTTCTGTCTCCACTGTGCCATTAGATTCAGCAGCAGGAAAACAACAACAGCCCCAAGCCCCCAACGTGATCAGGAGAGCCAGTTCTTTCCCTGTCTCTTCTTGATGCTCAGTCAGTTTCCCCAGAATAGAGGTGAGCGTCAATCAATAGTCTGAATCCTGGGATCTCCCCCAGCCCAGCTTTCAAAGGCAGGTGCCTCATGTCACTTTTTGAACCTTCAAGCTGCTGTGCAAGGATGCAAGATAGACACCATGCACTTCTCATTTTTTTTTTTTCTTGGTGGCAATTCTTCTAGGGATGGTATTTAGAAGTCTTGTCTTCTCCAGCTTCTTAGAAAAATTTGAACTGTTGTATGGCCTGCCCTTCTCTCTCTCTCTCTCTCTCTCTCTCTCTCTCTCTCTCTCTCTCTCTCTCTCTCTCTCCCCCTCTCCCCCTCTCTCTCTCAGCATGTGTGTGTGTTGTGCTAGTTTTGTCTACTGCACATAAAAGCCCTACAGTGCGAGTTCTTTCCATTCAGATTGGTCTTCAAGTTAGCTTCACATTACTATTAAACCATACAAAAATGCATATTAAAGCAAGCTGAACACAACAGAAACTAGCATCCAAAACATAGAGGACAGCAGCTCATAAGAACATAAGAACAGCCCCACTGGATCAGGCCATAGGCCTATCTAGTCCAGCTTCCTGTATCTCACAGCGGCCCACCAAATGCCCCAGGGAGCACACCAGATAACAAGAGACCTCATCTTGGTGCCCTCCTTTGCATCTGGCATCTGACAACCCATTTCTAAAATCAGGAGGTTGCGCATATACACATCATGGCTTGTACCCCGTAATGGATTTTTCCTCCAGAAACTTGTCCAATCCCCTTTTAAAGGCGTCCAGGCCAGACGCCATCACCACATCCTGTGGAAAGGAGCTCAAAGAAGAAGCAGGGAGATTCTGTTGTTTGTCATCAAAGGCTCGGGAGTACTGGCCTGTTCTAGTCTGGTACTAGATGTGGATGCCAGGCAAATGAGCCTGGGAAGGGCATGCAACCACTGGGACATCATCCCAAAGGTCCTGTCTCTGGTACCTCCCCACCAGATTTCGGAATGTGTGGATACCTGCAGCAGAGCTTCAAATTTTGTATCCCCTGCCTTTTTTACAATGATTGGCAGCCCAATCCTATCCGACCTCCCGCATTCGGGTGCAGTGGTGCCAGCGCGGGCTCTGCTGCACCCTGGCAGGCTCATTGAGGTATTCATCCACCTTACCCTAACTGTTGCAATGGGGCAACTCAGATCCATGCCTGCTAAGCAGCTGGTGGAAGTCCACATTGCTTTGTGTCAATGTATCTGGCCTGGGAAGGGGGATAGGATATGCCCTCCCAGGCTGGATTCGCCCACCCCCTGCCCCCACTTCTGCCCTCCCCCCCACTTTCTTTCATCCCCTGCCTGCCCTTCCTTGCCCTTCCCCTGCCCCTGCACTGCTCAGAGCAACCCTTACCTGCTCTGGCATGCCCTCCATCTGGATCTGGCACTGGTGAGATTGCGCCAGCCTTCCCACCAGTGCCACTAACTTCTGTGCTGTTGCACTGTGCTTACGGCACCTTTGTGACAGCCTGGGCTGGAAGAGAGCATGCTCCGCTCACAGAGGGGGGATAGGGTTGTGTTCACTGGGACTCATCTTACAGGCGTTTATGTGTCTAGGTCCTTGTTTATAGGAATGTGTAGGAATGGTGCATATAGCTCAGTGGAAGAGTGTGTGCTTTAAATGCATCTATGAGGTCCTAAAATCAATAATCCTTGGCATTTCCTGTTGAAAGACTGAAGAAGATGTGCCACAGACATTGGAGAACCATTGATTGACAAAATATATACTGTATTTACAAAATTTTTACCTCACCTTTGTTCAATAGGCACTCAAGGCAGCTGAGGACGCAATCCTAATCTGTGCTGGAACAGGCAGACTGATTGGCCTGTGATGTATCCAGCACAGGTTTGGTGCAGCCTGGGGTGCAACGTGGAGTAAAGGGGTTTCCTTCCCCTTACTCCGACCATTGCTCCTATTTGCAATTTCATGGGCACAAATCTGAGCAGCCTGAGTAAAACCGCTTGGGCCTTGGCCAGGGGTTGGGCTGGTCCCACCCCATCTTGAGCCTGATCTGCCCCCCCGGCCACCTTCCCCCCACCCAGAAACCCCCCTCCCCACCTCCGTTCTTCCCTCCCTCCCTCCCACCTCCCTCTCCCACCCCATGCTGGCCTGCTCAAGCCGCAACAAACCTACCTGCTCTGAGAGTGGGGCCGGCTCCACGAGACCAGCACATATCAGTGCACTGGCCTATTCTCCTCCCAAGTCATTGCAATCATGATTTACAGTACGTTCGCTGGCTGAGAGCCAGCCTTGTGCCGGCTTCGGGGGGGGGGGGGTAGGATTGTGCTGTAGCAAAATCATAAACAAGTACACAGTGCAAAATAAATCAGTAAGAAACTACAAAATTTAACAAAACGTATGAAATAATAAAATGAAATACATTCAAACAGCCAACGTGCAAACAACCAATGCAGATATAAACAACCAATAAGTGGTAATAAAAATGATAGAAGTAACAGCCCACCCACCCTAACCACACAAAAATGCGTCTCCACAATGGTACCATTCCTGTGGAACTTCCTGCCAAGCACCCCATTCTATCAGTGGGAGAGCACATGCTTTGCATACAGAAAGTCTCAAAAAGTAGTTGTTGCATGGACAAATTTTCACATCAGAGAGGCAGTTTTTGGTGGGAAAGCAATTCAAGGTGAAAAAGTGAACCTGTCCTTCCCCAATTCCATCCAGAGCTGTCTCTCACATGGCTGGATATTTTTGGCAAAAAAAGAGGCACTTTTGCTTAGAAGAATGCCACTATAACCTGTGCATGTATAAATGTCATGTTTAATTCTTAGATTCCAAGTCTCTTGAAGCAGTGCAAGGCTGACCCAGAGGCATATCTAGGGCTAGGCCTGAGGGCACATGCCCGAGACACCATGCCAGGGGAGGTGCATGACTGCCCCCCAGACTCCACCCAGTCACCTTGGGGTGCTGCAGGCTTTGCAGGGCCTCCTCCTGGCTTCAGGAAAGGCTCCAAGCAAAGCCCCATCCTCAGGGAGAACATTGTGATGCTGCAGGCTGCACCATGCTTTCTCTTGACATCGAGAAAGGCTTGAATCCTTTTGCAATGCTGGGAGGAGGTGCCAAAGTCCCGTTCCAGGGAGAAGCCAGGGCAGTGATGTCATTCGGTTGTGTGATGTCATGATGTCATTCCCCAGGTGCTGGGGAGAGGCATTATACCTCTGGGCCGGCCCATGCATGAGACCAACTGAAGTGATTGCCTCAGGAAGCAGATTAGTGAGGGGCACTCACCTCTGACCACATCAGGAGGTCTTGGGCTGGCCCTGGGACAGTGACCTGCCATCTTATGCATAGATGGATAAGATGAATACATGTGTACACATGTGAATAGCTGTGTCAAAGGCCCATGCCCATTGAAGGGCCAACCTCACCAGGCTATCTTCTGAACTCTAAGTATTGATGGTAGTGGTGGCATCATGTACACAAATAGGGGGTGGGCAGAGAGTACCATTAGGGAGGCAGTTCATGGCAATCTGTCACTGGCAACCTGGCACTGCCCAGTCATAACTACAACTTCTTCTTCTTCAAGAATATATGTGTTTGTATAGTAGCTTTTAATGTTATCAGACTGGGACCCACCTTTAGCCCCAGCTTATAGTGTGGGACCCAGTTTGATTTTCTAACAGACAGTCAGACACATGCATGCGTGCATGCACATCCTCTCTTTGTGACTTCCCAAACTCTTAGACTTAGCATGAAATTGTGATTCCCACGATGGGGGGGGGGGGGAGAAGAAAGCCATGACAAATTAGTAGACCAGTCTAAGGTGTGTGTATGGGGGGGGGGAATAAATCAACTCCCCCCCTCCAAAGTAAAGCTCCCCCCTGTGCATCCGGGTCTATATTACTTCTATTTCATCTGAGTAATTGGTACATGATCGCAGTTCAGCAATGGAAACATTGGGGGAAGAGATGTACTCCCATTGCTTGTAAAAGAATTATTTTTGATATGTTCTCACTGCCCTTATTTATATATACACACACCCCACCTTTCCTCCAGGGAGTTCAAGGCAGTCTCCCCTGCTGGCACTGACCGGACCCAGAAATGCACAGCTTCCATAAACTTGCTGTATTTTTGCCTTTCTATCTCTCCAAGACTCTCATGGGAAGGAAATGAACTTCAGTGACTCAGTGCTTCTTAAACTCATCTATGATTCAGGAGCTAGGGATTATTTTTAGCTTCTCCCTCTCCTTTTGATCCACTGCACTGGGTGCAAATGTTAATTATAATATCTAAGAAAGAAAACACACACGCACACTCAGAGTGCAGGTGTCTGCTTGAAGACCCTTGTGGCTCCAAATCTTATCAAAGGGATGGATGGAGTGAGTGGGTTGGCAGCTGTTTCATCCACTTCCTTTCACAATTACTCATGATGAGTCATGGGGTTTGTCGTCCTCTGGGTGTCTGACCTGGCACAATTGTACTTGATCCTGGGCTTTCATTGCTGACTCCCTGGATGAACAGATAAGTGATAGGTAGAAGCAAAGCAGTCAGGTATGGCAGGAGGGACTGGAATTATCCATCATGCCCTGTTCTGGAGGGAATCAAGGTGGGACAGATGCTGGGCCCTTGAGGCTGGCAGAGGGCCAAAGGAGGAGGCCTGTTGAAGCTGCAGAAAAACCTAACTTCAGATCACGTGCTTTATTTTCTCTTTGAACTTCACTAGCACAGTGCAACTGAAGGACACTGTTGGTACACACCCTCTAATATTTCACAGATGAAAATAGGGGCATACCTGTAACACTAATCCAGTTCTCATATGAAAGATCACTCCGCAAGCTTCCCTTTCATTATCAAACATTTTAGAAAGCTTTTCAGTGCCTGTTGGTTTGCTATACTCTAGTCTTTCTCAAGATTTGTCCTCTGCTTTACCACTTCATACGGTCCACCAGTTACTTCTGGGTTGGGATGCCAGATGTGACATGACAAACACCAGTAAGAGGCTCAGGGTGAATGGGTGGTCTTTTTTGAGCGTGGAAAAGCATGCTTTGATGCTCTACCACGCCGAGCCTCCTACCGCTGTTTGTTGTGTTGAGTTCCTGGTCTTGCTGCCGGGTGGCAAGTGGCCAGGGGTCCCGCAAGTACCACTAGACGCCACCTCAAATACCACTGGTGGCACCCATACAACTGGTTGAGAAACACTAAGCATGAGAGGCCAGCATTCACGCACAGCAACCAAGGGCCCAGCACCCTCAACAGGCCTCAATGCTGATTGATCCCTGAGACCATCTCTGTGCCCACAGCCTTTGTAGGGTAAGGATGGCAGAGTAACTTTCTCGGAAGGGGGGCAACAGAGGGCAGTTTGCCAAGGACACCCTGAAACCAAGCCTCCTGTCAAGAAGGGAATCTTGGTAAAGATATCCTAGGAGAGAAATGTAAGTCCTATATTATCCACAGTTCACAACAGAGTTTTCGGTTGCCAGATTGTGCGAGAAAAGGCAAGCTGTGTGATGCTGTGGTGCAGCAATGTTCTTGTCTTTGTATTTATATGATTGTGTGCTAGAGACAGGATGCATCCATTTCTCACTAAGGGCCCAGTCCTATCCAACTTTCCAGTGCCAATGCAACTGTGCCAATGGGGCATGCATTGCATCCCATGGTGGGAGAGGCAGTCACGGAGGCCTCCACAAGATGAGGGAATGTTTGTTCCCTGACCTTGGGGCTGCATCGGCACTGGGAAGGTGGTTAGGATTGAGCGATAAGAGACTTCTAGAACCTGTGGGGAGGGACCTGGTCTCTGGGGAATTCCAGCAGCTCAAAAGTTTAATAAAGCATCTGTGTGGGTGCGCGCGCGTGCCAAAAATAGGGACAAATCAGGGCATTCAAAATACAAAATAACACAAATTTATCCAGTACAAAATAACATAATTTTCTTTTTGGAAATAAAAGTAGAACCTCTATATTATTTGCCAGGCTGCTTTAGTCTTATATATACATAACATCTGTTAGAATGATAATATGTTAGTTGTACTTGCCTTCATGGTATAATTAAGACCACGGTCGTTTTATTTTTCTCTGTGTGTCATTTCAATTCACAGGCTCACCGTGCTGTTATTCAAAGGAGTGCCCATTTTTAATTCCAAAATACAGTCACCCAGTTGTTGGACAAATGGTATTCAACGTGACTTGGGACTGTGATTGAGACATTTAGCCAGAGCCCATCTTCGTGTGATGGCAATTTATTTTTATTTTTTTTAAATAAAAACCCACAGTAGCTACAGAGATGGGGCTCCATGGTAAAGTGCATGCTTTGCATGTGAAAAGTTCAAAGTTTGATTGCTGGCGTCTTCAGCTGCGGCTGGCAAATAAGTTTCTCGGAAACGCAGAAGGGTCACAGCCAGTCAGTGTAGACAATACTGGGCCGGGTGCCACTTTCCCTGAAGGAGTGGGGCAATTGGCAGGCAGAGTGAACTGCTGACCTGAGTTCTGCTGCTATGCAATGCTACCCTGCAGGAGACTGGAGACTCTGAGCCACATTAGACATGCATGAAATGTAAGCGTGCTTTCAACCACAAGATCTTAGGATCTTAGGAAAGGGGGGGAGGGCGCAATGGGGAAGGAAAACCCTGGTCAGGACCAGGCTGCACCCCCCCATCATGTTGTTGGCATCCTTCAGTCTTGGAAGACAATGGTATCACGCTCTGAATGGTGGTTCTGGAACAGAGTGTCCTCTCCAGTGCGCGAAGCCTGGGTAAAGTAGATTTGGAGGATAGACTGTTACCCATGCAGCAAATCCCCCCTCTCCACATTGCTGAAATGGTCCAATGGAAAGGCAGAGGCCAATACAGTTGGTTCCAGCGGCGTCGCAGCAGTTGCCAGAACGTGACTGTGTTCAGCCATGAACTGCCTCAGGGACTCCGGCTCCGGATTTTGCCTCGAGGTTGGCTCCTGAAGCCTTTTCCATAACTGGATGTAGCCACAAGGCAGTGGAGGTTTGGGGTCAGAGTTTTCCTTCTCTCAGATGAGCTGCCTTCCCAGGCTAACAGGTCCCATCTACCCCTCCCCCCCAACCACACATTAAAAGATTCACCTGATGTAGTTATTTTCTTTGGAAGCAGCTATTTTCTCAAACAGCTGCTTATGAGGCAAATCAGTGCTCCAGGATGGCAATTTTCACCATTAAAATGATGTGGGGAGAGGGAGAATGAACCTCCCCATCCCTGTGCAGCCTGGTCCCACGAGGGTTGCCCTTCCCAATCAGCCAGTTTTATTTTTAAAAAAGTATTTCAGTAGGAAGCAGCGATGGGGGTGGATCGGGTCCAACAAGCGGGTGGGTTTGGCGGCAGCAGGCTTCGGCTGAATCCAAACCCCCTTTCTGGACCCCGGGCCATGCGGACTTGCGTCAGGAATTTCTCTGGCACAGATCCGATTCCGAGTAGGCCCAGTCAGACCTTGGAGACTTATCCCTGGTAAGGGAACAAATTTTCCCTCCACAATTGACCCCCCCCGCCCGCAACATGCAGTACATGTCGTTTTGGTGTGGCTGCATTGGCGGGGGTGGGGAGGGTGGAGGAAGGACAGGTTTGGGCCCCAGGTCTGTAAAAAGACAAGACTCTGAAAACATAGTGCGCAATGGGCTGGCAACAAAATTGTCTGACCACTCCATAAAAAGTGAGTGAGTGAAGCATAGCAATTCCAGATTCACAGCTAGTCTGAAAGCCAGGACCTCAACGGTAGCATTCTCTGAAGTGCTACCTGTTCCACGCGCAGGGCCAGCTAGGCAGGCGGAGATCAGGGATCTCAATGCGTGGATGAGATGGTGGTGTAGGGAGGAGGGGTTTAGATTCGTTAGGCACTGGGGAACGTTTTGGGACAAGCAGGGCCTGTACAAGAGGGCTGGGCTTCACTGGAACCAGACTGCTGGCGCATAACATTAAAAAGGTGGCAGAGCAGCTTTTAAACTGATCCCTGGGGGAAGGCCAACAGGAGCCAAGGGGCATCCGGTTCAGGACTCTTCATCCCTATGGGACGAGGATGGGGAGGTTAGAGAACAGCAAGACAAGTAGGAGAAGAAATTGGGAAAGGCAGCGTGATGGGATGTGATAGACGGTTTGGCACAGTGAGAGGATGCGGGGACAAAGGAGCGAATAAGCAGCCCATCCTGGGTCATTCCATGTACAAATGCTTTTATGCGAATGCCTGAAGTCTCTGAGCAAAGATGGGAGAACTGGAATGTCTGGTGACAAGGGAAAACATTGACATAGTGGGCATAACGGAAACCTGGTGGAATGCGGAGAATCAGTGGGATACCGTAATCCCGGGCTATAAACTCTACAGGAGGGACAGCAAGGGGCTTGTTGGAGGTGGGGTGGCCGTTTATGTTAAGGAAGGGATAGAATCCAGCTAAGTAGAGTTTGAAGGTGGGCCTGACTCCACTGTAGAATCTCTGTGGGTTAAATTACCAGGCCTGTGGAGCGATGTAATACTGAGGGCGTACTATCGTCCTCCAGACCAGAAATCTGATGGGGACCTTGAAATGAGGAAACAGATCAGGGAGGTGACAAGGAGGGACAGGGTTGTAATCATGGGGGACTTCAATTATCCTCATATAGACTGGGTCAATTTGTGTTCCGGTCATGAAAAGGAGACCGGATTCCTTGACATGCTAAATGACTGTGCCTTAGAGCAGCTAGTCATGGAGCCCACCAGAGGACACGTGACTCTGGATTTAATATTGTGCGGTACACAGGACCTGGTTAGAGATGTCAATGTTATGGAGCCATTGGGGAAAAGTGATCATGCTGCGATCCATTTCGACATGCACGTCGGGGGAAGAATACCGGACAAATCTCTCACAAAAACCCTTGACTTCCAACAGGATGAGGAGGCTGGTTAGAAGGAGGTTGAAAGGGAAGGTAAAAAGAGTCCAATCTCTCCAGAGTGCATGGAGGCTGCTTAAAACAACAGTAATAGAGGCCCAGCAGAGGTGTATACCACAAAGAAAGAAGGGTTCCACTAAATCCAGGAGGGTGCCCACATGGCTAATGAGCCAAGTTAGAGAGGCTGTAAAGGGCAAGGAAGCTTCCTTCCGTAAATGGAAGTCTTGACCAAATGAGGAGAATAAAAAGGAACATAAACTGAGGCAAAATAAATGTAAGAAGGTGATACGGGAGGCTAAGCGAGACTATGAGGAACACATGGCCAGCAATATTAAGGGGAATAATAAAAGCTTCTTCAAATATGTTAGAAGCAGGAAACCCGCCAGAGAAGCGGTTGGCCCTCTGGATGGTGAGGGAGGGAAAGGGGAGATAAAAGGAGACTTGGAGATGGCAGAGAAATTAAATGAGTTCTTCGCATCTGTCTTCACGGCAGAAGACCTCGGGCAGATACCGCTGCCCGAACGGCCCCTCCTGACAGAGGAATTAAGTCAGATAGAGGTTAAAAGAGAAGATGTTTCAGACCTCATTGATAAATTAAAGATCAATAAGTTACCAGGCCCTGATGGCATCCACCCAAGAGTTATTAAGGAATTGAACAATGAAGTTGCTGATCTCTTGACTAAAATATGCAACTTGTCCCTCAAAATGGCCACGGTGCCAGAAGATTGGAGGATAGCAAATGTCACACAGATCTTTAAAAAGGGAAAGAAGGGGGACCCGGGAAACTATAGGCCAGTCAGCCTAACATCTATACTGGGTAAGATGGTGGAATGTCTCATCAAAGATAGAATCTCAAAACACATAGACAAACAGGCCTTGCTGTGGGAGAATCAGCACGGCTTCTGTAAGGGTAAGTCTTGCCTCACAAACCTTATAGAATTCTTTGAAAAGGTCAACAGGCATGTGGATGCGGGAGAACCCATAGACATTATATATCTGGACTATCAGAAGGTGTTCGACACGGTCCCTCACCAAAGGCTACTAAAAAAACTCCACAGTCAGGGAATTAGAGGACAGGTCCTCTCATGGATTGAGAACTGGTTGAAGACCAGGAAACAGAGAGTGGGTGTCAATGGACAATTTTCACAATGGAGAGAGGTGAAAAGCGGTGTGCCCCAAGGATCTGTCCTGGGACCGGTGCTTTTCAACCTCTTCATAAATGACCCGGAGACAGGGGTGAGCAGTGAGGTGGCAAAGTTTGCAGACGACACCAAACTTTTCCGAGTGGTGAAGACCAGAAGTGATTGTGAGGAGCTCCAGAAGGATCTCTCCAGACTGGCAGAATGGGCAGCAAAATGGCAGATGCGCTTCAATGTCAGTAAGTGTAAAGTCATGCACATTGGGGCAAAAAATCAAAACTTTACATATAGGCTGATGGGTTCTGAGCTGTCTGTGACAGATCAGGAGAGAGATCTTGGGGGGGGGTGGACAGGTCGATGACAGTGTCGACCCAATGTGTGGCGGCAGTGAAGAAGGCCAATTCTATGCTTGGGATCATTAGAAAAAGGTATTGAGAACAAAACGGCTAATATTATAATGCCGTTGTACAAATCGATGGTAAGGCCACACCTGGAGTATTGTGTCCAGTTCTGGTCACCACATCTCAAAAAAGACATATAGTGGAAATGGAAAAGGTGCAAAAGAGAGCGACTGATTACTGGGCTGGGGCACCTTCCTTATGAGGAAAGGCTACGGCGTTTGGGTCTCTTCAGCCTAGAAAAGAGGCACCTGAGGGGGGACATGATTGAGACATACAAAATTATGCAGGGGATGAACAGAGTGGATAGAGAGATGCTCTTTACACTCTCACATAACACCAGAACCAGGGGACATCCACTACAACTGAGTGTTGGGAGCGTTAGAACACACAAAAGAAAATATTTCTTTACTCAGCATGTGGTTGGCCTGTGGAACTCCTTGCCACAGGATGTGGTGATGGCGTCTGGCCTGGATGCCTTTAAAAGGGGATTGGACAAGTTTCTGGAGGAGAAGTCCATTACGGGTTACAAGCCATGATGTGTATGTGCAACCTCCTGATTTTAGAAATGGGTTATGTCAGAATGCCAGATGCAAGGGAGAGCACCAGGATGAGGTCTCTTGTTATCTGGTGTGCTCCCTGGGGCATTTGGTGGGCCGCTGTGAGATACAGGAAGCTGGACTAGATGGGCCTATGGCCTGATCCAGTGGGGCTGTTCTTATGTCTAGAACCTCCCCAGGCATCTTGCATGGTACTCACTCTGCTATCTTATGGAGCTACCATTCCCCACCAGCCATTTTTCATACCCATTTTTCTCTGTTCCTTTCTGGTTGAGACGGTGCACCTATTAAAAGTCCCATGAGCTGGGTTCACTGTGTAGACAGTAAACAAATCTGGAGACAAAGCGAAGCTGCTGTATTTATGCATTTCCCCTGCTCAAGATTTTAAGTAAAAGTGGTCTTTGTGAAACAGTGATCAGATTAGCTCCTCTCAGGATAATTTATGGCAAACTCCTGGTATTGATTTCTCTTCTTCCCCCCCCCTCTTCTCCCCTCCCCATCTTTGCTCAGCGTAGCTTCCCACGCATATGTTCAGGGTGATCTTACTCATTGTCATATGATCTCAGCCTATGACTCACCTACTCCTCCAAATCTTTGGCTTCATCAAGGATGGCGAAGCACAGCCAGTCGCTTTACAAGATATCTGCTCTTAATAGAAAACAGAGCTGAAAAAAAACAACAACACATGCATATAAACACACCATGGTGATGATGCTCTTCAGAGCATAGATTGCAAGTGCCTGCTTACAGGGATGCCTCATCTCAATGGGAAGTTTCAAGTGTGTGATTTGTAATTTTTTAAAATTTGCATATTAACTCTGCAATTTTATTATATTTTAATCTACACTTTAGACTTAGGAGCTAATAGTGAAGATTCTGTTTAATTAAAATGCACCTTAAGCCTCCAATATATTTCTAAGACTGGACATTTGTGCAAATAATTTGTAGCCAGCAGCAACAGCAATTGTTTTAGAGTCTGAGACCAGGTTTCCATGTAGTGTCCAATACCATCTGGTGATGAGAAAGCCATATTGTTCCTGCATCCCTTCCACCACTTCAGTTCTACCCTGCACATGCCCAATCTCGTCTGATCTCGGAAGCTAAGCAGGATCAGGCCTGGTTAGTACTTGGATGGGAGACCACCTGGGAATACTGGGTGCTGCAGGCTTATACCATAGTCTTTCGAGACTGAAGGTTGCCAACCACTCCACCACTTCACTAATGTAAATAAGGATATTCCTGTGTACTTGCAGAAGGTCTCTCTGTTCTCACTCCAGTTATTTTCCCTGAGGCATGCTCTCCCTTTCCCACATGACACACTGCTGAAACCTGAAAGCTCTTCTCTGCCTGCTGTACATTGTGCTTATTTGATAAGTCACAACCTGCCTTGCACTGGCTTTGGAGGCAGGGGTGTGTTGGCAAACATGGGACCAGAACAGTTTAAAAAACAAAACACCAAACAGTGTTTAATCTCAATAGCATCCACCTCCTGCCAAGAGAGTTGAGGGAGGGGACAAAAGCCTGAAAAACTCTAGTGCAGTGTTTCTCAAACTGTGGGTCGGGATCCACTAGGTGGGTCATGAACCAATTTCAGGTGGGTCCCCGTTCATTTCAATATTTTATTTTTAATATGTTAGACTTGATGCCACCATGTTATGTGACTGCATTTGGGGAAATGTTACAGATCTGTACTTTGAACAGACTGCTATGTATATGCTTTTAACAATGTTAGTAAATGGGACTTATTCCTGGATAAGTGTGAGTAGGATTGCCTTGGATTGTCAAAAATTATCCTGCTTGATGATGTCACTTCTGGTCATGACATCACTTCTGGTGGGTCCTGATAGATTCCCATTCTAATCCTGGTGCTAAACGTTTGAGAACCACTGTTCTAGTGCATGGGTGGGAACACTAATGCCATTTGAAAAAAGCACCCCCAAACAGTTCTCTAAGAGCCAAACTAGGCATTGTGTGGGAGTTCTGCAATTGAAAATCCCCATGTCTTTTCCATTTTCCAAAATCAGCTGCAGGGGATGGGGGGGTTAGTAAAATCAAGGATGCAGTGGAGGGGCAGAGAGGTCATCCTTCTGCTTCATGGTAATTTCCTAACATAAAATCCCCCACCCTGCTGCTCTTACAGAAGGGCTCAGACGCACTGGTGTTCCTGGTCCTTATGCCAGCCGGGGCCAGGACTGCAGGGTGCCACCCCGCCCCCGCCAAGTGCCCCCCTGGCATTCAGGGGCCTTCTGACGCCTCCGGAAGGCCTTTAAACCCCACTTCCAGATTTCGGCCAAAAACCAGAAGTCTTTAAGGCCTTCCAAAGGCCATGGAGGGTCAGTGCGGCCATGCACGGCCTCCCCAGCTCTCTGAAGGCCCCTAGACAGGGGCAGGAGGTGGAGGCCAGGAAGGTGACACCTCCACTGGAGGTGTGGCACCTTGGGACATTTGCCCCCCTTCCTTCCCAGGAATGTCCCTGTTCAGACGTTTTCACTATGTGGCTAAGAGCTAGAAGTGTTTAGCTTTTTTAATGTTTTAATTTTTTCAGAAATTTTGTTGTTTCCAAAGAAAAAAGTACAGAAAGCAGTGTTATATTTTTATTCCAAGGGTGCATTTTTATAAATTATAATTATAAATTATAATACCTTTAAAAGTGTACTAGGTAGGTGATATAGCTAGTATAGTGTCAGCAGATGCAGCCATAGTCATTACACAGTCACTTCAGGTGTTAGAAAGGGTTTTATTTTTTTGCAGATTTTGGTTTTTTCTTTTTTTCTTTTTTTCTTTAAAAAAATGAGACATATAGAGAGCAGTGTTTTGTGTTTTTATTTCGTTATCACTGAAAAATCACACCTCTACTAAAAGCATCTTTAGAGGGAGGGACTATAAACTGGGGAAGTGGGATTTAATCTGGGAAGGCTGGGGAAGAGTTGCAGCCCAATCCTATCCACACTTTCCTGGGAGTAAGCCCCATTGAATCTAATTGGACTTACTTCTAAGTAGACATGCATAGGATTGGGCTGTTAATCCCCTCTCCCCACACTGTGGCCTTGATCCAAATTGCCCCCCCCCCCATGCAGCTGTTATTTGAAACGGAAAAGACTGCCCTCCAATCACAGAAAACTCATGTCACATCTGATTCAACAGGTGAGATCTGTGGGTTTCTGCCTCCTTGCATATTATTGTATTGCATATCAAATTTGTTTAAATTGATTAATAAAAATCTGCATAAATGTACACATATCTGAAGCAATGGTTTTAAAGAAAAAAAAAACCCATCCTTTGTTTTTAGGCAGCACTCTTGTAGTAGGTACCATCATAGAGGCATCCTCTTGTGCTAGAATGAAGAATGCATCTTCTAAAACAGGGGTCTCTAAACTTTTCAGCCGAAGGGCCGCATCAAATATCTGGCACAGTGTCGAGGGCTGGAAAAAAATTAAATATAAAATTTAAATAAATACATTAGAGATGGAACTTAGATGAATGAATAAATGAATGGGTTCAATTGTTCAGGACTTCTCCAAGCATGAACACAACCCAAGAAATACAACACACACTTAAATGGAAGCCCATTCCCTCACCCCACAAGCACAACTCTGGTTGTGTTTGGTCAACTGGGCCCGAGGTGCTGGGGATCAGAGACTGTCCATGGGCTGGATAGAGGCTTGCCGTGGGCCGCATCTGGCCCCCGGGCTGGGGTTTGGAGACCCCTGTTCTAAAACAATGATGGCCACTTGCTATTTTTTAAAGTTTAAAATAATATTTCCTAATTAAATGGAGATGTTGTAGTCAGTTTTAAAGAATTACAATTGATTAATATAGGTTAAGAAGAGCAGCCCTACTAATTTTCATTTTTGTCAATAATAAAAGTATTCTATAAATGTATGCTGATGCAACCTCTCTCTCTTTATTTTTCTAGATAATTTTTAAACCACTGTGATTTCTTTCTCTTTCAATATTTACTCTAGTATATGGGCTGTATTGAAGTGTTGCAGTCAATGAGGTCTCTGGATTTTGGCACCAGGACACAAGTTACCAGGTAAGTGCTGAAAAAGCAGAATCTTAAAAAAACTTGATGATTTTGCCCTGAAGTCACAGATGCAAATTATGTTCTCCTGCTGAACTTTTCGTGCTTTAAGCTTAAAGCTTTCATGCTTTCATGAAGCTTTCATGCTTTAAGTGTATAGAATCAAATATACACGTAGACACACTCACAAAGCCATAACATAATTTCAAAACCAGCAGGATGAATTGGTAAGAAAAAATTTAAACAATGCTAATCTGAAGAACCTGAGCACAAGGTTGCTCACGGAGTGTCAAATCATAGTTTCCTAATGTGAAATTCATTTTCCTTGTTTCAAGGCGACATTCACAACCTCAAGGCCACTTTGGGTAGATAGTAACCCAATATTTCACCCTAAACTCTATAGAATATTATTAAGAGAATAAAGAAAAATACAACTCAGCTAGCACCTGGAAATCCTGAAACCCTCTAGGAGCAAGAATATCACGCTCTACTGCATAAAACAAAAAAACTAAGGCAGATATCCCTGCCTAAAGCTCAAAGGAACCCTAAGCATAGACAGTTGCAACCTGCCTCCAGTAGAGCCTACTCCGAATGGGCAGAATGTGGCAGTGATGGGGCAGAGAGGAGGGTAGATCAGGGCTGGGAGGGGGTTCAGTAGCTAAGCAGGGAATGGAATAGGATAGGAGATAGCAGGGGTGGTTGGACCAAGGGAGGGGGAGGGCAGAATGGGGTGATGATGGGGCAGGGAGGAGGGTGGACCAGCTGGGGGGGGTTCAGTAGCTGTGCAGGGGGTGGAATGGGCAGGGGAGGGCAGGGATGGGTGGACTGAGAGAGGGGGTGGGCAGAACATGGCAGTGACGGGGCAGGGAGAAGGGTGAATCCAGCCTGGGAGTGGGGGTGGGTTCAGTAACTGTGCAAGGGGTGGAACAGGGCAGGGCAGTTGCGTGCTTACCATAGGGTGAGATGGGGCAAAAGCCCCAGGCGCCGGCCGCTAGGACCCCATGGAACCCTTTCTGAGGCTCCCGATGGGGGCAGAAACTGTGCTTCTGGTTTGCCGGAAGCACAGTTTATAGCACCAGGGAACCTCACAGAGGTTTCTCTGGTGTAGGTCACACAAGGCTCACACAAGGCTCTGTGAACCTCTGGTGAGTAGGGGGGGCGGATATCTGGGCAGGGGGGTGGTGGTAGCCTGCGGGGGGGCAGGGGCTGGGGCAGGCAAGGGGGGGTGTTTGGACCAAGGGAAGGGATGGGCGAATCAGGGTGGTGACAGGGCAGGAAGGAGGGTGGATCAGGCCTGGGAAGTGTGGGTACAATGGCGGCAGCATTTGCCAAATCCTTACCCCTTTCCTGGGCCTGATCCATCTGCTTTCATGGATCAACCTGGACTTGCGCCAGCTATTGAGCTGGCGAGGCCTGAGTTGTCTTACCGGGCAAATGTTCCCTTACCCGAAGGAGGCCTCTGAAGGCCAAAACAGCCGCACAAGATGTAGTGGAGTCTGTGTTGGCACTGCTGCATCACTATGTGGGGAGTTACGGTGAATTAGGCTATAAGTCCTTCAAGGAGGAATCCAAGCATTGTATCAGGCTTCCAGGTATGCCACTAAGGGCGCAATCCTAACCCCTTATGTCAGTGCTTTCCAGCACTGGCATAGCGGTGCCAATGGGTCATGTGCTGCATCCTGCAGTTGGGTGTCACTCATGGAGGCCTCCTCAAAGTAAGGGACTGTTTGTTCCCTTATCTCAGAGCTGCATTGCCCTTATGTCAGTGCTGGAAAGCACTGACATAAGGGGTTAGGATTGTGTCCTTAGGCAGATGGGCACCTGCATATTGTGATGTTTGTCTGGGCCCTGCTTAATTTACTGGGGCTGCAATCCTATAGGCACACTTTCCTGGGAGTAAACCCCATTGAACACAGATGGGACTTCTGAATAGACATGCCTAGAACTGTGCTGTGAGTGTCTCTTTTGAGGTAGATAGGGATGGGCATTTCCTTCCCAGACTTCTGTGACTGGATCAGGGCCAACATTCACAATGACCACCAGCTCATTTGGATGGCTGTCTTCTTTCTTTTACCCTTGCTTTTGCCTACCGATCTGAAAATCAGTCTAGAAAGTATGTTTGTCTACCCTTTGTCTGTCAGGTTGCCATTCATTACACTTCTGTATCATTGTGGCAAAGCCCCCCATTTAAATCAGTAGTTATGCGAAATCAGAGACAAAATGGGTTTGATGATTGATACTTGAACATATTTCATTTTCTAGTACAGTAATTCGCAAACTTCAGCTCAGCAAGCAAAGAAGAGCATGTAGCTTGGTATCATTCCACTATTACAGTGAACACCACCAATCATATGAATGAACATCATAAAATGTCTCCATTCAGCAGGAAGCAATAAAGGCAACTCATGCTTCCCCGAGGGCTCTTTTAGCATGAACTATATTGTGCTGTGATGTCATCTTGAGAGGTCTGTAACTTCCTTTGTAAGTACTGTAGAGAGATCTTTTCTGTACTGTAGTTGGAAGGAAGCCTGGTATACATTGTTTCCTATGTGAAATTGAACATAGGTCTTCTGAACTGCTTTGATGTTGTTCTCACACATGTTAGAATGGAGTCTTGTGAGTCCTTTCTCCCCCCCCCCCAAAAAAATATCATGCTCTCCTATAGTCTAGATCTAGAATTTGGATAAAACAGTTCTCAGCACTTTGCACACTTTTTACTTTCCAAACCTAGACAAAATTGATCATACTTTGGAATGAAGGATTCTGAGGGCAGCAACTTCTGGTTGTTTTGACTTTGCAGTTTCTTTATACATATATTTAGGAGTAGGCTGCCGAAACTTGCGGTGGATTATACCACTCTCATTTCCCTTGCAGTTCCCCTCCCACACACATTGAAATCTCTCTCTCCCACTCTTGAACCTTGAAATGACACCCATGTGTCCAAGTGAAAGAAAAAAGGGGGGGGGGGAATAAGGCAGCATCAGAAATTTTTTAAAACCCAAGCAGCTAAGACTCCAAGCTGGATTTTTGTTGCAGTTCCTGACCTGTTAATTTTAAATTAAGTTGACTGATGGTTGGCAACCTTCAGTCTTGAAAGACTATGGTATAAGCCTACAGCACCCGGTATTCCCAAGCGGTCTCCCATCCAAGTACTAACCAGGCCTGACCTTGCTTAGCTTCCGAGATCAGATGAGATCGGGCATGTGCAGGGTAACAGTTGCTGCTGAACTTCCAAAAAGGATGGACATTCATTTACATTTATACAAATGTACAGATGTATAGTTTTAATGGTCTATTTCTACACTAGGAACATTCAGAAATGACTCATTCACTGTTGTTCTTCGCATCACTCGTGGACGTTTCATGACAGTGGGCACAATCCAGCTCCATGCTTACATACATGGAAGGCAGCGCGCAGAGGGCAAACAGTCCCTGGATGTCGAGTGCACACACTGCTAGCATCCACATCCAGTCCTGGGTAGCCACGCATACTTGAAACTACACTATGGTACACTATGCTGTGCACCCAGACAGTGCACTCCCACAGCTGTGGGAGGACCCTGCACTTCCCAGCAAGGTATTGTGCCCTGCAAGTCCTGGTTGTCCCAGAAACACAGATTGCTTGTGGCTGAATGACATGCAAGATCCGAGAGGAAATGGCTGGTTCTAGAGCAGCATTTCTCAAGGTTTGTCCCCCACCATACCACTTTGCATGGACCACCGATTGGTAGTAGCAATGGAAGTAAATGCCAGTGATGTCATCGGCAGTTACTTCCAAATTGGGAGGCCAGATGCAATGCAATTTGGAGGTAAGAGGCTCAGGGAGGATGGTAGGCCTTTTTTGAGTGCGTGAAAAGGGCACGCTAGAGCTCTGTCCACCGAGCCGAACCTCCTACCACTGCTTGTTGCACTGCGCTGCCAGTCTTGCTGCCAGGCAACAAAGGCGTGGGGATCCTACATATATCACTGTACATCACCTCAAGTACTACTGGAGATATGAGTACCACTGATTGAGAAATGCCGTTGTAGAGGACAAATGCCCAGGGATATCCATGAACCCCACTCTGGGGCGTATCACTTGTACTTGGAGATCTGAGATGCTGTGACAGTAGGAAGGACTGGATAGAGTGGCAGATGCTCAAGCAGCCTGGGTCCTGCAGCAGCAGCTTGGTCAGTGGTGGCCAGAGCTTGCCAGACCAACCAATACCTTCCTTGCTACAAACCCAAGACATGCAGCATGGTAGCCTTGGGAGAGACTGCCTTGCCCCATGAGCTGCATTGGCCAATCCCTTTCCTTTCCAGTCTCCTTCCCCTACCCCCAGCAACATCCTTGCTTCCAGTTCTATGCATCCTCTTGCTCAGGGGGAGGGGCATGGAATAAGGATCATGGTTATTTTTAAGTTTGTTTGTCCTTATCAATTCTAGTTTCACTTAGAATCCTGTACCTGCATGAAGATCTCTGTAGTAAGATTGGGGTGGAAGGCCAAGGAAGTGTGGAGTCAATGATAGCAGCTCTGGTAATAAACAAGTAATGGAGAGAGAAGTGCAAGGGAAAGGGAGAGATGCAAAACAAATGTATATTTCCACAATCAATAGAGTTGCTTAAATGAGTTCATTAAGACTTAGTTATTAAGACTTCCCTAGTTATTAAAAGAGGCTTTTGCATTCAAGCTGAAACAACGCCTTTAAAAATGAATTGTTAAAAGCTCAAGTCATTAAAGTTTCTGTTCCCTATGCCTTAATGCAGCCTTAATAGATTGTTCTGACTTGGAAGTTGGAAGCTTTTTGTGGTGCAATTATGCATATCATTAAATTGCAAAAAGGGATGGTGCAACCAAATAGTTCACATTCAAATTCTCCCATGGAGTATCAGAAGCAAACTGTAGCAAGAGCCAGAAACAAGTGTGTGATCTGAAATAGGCAAAGGCTGAATTCTGACTTGGCTAACTCAGGTTGAAGGGGCTGAAGGTAAGTGTGCAGTCAGCATAAGGCAGATCAGGAGCATCAGTCAAAGAGCAGAAGGAAAAATGCAGGTCTTGACCAAAGTCAGGCAGGTATGGTATAGCAGATCCCCAAATATTACCCTTTCACTGTTTCAAAATGGACTTCGTACTTTAGGATCAATCAACACATCACCTTTTGTTTAGGCCAGGGATTAAATCATTCCCCAAAGCATCAGTTTAGCATATCCCTCCTGTTGGAGCTGGCATGTGGCCAGATTGGGCGCCTGTGCCCTTCTGACCAGGGACTGGAGTCAGTTAAGGATGTCCAAGCGACCATGACCTGATCAACGAGGCAGAACAGTGACACTGAGTCCAATCCTATGCATGTCTACTCAGAAGTAAGTCTCATTATAGTCAATGGGGCTTACTCCCAGGAAAGTGTGGATAGGATTGCAGCCATTGTTGAACAAAGGTTAAGTCAAAGGATGCTCTTGGCCTGAACTGTTGGGATCCAGTCCACATTTTGAGAGCTGGGGTACCATGGAAGATAGGATCATCCAGAGTAAGTAAGATCAGGGTCTCAGGCTGTAATCCTATAAATACTTACCTGGGTGTAACTGCCATTTAACTCAATTGGGCGTACTTCAAAGTATACATAGGATATATGTACATGCATAGGATTGCACTATACACTTAGGAAATCATGTCATATTTTGTTTGTTTTCCATGTTTGCCTTTTATGAATTTGCCATTGCATTGTAAGAACTTGCCCAGGCCTCTCTTTACATACATTAAAATCACCCATTTTTGCATATGTCTGCTTGAAACTACTTTGACCCCTTTTCCCTTGCTACCCATTTTAGTAAATTTCCCTCTTATTTTTATCCCTAACCTGCCTCACTGGGCTGACCTGTGACAGAGAGTGTTTCCTGGTCTCCGTGACTGCCAACCCTATGCTACTGCATCCTTTTTTGGAGACCCTTTTTTAGAGAATCTGGGGCTCACACAGGGCCAACCCAAGCCTCCTGACACCTGAGGCAATATGCCAGATGCAGTCCCCCTTGCCTGGTGATGTGCCAGGTTCTGCTCCTCTGGCACTCTAGCCCACCACTTTCCACATCGGCTCTGCCTCTACTTCCTTTTCCAGGGAGTGAGAGAAGGGGAATCAGTAGAGGCTAGAGGGTGGACAGGAGAGGGTGGACAGAATCTGAGCTGACCATTTCAGTTGGTTTCATGGATGGGCTGGGCCTGGGCTCATGTTATGTACCTGGGAGGGAAGCAGTCAAAATAGCTTCCTTTTGTCCGGTTTCAGCCTTGGGGATGGCAGTGATTACCTGTACTACTCTTTAATTCCAGGATAAGGATGAGTTGGAGAGGACAGAAGGCCCTTTACCCTTGAGTCAAGGGGTGCCCAAACCCTGGCCCTGGAGCCACTTGTGGCCCTCGAGGACTCCCAATGCGGCCCTCAGGGAGCCCCCAGTCTCCAATGAACCTCTGGCCCTCCAGAGATTTGCTGGAGCTCACACTGGCCCAACACAACTGCTCTCAGCGTGAGGGCAACTGTTTGACCTCTTGCATGAGCTGTAGGATGAGGGCTCCCTCCACTGCTTCCTGTTTCACATCTGTGATGCAGTAGCAGCAGCAAAGGAAAGGCCAGCCTTGCTTTGTGCAAGGCCTTTCATAGGTCTTGAGCTATTGCAAGACCTCCATTCATTCATATAAGTTCATCTTTAATATATGCATTTATGTAAACGTATGTAAATTTATTCAAATTTTAAATGTAAATCAATTCTCCCCCCCCCCCCCGGCCCCTGACACAGTGTAAGAGAGATGATGTGGCCCTCCTGCCAAAAACTTTGGACACCCCTGCCCTTGACTATCAGGACAGGTCAAAGTTCAAGATAGAAGATCAGGAGACCAAAAGCAAGCAGTCCAAGTCAGCAGATGGGAAAAGGGGGCAGGAGTGAGGTACAGTCCCCCCACTAGGACAAATTTTGAAGGCAGGGTTTTATAGGAACTGGATGCACCAGGACTGACTCTTGGAGTCAATTCACTGCAGTCTGGTCTTGCAGTTTACATGGCACTTTTGAAGACTAGAACTCAGACTTCCAGGCTATTCACTGATGGCGCAGGAGGTCAGGCCTTGGAGCTTGACTGCTGAAAACCTTTTTTTGAGATACACTCCAGTTCCTTACACACACCACCACCAATGGATCTTAATTCCACATAAACCTGTTTAATAACTGGAGCCTTGGTCTTCTCCCAAATATACAAATGAAATTCTTCTTCCCTTTTGGTGCATATATACACAGTCCAAGATTCTAGTGAATTGTTTGACCTTTCCCCCTCTTCTATCATTCTGCTGACAAGTGCTGTGGGACCGTTAGGGGGTGGCAAGAGCGGAATCTATTCCTTGGATGGCTACATTAAATCTTGGAATTGTTGTGGTGAAACAGATGGGGGGTACTGGGCATCTGAAAATGAGCTGGCTGAATAAGGCAGACTTTGTCCTCGGGATTAGACTTTGACTTTGTCGAGACACACAGTCCCTTTCTGTTCTGTGGGCGAAGGCAGGGCCTCAGATGCTTAAAAGCCAATCTTCAGCTGCATTCTTATTCACTTACATCAGCCCACATCCTTTGGTCAGTCTCATTTGGAGAAACAATAAACAAAGTGGACCAGTGTTGTTGTGAGCTTGCCTCTCCTTCTCAGCATAGTCCTCCTCTGGATGGTCTAGAGGCACACAGTTCCCTGTTTCTTGACACCCAGGTGGTGTCACTTGTCACCTTGGACTATTGGTAGAGGTGTCTTTTTATGCTCCTTCAACCTAGGAGGGCAAGGAGGCTAAGTAGGGCATGATCTCTCCTGATGTGTGATTGTTCAGAGAAGGTCGTCACAAACTGGAGTTGATACAGGCCCAGGGCTGAGTGACCTAAACATGCAGAAAAAGCAGCTGTTTGGGGCAGCTGGATTCCAGTGGTTCTCTAGGTGAATTGCTAAATCCTTCCAAGACAAACACAGTTCTTCCTGCCTTGAACAATAGGTAGAGGTGTTTGAAAATGGCGTTACAGGTAGATTATCCCTTATCCAGACATCTGTAATCCAGACATTTTTGTTCACTACTTTTTTTTCGTTTTTTAAGTGCAAAAAGAATGCAGAAAGCAGCAAAGCTGAGCTGAGCAAGCAGCACATTGCAGACGGCAGAAGCAGCACTTGTGAAGTGTGAACACAAGGCACACTTGTGTAGTATTTTTTGTAGTGTGAAAACCAGGAGGGCTCATTCTCATGTACAGTGCAGGTACAGGCTGTAAGTTCTAGTCTCTGCTCTGTGGTGTGCACCTGTGCAGATATTGTTGAAAGAGCCCACTAGACAACCATAAAGGCAACAGTGAAAAGAACAAAGGGAAGCATTTCTCATTATACGTATGTATGCAATTATTCCAAAATCCAGACAAATCTGAAATCTAGACATGTTCCTGCCCCAAGCAGTTCAGATAAGGGATACACAACCTGTATTTATTTTACTCAGAAGTAAGCCCATTGTGTTCAATCTATGCATGTCTACTCAGAAGTAAGCTATAGTCAATGGGAATTACTCCCAGGTAAGCATGTATAGGATTGCAGCCTTTGGCTGTAATCCTATCTTTCTCACCAGAAATAAACACCTCTAACAATAGGACCTGAAGTATGGGGTCCATTGTGTATATGTGTTTGTGTGTGTTTGTGCATGTCACTCGCATGCCCATCCAGTGCTTTTTTCCTTTGCCCCATACAAGCAAATGGATGAAGGTGTTTGTTTATCCAGAATGATGAAAAATTGTGCTTCAATCTCATTTTAAACTGCCCTGAATGATGATGTACACAAAATGATGTTTGTCTATGGCCCAAATCCTAACCAACTTTCCAGCACTGGCATAGTGGTGCCAATGGGACATTTGCTGCATCCTGCAGTTGGGTGGCACTCACGGAATCCTCTTCAAAGCAAGGGAATGTTTGTTCCCTTACCTCGGAGTGGCATTGCCCTTATGTCAGTGCTGGAAAGTGGGTTAGGATTGCACCCTATATCAGTTTTGCAGAGGTCATAGTATTTAAGAAATCTTGATTCAGAGTTTGGGAAATTCATCATGAGAAAACTTCCTTAGGCCTTATTGTAGAAAGGGCCTTCTTTACGTGAAGAGTTCCCTTTTATGCAGAATATGAGAGCCCTGTGCAATGCAGTGGGTGTTTTTTATCCCATTCTGTCTGTCTTCTTGAGCAGTTCTGTGTTTAAGAAATACAAATACTACACTACATATAGTACATATTTTGTTCTATTGCTAAGTGGACATATGTTATCCGCTACTATTAAAAGAATGCCATTATTGTACAAGCAGATAGAACATTTAACGCAGATACATGCTACTGGCCTGTAAATGAAAGCACTGCTCAAAATTTGAGACCTGACTAGTTTAACTCATTTCTGCCTAGCCCACAGGTGTAACATCTGATCCTTGTTGCCTATATGCAACGTTGGGCAGAAATGGTTTAAGCAGTGTTTCTCAAACTGTGGGCCGGGACCCACTAGGTGGGTCACAAACCAGTTTCAGGTGGATCCTCATTCATTTCAGTATTTTATTTTGAATGCATTAGACTTGATGTTCCCATGGTCCCATTAGACTACATTTGGGGAAATGTCACAGATGTGTACTTTTAGCAAGCTACTATGTATCTGCTTTTAACAATGATAGTGAATGGGACTTACTCCTGGGTAAGTATGGGTAGGAGTGCAGTCTACAATTGTTAAAAAATTTCCTGCTTAATGATGTCACTTCCTGTGGGTCCTGATAGATTCTCATTCTAAAAAGTGGGTCCTGGTACTAAAACTTTGAGAACCACTGGTTTAAGGAATCTTTCAATTAATATATTGGGGGGGGGGGAACCTATTAATGAGCACTTACATAGTATTTTATCATACTCAAAGGCAGTTTACGTATGGCCCAATCCTATCCAAGGCCTGTGTTGGTAAAACATATTTTCCACAGGCTGCCGCAAAAGTGCCTTAGGGCACAATCCTAACAAGGTCTACTCAGAAGTGAGTCGTATTTTGTTCAATGGGGCTTACTCTCAGGAAAGTGTGGTTAGGATTGCAGCCTTAAAGCGCTTTGTGGCAGTGCAGAATACCACTGCATTGGTGGAAAGTCCAAATCCTTCCCATGTATGCCAGTGGAGCAACAGAGGCCTGCCAGATCAGATACAGCTGGTTCAGGAGTAGACAGGGATGTGGGGAAGATGGAATGGGGAGGAGATGGGGCAGGGGTGGGAAGATCAGGCCCAGGAGAGGGCAGGTTTGGTGGCAACAGCACACTGATCAATGCTGACTTGCACTAGTGATATTGCTTGCACAGGTCAAGTTCATCTGTTGCGGCTGCTAGGGCTTACTCTGGAGCAAGGGGACAAATGTCCCCTTGCCCCAAGGAGATCTCCAGCAGCCTACAATCCCCTGCAGGATGTAACATAGCCCTCATCACTACCGCTGCATTGCAGTGCAGGGATTTATTTAGGACTGGACTGTTAGTTCAGCAACGCTCATAACAAACCTGTAAGGTGAGCCACTATTATCTCAGTATTTTGAACAGAGTGGTGGTGGCTGAGACTGACTGCATAGTGGAGGCAAGATTCAAATGTCTTGGCTCATTCTTCTCTCTCTAGATTGCAAATCTTATGTTCACTTATTAGGGGAACATTAGGCCTTATTTCTGAGTCAACATGCATAGGATTGCACAGTACAGTGGCCAGAATGCTTCCTTGGGGAAACTGCCTTATCCGGAGTCAGACCATCACTCTGTCTAGCTCAGTATTGTCCATGCTAACCAGTGCCCAAGGTTTTAGAGAGGAATTTTCCCCAGCTCCGTCTGGTAAGACCTGAAATAGAACCTGGGACTCTCTCAGTGGCATAGCTAGAGAAGGTGCAAAGCACTAAAGTTTTGCAAGGAGCCCCCCAGCGGCATGCAAGCGGCCACTCCCCCTCCCCTTTGGAGTCATTCTGGGCAGGGAAAGCAAAACAGAGATGAATGGCTCCAGAGGGCAGGGGGATGAGCCTCTTGCATGCCACAGTGAGGCTCCCTGCAAAACTTAGTGCTTTGCACCCTCTCTAGCTATACCACTAGACTCTGTTCCACTGAGTCACAGTGCAGGCTTGGGGCTGCTTCACAAAGTGTTTTTGTTATTTTTCCTTCCATTGGGCAATAAAAATAATGCAGAGTTCTTGGTAAGAAACTTTGACTTCCCCAGGGTTGGGGGGATACATGGCTGGAATGGGGTCGCCGTTCTTGAAGTCCTGCTATTTTTCTATTTGTAATAATGAGAATCCTTGTTATCAGGTTTGCTTTGGACCTATTCATTCCACCCAGAGGGGCTTGGACAGAGCAGCTGAGTAGCATTCATTTATTGCCAAATTTCAGTTTGCCTTCAATTCCCCCCCCCCCGCCCCAGTTCATTCAGCTCTTCTGTGTGCTTTTTCGACATAACAAGCCACTCTTTTTCATTGGGCCCCTGAATGTGCTCGAAGAGAAGTTTTTACATCCTTATAAAGGCCAATTTAGTAGCAAGGAATCAGGCAAGGCCTTGAATTGAGGGACAGAAGTTAAACTGAATTGCCTGTTATATCTTGCACAGTTTAGTTTCTTAATATTTCTAGGCTTGATTTTATAAAAAGCAAACTTTGCTTAAAATGTAGTTTGGTCCATGTCACAGCATCTTTTTAGCTGCTTGTCCTTTGGCTTTTGAGCATGGGAATTTCCAGGTGGATATGATGCAGATTTTTCTCTTAGTGCTGCTATCCTGAGCCAAGCCACACACTGCTGTAAAGTTTAAGAATAAGGCAACATTGGCAGCCCAATCTTGTTCAGTGCTGGTGCAGTGGGGCTGCATGGCCCACACCGTATCCAGTGCTGAAATTGAGCAGGCTCTGTGTTGAGTCCCAGGCTGCCCATTGGGGCTACGCAGAACTGTGCCAGCTAAATTGCTGGCACAAGTCCAGGTAGACCCATGCAGTGCTTTCAGGTCCAGGAAGGGGTTAGGATATGGCAGAGGCCTCTACCTGAACCACCCCCTCCCTGCCCCTGCCTCGAAACCCCTGCCTCCATTCCACCCTCCCCCGTCTCTACAGTGCTTTATGCAGAACTCACCTGCTCCCCGCAGCTGTTCCACTGGATTCAGCACCGGATGGTCCAGGACTTCCTGCCAGTGTTCCTTACTTGTAAGTCATTGCAAGCATGCTTTCTGGCACATTTGCAACAGCTAGTGCCAGCCCAGC
The DNA here is from genome assembly GCF_035046505.1 of Tiliqua scincoides. Taxonomy (NCBI): domain Eukaryota; kingdom Metazoa; phylum Chordata; class Lepidosauria; order Squamata; family Scincidae; genus Tiliqua; species Tiliqua scincoides. The sequence continues at coordinate 12,635,756 of NC_089828.1, forward strand.
GGTTGCTATACTGGCACCAGCCCAGATTAGGACTGGACATAAGACTCTTGTAATACTGATTCAGGAATTATAAAGAAAGTAGTCCAGAGAACCATAAGACTAGGCACCTAATCTAACACAGGTTAACTTCACCAGGGAACATTACTCCTGAGCATGTGCAAAAAGCTGATCCACTATCCCCCAGGAAGGGTCTTTTATACCATGAGAGGTACCTTTGGAGAAACTTCTAATCAATCAGAGGTTCCGGATCCTCAAGGAAGTTAGAAGGTGTAATATCTCTATGTGGATTGTATCAGGTACCCAGCCAAAGGCTTTAGCCAGTCATGGGGATCTTTTCATGAGAATCTTCCCAAATAGCAGCTATTCTCCTAGTCAGTGGCATCACTAGGGTTCATATCACCCAGTGCAGGATGCCAGTGCGTCACCCCCCCATGCAGTGGGCAGGGCAATACCCCAGGTGGTGGGTGTGGTGATGTACCATCACTCCGCCCCCACTGGTTTTTTGGCTGTAACATATGATAGAACAAAGATAGAACACATTCTGCATGAAATTATGCATTGATTGATATATAACATGATGGTATTCTTCCTCCAAACTGTGATTTTGATCACTAGTGGTGTCACACACAGCCCAGGGTACCGACTTACTGACACCTTATTGCAGCAGTTCTCAAACTTTTAGCACTGGGATCCACTTTTTAGAATGACAATCTGTCCAAGACTTTCCAGAAGTGATGTCATGGTGGAAGTGACATCATCAGGCAAATTAAAATGCTGGTCCAGCCCTGGTCTACCAAGTGAATTTCCTCTGTAGCCTCCCTGCAATAACAGCCCCCCTCCAAAATCAGTAAAGTTTTCAGCCCTACCCAGTGCCCAGTTCAATTTAAGAACTTCTGTTTAAACTTGATCACTGTCAGGATCTACCTGGCCTTGCAAGTATCAAAAAAGTTCACCTATCAGCTGAAGCCTCTGTTTTGATCCTTTTTAGTGGGGGGGGGGGGTGAGGCTGCCTTCTGGAGCACTTGTTTAGCTGCAGGTGCAAAGGATCAGGACCATTCTGGTAGCCTTGCACTCTGCTTCACCTGATCTTCCACACCAGCCAAGGTATGTTTGCTTACTCATGAGTAAACTTCACTGTGAGGCTCAGTTTCACTTTCCATAGGGCTCAATACATTAGTCTGCTTGGAGGAAGGGACTTCCTTCTCAGGTGTTTTTGGGAGCTGCATTCATTGGATCAGGACCATTCTGGTGTCATTGGATTCCTCTCAGCCTGCCCTTTCCGATGGACTAAGGCACGTTTGCCTACTCGCAAGTAAAGGCGCAATATGGCTCACTTTCCATAAGGATTCATGCATTTTTTGTTCTCCGGTTTTTTGGCCATAACTTTTGATAGAAAGGAGATATTTCACTCTGGTTTTTTGCATTGCCTTCCGCTTGAAATTCCACATCCAACGGTATACAATATGATGAGGTTACTCCTAAACACCGCGATTTTAGCGCATCACCCCCTGTGCGCGTCACCCCCCCGTGCACGTCACCCCCCCGTGCTTGTCACCCGGTGAAGCCCGCACCCCCCACACCCCTCTAGCGATGCCACTGCTCCTAGTACAGAGAGACATTGTTTCTCTTCCGCGATCGATTTCTGAGTGGCCTAACATGGAGTCTCAATAGCATGATTTTGCCAGTTCACAAGAGCTGGTTACGTTCAATCTGTGTACAGGATTTGGAGTTATCTTTGGATAAATGGTGATCCCTCATCCTTCTTCGCCTATAAACAGGGTCGGCCGTAGACCAAATGGTGCCTCAGGCAAGGAGTGTCTTCAGCACCCCCACCATTTATTCAACTTTTGAATGCCTTATTCTTCATTGTACAGTATTTGTAGTCCCCTTTAATTACTTTAATGCGTGGCCTTCAGGCGTGAGCTGTCCCAGTCATATAAAGCGATGAATTTGCATGCTCAGGCCTGTAAATTTGTATTTATTTATGCTTGTAGAAGCAGATAAATACAAATTTGTTTGCTTTAAGCTAACAGATGCTTTAAAATTTTAAGAGTAATGGAAGTGCCTGGCACTTCCCAAGCCCAGCACCCAAGGTGGTCTCTTGCTCCTAAATCTGACCTTGCCTATGAGGAATATGTTAAGGTTATGTTAAGGTGCCCTCCAAAACTTATTGCTGAGCCCCCGAGAACACCACTGATTACTTGTTGAGCTGCCCTATTTGTATGATTTTTCTTAAGGCAATGACATTAGTTAGAAAAGCTTCTTGCTGACACTACTTTTGGGGCCAGATCAACAAAAAATGAAATTTCTGTTAGCAATAACAGATGCATAACTGAACAAGTGACTTAGGGCACAACCCTAACCCCTTATGTCAGTGCTTTCCAGCACTGGCATAGCAGTGCCAATGAGACAGGTGCTGCTTCCTGCAGTTGGGTGTCACTCACGGAGGCCTCCTCAGAGTAAGGGAATGTTTGTTCCCTTACCTTGGAGCTGCATTGCCCTTATGTCAGTGCTGGAAAGCACTGACATAAGGGGTTAGGATTACGCCCTTAAATTGCTTTTGCAATGGAGCAGCTGTACCAAAGTTTATACACATACACACACTGGAACCTGGGTGGTGCCAGATTATAAAATATGCTGGACTGTTGGTAAGGGTATGTGTACATATGTGTGCTTGTTTTTGTGTATGTACATACACACATTACACACACACAACACCTATCATGCATGCTGCCCTGGCCCTCTCTCTTCCTGCCCTCTTGATCTAGCATGTATGTCACTATAGTGATGGGGTTGCTATTTACAATGCTCCAAGCTGTCCAGTTTGTCCCCATGTGGCTTCCATAGCTACCTGCATCTGCATAGGGGCCAGTGAGTTTGGGAGTCTGGTCTCAAGCTGAAAGCACTTTGAGCAAGATTTTGATAGCTGAGCCATAGGGAGGGCTGAATCATCATCACATGCCGGACATTTAGAATTATACTGTATGTAGCGCTTCCATTTTATGCATAAGACCCACACTGAAAACTGAAGTTGCCATATAGGATAAGACAGAGCCACTGAGGGGAATTTTATCAGGGGGTACAAAGTTTCTTTTGGGCCCCATCCCTTCAAATATAAGTTTTGGCCTAATCCTATCCAATTGGGCACCGAGGCAGCTGCAGTACAGCCCCGAGTTCCCCAGTGCAGGATGCAGCGCGTGCCCCATTAGCACAGCTGCATCAGCCCTAGAAAGTTGGATAGGACTAGGTCCTCAGTTGCCCAGGCCCTCTTTTTTGGCTCCCTTTCTTTTGACCCCAGGCCCAGGTACAATGTACCCCCCTGAACCCACCTTCTCAGAAGCCCTTAGTTAAGAGGGTTATGATGACCAGTGGGCATTGGTGATGTCTTCCAACTCTATTAAAATGTTGCAACTTTGCAATGTTGTATTCATGGTAATACTATTGTTGCAATAAGTCCTTTGATTTAATTTGTTCCCTGAAATGAGTGTATTCAATTTGCAAATCTTCACGGGTGTTTATCCATGTACTTGATCATGGCTGCTGTGCCGTCCTTATGCTGTTTTCAAAATGTGTAAAGGTTGTAAAGAGAGAAGATTCTCATACATGCACATTAAACAGATTCCAAAGACTGCGTTTTCCAACTACATTCAGACTCTGGCTATTTGGAAGCATGGCGTTGATGGTGACCTTTGGCAAACTTCTTTTTTCCTGAACGACTGTGATGAGGATAATTAAAGGCTACATTGCATGCCAAAACAGAGAATCTGACTGATCTTATATCAGAAGTTTCTTTGTTGAGTCATGGGGATTGGGGGAAATGCTGCATGCTATTTGACTATAGGATGTGTCATTTGCCTGTCTTTGATGTAAGCCATCAAGCACCACAAGTACTTTATTAGCCATCTGCTTTATTTCCGCTAGTATCTTTAAAAGAGAGGAAGATGTACATTGAAAGTGGGGTGGAAAGGAAATCTTATTAGAAGTTTAGAATGGGTTTTTTCTTCAACATACACTGTGTCTTCCCAACAAATCTTTAAGGCATCTTACAATCAGTCCTATTTTTTTTTAATCTTCAAAATGCCCCTGCCAGATAGACGAGGCTTAGAGAAATGGTCGCCAAACTTTCAGAGGTCATGGTGCCCTGTAGCTTCTTCAGCCAGGCACTTACATCTTGGATCTTGCAAAATTTTGCAAGATCCAAGATGGCAATGCCCAAATCTCACAAGATTTCACGAGATCCAAGGAGGTAGCACCCGGGAAAACAGATAGGAGGGGCCACCGGGGACAACCCACGGCACCCCTGTGAGTGTACTGCAATACCCTAAGGCAGCCATTTTCAGCCACTGTGCCATGGCACACTGGTGTGCTGTGGATGGTCTGCAGGTGTGCCAGGGAGTTTGGGGGAGGATCATTTGTTAGTAGGGCCACTGGGGGATGCGAGCCCCTGCTGACAGTGTGGTGTACCTTGTCAATTGTCAAAAAAACTGATGGTGTGCCTTGACCATTTTAGTGCCTTATCAGTGTGCCGTGAGTTGAAAAAGGTTGAAAATCACTGCCCTAAGGCATTGCGATACACACTTTGGGATTCCTTGGCTTGGAGCGATTTGGCCAAGCCCACAAGGAAGCTGCCTTTCTTAAAGAGGGAACTAAGCCTGTGGATCCTACACCTAAGACTACCGCCCTTGCCATTACACTACCCTGGTTCTACAAGAAGAAATACACTATGAAATTGGCCCTTATTGGAAATATTCTGAATTGAGAAGGAATCCAATCGAGCTCCAGGAGAGTTTATTACTGGCTATGCTGACTGTGCTGTCTCATCTCTCTCTCTTTTCTGCAACTAGGTAAAAAGGAAATGACACAACCAACATTTAGTTTATTTGCTTAAAGTCTGGAGTTATGCAACAGGCACACACTGTGGGGCAGGGGGAGTTTGTTTGATTTTCCTTCTTGTGCCAGAATGTCTTGAACCAGCCTCTTCTGTGTTGTTTTACCTCGCACCCCGCAACTTCAGGATGCAGTAGTCATGTGCTTGCGAGAAGCAAGTGACCATGTTCCAGGGTGGCAGAGTACATTTCTTTGCTTCATTAGCACCTGCTACAGCATTGCCATATGGGACAAATGCCCCACTTGCCCGTAGGAAAGATAACCCCTTGTAGGCTGTGAGCAGCCATTTCCTGCAACTTGTTCAATGGAATCGAGACTGACTTACAACTCCAGAAGAATTGTTCTTCATCTAAAACTGAGACTATGTTACTAATAAGTCACAGGTCAAACATGGGACATTGGTAAATACTCAGTGGTTTCTGTTTTGTTTTTTTTTAAAGGGAAGCAATAAGTCGGTTGTGTGAAGCAGTGCCAGGAACGCATGGAGCCGTAAAAAAGCGGAAGGTAAATAGGAGACACTTGGTGGGTTTGTATCTCTTTTTGTGTTGCTCTTCCTTCACTGATCAGTGGGAAGAACCAGATTAGTCTGTTCTTAGTCTGGTCTACAGGGTCTCTCTCTTGGTGGTGAGAGCGCTGGTGCTTTGCATGTTTTGTAATATCTGTTTATTTTTTAAAAATATGACATTTTAGCAGGGAGCGAGAAAATAGACGCACAGGCTAGTTCCAAGGATCATCTAAAGCAACAGCAGTATTTCTGGAGAGGGCGCCTACCAGCCACCTCCTAAAACTTCAATTGCATTGTTTTTCCGTGGCCAGATTCCAACTGTACATCCTCTTATTTTCAGCTACAGTATTTAGTTCAGTATTACCTAACTGAGCAGGTGGAACTTTGAATAGCTGCTGTCATAAGAACATAAGAACAGCCCCACTTGATCAGGCCATAGGCCCATCTAGTCCAGCTTCCTGTATCTCACAGCGGCCCACCAAATGCCCCAGGGAGCACACCAGATAACAAGAGACCTCATCCTGGTGCCCTCCCTTGCATCTGGCCTTCTGTCAGCCAAAGGCCAGTTATTTGTATGCCATAGAGTTCAAAAAACAAAAAAAATCTGGAACAACAGCACAATCCTTTGCATATTTACTCAGAAGTAAGTCCCGCTGTGCTCACTGGGGCTTACTACCAAGAAAATAGTGCATGGGAATGCAGCCGGAAAGGGCTATTTTGCATACCATGGTTATAATACAGTATCCTGTTTATGACTGCTTTTCATTAGTTATGTAGGGTGATCCAAGCACTTTGCCAAGGAATGTACATGATCAAGTGGAAATAAATTCTCTTAAGCAATAGTGTTTGCACCTATTTAAATCTATCCAGTATTTGGGAAGCAGCCACAAGCAATGCTGAAGTGGCATTTACCATAGCTTATATTCTTTGACAGCCATCCCCACAGAATTAAGATAATTGATTATACCACACTTTTCAGACATATTTCTTCTTGGGATCATCTTCATCTGGGGACATCCAAGACTTGACCTTTCCTGCATCTGTTGGAGTATCTCCGGGTGTCTCCATTACAGCCAAATATGTCACCCCACAAATCAGGCTGGTCTTGGAAACCCCCACTATTTTCCGCACTTAGGCCTTCCCTGTCTATCCCTGGGTCCCAGTGAGCGCCAGCATTATTGCCTTTTGGAAGCAAAGTAATTTTGCATCATCCAAATGATCATACATTTGAAATATGTAAGATACCTCCATTTACATCCATAGTTGTTTCCAGTTCATTAATTGCTACCATGCCTGTTTTTCAGGTGTAGGTGTAAAAGCCTGCACAGTTCATCTAACAGTGTTTGGTGTACATATTGAATGACCCAGTTGTAGTGAACTTGGTTTCCTGTTTGCTAATGAAACACTAAGACTAACCAATGGGCATGTTGATCTTCCAGCCTCCAGCTAAATTTCTATCTCCTGTCCTTGGGAAAAGTAACCTTCAGTTTTCTGGCATGAATATAAAATTGACCATCTCAACAACCAGTCTGACTCTAGTGAATGTTGAGACGCTGCAGGTAAGCTGTTTCACCTCCACCCCACCCCCGTTCTTTGCCTCTGTGCCACATTTATTTTATTCAGTCAGTACAAAGATATTTTGACAAAGACATCCAGTCTCAAGTATTGCTTTGCAAATGTCTGGTTTTGAAATACTCTGGCAAACTTCAGGGTGGAGTTTTATCATCGAATGTGCTTCAGAGCTACCATAGTTAATGGTGTTGCAAATTGTTATTAAGAATATTTAATATATAGAGAGCACTTTGCTACATCTCTAAACTACTTCACACAAATTATGACAACAGACATGCAAGGTTGTTTGGTATTATTGGTACAAAAGGAGAGTACAAATGAACGTTTAATGCTATTCACTGAAGGTCAGACGATTAGATCTTATGTGAGAGTTTCACAATTTTGTCTTTTTTGAAAAGTATCCAGGGGGAGGAGCAATTTGGATTAAGGCTTCAATGCAAGGGGGAAGGACCTAAGTATTTGCCCCTGCAGCACTTCCCCAATTCAGTCTGCCCACAGTCAACCACAGAGGGGGAAAAAAGTATCCTCTGTAGTTAATAGGAGCTTTAGGTTCAATTTAAGTGAATGAATCAGTAAGGGGCAAAGCATTCCATGCCCCAGGCCCTTAATCCAAATCAGGGCTCCAACATCTGCTTTTTGAAAAAGTCATTGGGAGTCCAATCATGGAACTGCCTCATTAAATGGGGTTTTGACTCTGTAGTTGAAGTGAGACTTGAACCAGAGATTTCCTGACTTCCTGCTCATTCTTTCAGTTGCTATGATACACCCTGTATGCCACTGGTGGCCAACCATTTTGCCAAGTGTGGGCCCAATCCTATCCAGTTTTCCAGGGTTGGTGCAGCTGTACCAATGGGACATGTGCTGCATCCTGCAATGGGGTGGGGGACAGTCACAGAGACCTCCTCAAGGTATGGCAACATATGTTCCTTACCTCAGGGCTGCATTGAGGCTGCACTGGTGCTGGAAATTTGGATTGGATTGGGCCCTGTGTCACTAGTCATTTTTTGAAGTAGAATGATCCGGTGCATGATACGGTATTTATTGAAAATATTTTTTATCGCACCCTGCTACTCAATATAGACTGCTATTACAAATCAGTAAAAATGACATAAAAGATAGCAATACAAGGTGAAGAATGAAACAGATGAACAGATGCAGCAATAAAACAGTGTTGTTAAGAATCAGATTAAACAGATCAAAGTTCAGTGTTGTTAAAAGAACAGTATATATGTAGCCCCCTGGGCCATGGATGCTTTAGAGACCAAAACTGTATTGTCTACTAAATAGCAATAATAGAAAAGAGGCAGGTGGAAGTACATGTGAAAGGGGGTATATCTCAGTGGTAGACCACCTTCTTTGAATGCAGAAGGTTTCAGGGTCAATCTCTGACATTTCCAGGTGGGGTTGGAAAACACCCTTGTCTGAAAATCTCAAGTGCCACTGCTAGGCAGCATAAGCTATACCAACCCAGATGTGTCAATGGCCTAATTCAATATAGGGCAACTTTGTATGTCTATGCTGTAACCAGGTCTTCTTGCTCCTGTTCCATTGTGAGCGCAATCCTAACCCCTTATGTCAGTTATTTCCAGCACTGGCATAGCAGTGCCTATGGGACGTGTGCTTCATCCTGCAGTTGAGTGTCATTGATGGAGGCCTCGTTAAAGTAAGGGAATGTTTGTTCCCTTATCTCAGAGCTACATTGCCCTTATGTCAGTGCTGGAAAGCACTGACGTAAAGGGTTGGGATTGTGTCCTGTGCCACTTAATTCAATTGCGCATAACACAAGTTCGCCACCCATGACAGATACGTTATGCTTGTTTCATAAATCAGTTGCAACCTGGTAGTAAGCAATTGCTAAGTGCTAATGTTGAATGATTGTTTCTAAAAGTACAGCACATGGGTGTAATGACTCTGTTCTGATTTCCAGATTATTGCCAACCACCACATGCAGTCTATTTCATTTGCCTCTGGAGGGGATCCTGTGAGTAAAGACTTCTAAATATAAAGAAAATGTTCTAACCTGCCAGTTGTCTTGCTTCACTTATGGCCCATGTTCAAGTTAAATTGCTCTCCATATTTTTTATTCTTCCCGAGAGAAATAGCTCTTAGCTTTTCACATAGATACTCCTAGGTTCAATCACCAGCATCTCTAGTTAAAGGATATCAGGTAGCAAGACTGGGAAAGTGTTTTGCTCACAACCTTGGAGAGCTGTTGGCAATTGAAAAGGTTGATACTGGGCAAGTTGGATCAATCATCTGACTTGGTATAAGACAACTTCCTTGTGCTGTTCACAGATTGATTTAACCAGATAGTGGTGGTGGCAATAGGGTTGGTGAGAGATTGAACAATCAGTAGATATTTAGAGGATTCTCTGTCCATCCTTCTTGAGGTGTGGCAACCGGAACTGGACATGGTTTTCCAAATATTGGCCACATCTAAGACTTGTGGAGGGACATTACAATATTAGCATTCTTGATCCCTTTCCTAGCTACCCCTATCAAGGAATTTTCCTTCTTTACCACCGCCACACACTGGGTTGATATTTTCATTGATCCACAATGACCCAAAGATCTTTTTCTTGGTTCATCGCCAACAGCATAGACTTCATTGGTGTATATGTGAAGTTGCAATTTTTGGCTTCAGTGTACACCATTTAACACTTATTGATCCTGAACTGCATATAGTTGCCCATTCACCGAGCTTGGAGCCATCCTTTTGGAGCACAACACAATTTGCTTTGATTTTTACCACCAAATAGCTTGGTATCAGCATACTTGGCAACTTTGCTGTTTACCCTCAACTCCAGTCATTTCTGAACAAATTGAAAAGCACCAGTCCCAGTACAGATCCTTGATGACTTCTGAAAATGGCCTTTGAAAGATTGAGGCCCTTGCTGCAGGAATGCTTGCAACAGTTCTGAGTGCCTGTGAGGAAGGTGCAGGAGAAGGTATTGTGGCAGCAAGGCGATGTCCTCGCTGCCGCAGTCCCTTCTCCTGCACCCCTTCGGTGCTTTGGGCAGGGAGACACAGTGGGCTGGCTGGCTCTGACCCTGCCTTGGAATCCACTGTTAGAGTGCAGGTTGGTACTCCTAAAGGTGTGGTACGTGGGGCAATGTACCCTCCTGTTCCCCCTTAGCTACACCACTGATTGACCCTCTCAGATAATTCCAGAAGGCAGGACTTAACCATGCTGGCTCTCCTCCAGCAAGGTTTTTTCTGCTTGTTCTCCCTCTTCTTTTTACTATCTAGTCTGCTTTCCTTGAGAGGTAAAAAAGGTCTGCTAGAAAATAGACTGTGCCATTTCAGTATTGCAGAATACCAAGCTGAATTATGGGATAGGGTTTAGTTATTGCAGGCTCAACTTTGTGGTGGCATAAGCTCATTCAGTAAGATTTGTTTCCCTTTTTGTGTGTGTGTTTAGGATACAACAGATTATGTCGCTTATGTTGCAAAAGATCCCGTGAATCAAAGAGGTAGGTACAATAATCACCAGTAAAGCTATATGTATAATGGAATTTCTGCTCATTGGGTAGCCTCTTAGCCTCACCTATCTCACAAGGTTGTTGAGAGGCTAACATTCCATTTTAGAAAAAGGGCAGGCTACAAAGGCAGCCATTAAATACTGTCTATAATACTTTGTGTAGTATGAACAGCTTTGGTCCTGTCATAAGATAGTTGCTCCCAGAGGAAAATTTGAGGTGTTAAGAGCCCAATCCTATACATGTCTACTTGGAAGTAAGTTCCATCATAGTTAGTGGGGCTTACTCCCAGGTAAGGGTGGATAGGATTGTAGCCTAGGTGTGGGAAATTGTCAGTTATTGTTTTTCTGGTATTGTTATTATCTGATATGGCGTCTGGCACATGGGTTTCTTGTCTCAAGCAACTTAGGCTGACAAAATAGGACTTACTTCTGAGTAGACCTGGTTAGGATTGTGCCCTAAAGCTCTTGGCTGGTTCTAAGTGGATGAGGTCCTGGTTCTGGATTGATGAGGATGAACCTGAAACTTTCAGGCAATGCGGTAAGGCCACACCTGGAGTATTGTGTCCAGTTCTGGTTGCTGCATCTCAAAATGGATATAGAGGAAATCAAAAAGGTGCAAAAGAGGGCAACTAAGATGGGCTGGGCTGGGCTGGGCTGGGCTGGGGCTCCTTCCTTATGAGGAAAGGCTACAGCGTTTGGGCCTCTTCAGCCTAGAAAAGAGGCGCCTGAGGGGGGGACATGATTGAGACATACAAAATTATGCAGGGGATGGACAGAGTGGATAGAGAGATGCTCTTTACACTCTCACATAACACCAGAACCAGGGGACATCCACTAAAATTGAGTGTTGGGAGAGTTAGGACAGACAAAAGAAAATGTTTCTTTACTCAGCATGTGGTTGGTCTGTGGAACTCCTTGCCTCAGGATGTGGTGACGGCACCTGGCCTGAATGCCTTTAAAAGGGGATTGGACAAGTTTCTGGAGGAAAAATCCATTACGATGTGTAATGGAGGAAAAATCCATTACAAAAGCCACGATGTGTATGTGCAACCTCCTGATTTTAGAAATGGGCTATGTCAGATGCAAGGGAGGGCACCAGGATGAGGTCTCTTGTTATCTGGTGTGCTCCCTGGGGCATTTGGTGGGGCCGCTGTGAGATACAGGAAGCTGGACTAGATGGGCCTATGACCTGATCCAGTGGGGCTGTTCTTATGTTCTTATGCATGTGCTCCAGCACTGAGCTATGGCCACTCTCTTGAAACCTCCCTGTATAGTGCAGGGATGGGAGTCTTTAAAGTACATGGCATACATTCACTCAACCCTAATCCCTGCCTCCAGTATCCAATAAGATGGTAAGGGCTCAGGGTGGTCAAGTCTCTCCTTCCAGTGCAGCAGTTTCCTTTATTCTGTTCAGCTAATGCTCTCAACTTTCCATAGTTCCTGGAGACCACTGAACCACTGGGCATGTGCAGTCCTCATCAGGCTGGAATATTTTTCTCTAAATTTACAAATTTTTATGTGTACACCCACACATTTGTAAATTAAAAGAAATATTGCTATTTCTGTTGCTTGAGTCAGCCTGGAATAGTAGAGCTGTTCAGAGCTCACAGGATGCGGGCGTGGGGGGGGGGCGGAGGAAGAAAGACACTTTTTTTTCTTTCCCATGCTCCTATAATCTTATCTGATTGTACTATACAGCAATAACTGGCTCAGGGCCCAATCCTATTCAACTTTCCAGCACCAGTGCAGGGAATTAATGTTTCCATACCTTGACTGGTTGTGCGTCAACCAGTGCGGCCCGCACCCCCGCACTCCCCTAACTATGCCACTGTCTATGAGTCCAGAAACTGTTGCTAATTTTCCCCACGCTACCCCAAATACTCTGCTTCCATTAGCTAGAATAACTCTCAATCACATCCAGGACAAATAGCACTGTAGTGAAATAGCGCTAAAGGAAGAGGTGTTATGGGAGGGATTACTGCAGTGGTTCTCAAACTGTGCGCTGTGAGGGAGTTGTAGCAAACTCACAGCAGTGCCATGGGATATCCCTGATGACCTCTTCTTCCTGGCTTTCCAAGGTGCTGTCATCTTGAATTGTGTGAAATCTTGCACGATCCCATCATAGTCAGTGGGGCTTACTCCCAGGAAAGGGTGGATATTGCATGATCCAAGATGTGGCACTTGGGAGAGTCAGGAGGAAGAGGCCTCCACGATAGAAGGGTGCCATGACCATGGTAAGTTTAGGAACTGCTGGATTACTGTATAGCAGAGCTTGAAGTGTTGAAAGTGTTGATTCAGCCATGTGCAGCTGTTCTCAAGAACATGAATGATTAGTAAAGCACACATTTCTGTGATTTTTTTTCACTCATAATGATGTATTTGGCTGTACACAGGTAGAAAAAAATAGTCGTATGAGAAGCAACCTTGAGGCCATTGGCAAATGGGAAAGCCAAGAACAAACAAGAAATCTGTAGTTTTGATCTTTGATAGCCTGCTATTATGTGCTAGAATAGTATCAGAGTGCCCTCTGCTGGCTAAGCTAGGGAGTGTGGCTTGCAATGAATGACTCCAGTTAAAGCTCAGTTTGGTGCTCTGCAAATACTGTACCAAAATGCTGAGTTCTTGTTCTTCGTGTCAGGGTTGGCCTAACAATGAGATCAATTGAAGTGGCTGTTCCAAGTGGGGAGGGGGAAGCAAAGCAGGGCTGCCCTGATAAGGGCTGCCCTGTTCCCTGCATCTGCCCTCTGCCCCCTCCAGTCTGCTGCCCACCAAGCTGCTTCAATTGGCTCTCCAGTCCTCTTCTCGCTTACTGCAAAGATCGGGGTAGTGGCAGCCCACCTCTTCCTCTAGCACTGCAGGAGGAACGGGGGGGGGGGGGAAGCTACTGCTGCTGCTGTTGCCATCACCTCGCCTTTCTCCTTACCTACTCAGCTGCTTCGGAAAGCAGGGCAAGGACAGGCAATCTGGAGCTTGCCCCCTTAGTTTCACCTCCGGCCCCACTTCCTACCTTTGTGCCATCCTGTTTATTTCAAACAGAATGGTGCAGGGGCAGCTCTGTAGCTGAAGTTAAGGGGGGCTGGGGGGCACCCCTGGATTGCCATGCTCTGCCACACTTCTTCTCTCTTTGCTCATCTGTTTATTTTCCTAAATAGGTGGGTGGGTGAGGAAGAGACAGAGGAGGATGGAAGAGCAGTTTTTTCCATGGGGAGTGCCAGGGTGTACACTTGTAGGGACTGCTCCTACTTGTTACCATTATTTAGAAAATTTATATATGGGTGGACCCTTTCTATCTGCAGGTTTGGAAACAGTGGATTTGACTCAGCAGGGGTTCCAAACCCATATAGGGCCCCACCTGACCTCCTGGATGTGACTGAAAGAACCTGGAGGTGTTGGAAAGGCACTTTCCATTTTTGAGGGGTGCTTTCTGAGGCCCAGAGAGGCCGCATGCAACTTGAAGTCCTCTGTGGCCTGGACCTGCAGATTTCTTTATCTGTGGGTTTCGGTATCTGCAGGGGGTGCTGGAAAGAATAATGAGAGGCAGCTGTACCAATTTACAGCAAATAGTTCTCAAAATAGTTTACACAGCATAACGAATGAGAAAATTGCTTCCTATCCTAAAGAGGTTCAGAATCTGAAAAGAAAACTGAGGTTGCCACAACTAAATCTTATCCCATAATTCTATTTTTTTAATGCAATTCTAAACCTGGGAGTGTCACTGAATACTTCTGAGTAAACATATATAGGTTTGTGCTAGTAGTCACTTTTCCCAGACTAGTTATATATAGTTATATATATATTTACACACACTTTTCCCAGACCAGTATAGTTATATATATTTCAAGATCATCACTGTATGACAAGGAACAGAGTTCTTGTTTATTTGTTTATTACTCCCCTCTTGCATTGTTGTAAGTTACTGATCTTACAGTGTAATCCTGTATCCTGAGTGTATCTACTCAGAAATAAGTTCTGTTGTGTTCAATGGGGCTTACTCCCAGGAACGTGTGTGTAAGATTGCAGCCTTAATCATTATCAGTGAGAGGGCTAAATTGTTTTGATAGCTACGATAGCTTTTGGAATATATATGAACCAGCCGTCTAATGTGAGTTGAACTAGAAAATGCTGGAAGTAGATGGTGTAGTCCGTGCCTAATTCTTTCCAACTTCGTATTCTCTCTTCTTGTTTTTATTCAGTGGGGCTTGTACCTGCAGTGTACGTCTTGATTATTGGGACTGTTACACTGTATAATGTATGAAACCCATTCCTTTGTTTTCAACAATTATTTCCCATTCTTTTTAGCGTGCCACATATTGGAATGCCCCAGTGGAATTGCCCAGGAAGTCATAAATACCATTGGACAAGCTTTTGAACTCCGGTTCAAACAGTATTTGAAGAACCCTTCTGCTTTGATTGCTTCCAATGAAAGGTCAGCATGGTGTTTTCAAATACTCTGAACACAGCTTTCTGTAGTCCTATATGACCTAATATACTTTCTCTTCATTCAGAGTGCGATACCATTCAGAGCGCGGTACCATAGTCTTTCGAGACTGAAGGTTGCCAGCATGACTCTCTCTCTTTGCTCCAGACTTCATCACTGTCCCTGAAACCTACTTCCCAACTTGTGTTTCACTCTTTTACTTAGTCCTTCTTCTCCTGGGAATTGTTTCTATTGTCAAACTGCTCTCGCTGTTAAGACATTTCTCCTAGTGGTTCAACCAAAACCTGCCCTCCTATAACTTAAGTCCATCTTGTAATGCCCTCTGGGGCAGCAGAAAACTTATCTTTGTTCTCTTCTGTGTGATGGCCCATGAGTTATTTGAAAAACCCAATCATGTTGCTTACCCACCTATTCTGTGCCCTGGTCTTCTCCTTCCCCAGGTGAAACATACTCAGGTCCAACATAGGGGTTGTATTCTAGACCCCTGAACATCTTTGTCTTCCTCTGCACTCATTTCAGTTTGCCTACATCTTTCTCAACATGAGGCACTGAGAAACTGCTAGGCTCAGTAACTAGACAATACTCAGCTAATTGGAACAGTGGTCTGACTCTGTACAAGTCAGTGCCATATTTTAATATGTTGATTGCTATATCCCATTGCTCAGTACATGGAGTTGAACAGATGGAAGATGTCTTCCATATATGGCTGTATAAATGTGTGGCCTGCTCTCTAGCTACTATGAATCACATAATTAAATTCTTGAGTAATACACCATAACCAGACTGCTTGATCTGTATCTCTTTTCTTGTTCCTCTTATCAAATTATGTTTTTGTTATAAATGGAAAAAGTTAGATTCAGCAAAAGCTTTTATTTTATTTTTGTAAGAGATACAGCGACAAGGGGAAAAAGAACTATATTTTTGTGGATTTGCTTGCTGCAAGTGGAATCCATTAATACTTTGCAACAAATGTCCACAACTAGTAGGAGTGAGGTAGAACTTGAACCTAGGCTCAGTACAGGGGCTTTCTTGGGGGGTGCATAGCCCCCCCAAACTGTTGTGCCAGTGGGAAAGGGTGTCTGCTGGAATAGCGAGCAGCCCAAGCTTGGCCTTGAACCCAGGTCCACCCAGCAGGTAGATCTGGGCTGTAAAGTCCTGGCGGGAGCCCAGGTCTACCCACCTAGCAAACCTCGACCATGGTAACCAGTTCAACCAGTAGCCCAGGTCTACCAACCTAGAAGAGGTGGCTCCAAAGGGCAGTCAGAATGGGAGCCGAGGCTTATGTGGCAGGTAGATCTGGGCTCCAAGTCCTGGTAGGAGCCCAGGTCTACCCACCTAGCAAACCTTGGCCATGGAGGCCAAAGTTCAACTGGGATCCCAGGTCTGCCTGCTGGCTTGACCTGGACTCTGAAGTTAAGGTAGTGCTCATGGTTCCTCCCTGAACACTGGATTCGCTCCTGGCTCAATAAGGCATAGCCCCAAAATTAGTTTTCAGTGCCTACCTAGCAGATTTAAGAGTTAATGGTAACAAGAATGGTCATATGCAACGTACATTTATGTTAACACAGAGCAATCAAAGCTATTCTCCCACATCTGTGAATTCCAGGACAGATTATGTAGCTTCCATCTTTCTTTTAATGAATTAACCACTATCTGGTGATATACTAATTTTTAGTTTCCCATTCCAGTCTGAAGAGAGTGCCCTTTGGGTGGCTTATGGGAGGTGCTATGGATCACCTGCTTCCATGCATCTAGGAGAACATTTAAAGGGTGCCAAACTACTTATGATCTACTTGGAGCATGCAATCACAAGCTCCAGGCAATGATATTAAAATTTCCAACATTCACAGGTGGTCACAACATGCCAAATACCAATCTCCATGCAAGTGTCTTGTTTACTCCACTGGCTTTGTACCCCACTCTGAAGAGCGATATTCTCATTTACGGTAAATTAATATAGTGTGTGTTGGTTAATTTTATACAGGGAGGTGGTGAATTTGGCTGAATCCACATGGAATATTCAGGACAAAGAGGACCATGAATACTATAATGAAATCCCAGGGAAAGAGCCTCCTGCAGGTGGACTGTTAGATGCCCGGCTGAAGGTGCCCACAGAACAACGAACCAATTGCCCCATGCACTGTGAACAGCAATACTGTCCAGTAAGTGTGTTATCTTGGTAAATGGAATGGCTCAACAATCTGCCTTGTGTTGAACATTGTCTGTAAAAGGAGCAGGTTTTACAATGGCTTAAATAACTAGAGCTACAAGCCTGAGTCATAAGATCAAATGCACGGGTCATTTATTTCTGTATTAAAGGTCCAACAGAGGCTAGCCAGATGTTTCTGGAAAACTCACAAGCAGGGCATGAAAGCAATTGTCATTGCTTTATTGTTTAACTCCAATACTGAGAGGTATGCTGAACACGGTAGTTGCAGAGTCACCTGTACATTTGCAGAGTTATCTGTACGTTGCTGTCCCATCACTTGGGAATCTGGAGGTGAATAAAGGAACCACAACTGAGAAAATACATTTAGCTAGGGAAAAAGTCTAGCTAGTCTGTGTTAAGATTTGCTTTTATTTGCCTCTAATATCAGGATTCCCCCCTTTTTTCCTAAATATGTGCCTGCTTGTCCTAATTTTCCCTTTTACTCATTATTTCCTCTTAATAAACTACATTTATTTTTGAAAACTCACTAGCCTGTTTCAATCATACCAGACCAGAAAGCTACTGCCTGTCATTTTCTAATAGAGATCTTGTGACTGTTGCCACAACATTGTTCAGGTGTTGAGGAGCTGGATTCGGTCAGATTAACTGGCTCCTGGCTATTTTTTTTATTACCCAGCATGCATGCTAGATTACCCTTCCTGCCAGATGGAAGGGTGCCCCTCTCTTTTGTTTTTGTCCTCCCTGGTGGTAGCAGCTACCTTTCTGTGATTGCTGAGTCTCTGACAAGCATCCCAGAAGGTACTTGAAGGCGCATGGGAAGGTCAGGAGCATGGGCTCTTGCAGCTTTTTTATAATTTTCTCTTTGGTTGTCTGTATGAACTTGGCTTCCTCTGTGTATGGCTGTCACATGGTTGCTTTTTCTGATTTTAAATGATTTTATTGTGTTCCTTTGTGTGTATTTTAATCTGAATGTTGTAGGACACCATGAGTCTGTCTGAGTGGGGTGGGGTGGGGGTGGTTAGTTTTTTAGACAGACAGACAGACAGACAGACAGACAGACAGACAGACAGACAGACAGACAGACATTTCTTTTTGCCATAAGCACACCTCTGAGGATTAATGACTGATAATTTATTAAGACAAATGGCTCAATATTGGGGAAAAAAAAATGAGTTTCAGCTTGACCTGTCTGGATACGATTTGCAATTAACACCCTGCCTGGTTTGTTTGTGCCTCTTTCAGCCTGGGAGTCCAAAATCTATCAATATTTATGAAAACTGCCCAGAGGAGTGCAAGGCTGCAGGTAAGTACCCTGGGTTTTCCTAAGAGCAAATTCACCCATAATCCCCTTGCTGAAACAATGTGTGGAATCAAGACCCACACTGCATGTAGTCCAACTTGCTTGCCTCTTCTTCTTTTGCCCCAGTAGCCAATAATATTTGGCATTTTTGAGTGAATACAGCACTTTTTGATATATTGTCTTGATGTAATCCTTGCAGGATACCCCGCAGGCTAGAAATTGTGCTGAAAATATTAGTTTGGCCCATTTTCCCCCCTTCCTGTCTTGATAGGATATATATGGGGAAAGTCGGTGTTTTACATTTGACTTAATTCTTCTAATAAAATGAAGGAGACGTGTCTGTTGCCATTAATTGCAGATCACTGTAGCAAACAAGGGCAGACAGCAAAGAAAGACATTCCGTTGCTGAAAAATGCAAGCAAAGCGGATCTTTTTGATGATCCACGATACATCAATACCCAGAGTTTACAACCCACACCTTGTACTACCAGAAACTTCTCATCAGTACAGATCTGTGGAAGCCCGTTACATCATTCAAGTATGTTCATATATCAACAGTAGATTTCTCAGGGCTTTGAAATAAAGGTCTGCCAAAGTAATTTAGGACAATAAGGACCAGTTCTAGCCATGAACCTCAAGATGGGCAATGCCAAATTTAGAAAGAATGAAGTGGGTGAATGCTGAAGAAGGTTGAATCTGGTGGGCTTTGGCCTGATCTACAAGGCACTGGGCAAGCAGGCAAAACTGTGGCATTAAGCTGCTGTGCAACACATAGGATTGTAACCCTAATGGGGAGCCATGGCCAATGGCCCAGTAGGTCAAGGGAGCTGCCAGTTGAAAAAGTTTGGGAACCACTGATTTAGAGCATGGCATTACTGTTTGTTTTCTGCATATTGGACCCACCAGTTTTTATGCACATTATAATGCAGATCTATATATTTTCTTTTGATTCATTTCAGAATCATTGGACACTCTTGATCAGAACCTTTCCAGCAACATGGAAGGTCCAAGAGGTGTTGCAGGCATAAAGCAGCAACTGTGGAATGAAGAATGTTTCCATGGAAAGTTAACCAGGAAAGCAGCCGAGAACCTCCTAGTGAACGATGGAGATTTTTTGGTGCGGGAAAGTGCAACGTCACCTGGCCAATATGTTCTGAGTGGGTTGCAAGGAGGACAAGCAAAACATCTGTTGTTGGTGGATCCTGAAGGCAAGGTAGGAGCAATCAACTAATGGGAAACAGATGATAACTTTGTTTGAGAAAGGAAAAGTAATAACCCATGAACTGATGCTACCAAAACTGAAATTGTAGAGACATAGCGCCCCCTAACGTGTGCAGTGAATAGGGTTAATGAGAATTACAGGAGATTTTACAGGCAGAAGAGGATATAAAGGAGTTCAATCTGAACATTTAGGTTAGATAAAGACAGCCTCAAACAAAAGTACAGTTTGTGCATCAGAGCTACAATTTCCCTGGCATCCATCCATCCATCTCTCTCTCTCTCTCTCTCTCCCCCCCCCCCGAATGGTTATCCACTCAAAGCATTTGTTTGGCACTGTTTAAAATACAAATGCAAGGTTCTTACACTGCTGTTTTTGCACATTGAAGTTGTGGAGAAGGGGGCTGGGCTGACCCACCTGCCAGTCATGATGAAACAGTCACCTTAGGTGGCAGGCGGGAAAGCTGATGAACTGAGGAGGGGTACCCCATGCCTGCTCACTATCTCCACCAACTATCCATCCAACCTCTGCTGGACCAGATGCTTCCTTTCCTGCCCCCCCCAAACCTCTGGGGAACAATTAGGAAGAGGAGGTGGCTGTTGCTGATCTCTACAGACTCTCCAACTGGCAGGAGCAGCTGCTGCTACCACTCCTTCCCTTTCCTGATAGTTCTTCTGTTTCTTGGGTGGCAACCACGATCCCTTCCCCTTCCTGATAATTCTCCAGAGTCTGCAACTGGGAAGAGGAAGGGATGGTGGTGGTTGTTCCTGCCAACCAGGAACTGGTTAACTATTTGGCTATTACTGCTGTCTTTACTGCCCCTTCCTGATAATTCCCCAGAGCTTGGGGAATGATTGGGAAGAGAGTGTTTGCACGCACGCACGCACCCCTCTACGCACGCACGCACACACGCACCTGAGTGGCAGGTAGAATCATTCATCAGGTGCTGCGGACTTGGGCTAGCCAAGATAGTGGGGCTTTGACTCAGATACAGAGACTGGCCAATCAGTGCTGTGCAATCCAACTGCTACTTAAATGGAAACACAGGCTTCTCCTGAATCTGATCCAGGATCATGTACTAAGTGTTTCATAAATAGAAACTTCTCTTGTTTTTAAACTTGACCACTGTCTGATTCTTTTCTGTGAATAATCTGCCTGGCTGGATTAGTTTGCAGAGCTACTATATTGTACCAGCTCACAAACAATAGTTGAAAATTAATGAGGTTTATTAATTTTTTGCTGCCTTTTCTAGGTGAGAACCAAAGATCATGTATTTGACAGTGTGGGTCATCTTATTCGCTACCACATGGAAAACAAACTGCCAATCATCTCCTCTGGAAGTGAATTAAATCTGAACCAGCCAGTGAGGAAAGGGACTGGGCATCTGCAATAGAACAAATAATGCTATTGGTTCACATCATCCACTAGACAGTTCCTTTGGGTTTTTCCCCCCCAAAAAAACTCCAGTGACTACCTTGAAATTCTTGGTTGCTTTGAAGTCAACTCCACAAAAGAATAGACTGCACCTTGAGATGCTATTACAGAAGATTTCTTTTTGCGTGTGTGTACATAGGCCAATATGTTTATCTACTTGCATCTATACAGTTCCATCTACACAGTACATAATTATACTTTAGCAAAATGAAACTCTGGAGAGAAAGATATTGGGGAGAGATCATGCACCTGAGTCACTTATAAGGGTTTTTGGAATTGGTAAAAATGAAAAAGCACAATCACACCTTCAGAAGTAAAAGCAAAACCGATTTGAAGAAACTGCTGGGATGTTAGTATGTGCCTTGAGAAATATTTATATTGGACTCTTTTTTGAGATAAATTAATTTGTGTAGGTCTTAAAAATGATTGCCAAAAAGGAAAAAAAAGAACCCCCAAGTCAATTTCAGTGGAACATTTTTTTTAAGCTTACACCATGATGTTGTTTGATGGCCATGCTCCATGAACTCACTTGAACTCCACTGAATTCCATGAACTCACTTGCCCATGAGTGACTCTTATCAATTGTAGTGAAACATATTATGGAGAAAGTATGATTAGGAAATGACCAGCGTTTAAAAGAATTCCATACGAATCTCAGCTCACTCTCATCCCCGCCAGATTCATTCGTTATATTTTAGTATAATATATAATTTTTTTTCTACTTACAGGTTGTTTGTTTATGATGGTACGACATTAGCAAAATTTAAACATGTAAATATAATTTTGAAACTGAAGTTGATGAAAAGTTAAATTTAGGGTTGCCACCTTTTAAAGGCTTTTAAAAATTTTAATTAAAAAATATGTATAACAAATACAAAAGACAAACTTAGAAGATGGGAAAAATAGAGGAAAAATAGAGAGAAAACAATTTTCTTCCAAGGTATGGTTCGTTAAATCATGTTCTAATAGAAAACTGAAATTCTATACATACATACATTCTATACATACATACATACAAAAAAAAAAAAAATAACACTGGATAAGAAAAATTAGTTAACAAGTGGGATCACTGTTTACACTAAGAAAGTTCTTCCCTCCAAAGCTGTTGCAGCAGCCAACAGTGATGTATGATCACTTCATAAAATCAGTATTGCTTTGAGGCGCCGAGGTTGTCTTCTCTGCCTTTAACAGCAGCCTGACATGGATTTGACAAAGCTTTTACTGGCAAGCTGAACTGATGGATAAAGCTTCATCTGCAAAATTTCTCCATGTTGGGCTGTTATGAAAGGAGTAGAGAAGCAAACAGGAGCACTCTTAACCAAAAAATGTTGGCAATCTGAATTTTTTAGAGCCTCAAGACATGATGTACTAACATTGCCAATCAGGTGTGTTTCTGGGGTTGTGGTGCCCTGGGGCCATCCCTTGATGTGCTGCCCCTGTGGGAGGCATCTAAAAAACACTTCTGGTTTTTTTGTTGGGGGAGGGGAAACGTGCCTCCAAGTGTCTCAGAACATCCTCCAGATGCAGGGAAACCCATTACACATTATTTTGCCAGGGAACCATTTGAAACAAACCATCTCTTTTAAACTTTTTTTTTTTGGTATGGTGTATATTTTTACTGGCCCCTTTATGTGTGGTTTTTTTCTTTTTTGAGCTGTTGGTTTTATTTGTTCCTAAGCAGCAAAAACATGTTTTATAAATAAACATTAATGCTGCATTGTCAGTATGAAATATTCTGTAAATTAATGTAATTCTGGAACGATTCTATAATTTATGTACGATGAAAGGCAGTAGTGTGTTTTGATTTAGTAGAAGACTGAAATCTCAAGCACACTTGCTAGGGAGCAGTGTCTTACAATGCAACTTACTTCTAAGTAAACATACTTAGGGCCACACTGCACATGGAACTGGGTAGGGATGGGGGGGAGAGTTTTCTCAGGGTACCTTCCTTTTTATATATTAGCACAATACCGCCAAAATCACATTTACAAAAGCTGAACAAATTGTTGGAGCAATAGACTGTGATTCTCTCCTAGGATTTCCCAGCACTAAATATTTGCAGATCACCAATAATGAATGAGTTTAGCTTTTAAAATCATGAACTTTAAAAATAAATTTTGTCTGTGCAAATGTGTTTCACGTCTTTGGTTTCTGCTTTTTTTCAACAACTTCTTTGTTTAGTGGTTCCCAAACCTTTTAGCACCGGGACCCACTTTTTAGAATTTTAAACTATCGGGACCCACCTGAAGTGATGTGATTAACCTGGAAGTGATGTCATGGCCAGAAGTGACACCATCAATTTAGGCTTCATGCCTAAGCTGCAATCAGCCAAAGGACCCATTACCCAGCTGCTTGTGCTGTTATTTTGCATAACTTGGAATTTAAAACATTGCAACTTGAAAGTAAAAGCAGAACACAGACTTGCGTCCTTTTCCAACCACACAGCCTTCCCCCCTTTCCAGTGTCTCATCTTTCCACCTATTCAGGGCAACACACCATGCCTGTGCTTGTCACATTGCCAAGCTAATATCCTTGCCTGTTTCCGAAGTGTCTTGGGAAATGAGACATCTGTGTCATATTATTTCCAGAGAATGCAACTAGAAGCAATTGAGATATTTGTATAAGGATAATATGAATAAAAAGGAGAAAAACCTTATCTCTGTACGTATTTGGATACCAATTTTGGAGCGCTCTGCATTAGGTCTGCTACCCAGACGATTAAGTCTCATGTCAGCAAAGAAATGGACTATCATACTATCAACATGACTGGCTGTTTAAAGGAAGTTTTTAGTAATTTTGAAAGAAAGAATTAACTTAAAGGAAGTTGACACTTTAAATGCCTCTTACGAGTAGATTAGGATGAAGTCCTATGTGTATTGGATGCCTCTAATTAACTCAATTGAGTTTGGTAAGACCTTTGCTGTTAAATAGAGAGCAGGAAGTTGATGTGCCTCAGAATGGTGGAGTTTTGCCTTTGGATGCTTGATGATGTCTACAGTGATTGTAAGATGAAATATTTTTAATTCATCAAACAACACACATTGTTTTGAAATTTTATGGTTGATATACCCAGAGATTTTAATCATGCGTGCTGAATGAGACATCTTGTTGGAAACTGATCTGTTTGAGGCACACTACTGTATAGTCAGAGTGATGTGGGCCTAATTTGTGTGGCATTAATGGGTGGTAGTGTGACCCTAAGGGCCCAATCCTATCCAACTTTCCAGCACTGATGCAGTTGCAATGCAGCCCCAAGGTAAGGGAACAAACAAGCCCGTACCTTGAAGAGGACTCTGGCTTCTTCTTCACTACAGGACACAGTTAACACCCCATTGGCACGGTTGCATTGGTTCTGGATAGGATTGGGCCCTGAGTCATTGGAGGGAAAGTACTGTAGAATGAAAATGAAATCAAGGGTACAGAGTGAGAGGGCAAGTTGGAATCAAGGAATCGGACTTTCCATGTGTGTGTTCTGTTCCTAACAGTGGAATGTGAAATAAATGAATGTGGTGAAATGAATATGTTCTAGACTGGACCACTAAGTTAATAGGTAGAATAATACAGCCGACATTGGACTGACAAGGTCTACAGTGTGATATGTCACAGTAAGATAAGAAGGTAGTGCTTCATTTTTGATAGGAGTGGTTTGGGAATTGTACTTACCGTAGATACTTGCCTATAAGGTGAGAAATTTTTACTAAAAAATCTGGTGTAGATTGTCTCCTTGTCCCATCTGTAAGTCAGGGCAGTTCACTGCTGCCATGGCAGCCAGAAGCCCAGAAAAGCACCCAGCAGGAAGAGGATGAAGAGCAACTGTTGCCATCTCTAAGTTCTCTACTCCTTCCCTCCAGGCTGTATTAGTGCACAGCATGGGGGGGGGGGGTGGCACACAGTACGTAAGTACCTTGTTAATCTCTTCAAAAACAGGGGTGTGACTCATATTCTCTTCCACCCCCCCCTTCAAGCAGGCTCCAGGGCATCAGTCTCCAGGGTAAGCTGCAGCTTCTCCTCACAAGCAACATTTCTCTCTCTCCCCTTGTGATTGGCTCCAGTCCTTCTCAGCATGGGAGAAACGAAGGAAGCGTGCCGCTTGTGCATTTTATAGGCAGCTTGTGCAGAGACGATTGGAAGAAGCATGCAATAAACATGTGAAAAATACATATGAAATGCACCAAGCCTCTTGTCAGCCCAGACATTGCAGCCTTTGACCTAGAGTCCTTCCTTCCATACTGGAAGTCAAATGGGGACAGCTGTGGTTTTACAATGTGTTAAATTTTATTACTATTTTGCATGTACCTGGCAGTCAATCTACATTCGTAGGTATTATTATCATCCCTATATTGCAAATAGGGGGTTTAAGGCAGAAAAGAATACCTGACAAGCAGCCCAATCCTATGCATATCTACTCCAAAGTCATTGAGTTCAACAGGACTTACTCCCAGGGAAGTTTGCATAGGACTACAGCCTAGCAGCCCAATCCTATGTCTACTCAGATGTAAGTCCCCTTGGAGTCAATGGGGCTTACTCCCAGGAAAGTGTGGATAGGACTGGGGTGTAATTCTCCTCAGGGAAGGGACCTGTCCTCACACTTGGTGTAAAGCACCATGCGCTAAGGGAGGTTGGTTTAAAAAAAAAAAATTAACTTCGGAGGAAATGCACCCAGTAAAAGGGTGACAATTCCCTCTTCTCTTGCAAAAATGCTCTAGTTATGAAATAATTGCCTTTGAGGGTTAACTTGTATGTACCAAGTTGCACTCAACTTCTCTGCAGGATGATTAGAAGTAATAACAGCAAAGGAGGATGAGGCAGCCCAAACTGTAGGGCATTCAAGCAAAATGTACGACATAACAAAATAAAAACGACACACTTGTATATTAAATAAAAGCGTTTAATTTAAACACAAATGAGCACCAAGCTACACTGTGATGCTTCAAAAAAACACTAGGCAACCGAACTCAGTTGTTCAATTTTCCAAACTATTTAACACTTTGAAAGAGCGATTGTGTAATATTTCTCAACCTAAACAGATGACGCTATTTACATATCAGCAATTAGTAGTTTAAAAGATAGCGAATGGATGAATCAGAATTTGGGCAAGTTGGGAATTGCTACTTGACTATACTTTTCTAATGAACCTATCCTCTCTAAAATGTCATGTTGGCTTGCAACATATTTATAGAACTCTGAGCAAGTAAAATGCTTAAAATTGTACTTAACTAGTAACAAACCCTTGACTGAATCCAGATTTGAATTATTCCTCTCATTTGTCCATGGTGGAGAAATTAAGGACAAAACCCTTTTGACATTTGCATTGTGTCCTGGCAATGCAAAAAAATATTCTGCTATTTTCAGTAGTTCTGAATAGCATTCCTCATATTTGCTGTTCTCAAAATACATGACCCACTTATCATTGCATGACTTACTGTCAAGGTCTGTGCTGTTGCGCTCCAGAAAGCAGTTCAAATTACATAACTGATCACAACATTTTGCATCATCAATCATGAACCCCCTTTTATTTAAAAATGTTACACATCTCTCTACATCTTTCATTAAGACCTTTCCATTCAAATCCATCCATTTAAAACAGTGAAAATCTGTAAACGAGGCACACCATTTCTTCAGGTAATCATAGCATTCTCTGTACAAAGAAATTGCCTCCTCCATAAAACAATCTACTTCAGGATCATATCCCTCCTCCCGGGCACATGACAATACTTCTTTAGTTCTAAGGGAAATGAAGGAACTTTCCATCCTGTTCTCTAGCAGGGAAGATACATTTTCTATTGTATTCATTATTTCAACAACTGAATTTCTTTCTTTTTGAATGTCCTTGATATTGTCGTGAAAAACAGACATTAACGAATGTATGTGCCACAAATATGCCTTACTCAATCTGGCTGTAAAAAAATTTTTCAGAATTTTAGGGGGACTAGGCAAAGATAAGAAATAGGACTGCAAAGCTTCATACATCTCAAGTATTCTGTGAATCGCTGGAAACAGAGATAGCCACCTAGTTTTAGTATCGGAAAATAACTGTTTGTAGTTGATGTCAACGAATTCACAATACTCTTTAAGTTGTTCTGTCCTTACCGTATAAATAGAAAAATAATTATACAATTTCATGACTACACACTCCAAATCAATTCCCAAAGTGTCGGCCCCATGTTGAATGGCATTGGAAAGGATATGTGCTGGACAGCCTATACCTACTATATTGTTGTTGACAGACTTCTCTAATTTGGTGAACACACTGTCACCCTCAGATTCTTGAAAGCCCCCAAAATTAGTGTTTGTATGATCACCAGCAAATGCTACACACTTCTCAACTATACCAAGCTGTGTCAGCGTATCACTTACGTGGAATGATATTGTGTCTGAAGTTTCATTGGGGGCTGATCTAAGCTCTACAAGTTTAGTCTGGATACCTCCTAGTTTATAATCAAAAAACTGTATTAAAATTGGGAATATTTTTAGAGATCCATGATTGCGACCATCTGTGCAAACCCCAAAACATGATATCCCTTCTAAGCACTGAATTGCTATGTCAACAGAGTGTGGCCCAAGAACTTGGTTTATTATAGCTTCTGTGCTAGCACAAGACACTTTCTTGGCGATATCAGAGTCGGAGTAAATCTCAGAATTTAGCTTAGGTGTACAATCCATAGACTGATAAGATGAATAGTGGCTAATGGTGTGAAATGCCAAAGCTGCCTCAGCTGCATTTACGGCGTATGTAGATTTTGTTGTTTGATCAAAGAAACTGGATACAAATGCTGCGCTGCTGAAATTCTGGATGCTTTTCTTATGTTTCTGGGACTGGAGATGAACTTCCAAATCTTGGGCCCCTAAACGTGCACACAACAGCAGCAAAAAAAAAAAAAAAAAAAAAAAAAAGATTAAGGGGATTACCCATAAAAACAAATATATACATAAACACACTACATAACACATACACATAGTGTGTGTGTGTATATAGGTGTGTGTGTGTGTGTGTGTGTGTGTGTGTGTATAAATAAATTGAGATCACATGTTTAAAAATAGTAATAAAATGTTTAACCACATTACCTTTATTAGCTACAGAGACATATGTTCCTATAGGACAAATGAGGCACTCAGCTTCATATGGGTTTCTACCACATCGGAATGACTGGTATTTGCTGGCCAATCTGTCACCAAATTGGCATTTACGTTTCGGCATTCTGGGAAGAAAAAAAACAGGTTTTGTTTTTGCTTTTTGTTAAAAAAAACCCCTTTTTAAAAACAAGCTCAGTTTTAACAAGTTCACAGCACCACAAATGCAGCGCTTTCAATGGCATCAGTTCACATATCCCGTTACAGAAAGTGCCAGCTATTTATTTAAATTTATTTAATTCCCTTTCCTTTCAGATCTTTTGGCAAAAGAGCCACTACTTTTTGATGTATCAGAGAATTTACACAGCTTCTAACAAGTAGTTTATCACTTCATCCATCAAGTTCCATGCATTCAGAGTTTACTACACATTTTGTACAAAATGTCAAAGAGGTTAGCAGACACCTGCATGGGTCACAAGAGGAAGTATTCTCATTATATTTATGCAATCATTTCAAAATCCAGACAAATCTGAAATTCAGACATCTTCCCGTTCCAGTCTGGATAAGAGATACTCAACCTGGTAGCAGCAAGATAAAACTGGGCACTTTGAAGATCCCTGCAGCCTCTAGAATGTCTCTGCTGGCTTCCTTGGGCTTCCTTCCTGACCAAAGATCCTCAGTCAGTCATCCTTTATTGGCATAAGCAACAAACACAAACCTAAAATATATAAAACAGCAGAAATGCTTTATTTATTTTTAAATTAACACACAGACATACAAACATATAACATACATTTAGGAGTGCTAAATACCATATACCATTACTCATCAATCATACTATATCTCCTAATCTACTACTCATCTACTTCTGCCTCTTATTAGTTTATCCATTTATTTATATAATATATACTAAATTTTCCCTAATGCCCTGTACTATATTTTCTAAATTTTCACTTTCTATCAAACATAAACTTACTTCAATTACTCATTAATATTAAAACAAAATAATCCAATTACCAAAGTATAAAACAATTCTTATTTTAACATAATATGTATAAACATATAAAACAAATTAACATATAAAACAATTCTTCCATCTACTTCTAACTCTTCTACTCATTTATATATTTCTTCTATCAAATATAATAGATTTCTCCTAATTCCCTATCTTTTCTAAATATTCACTTTTTATCATCTCAACTAGTTAAATTACTCATTAATATCAAATAATAACAACCTAATTTCCAAATTATAATAAAACCAGCAATCTCTTATAATATGTTCTTTACCATTCTTCAATCTAATTCTCCAATCTAATTACATTTTTTTCTTTAACATAATAACCACTTATAAAACAATTCATCCACATGCTAACATTTCCAGCTATTTTTTCTAATTCATTCTAATTCATATATATCAATTTCGTATATATTTATTTTTTAAGTAAATTTAAACCAGTTATTAACTAAATAAAATCCTCCAATTTTCTTTAACCCTCAGGTTTCTTTTTCTTTCTTTCCATTTTTTCTCCTGTAATATCTTTAATAATTTATCTCCATAACAGAATCCAATAAGTCCACACTTTCTTGTATAAGGTATGTTCATTCTTCCAATTAACTGGGATATGTTTTCTTCTTCTTGTTCCAACAAATTTTGTATTTTGTGCACCCGTGTTACTCTGTCCATCTTCTCTATTTGGCTCCGATTCCCTCATACAGTATATGGGGCAATAAGGAAGCGTATGCGGAAAGGTTTCAGTACAACCCTGATTACAGGAGCAGCATCTAGAAGATTAAGTCAATCCCCCAAAACCTTTCAAACAGTACTTCTGAGGGCAGTACATTAAGGGCCCAATCCTATCCAACTTTCCAGCACCGATGCAGCCCCAAGGTAAGAGAACAAACCTTCCCTTAGCTTGAGGCGGCCTCCATGCCTGCCCTCCCACTGCAGGATACAGTGAACACCCAACTGCCATGGGGGCATCAGCGCTGGAATTATTGGATAGGATTGGTCTCTGTATCTAGCCAAGGAAAAAGCACAGCACTGCTCTGGATTTGTCAGGGTGTTAAAATTAGCAGCTATCTGCCCATGTTTAACCACGACCATTAAGTTTAAAGGGAAGCAGATCCTTGTTTGCCATACAGAATACAAATTCTGGAGTTCTATATCTCAGAAACTTTGCTTAATTTCTTGATATGCCTCCTTTCAGGGAAGTACACTCAAGGAATCCACATACAAGTGAATGGCTTCAATCTTCTGTTCAATATAAGTTAACGACTTTGAAGCACGGATCCTTGAGAGCATCTGGTGGAGAAGGCTCCGTGATCCTGAATGATAATGTATTCGGAGCCAGTATCTAACTGTCCTAAGCCATGCTGTTAGTGTTATGAAAGATTTTCACTGTATTTCATGGTCTAGTATTTTTTGCCCAGAGATAATCCTTTCTTCAGGCTCTGCATAAGACATCTGTTTTGAAGATCTGATGTGCCAGATTCTCCAGTGCCATCAAGGGAGTCAGCTTACTGTTTTTGGTTGGTAAATAACATCTGCCTGGCTTAAGGGTGTAGGACAATGTTTCTCAAGGTTTGCCCTCTGCTGTACTACTTCACACAGTCCACCTATTCAAAATACCACCAGAAGGATCTGGCAATGACATAATTGCCAGGTACTTCTGGGTTGGGAGGCTGAGTTGAACCTCCTACCGGCTGTTTGCTATGTTGCATTCCTGGTCTCACTGATGGGCAACAGGAGTCCTAAGTACCACCAGACACCATCCCAAGTACCACTGGTGGTATCTGTACCACTGGCTGAGAAACACTGATGTAGGATAGATTTAGCCTGAGAGAAAAGGTCGATTTGCAAGCTCTGTTTATTTGTCTGCATGGTTTTATGCCTCACATACCTGATTCTTAATCTGTTTAAATTATCTGCATTAAGAGAACATAAATAAAGCTTACCTTTGGGTCTGCTGTCTTCAGTCTGGGTTTCACCAAGGGTTTAAATTGCAGCAGGAAGCTGGGTAATTTCAGCATGAGGCTAAAAGTAGGTCAAAGCAGTGATTAGTATTGAGACAGGAATGAATGCAAGAAATAAAAAGATTCAGGCTCTAATCCTATCCACACTTTCCTGGGAGTAAGCACCATTGTCTATAATAGAACTTACTTCTGAGTAGACATGCCTAGGATTGGGCCCTTAGGCAGCCATCCTAGCCACACTTACCTGGAAGTAAGCTACGTTGACTATCATGGGGCTTACCTCTGAGTAGGCAGGGCTGAGACTGGGCTGTTAGGCCACAATCCTGTCCACACTTTCCTGGGAGTAAGCCCATTGACTATCATGGGGCTTACTCCTGAGTAGACAGGCAGAAGGCGGGGCTCTCCTTCTCCTGCACGTCCACAGAGGCCCAAGGAGCGTGCCAAGGCCTGGCTTCTAGTCCTCCCTCCCACTGCTGGCTCTGTCATCATGTGACTGGCAGGGCCTGCTGCTATTGGGAGCCTAGCAGCCCAATCCCAGGCGTGCCTACTCAGAAGTAACTCCCATTGAGTTCAATGGAACCTACTCCCAAGTAAGAGTGTCTGGGATTGGGGCCTAAACTGGATTGCCAGGCAACAGGAGCCTGAGGTCGCCCCAGAATGCTTTGCGCGGCCTGGGGGGCGCTGAGGGAAGAGGATGGAGGCCGTTGGAGCCCCTCCCCCCACGTGGCGCTAAAATGGAGAGCGCGCGGGGGAGGGGCGAAGTAGGACAGCCTGCTCAACTCACAACAGACCTACGTCTGCAAAGACCCGCCCCGCTCTGCACCCGATTGGCTGTGCCCACCCAAACTATGCATCCGATTGGCTGAGGGCTTTCGGGCGCCAGCCAGTCGCCAGCTCGGCATGCGATTGCCTCCGGACTCCAACTAATTACCATCTCCGCATCCGATTGGCTGAGGGCTTCAGGCAATTGCCGGCCAGATCCCCTTCCCGCCGGCCGTCGGCGCCAGCTTTCAAAAAGAGAACCAGCGCAGCGCAACCAAACTGTCCATGAGGGCGGAACAAAAGCCCCGCCCCCTTTTGCAGGCCTCGAAGGAAGATCTGTTTGCTGTTTGGCTGCTGGCTGTATCAGTCAAGTTCGAGCCGGTTGCCGAAGAGGAAGCGGGTTAGGTTGTCACGTGGAAGGGCGAAGGGATAGTCGTTGAGGGGTGCGCAGCGTCGGGAGTAGGTGAGGCGCCCTGGCCGGGTTGGGGGTTGCGGGTGCTCCCGTGGCCGGAGCTGCGGGGGGTTTCGGTCACCCCAGAGGGAAGGAGGGGGGAAGCTGTTGGTCGTTGCCATGGAAACGGGGCGCATCAGGCCTACTCTTTGCAAGTGCTGGGCGAGGATGTCTCACTCCTCTCCACGCTTACCTGGGAGTAAGTCCCCGTTGGCTATAATGGGACTTACTTCTGAGTAGACACCCACAGGAGGGGGCTCTCAGGCTGCACTGCTCTCCATACTTACCTGGGAGTAAGCCCCATTGGCTATAATGGGACTTACTTCTGAGTAGACCCCCAACAGGAGGGGGCTCTCAGGCTACACTGCTCTGCACACTTACCTGGGAGTAAGCCCAGTTGGCTATAATGGGACTTACTTCTGAGTAGACACACATAGGAGTGGGCTCTAGCACCACAGTGCTAGAGGCATGCTGGGGCATTTGGTGGGCCGCTGTGAGATACAGGAAGCTGGACTGGATGGGCCTATGGCCTGATCCAGTGGGGCTGTTCTTATGTTCTTAGTTTTCCCTAAGCAATCCTACAAGTGCTGCTGCTGTTCCTCACTGCTAGTCCCACTGTATTCAGCGGGGTTCCTTCCCAAGTAAGTTTGTGTAAAGTTTTATTGGTGTGAAAAAGTATGTGATGCTGTTGCAGGCCTCCTGCCCTCAGTTATGATGAAAATGGGGACGTTGCTAGGATGACCAGATACTAAGGCAGGCAGAGCACCTGCTGCTGCTGCCTTTAACCACTGCAGAGAAGAGGGAATCTGGGCAGGGGCAGCTCAACATGGATGGATTAAAAAGCTGCCCCTGCCCAAATTCCCTCTTCTCTACCCTGGTTAAAGGTAGAGGCACTCTTGTCTGCCTCTCTCTGGATCTGGTCACCCTGACCCTGTATCAGAAAAACACACCTGTAACTAGTAAGCTGTATCTGGGGTGACCACACCCAAAGGGGTCAGAGTGCCTCTGCCTTTAGCCATGGAATAGAAGAGGTAATCTGGCAGGTGCAGCTCAAATTGGAAGGGTTTAAAAAGGTGTACCTGCCAAAATTCCTCTTTAAGACATTGGTTAAAAGTATAGGCACTCTGTTCCATTTTGTATCTGGCAACCTGAGGCATTGCTAAAGTTGTGGTGGTTCTTTTAAAAATAGTGTTTTTCTCTTTTGCCCCATTTCTAAACTGGAATTTATTTCTTTAAAATAGGTACATTCCACTTTTCAACAAACAGAAAGTTCACAAAGCAGGTTACATAGTGGAATAAATGAAAAGATGGTTCCCTGTCCCAAAGTGATTCAGAACCCACAAAAAGGAAGGGGGAGGGAACCCAGCCACAGCTTCTGGAAGAAAGATGCTGTGCTAGGAAGAAGAGGAACAATTGCTCTCCCCACACTGTGAAGTAGAAGGGAACGATTTTAAAAGCCTCTTAAAAGCCATTTTAAGCCTTTAAAAGATGCCTCTTTAGGCAAGCACCATGACAAAGCCTCCTGAATGGTCCAGGGCCTAGATGAATTGTTAGAGAGATTAAGAGGGAACAAAAGGGCTCCTGGTAGAGAATTTCAACCTTAGTTTGTTTAACAAAAGGGGGAGGATTGCTGGGGATCCCAGATGGAGGTGCTGGGTACCTTGAGACTCTTGGAGTGAAGTCCCTGGGGGGTTATAGATCCAACCAAGCATCTGGGATGTGGCCCAGAAACTCAGGAAAGGAGGTGGAGTCTGGAGGAACTTGAGATCAGAGTTTCACAGATGGTTCTGAGGACTAACTGCACATACATGGAGGGTCTGCCAGGAGTTGAGGAACAAAATGTTTCCTAACTTGGCACTGAAGCTGTTTTCCTGGAAGGAAACAAAAGAGTTTGACCAGGGAACAGATGGGTTTCTGGGGCATAGCCAAAGTACTGCCTTTGCATGCAGCCCTGAGCTTTGGGCAAAGGCAGGGCTGTGGGCTGATCCTGGGTACAGACAAAGAAATGTAGCTTTTTGGCAGAGGTACCTTGATCTGGTTGTCACACTTCTCAGGTGTTAGCCTTGGCTTGGGATCCAGAGGCTCATTTAACTTTATAGGGTGAAGTCATCAAGATATGTGAGTGCCTAGTCTGAAGCCAGATAGGCAGGAGAAAGAGACCTTGTGCATGAAGTGGCTCTAGGAAAGGGGTTAGTGTTAGTTCTTCTGTGTTCTGTCCTGCTGTGGCTTGACTAGTTTGACTACTAGACTCAAAAATAGCAATCTCTGCTAAGGGAAGGGGGTAGGGGCTTCACAGCAGTACAAATTCTGATGTGAATGGCTGTACCCGGGTTCATTTTTTTTACAGATCAACAATCTTTGTATACGCAGATTATACCATGTGTAAATATACCACATATATTTACAGGATAAATAACTGTATCCTGGTACAAATTAACGATTGTTAATCAGATACTGACTGTCATATGGTAATTGAACTGCATATCAGTCTTTACCTGATGTAATATTTTTCTTTAGTATACCTTTATTTGCCGTATTAATTATAAGAGGATCTTGTATAATTTTTGCTTTTTCCCCAGATGTAACAAGATACACTTTGGTGAACAATGTCGCTTGACTTTGACAGCGCTGCTTTACAAATGCAGCATGAAGATGAGGAATATGACCCAGAGGATTATGCAAGGGAGCAAGAGGTAAATGTTAAGACCTTAAATGTTTCTTTTACATTGGGGTAGGTGACTAAGGGTTCAATCCTATT
Organism: Tiliqua scincoides; assembly: GCF_035046505.1. Lineage (NCBI taxonomy): Eukaryota > Metazoa > Chordata > Lepidosauria > Squamata > Scincidae > Tiliqua > Tiliqua scincoides. Next base: position 12,670,779 of record NC_089828.1, read on the forward strand.
TAACTTCAGCACCAGCACTGAGCTCCAGATCAGTAGGAGTTCCAGGTGGCTGTGAGGGCCTTGGGGCAGGGGGAAGGCAGGGCAGGGGTGGGACTGGTGGAACCTTGCTCTATGCTTTGTTTCAGGCATGCTAGCAAAATAGCTAGTGCAGAATGAAGGAGACTCATTGTGGCCCCTGCGCCCTTACTTGGGGGAAGGGGATGAAAGTCCCATTAAGTTCCATCGAATGCAGTAGGACTTATTTCTGAGTAGACAGACATAGGATTGTGCTGTTAGACTGCAATCTTATGTGCACATTCCAAAGAGTAAACTCCATTTGACATAGTGAGATTTAATTCTGAGTAAATATGTATGTAGAGGTGTTTTGTTTCTGGTAAGAAAGATAGGATTACAGCCTAAGACTTACTGAACACAGTGGGCTTCTGAGTAAAATAAATGGCACCATTTTCAAACACCTCTACGTAGGTTTGCACCCTTGTTCAGTCCCAAGTATCACACTGGAAGTGAATCTTGAGATGAAAACATGACTGACCCTGCTTGTTGTGTATTGCAGCTGCCGTGCTGGGGCCCAGCTTCTGTTCTTGTTGTATAACTTGTTCTAGAATTGTGGCACTCTTATCTGAAAAAATCCTAAAGTTGGAAATTAAGAAATCTGAAAAAGATTGACTTAAGGCTTTAATTCACATCTCTGCTGCAACCATAAGGACCAAAATTGCTTGTTTTATTTAAACAAGACTGGACACTCTCTGGTGTTTGATTAGTGCCTATTGACCATGTACATCGGGGCCGTATGCAACTTGTGGACTTTCTATTGTCTGTACATTCTCTTATTCATGGTTCAGATTTTGCTGTGAAAACACAGAACCTTGAACTCCTTGCTTCAACCATGCTTTTCAAATAGGGGTGTCCAAATAATGGCCCAGGGATCACATCTGACCTGCCACAAGATTTATCTGACCCTCAGCAACTTAAAATATTTTTTTCCTAAACACACAGTTAGGCACTTAACATGTGCAGTTCTGTCCACTGCACTGTTTTCCATATGTTCTAAATGGTGTCAGCCTGGCTAACCCTCATTTTCAGGCACCTGGGCCATATGCTTTAAGACCCTCAAACCATAATTATTCAATGTTAACTTCACTCCTGCCGATTAAAACAAATTGGGTTTCCACGTGTTGACTTTTCAACAATGCTGTGAAATGATTACAGTGAGGAAATGGCATCATTTTTGCACATGTGTCAGTAATAACAAATTTGGTTTCACTAGAAACAAAATGCCATGCATTGCTTGCTTCCACCCTGTATAAAACTGATTTTTTTAGGCCTATGAAAATGTGTAAACTACACAATGTGGCCCTCCTACTGAAAAGTTTGGAGTTTCTTTTAAAAGAAAACAATACTTGTAAAAATAAAAATCAGAATGTATGTATGTATGCTTGTTTGTTGTAAGGCAACAACAACAACAACAGTATTTATATACCGCTTTTCAACAAAAAGTTCACAAAGCAGTTTACAGAGAAAATCAAATATCTAATGGCTCCCTGTCCCAAAAGGGCTCACAATCTAAAAAGATGCAACACCAGCAGCCACTAGAAAAGACACTGCTGGGGTGAGGTGGGCCAGTTAGTCTCCCCCTGCTAAATAAAAGAGGAGCACCCACTTGAAAAAGTGCCTCTTAACCAGTTAGCAGGGGTTTAAAAGGCAAAAAATTATGTAGTTATAAGTCCAAAATTAGGAATTCTGTATGAATTTTTCATTCAATAATAACAATCTTACAGTTTCAAGTCTTGTAACTAACAGCCCAGTTAACATCAGTATTATATGTTTAACTGACTTTTTAGCACAATTTCTACAATAATTCCAACTTACTGTATATCTTCAGGAATAGTAATGTCTTTCTCAGTTTCTAAATACTGTCCTGGATAATTACACTTTGCCTGTCTTCATTATCATGCAGTCCCAACCTGGAGAAGTTACTCATCTATTTCTTGATTTAAGTGCTAATGCTGTTGTCTTGGAGAGAGAGATTTCTAGTGAGGTCATAAACTGCTTGAATTTGCCCCTAAGACTCTCATGATGTCATCCAAGCAGCTCCTTATTAAAAACACTATTTGAAAGTGTCTCTGTCATTTGTTACACCTAAAGTTTCTTGGGATGTTGGGGTCAGCTGTTGTAAGAGAAGTGTGAATTATGCCTCTTTGTATGTGGATTATTTAGGAATGTGGGTGCCTCTCTTCAATGGGAAGAGAGAACAGCTGATGTTCTGTGCAGCACTTCAGTATGTGTCTTCGGTAAATCCAGTTTTATTCTGTGGCTAGTGAGGGCAATATTTAAGCATATTTACTGTAGTTATTACGGTGCATATTAGAAGTGGAAGCTTTGTGGAAGTTTCTGTGGAAGCTTTGTGTACAGATATCCCCCGCTTTTTGACGGTTCATTTTTTGATGATCCACTCCTTCAACACATTTCGATTATACCTGGACGTCATTCATTCAACACATGTTCTAATCTTTCAACCTCTCTTTGCTGTTCTAAAGCAGGGGTGCCCAAACCCCGGCCCTCAGGGAGCCCCCAGTCTCCAGTGAGCCTCTGGAGATTTGTTGGAGCCCACACTGGCCCAACACAACTGCTCTCAGCGTGAGTGCGACTTTTGATCTTTCATGTGAGCTGTGGGATGAGGGCTCCCTCCACTGCTTGTTGTTTCACGTCTGTGATGCAGCAGCGGCAGCAAAGGAAAGGCCAGCCTTGGTTTGTGCGAGGCCTTTTATAGGCCTTGAGCTATTGCAAAACCTTCACTCATTCATATAAGTTCATCTTTAATATATTCATTTATGTAAATTTATTCAAATTTTAAATGTAGATTGTCTCTCTGACACTGTGTGGGGGGCTGGGGGGAGAATCAATGTGGCCCTCCTGCCAAAAACTTTGTACACCCCTGTTCTAAAGACTAAAAAAGACCAGGTTATTCTTTTCAACCATTTCCACTTTCACCTCTGCTCTAGTCCCTAATCTGTTAAATGAGTGGAGGATGCACCTGTATGTGGGAAAAAATCCAGTATCTGCTACTTGCTAGTTTTCAGGACGGAGGCTGATCAGGTGGACTCACCCACAGAGTATTGAATCAGTGAATTACATTTTAGTAAAGATACCTGTGCTGTTTAGCCCCCAGAGAACTGCAGATTCTCTGGACAAAGATCTGTCAGCTGATGTTGGTTCTGGCATGAAGCAGTGTATGTGTCCCAGTTTAGTTTTGAATAATAAGGAAATGGCAATTTGAGGGGAAAGGAATGACAGACATGCTCTTTTTTGTGTGACTCATCCTGTCTTGTTTTCTTTCACAGTATTGGAGATATAGATCTCTCTCAGTGTAGTAAGACTGGATGTTAATTTGTCAGTGAATGTTGCAGTGTTCACAATCAAAAGGAATTTAGTACATTTGGGATACTTTTCTTTTTTAAACCACTCTTCATACTGTAGAACAATCTCTTGTGACTGCTTTTAAAAATATCTTTAGGGCGCAATCCTAACCCCTTATGTCAGTGCTTTCCAGCACTGGTATAGCTGTGCCAATGGGATGTGTGCTGCATCCTGCAGTTGGGTGGCACTTATGGAGGCCTCCTCAAAGTAATGGAATGTTTATTCCCTTACCTCAGAGCTGCATTGCCCTTATATCAGTGCTGGAAAGTACTGACATAAGGGGTAGGATTGCGACCTTAGTTGATTAGCAGCAATGTTCTTTGCTCGGGCTACTATAGTGCCACCCTTCCTTCTATCCCCAGTTCTCACTGAGTTGGTAAACCTGTGTCAAGGCTATACCACTTCATGCTGTAGAAATAATCTGATTTGATGCTTCTTCATATGTTAAATTCTCTGAGCCTAAGGCTTCAGGACTGTGCCCTGGTATGCATAGGTCAGGGTGGTCCAACTTTGAATAGTAAGGGGGGGCCGCAAGACCCTGGTGTTGCAGTCCAAGTGGGCAGTTAGGAAAGTAATTGGCGGTGATGCGATGATGTTACCGCCAATTATTTCTGGGTTCTGAACTGCTGAAGTCACTCGAAGGAGGAGGCGGTAGGAGAAGCAGGTGGAGGAGGAGGCGGCAGTGGGTGTGGTGGGGATCTTTGGTTTCCCTGCCCTGTGCTGCCATGCTCAGCGCAGCAGGGATATAAAAAAGCTGTTGAAGCTGCAGCAGGAAGAGGTGGTGGGTGCAGTATGACTTTTTGAGGGCTGCTTATTGGGCCACCCTGGCATAGGTGATCTGGAAATAATTATTAAGCATAATTGAACAAAAATCGTTGATGGTGTCTGTCTTGAGGTGTCTGGAAACTACTATACACTTTTTGACAAGAAAATAGACAAATCATACATTGCCATCTAAATGTTTCAGAATGTTCCACAAACTATGGGTCCATGACCCATCAGTGAGTCATGACCCAATTTTTGATTGTTTGTGAAACTGCTAGGGTAGATTAGGCTATGTGCCTCAGGGGTTAACAACCTGCTACTTGTGGGGAGCACTGCTGCCCAATCACTGTTATAGCCGCAAAGGCTTGAGTGGCTGATAAAGTGAATTTTTTTTTTTTTCAAAGGTGGGTCCCAATGCTAAAAAGTTTGGGAACTATTGAGTAAAGTATTGTAAATTCCTACCAAAAAGCAGAAGTGACATTTTCTTGGTGTTCTTAGTTTAGTATTGTTTGTGTTTACCACCCTCCTTTTTTGGGGGGGGGGTTACTAATGCTCCCCAGGATGACGTAGTTTTTATATTATCTCTTCTACTTGCCCATCATCCTTTTGCAGGCGGATGTTTCTGCTCTAATTAACGCAACATGTATAGGTTTTGTTAGTGTGGAGAGATAGAAAGTTTGGGTGCCAAAGCTAGATGCAGTAACTGCTTCTGTGTTGTGTGTACAGCTTTTTAGTAACCTTGTGAGGAAAAAAGAATGTACTGCACAGATGCCTCAGTTGAGAGCCAATATGTTTACCAAAACCACCTCTTCGGAGGTTTGGAAGAACAGGTACACTCTATACAAGATTCCTTGCTCCAAGTAAGTAAAGAAGACTTTTTTTGTTTAGCTGTTGAAAAGTAGGTTCTGTGGGCTAAGTAAGTGACTGAAAATATTGTATCATTATTAACTGAAAACAGTTCCCTTTTCAAGAGTGCATTATTGTTTCTTGATATCAACTGAAATAATTTGTTGCCTTATTAATATCTCCTATGTGCAGGGACATTACTGTGTAAAATTTATATCTGATCCTGCATGAGTTACTATGTTTATACTCAACTTTTCAGCCTAAATTGGCTCAGTTAACAATTAAATTGTATACAGCTATAATTATGATAGGGGTATACGGGAGCAGAGACTTCTGATTCTTGGCAGTTATGTGAGAATTCCGGTTTCAGGCTCTCCCTACAGACAGAAAAGGCAGACCTGGGGTCTGCTAAGGAATTCAGGACATACTAGTACAGTGGTACCTCGCATAACGAAGGCCCCGCGCAGCGAAAAACTCGCAGAACGAAAGCGTTTTGCGAAGTTTGGTAACTCGCACAACAAATTTTTATGACCCCTGCTTCGCAAGACGAATTTTTGTTTTGGTTTGACTTAAGGGGGGATCTTCATGCCAGTTTATGATCCCCTTCACCCTAGTAAGGGGCGGATCTTCATGTCAGTTTATGATCCCGTCCACCCTAGTAAGGGGCGGATCTTTATGTAAGTAAGTCCCATTGTGCTTGCTCCCAGGAAAGCTTGCACAGGATTACAGCCTTCAAACTCCCCACTCAGCATCCCCCCATCGCTCATTCACCCTCTCACTGCCCCATTTCCTTCACATTTCCCCCCATGATCACGGCAAAAGCAAGCAATTGAGTGCAGCTGCTCTGTCCTCCCCAGCTTAGAGCACAATCCTGTGCATGTCTCCTCAGAAGTAAGTACCATTGTGCTTACTCCCAGGAAAGTGTGCACAGGATTACAGCCTTCAAGCTCCCCACTCAGCATCCCCCCCTTTTTGAAATCCTCTGTACAGTATGTATGCCTTTAAAGAGCACTTAATAAACACTTTGTAAACCAAATTTGACTTTGTTCTGACTTTTCTTGCCCATAGGAACGCATTAATTAAATTTCAAGCATTCCTATGGGAAAACGTGCTTCGCAAAACGAAAAACTCGCATAACTAAAGGACTCGCGGAACGAATTAATTTCGTTATGCGAGGCACCACTGTATAATGTCATGATCATTTCCTGCTATTTCTTTGCTAATATGCAAGAGAAATAGTGCAGCATGAATGGAAGTTGTCCCGCCTGCTCCTCCATGTCTTCTAGGAGTTGGAAACTACTTTGGGAGGGAAAGGAGCAGCTCTTTGTTCAGGGAGTGGCTGGAGTGTTGGGTTGAATGAGGAGAGGGAAAGACTTGGGTGAATGAGTCAAGTGTGGATGATAATAAATCAACTGTAGGCAATTGGTTAACAAGGCAATTACAACTGTATTGAGCTCCCTATATTATATGAGGTAATGTGGAATATAAATCTTTCAAATAAGGAATTAAAAATTGCTGAGATTTTCTGATGTGATGTTTCTGTTATGGTGCTTGTGATGGAAGGTGACAGTATGACCAGGGTAATATGCCATTGGGGCAAAAAGCTTAAAAGCCACACTGCTAGAGCATGAAAGGCACATAGAATAGTGAAAGCTGTTTTCATCTAAAAATCATAGTTAGTCTCACAGAAAAGCTGCTTGAAAGAATTATTTAGAAGCTGTTTTCACAGAAGCTGAGACCTTGGGCCTCAAAGTCTTGTGTTGATATGCTTTGGAATTTGGAAAAGGGAGTCGTATCTAAGGCAAAGATAGATAGGCTACAACTTAGCAGAAGTATACGACCAGCCAAGATATCACAAGCTGAGAAAACACATATATGCAACAATTGTAGTCATTAGAAGTAAGTTTTAGCTGCTGGCTTATCAGCTGGAAATGTTTCTTGGCAGACTAATATAGCGTCTAGCTAGCTGGCCAGAAGACAACACATTTAATTAGATAAACAAGAGCATCCTTGAGAATCAGTCTTTGTTTGAATTGCAACTGAAATGGAGAAATGAATGCTAGAGGGGGTTGGTGCAGTTTTGAATAGGGAGGTGCAGAGAGAGAGCAGTTTGCCTAGGAAATCTGAGTAACTTGTTTGAAGGTAAATGGGAGAAGGATTTCTTAAAAAGAAAATGTGATGCAGTGGAAGTTTGGCTTGTTTTACGTTAAATATATGAAATATATTTCATATAAAATATATGAAAAATCACAAGAAGCTGGTTGAAGCCTTAGCCAGCCACTGAAGGGAAGAGGTCACTTCTAGCAAGGATATACACCACTATAGATCCCTCAATACCAATGTACTCAAAGTAACTGGTCACAAATAGAATTAAGACATAGATTAAAACTGTTAAAAGGAAGTTTAAAAGACTTTGCCTCGAAAAGGGCCCCACAGTGTTTTGCTAAAAACAGGAAGGAATTCAGGAGAGATAGTACAGGTGGTTCAAGCAAGGCTATCCTAAGAGTCTGAAGGGAATGTATGCCAAGAAATGGGTTTGAAGTTCTGCCAAGAAGGACAGTCCTGGATAAAATAATGTTATAGCATCCCCTGCTGGTTCTTGAAAACTTTGTAATTCAGTATGTTTAATTGTTTAATTTTACCTTATTTGGAAACCTGTAACTTGAAGTTCACCTATCAAGTGTCTCGAAGGCTATCTACAGCCTATTAAGAGTTAGCCCCATTTATGATGTCAAACTTCAGCCACTGGGAAGTTCAGATCTTCAAACAAAGGACCCAAAATGTTATAAAGGGTCTGGTTACGATTGATATTAGCTCTCAATGCTTTGGACAGGAGTCCCATGAGATGCCCATTGCTAGCAATGAAATAAAAGCTTGCAAACGATCACCCTTGACTACTGAGTCTTGCTTTTTGGACCTTGCAACATCTGGTTCTGAACAAATTGATTTCTGTTCTGGCTCATTATGCCTGAGTGGCAGCAGTCAAAAGTATCTTTGTCAAAGTCATGCCTGCAACAGGCTGGCTCCCATAAATGGGTGCCTCACCACTATGATGCCCTGTTCTCCCTTCTTCTCTTAATACCTGTCTTGACTGCAAGAGGAAATAGTTTCTATCTTTTTTGCAGAAAAGTGGGGGGACACTGCACCTATGAACTTCCATTGTAGCCATCTAGGGTATTCATTCTTCAGAGCAGTATTTGCTTTTCCACAAATTATTTCCTATATGTTGAAGGTGTACTGGAGGCTCTTCTTGTTTTGTAAAGTTCAGAAACTGTGTTAATAATTGTGTTCTCCGCATCTACATATGTCTTATCTCAGCTGCAACAGCTATTGACAGACCTTCCCCATGATATGCTGGAAGACAGTGGAGATCACCTCTCCAACTTCTCTGACTGTGGTACACCGGAGGAGCATGAGCTGTAAGGGACTCTCAGTTTATTCCCCTTCTCCCCTCGCCCCCCACATACTTTTGGAAGCAGTGACATCCTGAAATTCAAAAGAACTGCATGAGTAACATTAGCAGAAAAATAAGTCTACTGAAAAAAACATAGCTAGTGATACATAAAAGTCACAAAGCGATATTTAACAGGATTTAAAAAACTCCATTTGCTTTCTGTTTAGAGTACATGAACCTTGGGATCAGGATGCTACCATATGGAATGATCATCCAGTTGCTACCAATGTACAAAGTGTAAGTAAATTGAAAACATAGTGGACTGGAATGACAATATGCTTTTTTTTTTAAAAAAACACAACTTGATACCACTTGCTGTGAAGTTGTAAGTGTTCATTAGCTTATCTAGGAAAATACCTAGTAGCCCAGTAGTACTGACTTAATTTTAACTGATTTGCAGGACTATAATCAGAGTCAGAATGTGTATGCTGCTGAACGCTTTCTATATGATCAAGGAAACATCCAGGGTGAAATGCATGGCAATGATTGGCCTGGCCATCACAGTGAAGAAGAAGATAAAAGCATGTACGAGATCTCTGGCAGGGCCAGTGAAGATGAGTCTGATGATGTACACATCAGAGGAGATGGACATAATGCACCAAACCACTACCAGCAAAACCACATGTATCACCTTCCAGAAAACTTTAGACCTTACATAAATGGCCACCAGCAGGAGTTCAATAACCAACACAACAAAATAGCAAACTTTGTAGATACTAAGAAAGAACACAAGAAGGTATGTGGGTTATTGATTAGGCTGTTTTCTTATTTCATGTCCCAATATTCAACTGTTTTATGTTGTAACAATCAGAGGTATTTCAAACTGAAAGTACTGTAAAATACAATTGCAGTCTCTAAATTGAGTATGCTTGTGATTGTTGAATATAAAATTAAACCTTTTGGAGGGGGTTGGAGGAAATAATCCTATTGGTGCATGTAAAAATGCCTTAGATCAGTGTTTCTCAACCATTGATTCAGATGCCACTGTTGATACTTGAGGCAGTGTCTGGTAGTACTTGCAAGAACCCTGGACACCCACTGCCAGGCAGTGAGACCAGCAATGTGACACAATAAACAGTTGTAGAAGGCTCAGCTCTATGGGCAGACCTCCAGTATGTGCTTTTTGCATACTCAAAAAAGCCCTTCTGTCTGCCCTGACCTTCCCACCAATGTCTGTAATGTCGCATCTGGCCTCCCAACCTGGAAGCAACTAGTGATTGTCATCACCAGTTAGTTCTAGTGGTACTTCCAGTAGGTGGACCGTGCAAAGTGGTAAGGCAGGGGGCAAATGTTGATAAATACTGCCTTAAATCAAACTTGGAAACTCAGTTGAAATCAGTGATCCAAATTCTTCACATATAGTGGTATGACCCTAGATTTCCCTTTACGTATGAGTTGGGACTCACACATGTGCGAAAGGGAAAGGGAAAACTTGCACATGAGCTTCTCTTCTGTATGGTGCAATATATGTATATTTTGTATGGTACAAATAGAAAATATCTTGTAAGAAGCAGCTTGTATTCCTTTTGCATTTTATGCTTTTGTTGCAATTGTAGTTTGGAACTTCAGATACAACTAACAGCCAGTCTGGTGAGCCTTACAAAGTAATTTATAAACCATATCCGAATAACATCCAGCAATCAGTTCCCATTTCTCCAGATGGAACAAGAAGAAATGAAGTATTTGAAAAGATGCAGCAAGAATTCCTGGCCACTGCTGAGAGTAAGTGTTGCATTAAAACCTCTAAGAAGGGATGTTTAATCCTAATTTTTCCTTAAAATAAAGAGGAGTATGTGTGCAATAAACATGATTTGAAGATGAGAATTTTATCTGAATCGACAGATTCTTCAGACAACATGCAGATTCTGCAACTTCAAGTTCTTAATAAAGCGAAAGAGAGACAATTAGAAGAGCTTAATAAACAACTGGAAGAGAGATCACAGCAGATTAGGTACCTGTCTCATCAGCTTGCAGTGGTCAAAGGTAAATTGCTATGGGACTGGGGTTTTGTTCTCCAAGTAATCTAGATCTTTGGAAAGAAGATGAGCATCCTTTGGTGGGGTAACCAGGATACAGCATGGTGTGTTCCAGTTTCCTTCACCTTAAACCTTCTAGTTGGGCACATGTGGGTGATTGCAGGGACATGTTCATTAGGCATTGTGTGTGTGTGTTCCTATTTTGTCAGGCTCCTAAATTATAAGTGATTGTGGGAGTAGGTCTTCACTGTCCTCATTTATACACTGGCCTCATTGGGCATGTGTAGTATATAATGATTTCAAGTTATTTCCTATAAGCTCCTACCTTATTTTTGTTTTGGGATACAGAGGATGTAGCTATGCAATACAGAATGGGTTAAAATTATCTGGTATTTCACCTGGTATGGAGTGTTTTCCAGATGAGCCTATCAAATCATGAGGCCTAGTAATTTGTCTGGGAGATTCTAGAGCTACAGTGTTGTTGAAGCTAAGGAGGTATGGATTGCATTAGTGTCTGGAGGCAAACCCCACATAAGCAACAAAACTTTCTAAAGAAAGAGGGGGATATAGCATACGGTTGCATTTAAAGTTGCCTGTCTGCATCCAGGAATCTTCCCTCACTCATGAGCTTAACTCCAGAGAGGTTATGGTCCAAATAGAAGCACGAGACCAGCTATAGAACTTGCCCATGAGAGCACCACACAAACACTTACACAATATTAGTGCGTGTTTTCTTTTTTATATAAAATAACTATCTTCTATTATTTTGTCCAATATCAAGTGAGGAGCTATTGGTTAATATTATATATGCTTTGAATGCAAAAGTCACTAAATTCAGTCCCTATTATCTCCAGATAGAGGTTTTCAGGTAGTGGGCAGAGGGAAAGACTTTGCCTGAGATGCTGATGGGCTGCTGCCGGGCACAATAGTAGACTATATAGGGAATAGACAGTATACCTGGACACTGGCGTCGCTAGGGGGGTGCGGGCCGCACCGGATGATGCGCCCTGGGGGAGGACATGCTAACATCACGGGGTTAGGAGCTACCGCATCATGCCATACACTGTTGCATGTGGAATGGCCAGTGGAGTGCATTGCAAAAAACAAATGAAATAGCTCCTTTCCTTCAAAAGTTATGGCCAAAAAACCGGAAGGAAAAAATGCATGGAGCCCTATGGAAAGTGAAAGTGAGCAGTATCACGTGTTCACTCGCGGGTAGGCGTACTTGCCATAGTCCGTTGGAAAGGGCAGGCTGATCCAGTGAACGCAGCCCCCCAAAAACACCTGAGAAGCTCCCCCCAGCCGCGAGTCTGAGCCTGAAATGAAGCCACGTGACTGTGTTTACTCGCAAGTAGGCAGACTTGCCTTAGTTGAGACAGGCTGAGAAGCTCCAAGGATGGTCCTCATCCAATGAGTACAGCCCCCCAAAACACCGGAGAAGGAGGTTCCTCCCTCCCAGCTGCCTCCCTCCCAGTCTATGGAGCCCTATGGAAAGTAAAGCAGCCTCACAGTTGCATTTACTCATGAGTAGGCAGACATGCCTTGGCTGGAGGTCAGGCCAGGCAAAGGGGAATGTGAGGTCACCGGAAGGGTCCTGATCGATGGAGCTGCTCCAGAAGGCAGCCTCCCCCCCCCCCCAAACGAACAAAAAAGAGGCTTGAATGGTAAGGGGAAAGTTTTCTATTTTGCACTTGCAAAGCCAGGTGGGTCTTTATATGGATATGCCTGAAATAGAAGAACTTTAAACTGGGCACTGGGAGGGTTGAAAATCTCACTGATTCTTTTTGGGGTTGTTATTGCAGGCAGATTACAGAGTAAGCCCCATTGACCACTATGGGACTTACTTCAGAGTAGACATGCATAGGATTGGGCTCAGAGGCTGCAATCCTACCCACACTTTCCTGAGAGTAAACCCCATTGACCACAATAGGACTTACTTCAGAGTAGGTTCACTTGGTGGAACAGGACTGGCTCCCCCTCATTTACTTTTATTTTAATTTAATTATTTATAATTTATTTTAATTGCTTGATGATGTCACTTCTGGCCATGACATCACTTCCAATGGGTCCTGAACAGATTGTCATTCTAAAAAGTGGGTCCCAGTGCTAAAAGTTTGAGAACTGCTGCAATAAAGTATTAGTAAGTTGACACAGGGTGCATGTGTGTGAGACTCTACAAGTTTTCAAAATCACTAAAATCAGAATTTGGAGGAATAATAACATCATGTTATATATCAATCAATGCATAATTTCATGCAGAATGCAATGAAACAAACCACATTGAAATATCTGTGTTCTAACAAAAGGTACAGCCAAAAATCTGGTGGGGGCAGGACGATGGTATGTCACCACGCCCACCACCTGTGGCATTGCCCCGCCCACTACATGGGGTGATGCGCAGGCCTCCCGCACCAGGTGACGCAAATCCTAGTGATGCCACTGTACCTGGGTTAGTGGTATAACTTGGAATAAGGTTGTTTTGTATGTTCTGTAAATTATAATTAATATGATGCTTTTGAAATTAAAACTACTTTAATCTGAGCCTAAATTTGCACCTGATGTTTAAAATAATATAATAATATATAATAATATATATTTGATTTGGAGAAAATATGTTCCCCAACTCCCCCTGCTGGTCACTGCACTGTTAGAACTCTTGACTTCTGGTGGCAGAGGGCTTCCTCTATGTAACATGTTTACTGGCCTCTGATCTGCTTTATAACCTGTTTGGCATTGTATGCAAGTGACTTCATTTCCAGTGGACGCAAACAGAATTTGAAATGGTGGGTGCTCTTCTGGTTTGCTTTTTCCTTTTGTATATCTGTTAAAAAAACAACAAATGTTTACATTATAATCTCTATACCCCTGAGTATGTTCCAATTTTAAAAATCAAAATTATGTGCTTTCTCTTGTAAAGATGAAAAGGATGGCATGTGTCTTAGTCTTCAGGAAAGTCAAAAACTCTATCAAAATGGCAAGGAAAAGGAAATTCAACTTGAAGGTCAAATAAAAGCTTTTGAAATCCAGATTCAGACGCTGACTGCCAATGAGGCGCAGGTACAGTAATTATTGTATTTGTAGCTACTGGAAACTTTGTGAATGTTCACATCATGAACTATTTACAGCTACTTGTTAAATATTGTCCAGCATGTGTGGCATGAGACTTGGAAGTTCACGGAATTTGATATAAACCCCCACACAGGATGGGTAAAAGCCCTCTTTCTGTTTCTGATACAGCCTCAAGCCAAATGGCAGAGGTGTGTTCCCCTTTCTGTGAAGCTGAATGGGGGAATAATTAGTTTTTGGAGAAGGAAGAGAGGTTATGACCTGCCTGGTTGCTGTGCAGCTAGATGGTGGATCACTCTTCCTTTTTTCCCAGCAGAAATTGTCCCATAGCACCCATTGGCGTTCATATGGAGAGAAAAGGGGGGCCATCCCATGATGCATTGCAGCACAGCTTTCCTTGCTTCCTTTCCTGTTGCCCAACCCTTTCTCAATGCCTTGGGGAAAAGATGTTGTACTGATAATTTTGAGCAGGTGTTCAATATTACTGTTGGCCACCATGCACTTTGCTAAACCAACATCTCTGCACCCCAGCCAGCCCAGTTTGCTTTTGACATGCACAAGAAAGGGAGGGGGGAAATGGGGGGAGATTGTTGGCACCCTTCTGTGCTGTGCTGCTGCACAGGAGATACTTCTTGTTCAGTGTGATTTCAACATGTTCCTCCCAGGACAGATGTCAAACTGCTGTATAATTGGTGTTGGTACCTTTCACATACCGGTAATCAACTTTCATTGCATGTTAATACGTTGTGCAAATTACTCTTTTGGTAGCTGGTCAAACAGGCCAAAGCTGCAGAGGTTGCCATGGAAAGCTTGCAGCAGCAGCTTTTGGAACTCCGGCGCTCTGATGCTCTTCTACGTGCTAGAGAACAACATGAGACTATTGTTGCAGCACTAAAACAGAAAAACGAAGAGCAAGTCTTGTCTTTGCAGCAAAAACTTGATGCGAAGCATTCAGAGCTCCAGGAACAGGTCAGATTGGGGCTTGCCATATGAATGTATTTAAAATAAGCACGTAAATCAGCAACGTTTTGCCTTCTCTTGATAGACTTCCAAACTCTTCCTTTAAAAATACTAATTACTTGCAAAGTGTGCTAGAGCTACAAAATCATAGAACTTCGATGTGTGTAACCAGACCAGAGCTAATGGCTTTAACATTAAAAAAAAAAATTGAAACAAGTAGGTTACCCCACCCATTCACTCTTGATTTGCTTCCAGACAGAATATTGTACAGACTATACACACACAACAGATTTTGTGTTGTAGATGAAATTCAGATAAACCTCCTTTAAAAATGCAGGGAAGTCTGTGATCCTCAATTGAAGTAAGTCTGAAGGAACTTTGAAGCTTCCTTGCTCTGGAGTAAAAAGACCTGCAGATGTTGAAGGCTTGAGATGAAAGTTAATCTGCTAAAGCTGCAATCCTAAACACAGTACCCTGGGATTAAGCCTTGTTGAATGCTGTGGGTCTTACTTTTGAGTAGTCATGCATGGGATTGTGCTGTAAATATCCTCAAAAAATGGAAGATACCTTAACATGCTGTTGGCATGATGCTGGAGTTTATTAGTACTATTACTTCTGTTGACCTTGTGTTTTTCCTTTGTGCATTTTGAGGAGGTGGTGCTCATAGACCCAGAAAAACCTAAGAGAGCCAGTGTAGGCTGCTACTTAGCAAACTATTGCTGGTGCCTTCAGATGATAATCTCCACCTCCTGTGTATAAAAGGGCTTCCTATCAACATTGGCCAGTCCACCACCTGAGGATATAAGTTCTAGAAACTAGAAAGTTCATGCATGTTTTAGAATACTCTTTTAAAATGCTACTATGGTCTACATTCTATGCTTCTTAGAGTAGGAAGATACTATCTTCTATACAGCCAATCTATATGGCACGGTTTGTTTAATGTGAACTTACTGCCAGAGTCTGAAAGATGATCTGAAAGTCACTTTCTTATACAGGTTGTACTTGTATAAGCATATTTAGCTGGGGTGGGAGTGAGACTTTTAAGAAGTGCTTTTTGGTGCTTGCCATTTTGCAAGCAGTTAACAAGATTTTGTCCTTTAAAAAAACCTTTTTCTGCAACTGCTTCTGTGATTCAAGGTAGCCTATGCTGTAGTAGGCTGCCTTTCTTAGTCCAATTTTGAAAGTAGGAGTAACGATTGAAGTGGAGCCTCCTTCTGAGGTTTGCCATTTTTTACCATTTCATTGCAGCCCTGTGACCCCCATCCTTCCATGGTCCTATGAACTTGCTATAAACTGCTCCAGGTGAATGGGTGGCCATCTAAAGTCATGACTATTTGAAGCAGCCCGCATTGCTGCTTGAATGTGTGAATTGGGCCTTTTGAGGTTTGTGCCAGATGAGTTGGTTTGATTTTCTTAGCAAACATAGCAAGTAAAACACACATCACTTGATTTTTTGCTGGGAGGCCTCTTCTGTTGGTGTGTGCTGCCAGTTGACTTACATTGTTCTGCTGCCAATATTAAATTCTTTTCTTCATGCCTTTATATGGAGATGGACTTATTATTTCTGTCCCCTTAGGCATACCTTCTGGTGACTTAATTTTTATTGCATAAGATTTCCTGACAGGAATTTTATTTACTTAATGAATTCTTTGCTAGTGTCTACAAACTACAAGTATACTTCTCCACAATACAAAGTAAAAATAGACCTATGTTTTGTACTACCTCCAGCTTTTTATAACCACTGATATTGAATAAATTACTAATATAGAATGAGATAATGTGTCAGCATTAGTGTTTGTGTGAGACTGAATGCAGGATTGTGAGTGGATGGTTGAGGAGGTGTCAGAGTGAGTTTTGGTTATCATTCAGGAGTGTTAACCTTTGGTCTTGGATTAAGGAACTCCAGGAGTTCCTACAAGCTGGTGTTCTCTCTTGGTGAGAGAGGGACAGGGGACAAGGTGGGGGATCTCTGGCTCCGTTTGAGGGGGCAGGGGGAAAGGTGGGGGACCTCTCGCTCTGTGAGAGGGGGTCAGGGGGCGAGAGAGTTCAGTGAGAAGGGGTGTTGTATGTAGTTATTTAATTGTGAAGTGAGAGTGACTGAATGCTGAGTGGAGTATGTGGTCGAGGTTGTGTGGTTTATGGGTCAGTCCTGCCAAAGGGTAATGTGTTTGACATCTTGAGAGAGTTGGGGGTTTGGGAGTGCAACAACCATTAATAAAGTGGATTTTTTATTTTTAAATTTATTTTAAATTTGGGTTCCAAGTTTTATTGTGTGTGTTTTTTTAAAATGTTTTATTTTTATACATTTATATATTTTATGTTTTTATATTTCTTTTGTAAGCCACCTTGAGTGCCCTTTACTGGGACAGAAGGGCAGGATATAAATTCTATAAATAATGTTTTTGGACTTGGCAGTAGGTATTTAAAAACAGAGTTGGGGAAAAACAGGGAAGGGAAAAGTGGATGTTTAGGTGTAATTAACTATAAAATTAGTTGTGGACTCCTAAAAAGTGCCCATATCTCTTCAAAGGTTCTAGTTGTCTGCCAGAAACTCTTAACAAGATGGGAATGTAAGAGTTAGATTTTTGTTTCTGTAACACTTAGTGTTTTTAAAAGGGTCTTCACAACTAGGCCTATTATTTGCTTGGTGAATCTCTAAGAAGTGCCCCTTGAGGCGCCCCCCCCAAGAGAAAATGTGGATGAATACAAAATGACAAGCAGTCCTCAAGACAAGATTTGGTATATCTGAAAACTTTAGTATCTCTGTTGTTAGTATACAGATGTCTTGTTCTATTTGTATATATGAGGTTTTATTTGGTCCCCCAGCTCATCTGTAACTAAAATTTTAAACATGGCAATTTCTTCTTTTCTCTCTCTTCCCATGCATTGTAGACTGGCCATACTTTATGCAGTGCTATTAGCGTCATGTAAATAATCCACAGAGATGACAAAATTCACTGTCTGATCCAGGCTACTCAACCCATTTCTGCCCAGCCCCCAGGTGTACACGTTTGATCCCTCTTTCATATATGCAATGTTGGGCATAAATGGCTTAACCTTGCTTTTTTAAACTTATGAGTGCTAAATGTGCCAGCTAAGGAGGAAAATGTGATTTCAATCAATGTTTAATAAATTTTATTTATGTGAATGAAGTAAGGTTTATAAGTTATACAATATCTTTTATCAGACAGAACTTTGCTGTCACCAAAAGGAGCAGATGAAACAACTTGAAAGAACCCTTGAAGAAAGCAAATTGGAAAAAACAGAAATAATTAATCGACTCTCAAGAAGTCTAGAAGAAAGCCAAAACCAGTGCGCAAATCTCCTGCAGATGGGTTTGTCCTTTCTGAATTGTTTTCCTGCAAAACTATGTTGTGTTATAAAAAGGACCGCTAAATAAGGATACCACCATTGGGGTAAAATTTAGTACACATGAAAAACCAAACTTCACTTCCTGTGGGACAAATTTTCAAGGCTTTAGTAGGAAGATTGTGAGTTCCTTGGGGGAAAAGGGCTACTATTATGTGGGGGTAAAATAAATAAGCCACCTTGGGTGCCTCCTGATTACTAGGAGAAAGGTGCGATATAAATATTTTAAATAAATACAACAGGCCTACACACATTTTGTTGTTGTAAAGGTTAGACTTATTTTTAGGTATATTTGGGGTGCTGAATTTAAAAATGGCATAGGCTTTGTCCGATTGACTCTGGCTTGGTCGTACTGCATAGCCACCTTATATGCTGCTTATATTAAATTGGCATTTAAGGTGGCTATGCAGTACACCCAAACCAGAACCAACTGGGCAAAGCTGATGCCATTTTTTATTCAGCACCTTTAAAATATCCTAAATTTGTTCAAAGGTTCCTGGCAATTAAAAAAGAGTGGAGGTTTTTTTGGGGGGGAAGGGAGTACCCATATAATTTTTCTTTATTTGGGGAAATCTGTAATTTGCTAGAGTGCATGTTTGGTATGACGAAGGTCCCAGGACAAACTTTTGGCATTTCTAAGTAGGACTGGGAAAATCTTCTGTCTGAAACCCTGGAGGGCTACTGCCTGTCATTGTAGTTGGGGCAAATTGAGCTAGATGAACTAATGGTCTGACCCAGTGGAAGGCAACTGCATTCGTTATTGGTGATTACCAGTTTTCCCCTTGCAGTGCATATCTGCAGAACATTATTGGGTACATTTTTGGTTACTTTCTCAGGCTGCATTGGCTGATGGCTGGACTCCATGTATTTAGCTGATGCTGCACATGAACTGTGTGCATGCTCTAAAACATATCCCAGAATAGTCTGAGGAAATACTATAATTCCATGGCAGATGTGCAGGTGGTCTTTGCCGAGCATATCAGCCTGAAAAGCGTTTTCTGAGAGTAGGGATTTTGAAAACCACATTACGTTATATTGGCCAAAGATTAAGCACCATTTCTTGTTGCTTAGGGTGCCACCCTAAAAAGCAGTTTGATCAGAATTCTGGTGCTCACAGGTGGAGAGAGACCTCTTGTGTGGTTAAAAAAATGCAATAGAGGAAAAACGTTGGTCTTTTTAAACCAACCTTGTATAATATAGAAATAGTGATGAGCATTACAGGTGATACTTAACTGACTCATACTCTGCCAACTTCAGACTGCAAAATATTCCTTCGGGCTAAACAAATACTGTGAAATGCCTCTTTAAGTATGTTAAAGGTGCAACTGTGTACACTTTAAATGTCTTGGGTTTTAAAGTCTCAACTCCTTTACCAAGCCAGCCTTGTTCATCCTGCATTTCTGGCATAGTTTCACAGTTTCCTTTAGCTCTGGGTAAGCTAAAGAAAAGCAAACATTCAACATGTCTTTCTTACTCATCATTTATTACACTTTAATGTATGAGGAAAAACCATCAAAGGAAATAAAGCTGCTACAGTCTCAAGTGTTAGAGAAGTTGCTGCTTAGAAGTTGGGAGCTGGAATAACTTTCCATGAATATATAGCCAAAATATCCATATCCTCTTCTATTTGGGTGATTCTTTTCCACTCTCAGGAACCTTTTATAATTTAGGTTTCTGGTACATTTTTCTAAGTACTGCTGCTCTTGTCAAGGTTGTGCTGCCACCCCCAGCAGTTCTTACTGTATGTTCGTGATAACAGTTAATTTCAGTTCCTTCTCTTTTAGGCTTTGTACAGGAGACAAATCAGTTACGCATTCAGCTTCAGCAAGCCCAGTCTGCACAGTTGATAAGCAATGAAATGAACAAGGCTCTGCAGGTAGGTTTATTTTTCCTCTTAAATACAGTAAAAGTTTAACTGTCCTGGTAGGATGAGTAACTCATTAAAAAACCAAGAAATATACTAGCACCCTGCTTAATTCCAGTCCCCAGGAAAGGAACACCATATCTGTGGAACTGCTACAGCAAAAACATGTCAGTGTGTGCACCTTGGCACCTCTTTGTAATATGTTTTGCCATTACAAAGTTGGCAACTTGAGTGAAAGATGTTCACTTTTCCTATTGTCAATAATGTTTGCAGCCTTAAAAAAGCTATTTTCTGAAGCTCAATTACTAGTAGGCAAATCTTATTAAGCTCAATGGGACTTCTTCAGAGTATACATGCATAAGATTATGGTTTAAATTTGCAAAAAGTACTTGATTAATCTGTATCCCATTCATTTTTGTGACATCCTAAGAAACTGTTGCTTCTTATATAGTGAGACCGAGTCAAAGAAAAGCAGACTTGTCAAAGACTTCATTCATTGTTGAAGTGGGATTTAAACCAATTTAAATATGCTGTGGAAAAATGGCATTAAATTGACACATCTATAGGTGTGAGAAGTATGCCCAAAGAAGATAACCATGAATATCTTGTTGTCTTGTCTCTTCTGTGGCTATACAGAGACCTAAGTGAACTTGTTAATATTATCCAAGCGTGAAATACAGTTTGTTCTATTTTAGAAGAAAGAAAAGATAATGGGACCCTCTTTAATATCAGATGTTTCCAAGCTATTATAGTTTGGGAACATCTGATATTACTTCATAGTTGGTGTAGCCTGTACATACGTAGTCAGTCCCTTGGATGGAAGACCACTGGTAGTCCCATTCAGGAGTAGAATATGCCTACAGTAAATTTTTCTTTGAAAGAAACATAACTCTCTGGTGTTTGAGATGGGGTAATTTTGGAGTAACACAGATATTTGGGTCATTGCTAAGACTAGCAGGCATATATTGCTAACCTGTTTTATATTTGTTGATCTGTCTTCAAGTTTTATGTTTCTTCTGTATTTTTAGGAAGAGCTAAAAGAATTAAAAGAAGAAATTCTTTTGTATGAATCAGCTGCAAAACACGGTGTGTTCCTCAGTGACCCAGGTGGAGAACTGAATGTAGGCATGACTGACTCTTACGTAGACCTGGGGATTAAAAAGGTCAACAAGAACACAAGACTTCACAGGTACTGAGTGACCATCTTTCAGATAAATATAAATTACTGGAATGTTGCCTAAATATCTCTTCATTACTCTGGATCACTGTGGTTCAAAACACAGCTTGCAATGCTGGCTCTGGTGGCCTTTTGGTGGCATGCAGCCCCCCCATTCACTCCCCCTTGATCCAGCATTGCAGATGGGCAAAGATGCTCCTCAGCGCCTTTGCGCTTGTCAGCTGGAGTGGTGCATGGCATGCTGCAGCTTTTTAGTCTCCCTGCTATGCTGTTCCAGCTGCTTCTTTGGAGGAGAAGCTGGAATGGTGTGGCAGGGAGATTGAAAAGCCTCAGACACTTTAAGCAGGGGGGCCTCAGACACTTTAAGCATTCCAGTATTTTTAGATTATTAAAGAAATTATTTTTGGTAATTTTCATTAGTGCTGGACAGAATAAGCAAGTGGATAATGAACTTTCTAAAGACGAAATCATCTTTGAACTGAAGGCTGAACTGGAACGTTTATTGAACAGTAATAAGTCAAAACGAAACCGGGTTTCTCAATTACAAAATGAACTTAAAGATTGTGAGAGAACAATAGAAGATCTGAAGAAGCAGCAGTTGAAAACAAATATGCATGAGGTAATTGTTTTGCATGCTTAGAAACATGAATGTATTTCTTAGTTTTAATATGCAGTTGGTGACAAACCTCAGCCTCTGAAAGCTTTTCTAAGTTTTAATGAACTAAACTATTAAGCTCAATAAATATGATCAGGAGTTTTATTCAGTTTTCTTCTGGAAAACTTCTCTTGGGTAAGTAAGCAGAGTTGTGTTCAGGTTGCATCTCGTTATCCACTGATTTGGTATGCAATGATTTGATTCATCACTGAAACCGGGGTCCACCTTTAAATGCCTTGATACAAGGGGAAAAGAGCACCAAAATCCAATTTCCTACCTTTGTGTTGTTAAACAGCTCTGGTTGCAAGCTTCTTGGTGTTAAAGAGGGCTTTAAAGACCCACTTGCAGGTTTCTTACTTCTCCATTGTCACCCCAGAATGCACTGGTATAGACGCTACACCTCATTCAGCCACTAGACAGGTTGAATAACAGAATCTAATGAAATTATTTCATTCCATTATTCTTACCATCTTGTGGCTGAATGAGGTGTAGCGTCTATACCAGTGCATTCTGGGGTGACAATGGAGGAGCAAAAACCTGGAAGTGGGTCTTTAAAAAAGGTCTCTTGACCTATATAGCTTTCTAGCAGCCCGATACTATCCCCCATGGTGCTGCCAGGTGCAGTGGCGCCAAAGTGATTACTGCTGTATCCAGTAACACCGCTAGGGTCACTGGAGGTCTCCTTGGGAGAACGGGACTTCCCAAGCTCTGCAATGGGGCTTCTCAAGTCTGCACCAGCAATTTTGTTGGCACAGACTTGAGAACCTCTGTGCTGGGCTTTTCAACACGGCATGGAGGCTAGGATACGGTGGACCAGGGCTCCACCAGTCCCACCCCCCTCCTGGGATGGTTCCTTCCCCTACTCCACCCTCCCACTATCCCAGAACCCCTCCCCCACCCCAAAAGTCTTCACACCCACTCAGAGCTCTTCTCTTGCTCTGGGCAGCATCCGCCTGGTGCTAAGCTAGTGCTGGTGCTCCCTCCTCTTTGGCCATCACAGACGTGCCTTACATTTGTGGCACCTGGTGCTGGAGCTCAATACTTGTGCTAGAGGCCCATAGAATTGGGCCCTCAATCATTACACCTACTGAAAGATTAATGTGGCCCAGTTCATATGATAACCTATTTGACTGGGTTCACATGAAGTCCAAAATGGGCAGCTTGGTTGTCCTGCATCCAAGTCTAATGCGGCTACCATGAGCTTGTTTGTGCCTGTTTCTGTTTGCTCGCATTTTGAGGGCCAAGTGTCTTCTCTGATCTGTGTAGCAAGCATTATTTTGTAGAGCTAATATAGTTGACTGAACTTATTCTGTTTTTCTTGTGTTAGACTAAAGCAAGAGACATAGAAAGTCCATCCTATGCCTTATTGTCCAATACTGAAGAAATCATGAAGCTCAAAAAGGAAAATCAGGCTTTGCAAGAAGAAGCTAAGGTATGTTTAAAACACCACTTTTCTCACAATCTGTGACACTACTGAAAATTACATGTCCATGTTGGGTGATCCCCATTCTTCCCTGTAACTTATAGAAACACACTATTATCTCATTGCATTGTTTGTTTCTCCACCTGTCAGCATTGGCTTCCATAAGTGGGGTTTGGGTACAGATAAACACAATGTTACTGCATGCATGCATGCATTCCTATATATTGTTGGGGAAAGGAGGAGAACTTGACACGATATGAAATAGAGATGCTATTTTTGGTGGGGTTGCCCATAACATGTAGCCCTAAAGGAAGGAAATATTGATGGTTGTGAACATGTGAACCCCAGTTTAAAATGCCAACACTTCTCATTCTTTCTCTGTTCTCTTTGAGCAGAGCTATAGCGCATGCGTTCAGGAATGTAAAGAAAACCAGGAAAAACTGAAGAAAGCAAATCAAGACCTATGTAATCAAATGAGACAGATGGTTCAGGACTCGGATCAGGATAAACAAGAAGCACTTGACAGGTGATCTTGTAGAGTGTGAAAAGAACAAAATTTAATATTTTCTGATGCCTGTGTTGACAGATGCTGCCATCTGGATTTCCCCATAAAGGAAACAGAAGTAGATTATGAGTTGGACTGGATGTAGTGCAGTCTTGTCTACATAAGTAGTTTTCCAAGTGGATATGAAACATCAGTCAGAACAGTCCTGTTGCTCAGCTCAGCAATGTGTGTTTGACATTGGGTTGCTGTAGTGTGGAGGCACGAATAATCTAGTTGTCCATTGCTTTCTGCAGATCTCTATATTGGGATATGTTCAACGTACCTTGGTTGTATTTGGGTTTTTCTTTTCTTTTGCTCTTTGCCTGAAAAGGGAAATGAAGCTCCCTAAATGTAAACGTTAATTATTCTAACTGTAAACTTTGTGTTTGTACTTCCTCCTCCAGGTGCGAAAGACTCTATCGGCAACATTATGAAGACATGAAGAAAACATATTTTGAAGAACTGGAAGAAAAACATGCTGCAGAGAAAGAAAAACTCATCCATGCGTATGAGGAGAATGTCGCACAGTTAAAGTAAGATAATATTTGCATGGCAAAATTCAAGACTGCCAGGAACATCTTGAGCACATTTTGCTTTATTAGAAAAGGTCTTTTCTTTTTAACCAAATTGTCTCTTAAAATGCAACTCCTTGTGTGTGTTTCAAGGACTGAAATTGATGAGCTGAACAAAGAAATGTTTTCAGTGAAGGAATGTTATATTGCAGTCTGCAAAGAGAGAGATGAACAAGAGGCCATTCTGAAGGCAGCATTTGAACAAGAGCAACAGCTGAAGGAAGAGAAGGTAGATACTAAAATAGCCTTCATTTAAATGTACACTAGAGAGAATAACTGCATACGAACTATACTAGAGGTGCATCCTGCAAAAGACAGAAATTCTGTTCATAAAGTATCTTGCAGGCCATCCTTTGCTGCCCTGGAGCCACGCAGTATGTGGCACAGAAATGACTGCCACTGTATCCTGTGAGGCCAGAGCAGCTGCCAGAGGACTTTTGGGGGTAAGGGAACATTGGTTTCTTTACCCTGTGTAGAACTGTGCTGGCTCCAGTGGGTCTCTTCGGATCTGCGCCAGCTCCCGAGCTGGTGCAGAACCAAGGAGACCCATGTTGGGCTTCGCAGCTGGGAGGGGGATCAGCAGCAGTCTCTGCTACAATTCCCACCCTTCCCAGGTCCGATCCGCCCTCCAGTCCTCCCCCACTCTACCCAGTTTCACCCCTTCCCCGAGAAGCCTCCCCACCAATCACAGGGAACTCACTGCTCTGTGGTGCCGCCGGTTATCCACCTGGCACAGAGGCCCAGTCCCAACTGATATGGGCCTCTCTGCCGGCTTTGTTTCCTGCACTTTTGTTCCTGTGGCACTTTTGTGACACCCGGGGCTGGAGACTTTAGGATTGGGCCCTAAGTTAAATGTTTGGACACACTTGAATTGGTGGGCAGGGTGGAACAGATATAACACTGATAGTTCCTTAACCATAGTTGAGAGGCTGGGGAAAAGGGAAATGCCATGAGACCACATGCTTTACCCCACAGTCCCTCTCCTCTCAAGCATTAATTCCCCATCCTTCCCTTGCTGGGCTTTAGCCAAACAAGGTTTATTGCTGCCCCCACCATGGCTAATATTAAATGAAGCTTTAAGCTGGAAAGTGAATTAAGCTGTTCTTCCCTGGCAGAAGAAGGGTCATTCCTTACAGTATGGTTAGCCCCTCCTCACGCCAGCTGTCGGTAGGGCCAGTTGCAACTGTTAGTCTCCTCAGCAGAGGGCTGAGCGTGGCCCCAGTCTGAACCTACCTTGCTGAAGAGAGGTTGTCAGTTTCAGGGCTCTTGCCTGCAATATGTTTACTTTCTAATTACCTTTTTAGTTGCATGCATCTCCTCTGCCTCCCATCCCCTCCGTAGTTAGGGCGTTGAAGTTTGGCATGAAGTTGTTTTCATCTTAGCTTTGGTTAGGTACTCGCAAGCTCTAGCTGTTAAAGAGATTTTATTTATGTATTTTAAAAGGTTTATAGTTTGAATATTTGGGGTGTTCAAGATGGCTTACAGGAAGCCATAAAATATATTAAGCGTGGAACAATACCCACAGTAATCAAATAGAATAAAACACAAATCAAAATTCAATGTAATAGCAATAGATATTTACAAAACACCTTAAAAGCTAAAACAAGGCAACAGAATAAAAGCATAACAGTAAGCAGAATAAAAACAGGAGCAAAACAAAAACCTATGCATCTGAAGTAGAAAAACTGAGCAAAAAAGGAAAGTCTTCAGGCCTCACTGGAAGGCTAACAGGGAGAGCATAGTTCTTAGTTCAACTGGGAGAGAATTCCATAGTAAGTGGGCCGCTGTAGAGAAGGTCCTACTCCTGTTGCTGCCAAGATGGTTTCCACCAGAGGTGGCATGCAGGGCAGGGTCCCCTCAGTTGATGGTTCATATGAGAGAAGATGGTTCCTCAAATACCCTGCTCCCAAGCTGTATAGGGCTTTAATGTTCCAAACCAGCAACTTGAATTGTGCCTAGAAATAAACTGGCAACCAGAACTGCAGAGCAGCAGTTCAGTCACCTTTTATAGCCTTGGAAAGGAAGTGATTTATTAAATGCCATTTTTTATTTAAATGAAAAAATAAATTGGGAGAAAACATGCATGACTGTTTAATATTTAGTACTCTTCAACATTTGAAAATGTTTTTGGTGTAGGTTCTTACTTTGCTAATATCTCTCTTTTCTCAAAATGTTGTGTGTGTTAAGATTGTGACATCATATGTAGCTCCTCCCACTTGTACTAACATGAATGTTGTTCTGCATCAGTCCTGTTCAGTAGCTGCTTCCTACTCTGGCAATGACTGATTATCTTTAAGGGGCATTTTTGGACAATAATGGTTCAGTGATAAACAGAGTCTTTTTCCTTTTTATATGAAAATGTTCTTCACCGTCCGATATGTAAGAGAAGGGTTTTGCTCTGTATAATAGCAAAGATTGGAAGTCTTGCACTTTACTCCTGTTATATGGATGTTGAGTCTGAGAGCTTTTGGGTTTGTGACTTTGCTTTACGTAGTATCTTGAAGGTGATGATATTGATTCATGGAGCATCATCTCTGTACATTTTACTTTCATTGATTAATGTAAACAGCCCATATCTTATTAATGGTGCGGTGACAACAGAGGAAAGGGCACAGATGGGAAAAGCAAGGTTAACAAATGAGAGAAGGCAGGGAGGCAAAGGTTATGTGCAATTGCATGTTCTTAGGCTTCACTTTGGGAGTAAAGGTAGAGGAGGTTAAGCCTTAAACTGATTGGGGAAAAAATACGTTTTGAGAGAAGATTTAAAGGGATACAAAAAGACAAACCAAGTATACTATTGGACACCTTAAGAAATGTTTTATGTTGACATACCCATGAAAACTAGGCATTATTACAGTACAGCCTTGTTTATATTGCAGTTTTATATATAGCATGGGTATGGTTCTGTCTTCCAAGAAGGCTATGGGTTTTTTAGTTTCAGTTTCTCTTATAACACAGATGGCAGCTGTACCCTGATGCCAGTGTTATACTGAGGTTGGCTATACAGGCATCTCTCATTTTATGTGGGGATTACATTCTGAGAAATCAGCATGTATCTCAAAAACATGTAAACTAAAAATTTATCCCCCCAAAGTGATTTTTGCTTCTTTTTGATGGTGTGGGAGAGAGAGACTACAGATAATGATGGCTGAAAAAGCAACTATGAAAGCAAAGATGTAGCATAACAAAAGCAGTAAGCAGCACCTCTGTGAACACCATCACACATATGGCATGTAACTACATTGTGGGAGCATGTGGGAAGGTTGACCGTGTTATTTCAGAAATCCGCCTGCATAAATTAAGTTCTGGTATTAATTGAACAAGTGCCTTATTTCAATAACATGTAACTCAGACTCAGACCTGTGTAAAACCAGAGCTGCCTATCTAATACAGAACAACACACATTTAGTGTCTTAAAAGTTAGACCTATTCCTGGGTATTTGGAGTGCAGTGGCATAGGCTTCCTCCCAAGGAAGCCACTTGAACCATTAACAAGGCTATGCTTTTTCTCCAAAATTAGACATCATAGGGAAAAACTGATGCCATTTTTGGAATTGACACTCCATATAAAACCACCATAAACGTTGTCAGAGCTTTTTTGACCCTCAAATTCACAGGCCTGTGTCGTCATTGTTTTATCAAAATGCTTCTTTGTTAATTGTGTTACAGCTATTGCTATTATCTGAATGTTTCTTTGCTATTATCAGATCGTTTCTTTGTTAACGATCAGTCTCTTATTTGGATGTCAGAGCGAGTATGGGCACTCTGTTCTGAAGTACTAACTAATTCAGAGGTACAAAAAGGTGAGGTGTGCGTCACAACACAGTATCTTATTCTGTACTGAAGAATGAACATTACAGCAGGCTAGGCCTATGGCTAGTGTTTTCTCCAGAAGTTATTCAGCTGTCTTCTGAATTTTGCCTAGTTCAAGAAACAGTTTTTGGAGGAAAAAGAAGAATCTTTGAACAAGCTGAAGACTGAATTAGAAGAAACATACAAAAATTACATTGTAACAGCAAAGAACCAATGGCAGAAAGAACAAGAATTTGAAACCAAGCAGCACATTGAGAATGAAGTTGCTACAATCAAAACCTGTTGGGAGAGGGAACAGAATGAGGTGTGCTTGGGTTTGTACGAATGTACGAGTGAGGGATTCTGGCATCTTATTTTACAAGGATTTTGTAGGAACTCAGCCCTTCTTCCTGGCTGTTGAAAGCATAACCATAAAATAAAAAATTTTTTTCTATAGTTGTACCTTCCTAGTAATTGACTTTTTAAATGCATATTCTGATTTTTAAAGAGATAGGAGTAACTTGTGCTTTTCTCTCATTACACTATGATCAGTGAAACTGTTCTGAAGGAAAGCCACTGGTTTTTTTCCCCCCTTCTGGAAAAAGTTCCAAGCCCTGATTTTACTTTATTAGGAGATGATTCCTATAAAATGTTGGTGTTTTTTTTTAAACAGATGATTAATTTACACACCTCTGTGTGTACATTTCCCAGTTTCTCCTTAAACAAAAATCCTTTGTTGCATGTAGATTAAAGACCAAGCCATTCAGGAGACTGAAATGAAGTGGCAGCGTAGGCTGGCTCAGGCTCTGGAAGAAACCAAGAGAAATGTAGTGGAAAGCAAAGACTGTTGCAGCCAAACGGACCAAGTAACCATCATGGCTGAACCACTGAGTCAGGTGATTGAAAAGGCAGTTGACAAGCAGATGTCGCTGGCTCAGGATGCGCTGAAGGAGAAGGAAAATGTGTTGAGAGAGCAAGAAGCAAGATATCATGAAAACATTGCCAGACAGGTAAAAGCAGTCCCATCATTTCGCTTCGGTTTTTAATAGTGTCCAAGTTTTACTCAGAGCACATGCAAGACAAATCAAAGTTTATTTGTTTAAAGGCAGTGTATAAATATTATAAACAAAGTTCTCAAATTTATTATGATAAGCACTTGTTTGAAGCAGATGTAACTAACCATATTAGGCTTAACTCTAGGTATCCTAGGAACAGATTAATAAATTTAAAAAGAGCAGAATTTTTAAAAAATCGTTTCCATAAATTTTCAAAGAATCTAGAAAATTGCATTTTAGTTGCTTCATATTTTAAAAATGTGAAATGCCATAACAGTCATTTACCTGCATCTTAATGTCTGATGCTACAGATCCTGTGTGTAGTTGGAATGCTTAAATCTTATTCGTGTTGGTGAGATTTAAGCAGCCTGTGTGCAGGATTGAAGAAGTCAAAACTCAGCTTTACCTTTTATGTTAAATGAAACTGAACTGAAACCGTACTTTTCAGTCTTCTTGGTTGAAGTGACCTCCTCTTTACTTCCACTTACCATTTGTAGGTGGAATTGGCTCTGACCAAAGCCCGTGTCAGGTGGCTGCAAGAACTGCCTGAGCTGGCAGAGTATAAAGTTCATCTGAAGGCTGCTCAGGAAAAATGGGAGAAGGAATGTGAAATCAGGACGGCAAAACAGGTAGCAGAAAGCCAGCGAGCCTGACTTGTTGACAAGATTTAAATAGATTTCTTTGCATCGGCTTTATACCTCAACAAACTTGGTCTGCATTGACAGAGTATGATATTTAGGTCATATGAACAGATTAAGCTGCCTCTACCCAAGTCAGCCTACTGGTCCATCTAGCTCAGTGTTGTCTAGCTCAGTATAGTAATGGCTTTCCAGGAGTCTAAGACAAAAGGGAGGAGCAAGTATTGCTGTTAGCATTCTTGATCACCCAACAGTGTCTAGGAGACCACACAGCATTATTTTTGTACTAGTCCATTTGTCATCTATGTCTAGTTAGGACTTCCAGAAAAATCTTCAGAGAATTGCTGACAGACTGTCATGTGTTGCATTCTTTAGGTATCGTTAACTCTTTCAGCTGCTGAAGAAAAATGGAAGAAGGAACTGGAGAATGCTGATAAAGCTAGAGTAAGAACCAAAGAACTGGAAGAGAGGATACTTTCTCTTAAAAGGGAACTGGAGCTCAAAGAAGAAGAAATCCCTGCTGTTGTTAAAGCTGAACTGGCTAAAGCTCAGACTCAGTGGAACAAAGAAAAGCAAGAGGAAGTTCTCAGGATACAACACCAAAATGAGGAAGATTACCATTCTTTTTTACACGACCATAAGAATAAAATCAATGAAGTGCTTGCAAAGGCAAAGGAAGAATTTGCAAAGCAAAAGCAAGAGCTCCTTGATCAAAAAGAAGCAGAGTTGAAGGTTTGTCTGGCCAGGCAGCAGCAAGAATGGGCTGTTCATGAAACCAAGAGGTTCCAGAATGAAGTTCGCCAGTATGAGGACAGGATCCTAGTTCAGGTGGAACTTCTCTTGGATGAAATGCACAAGGACTTAATCAAATGTGCAAGTGATGAGCGCACTTGGCGAGCCAAATGGAATGCTGTCGCTCCTGGTGAAATTAACCCCCCATTCAAAGAAAAGCTGAAATTTTGCCTGCAAAAAGCATATAGAGGCACAGTCTACGCCATTTTAGAAAAGGCCAAACAAGAGTGGAATGAGGTAACATTTCATTATCTTTAAAAGAAACCACCTGGGGTAAAGGGTCTGTCTTTAAATTCATCTGCATTTTTAGTGTGCTTAAATTATGAATAGCATGAAGAAAAGCATAGGGCTGCAGTTGTATGGGGTTTTTTTAAATAGGGAGACGTACATATTTATCTCAGAACTGGAAAAAGAGGGATGGAGGATTCATTGAGTTGGAAATACAATATTTGTAGGCCACTGAACTATACACGTAAAGGGAGAGGGGCAACTATATTTCTACAAGCATAGCCTATCAAAAGTAGAAATGTCACCAACTGCTTTTCTATACAGAAGATTGCTGACTTGCATAAGCCTTGACTTACATATTGTTGAACTTATGCAAAGCATTCCATAAGCCATAACAATAACAGAGGGCTGCTCATCTTGTTTTTGCACAGCTCTTTCTCTGCTTGTCCCAAATCCTTCCATGGAGTTGTGCATGAGCAGAAAGACATCCGACTTGCGTAAAAATCAACTTATGTAAGGGTGGCCAGAATGGAAGCCTTAAGTGAGTCGAGGAGTGGCTATATTAACTCTTGCAAAATCACCCATTTTTGTGGCCAGGGGGAATATGTATGTATGTATGTATGTAGTTAAAAGATTTATATTCCACCTTTCTGAGCTCAATGTATCTATAACAAATTCACATTCGATAAAACAACATTAAATACATAACAGTAAAACACAAGTAATCAGTTAAATTCCAAAACATCAGTGCGTACTCCATAATAATCATTATAGTAGTTTGGAAATGAATGATAATTAATAATATAAACTACTAAAAGCAAGCTTCCACAATAAGACAGCATAAAAATCATAATGTCACTAGTAACAGGACTGAAAACAACTCCCTCCCCCACCCTAAAATACTAGCTGAAATAAAAATCTAGTGGGGGCTAGAGGCTCAGGCTGACGCCCCAGTTTGAATGCCACTGAGCTAGACTGATTTGCCTGGTGTCACTAAATTCCACACATTTGTTGTTGTTACATTAGAACCTTCTCTATTGTTTCTTGGAAGTTCCGCTGTTATAGCTGAATGTATTACTGCTGTAATGTTATAGCTGAATGTATTACCAAGTTAAAACTGCTCCTCTGCATCTTAAGAAAATCAGTGATGGCAATGTGTTTTTGTTCTGTTGTGGGCGTGTGTATATGTGACTGCAAGTGTCCCCTCAGTGTGAAGAAACCTAGTTTCATTTGCCCTCTAGGCGGAGAGAACTGAGCAGGTAGGATATGGCATAGTCAATGAAGATGAAGAGGAAGGTTTAAAAGAAAAAAGGGCAGTACCACTGATGTTTGTGGAGATGAGAAAAGTCTCCTCATTGGTTCATTCTAGAGAGACTTCCTCAAAAGTCAGTCAGATGACCCTGTTTCCATCCCCTGTACCTTTAGTTGTAGCTTTGTGAGCTCTTTAGCTTTCCCCCAGGAACAAGTGTAGTGACAGATGTGGGGACAGTCCAGAAGTGCCTCTTAAAGTGAGCTTTCTTTGAAAATTGTCAGTATGAAGAGCTTTCTTATCTTCGTAATGGTCATACCGTGCAACCAATTTATTTGAGTTTGTTTAAATGAAACTTTACACCTAGAGAACATATTCCATCTTAATATGTATAAAGCCCATAATAAAAATTACAAAATCTACTTTGCATTATTATAAATTTTCACTGGCCTGACATAGGCATTTTCCTGTTCATTTCTGGTGAAACCTAAAAATATTTACAATCTTCAGTACTACCAGAACTCCAAATCTTGCTCTTAGCTATCCAATAAAAGAGCTAGATTGCTCTTGGCTATCTAATAAAACTGCTACCGGTTAGGCCAGTGGTTCCCAAACACTTTCTACTGGTGGCTCCTTTATACTACTGGGCCTTTAGCCAGTGCTTCCCAATAGGGCTACAATCCTATTCATTGTACAGGATGGTGGCTTTTTTGTGAGAAATCCACAGTGCCCCTGGCCAGTTTCTGTGGCCACTGCTCACAATTTGGGAACAACTGAGTTAGGCTAATTCTCCTCTTATAATGCCCATCCCTCTTGGTAAACTTAGTTTTTGAAACTGAACAGAAATGATAGAGCTGATACTAAAAATAGTGACCCGGAGTTTTTTGCTGCAAGCCATTTGAAGTACTTCCTTGACTGATGTGTAAATAGTGTGTGGTGTCCAAACACTACGTATTTAGATTCAAATTGCTGTGCAGTTATAGAGTTGGTTAAGGTAGCACGTTGGCCAATTACTTTCTAGCCCAGCTTATATCACTGGTTTGTTGTAAAGATAAAGAAGAATGTTAAGGCACTGTGTGCCTGAAAACCAATATAGAAATTAATCTTGGTATTAACTCATTCCTTTTTGTGTGTGTAATCAGTAAGGTACAACTTTCTATCATGCTAATTTCCTAAAACAGATGAATCTTCCGGTTTTTTGGAATTGTAAGTTTATGATGTAAATTGCAGAAACATGAAGATTTGAACCATAATGGCAATGATCAAGAGCACTCTTATATTCGAAGTGGTGAAGAAGAGACTGGGGACAAAGCAAGGCCTTCCATGTTTGACCTAGGAAAGCAAGTGGAACTCCAAAGGATATTAAGAAAGCAACCAGCTTTGCAGGAGACTGAAATGGACTTTGGTATATTTCCTTTTGTGTTTTGCTTTAGTTTTAAACTGGAGGTTTTATATCCAATGGGGGAATAATAAAATTTTGCTTTTTCACTCTAGTACTTGGCACTCTGGTAGCAAGCTGCATTGCACAAATACTGTGATATAATTTTGGGGACACGTTGGTGACTCAGTGCTACAACTGAATAGGTCCAAGGATATTAATCAATTTAATGGACCATTTGAGAATAAAGAATGTGTTGAAGTATGACTAAGCTGTACCTTAGTTGGCTCTTCCACTGCTGACCACTTACTCTTGCACTTTTCCCCATTCCATTCTTTGGTGGTATCAAATGAAAACTAACCACATGGAGAGTAGTAGTTTGCAACCTTTTCTCCACTCTTATACTCTGGTTTTCTGATAGTCATGTAAGCATGCTAAAGTTGCACTCCTTATACAACTAGAGCCTACAGGCAAATTTACGTCTGTTCAGATATGTCTGTTGCATGCTCAGTTTTAAATATTAATTCTAACACTATTTGTAACTTAGCAGTTTGTGTCTTGCCTCGTTCCTTATTCCTTATTGTAGTTTTCTTAGTCCCACTATGGTCTATAACTTTTGTGATGCGTGTTTGCAGATTCAAAGTGTAAGAGAAGAGGTCTCTTGTCCCAAGCAGACTCTTGCTGTGAACACTGTCGCCAGCAGCTTGAAAGAAAGGAAAGGGAATGTCAAGATTTGAAAAAGAAACTGGACAAAGCTTGCAGACATCTCCAGCTTGCAGTGAAGGAACAAAAAGCAAAGTCAGAGGAAGTCCAAGGTCTGTACCCTTATTTGTCATTGGATAATTGTGACATGGTTCTTTTCTTAGTACCTGTTGAATCAGTATAATGCTGAGAACTAGTTCATGATGTGTTTTGCTTGATTCCTCTGTGCTTGATGATGGGTAGCTGAACATGTGAACTGATGTATTGAAAAGCAGTATCTCTGAAGTAATGTGAGGTGGTATAAAGTTCCTACCTAAAGTGTAAGATTTCTGCTGCAGCAGCAAGGAGCACCGGAGCCATGGGACGGGCGCCATCTTGGACCCTCCCCCCTTCTCCGTGGTAGGGACTCAGGCCAGTGGTAGCCCAGCAGTGGTGCAAAGCGCCCACTGGTTGCCACTCCCCCCAAGTGGTGGCGGCGGCGGTGTCTCCCCCTCAACTGGCGCAGCCCCCTGCAGACCTACCTCCAGTAACAGCAGCAGCAGCAGCGGACCCAGTAAGCCCCCAGACAGCGCGGCCACCCCTTCTATGCAGCGGTGGGCGAGTGCGGGGGGAGCAGGAACACCAACGGGTAGCGCGCCAGGTGGGCAATGTTGCAGCACCCCTCACAGCGCAATTACCGCAGGGTAGGCACCCCTCCCAGGCGGGTTGCAGTGAAGGCTCCCTCCTCCAGGCATCACCTCCCAGGTGGGCTACCTGCCCTACCCCGTAGGACAGGCCCACTAGGCAAGCAGGGAAGTACGGCGGGGGGGGGAAGGGTGAGCGCCCAGACAGGCTGTGCTGACCCCCCCCCCACTGTTTCCCGTTTTACAGCTTTGCAGCCCCCCCCATGGAGGATGGGAACCTGCAGCACCTGGGGCCACAGCCCCAAGGTGGATGGGAGGAGTTCTAGGACCCACCTGGCACCGCAGTTACCCATAAGAACAGCCCCACTGGATCAGGCCATAGGCCCATCTAGTCCAGCTTCCTGTATCTCACAGCAGTCCACCAAATGCCCCAGGGAGCACACCAGATAACAAGAGACCTCATCCTGGTGCCCTCCCTTGCATCTGGCATTCTGACATAACCCATTTCTAAAATCAGGAGGTTGCGCATACACATCATGGCTTGTACCCCATAATGGATTTTTCTTCCAGAAACTTGTCCAATCCCCTTTTAAAGGCATCTAGGCTAGATGCCAGCACCACATCCTGTGGCAAGGAGTTCCACAGACCCACCACACGCTGAGTAAAGAAATATTTTCTTTTGTTTGTCCTAACCCGCCCAACACTCAATTTTAGTGGATGTCCCCTGGTTCTGGTATTATGTGAGAGTGTAAAGAGCATCTCCCTATCCACTCTGTCCATCCCCTGCATAATTTTGTATGTCTCAATCATGTCCCCCCTCAGGCGTCTCTTTTCTAGGCTGAAGAGGCCCAAACACCGTAGCCTTTCCTCATAAGGAAGGTGCCCCAGCCCCGTAATCATCTTAGTCGCTCTCTTTTGCACCTTTTCCATTTCCACTATGTCTTTTTTGAGATGCGGCGACCAGAACTGGACACAATACTCCAGGTGTGGCCTTACCATAGATTTGTACAACGGCATTATAATACTAGCCGTTTTGTTCTCAAAACCCTTCCTAATGATCCCAGGGGGACATGGGCCTACCATAAGCCAGTATGGGCCAGTCCAAGGGGGGGATGTCTGTGCCGCCCCAGGTCCAAATTGAGACCATGGTGTGACAGATCCTGGGGGAAGCCAGCAGCCCCGGTGCCACGGGGGGCAAGAGGAAGCATAAACGCCCCCCCATAATCATCCAGCTCGGATTCCAGCAGCCCTGAGAGGGAGCCCTCCCCACACAAGCGGCATAAGGCCAAAGGTGCAAAGGGCGAGTCAGACAAGCCCAACCACCGCAAGCAGACCAAGGAACCCAGAAGGGCAGCCTCCTCACTCCCCTGGGAGTCAGTCACCCCTGACCCGTCTGAGGACTCCAGGGAGGAGGGGGAGCTCACTGGTGACGACGAAGGGCCTCCAGAGGAAAGTGGGGGCAAGCTTTTCCCTTTGGACTTGTACCCACGCATTCTGGCCAAGGCAGCAGGCATCCTGAACTTAGGTAATGAAGGGGTAACCAAGGCAAGTGAAGCTTCTGAGCCTTGCAGACCCAGCTCCAAGTTTCTCCGTTCCTAGAAGGCCACCACCAAGGCTGTGGTTCCCTTCCCAGACCCCTTCAGGCAGCCCCTAGAGGCTGAATGGGGGGCACCCACCAGGTCCAGGCATACCCCACGCTCTGCGATAACATCAGTTGGCAGACAATAGAGTTTATGGAGCAGCTGAAGTTCCCGGGCATGGACTCCCCAGTTGCAGCACTATCTTCCTCAGCTGTGCTGCCCTCAGAGGAGGAGGGGGACCCCAGGGACCTTTGCGACTGACGGGTGGAGAATGCCCTCAAGAGGGACTTTGAGGACTCTACTTTAGCCATTAGGGCATCAGCCGCCACCTCCATTATGACAAGGGCTCATGGTCTGGGTGGAGGACCTGATGGCCTCGGACAAGTCCCTGTCTAGGCCCACACGTAACACCCTCAAGAAGTTGTCACTAGCGGCAGCCTTTTCAGCAGATGCATCCCTGGAGGCCATGCAGTTCAGCGCTAGAGCGGTGGCTGCGAATGTAGTGGCTAGGAGGAACATCTGGCTGCAACACTGGGACGTAGACCAGGACTCCCAGGCACGTCTGGTAGCTTTCCCCTTCACGGGGTCCAAACTGTTTGGTCAGGCCCTTGACCCCTTGCTGGTAGAAAGCAGGGACAAGCGTGAGGTGCTAACCTTGGCACACAAGGAGGCTGGCAAGTCAACAAGGCCATCATCACATGGCAGCCATCATCACTTGGGCCGAAGCCCATCTCGTAGCCATACAGGCAGAGCATGTGACCGGAGTGGAAAATGCCACAGCAGATTGGCTAAGCAGGCGGCGGGTCCTGGAGACAGTGGCAGCTGAACCCGCGGGTCTTCAGCTTGGTGAGAGAGAGGTTCGGGACTCCACTCATGGACCTCTTTGCCACGAGAGAGAACGCGCAAATCCAAAGATTCTTTGCAAGGATCCCACAAGAGGGGACGGAGGCCATAGACGCTCTAAGCAACCCCTGGCCTCAGGGTCTTCTGTATGCCTTTCCACCAGTTCCGCTACTCCAGCGTCTCAACAGAATCAAACAGCTCCGGGCCAAAGTCATTCTGATCGTTCCCAAGTGGCCCAGATGTCTGTGGTTCCCAGAGCTCCTATGGCTGTCAACACAGAACCATTGGACATTCCTACTACAGCAGGACCTCCTGCTCCAGGGCCCAATGGCACAGCCACACCTCTTCAATCTGACAGCATGGAAGTTGAGCAGAGCACGCGCGTCAGGCTGGGGTGTTTTGCCAGGGTCAGGACCACCTTGCTGGCTTACGCAAGTCCTCCACTAGGAAAGGTGCCAGTCCACCTGGTGCACCTTTATTAGGTGGGCGGAGGCTAGGGGGGTCATGGCGGTCATGGCTAGGGTAAAGCATGTCTTGGCCTTCCTGAAGGAGGGCCTGAACAAGGGTCTGTCCACCAACACTCAAGAGGCAGGTGGTGGCCCTCGGCAGCATGCTGGGAGCGGGCTCGGGAATCCCTGTCGTCCCATCCTCATGTCTGCAGGTTCCTAAGGGGGGTGGCACTGCTGAACCCTCGATGGTACACAAGTTCCCTAGCTGGGACCTGAGCAAGGTTCTGGAGGTCTTCACTCAGGCACCCTTCGAGCCTCTGGTCTCACGTTCAAGGTTCTCTTCCTGGTGGCGATTACCTCAGCCAGGAGGATCTCGGAGCTTGGGGCCTTGTCCATCAACCCCAAGCTGCGCATTTTCCATAAGGACCAGGTGGTACACCGCCTGGATCCGACATTTGTCCCAAAGGTAAACTCCCTATTTCACAGGGCCCAGGAACTGATTCTCCCATCCTTCTGCCCCAAGCCGGTGCACTCCAGGGAGAAGGCATGGCACACTCTGCACGTGCGTAGGGCCTTAGTTATTACACCAGGCGCACTAGAGACTTCAGGAAGTCAGAGTCCCTGTTTGTAACCTACAAGGGTTCCAAACAAGGCCACAAGGCCTCAGCCAGCTCGCTAGCGCACTGGTTAAAGGCGTGTACGACTGGAGGCCAGAGGGGAAATTCCCCCAGAAGGTATCACAGCCCACTCCCTCAGGAGCGCTGCCACCTTGGCGGCATTCGACGGATACGCACCCCTCATTGAAATCTGTAGGGTGGCAACGTGGTCTTCGGTCCACACCTTCGCCAGACACTACCGGATAACCACAGCCGCTTCATCGGACGCCGTTGCGGGGCGTCAGGTGTTGCAACAGGTGGTGAGGCCGTGAGCAACCCCTCGCTGGCCCACCCTTCTGGTTGGCTCTGGTATATCCCAGCAGTAGAAATGCCAGCCTTACTTCCCATGGAAAGTAGGAATTTCTTACCTGAGAATTCCAGTTCTGGGAAAGGCAGGCATTCCGCCTGCCACTTCTCCAGCTTGGGGGATGCGCTGCGACTTCAGGCCTCCCCACGGGGGGGGGGCAGGAAACCCTAGTCGGTATTCTTTGCATGGTTGTTGGGGTTAGTTGGTTGTTGGGGTTTGTAGTTACTCCTACAGTTGGCTAGGTATTGCAATAGTCAACCCTCGTGGCAGACACGCCACAAATTAAGGGCCAGGCCGCTGTGGAGGAGCAGGGGGGCATCAGGTCTTTTCCTGCTTGTTGAGTCCAGACTGGGGAATACCATGGGATGCCCCCAATGTGGGAGGAGTATTCGTTTGTAGAGGTTCCAATCCTACCTTCTAGGAGGAGGGGCATCCCAGCAGTAGGAATGCCATCCTTCCTTTCCCAGAACTAGAATTCTCAGGTAAGAAATTCCTACTTTTCTCAACCAGTGGGTATGGGTACCACCAGTGTTACTTGAGATGGTGCCTGGTGGTACTCAAGGGACCCCTGGATACTGCCGCCCAGCAGTGAAACAAAGAACGCTACAGAACAAACAATGGTAGGAGCCTCCAAAGCATGCTTTTCTGCACTCACAAAAGCCCTCCTATCCACCCTGAGCCTCTTACTGGAGCTTGTCGCATTGCATCTGGCCTCCCAACCCAAAAGTAACTGGCAATGTTGTCATCGCCAGTTATTTCTGGTGGTACTTCAAATAGGTGGACTGTGTGAAGTGGTATGGTGGAGGACAAACCTTGGGAAACACTGCTGTAGCACATTCACGTTTTATAACTTACTCATCCCTAACATTAGGGTTTAGCATAGGGACCAGCAGTTCTACTAGATGGAGGAGTCCATATTACATAGGGCCTCTGAATCAAGTAAAACATGGGACTTGGAAAGCAAAGTTAAGACAGAAGTGTGTCATCCCTGTCGCATGGAAGATCCCAGTTGCTTCATTAGCACTTTTCCTTATTAGCACTGTGTCACTATTATCTCTCTAGGTGAATGCTGGCTCTGTGTATCATTGCCATCAGCTGCATAAATGTGAACAGCCTATGTTGCATATTTCTGTAGGATTTAAAAGTATTTATTACTCTGATAGCAGCAACTGCGATAGGGAAAGCTTAGTGGCAACTTCACATTGTACTGAAGTTCTGCATATGCTTTTTAAAGAATTAAAATATTTTGTGTTTTTTTTTAGAAAATGAAAAAATTGGAGATGAAAACTCTTCAATAAAGAACAAATCTGAAGATCTGAAACCATGCCACATACCTCCCAGGTAACTAAAGAAGTGAGAGCCATGTGTAAACAGTTGCAATTTCATTCTCCATTTTTAGAGTGGTGAATTTTTGTTTGCTTTTAGAGCTTCATCGGAGGGCTCTATCTCGGAGACTTTTGTATCCTGTGATGGAAAAGCCTTGGAAGAAATGCGTTCTCAGTATATTAAAGCAGTGGGCAAAATTAAAAGTAAGTGCTTTAAAAGTTCCTAAGTGCCCAGTAACAAAGTTCACCCATGTGCATGCCTGCGATAGTGGAATTGAAGTTAGACTACCAGTAAAATACATTTCTGACTAGCCTCCTCACCTCTGTCTTCTCCCTGCCCCAGCAATCTTTCTGGTTCTATATTTTCTGCTGTTACATGTTTTAAAAATTGGCTTTTTCATTCAGTGGTGTGCATCTCTAGAGCTTGTACTTTTGTTGTATGTATACAACTCTGCTTGTAGGTGATATGGTTCGTTATGTCCGTGAAAGTAAAGAGAGAGCTGCAGAAATTATTAAAGCAGAAGTATTAAGAGAACGTCAGGAGACTGCCCGGAAAATGCGGAAATACTATCTAATTTGTCTTCAGCAGCTTTTGATTGATGATGGGAAGCATGAAGGGTAAGGTCTTTCTAATGATATTAAGTAGCACTGATGTTTCTTTTGATTAATTACTGTAAGATTTTTTTTTAAGCCTTGTTACTTTCATCATTGTGTAATACCCAATTACAGTTTCCGGTTGCTTGAAAGATTGAGTTACTTTGGTGATTAAGACTCACAGATTAGGACTGCTTGTTATCTTCCCAGCAAGATACTTTGACAATCCGCAAAATCGTTTTTCAAAATCCAATTAAACTGTTCTTATTTATATTAGCTGTAGTTGTAGTTATTTATATTAGTTGTAGTTGTGTGGCAGCGAGTAATGTAGTAATACCTTTTAAAGATGAACAGAAGAATAGGAGAAAGGAGATGTTTAATATTTTAATTGGTATATTTAATTTTTGAATACTGATTATATGAGCAGTGGAAACATTCTCCCCAGGTAGTTGTATAAAGGGAATGCAGCAGGAATACAAGATGTTTCTCCTACTCTATCTGGCTTGGCACTTATTTTTTTTTCCTCTTGTAGCCTGAGTCATGGTTGCAACAATACTGGTGATGAGCGTGAAAGATTCAGCACTGAATCCATGAACCTGCAGAAGATTATGGACCCAATCTTATCCAACTTTCCAGTGCTGAAGCAGCTGCAATGCAACTTTGAGGTAAAGCAACAAAAGTCCCCTTGAGGTGGCCTCCGTGACTGTCCCTTCACCGCAGAATGCAGCACATGCCCCACTGACTCAGCTGCATCAGCACTGGAAAGTTGGATAGTATTGGACCCCATGGCTCTCCTTGTCTTATAAAAAGACAGCCTTAATCTTCATGAGTTTGGAGCTCCCACATTAGCAATTTAAAGTTAATTGAACAGTGTGTGTGAGCATGCCAGCTACAGGATATCATTGAAAATGACTTTAATTTTTGTTGCCTGAGAAATGAATCACTGAATGCTGTGTCTGAGTTGGTGACAGATTTTCATGCTATTTGTGACATTAATGTGGTCTACCGCACACTTTCCATTCTTTTGCTTAGTAGTTATTTAATGTCTACGCCTCTTTTCTTCACCAGCTTTGTAGAATTGAGGACAAAATGCTGTGTCTTATTTCCTTGCCAAGCAAAGTTGGTGTGTCCTGTTATTGCACAAGTTCTCCTAACTTTTAAATCAGTAGTAGATTTGGAAAGGTCCCCATAATATGCTGCTATAAAACTGTCATTTAAATTAGCCTGGGAAGAACAGGACATTTGAAAACCTTCCTTGGGTTTCCCACAGGGCGGAGAAGAAAATCATTTGTGCTGCTGGCAAGCTTGCTACAATGGCCAAAATACTAGAAACTCCTGTTCGTAACACAGCCCAGAGCAAAGCCTCACACTCAGGTATGGTAATATGAAAGCGGGTTCTCCCCTGTTTTTAAAGCATGATTTCAGTATTGAAGGAAAGCAGTGTGTTCAGTTTCTCCAGAAGAAACATCTATGCATAATGAAGTATTTTGGGTTCATTGAAGAACTACTGAAAACTTGGATGTACTTCTCCTTCAAAATTACTGCTTGATTTAAATGTCCTCTTCCTTCCTATTCCACTTTATAGCCCTGTCACAATTTTCTACATCTGGGCCTGAGGAACCTAAAAGAAATTGCTTGTATCCACCTGGACCAGCCCCAACAGAAAGCCAAATACATGGAGAAAGTATTCGGCAAAAAAACAGTAATTCAGCTTCTCAAAAACGTATACCTTGCTGCTTAAGACAGCGACTTGATGCTGAAAGCCAGCCTGCCCGGACTTCCAGTACTCAGGTTGGTGGGAGATCTTTTAAACAACTGGGTGATACTTCAGGAGGTGCTGAGTTGCTTTTGGCTAACAGCGAAGATAAAAATGCGGACAGAGATCCACTTCATTCTGCAAACATTGCTATACTCCAAAATCCTCTCTTGCACACTTCTCAAGTGAAGCCCCGAAACATTCAGCCAGACAGCTCTACAAGTCCCAGTTCTAATTCTGGGATATCTAGAGTAAAGTTGTTGAGCCACAATGAAAGACCAGATATGAATGAACCTGGATGTATCCTGTCTACTAGACATCGAAAGACAGTGTGTGAGAAACCTCAAGCCTTGGAAATTCAGGAAACTCCAGTGAGGGATGAAGGAAGCTCCACTGAGTGGAGTCTGGTCAGTGAGACTCTTCCTTTGGACAGCAATGATGCGTTTCTGTATCCTGTGCAGAAAACAAATTCCAGCACCCAAGTAGGATCCTGTGAACAGTTTCCCATGACAGACCCATTTTCTTACACCAAGGAAGATGCTTCTGTTTTGGGTCAACAAGCTGGCAGTTACAAAGACAAGGCAATCCTGAAGAGCCAAGTCACAAATTATAGCAAAGGCCACCTGACAGTGAATCCTAGTCACGTACCACATCCAAATACCAACAAATTAAGTCCTGCTAGTGCCCAACAGAGTGGTGCTGGATTGTGTCCAACTCTTGGAAAAAGCTACCACTTGCTGCGTTCAAGGAAACAGGTACAAGATACAAAGGCTTTTCAACAAGACAGTGGCTTTGAAAGCCCACAAATAAATTTTGATTAACATCGAGGACTCTCTGAACAATCTCACAAAAGAGATACTTAAATATATTTAAATGAAA
The DNA here is from genome assembly GCF_035046505.1 of Tiliqua scincoides. NCBI lineage: Eukaryota > Metazoa > Chordata > Lepidosauria > Squamata > Scincidae > Tiliqua > Tiliqua scincoides. Next base: position 12,713,713 of record NC_089828.1, read on the forward strand.
GTTGTGGAGGAAGCTTCTTGTGACGGAGTTGTGTGTTTCTTGGCCTTTATTTGATTGTTACATGAACAATCTATCATAAATATTTAGGCAGGTTTTGGATATGTTTTAGCTATCTGACTCTCGCTGTATATAGAATCTGTGTGTCTGTGTGTGTCGGAGAGAGAAGATATATTTTTATACCTCAAAATTTGTGTGCAATCAATGCAATTTTTTATTATTTATACAGAAGAAATAAAACTGACACTTTTTGGTCCATTGGTACAGTTGTCCCAGAATTTTCTTGAGAAATGGGGACATTTTGTTGTATATTTAGTTCACTTTTTATCTTGCTTTTTCTCCCATGGAGCTCAAGGCAGCATATATGGTGATTCCTACATGCTTTCTTCTCCAAGCACTGACCCAGACTCTGACCTCTCTAGCTTCAGTATTGAATTTGGGATAAATTTAAGATCCCACACTCTTGATTTTTTCCCCCCAACAAACAAGGAACATCATGTACTTTCAGACTGTGCCTTGTTTGTTTAAAAACCAGAGTATATGATTTTTTTTTAAAGCAACCTTTCAAATTTGATATATAAAATCTGTAGGAGTACCAGTATGCATGTGACACTTCCCCACAAGAAAGGGCTATTATGTTTATAAAGGCTACTCATGAAATAGGGTGAGGCAGTTGCTTTGGGTGGCTAAACGTACTCCAGTCTCATGCACTTCAGCATGTAAACAGTGTGATCTGTGGGGAGGCAAACTTTGGCCTAGTTCATGCAATCAGTGGTAGCACCTATTATACGTGAGTGATATAACAGTAAAAGCCTTTTGAGTGAAATGTTCCTCCCCCAGTCATTTTTTGTAGAGAGATTCAGTTGCAGAAGATGGCACGCCATGGGGGTCTACTGTAGATCCCAGTTTCACAAAATTCACAGATGTTTGTTTCTGTACTGTTGGCACAGAATAACTGAGGTAAACCACTATAGTATGTATATATGTTAAGAGAACCTTGCTCAAGCACAATTGGGCAGAATGTAGCAGAGTTTCATCAGAAGCTTGTGGTGTCAAGAATCTAGAAACATGTATGGCTATAATTGTACCACATGGCCTGTCTGAGTTTTGCTTATCCATCCTTTACAGTGTTAAGTTTACACAGTGGGAAAATGAATTGGTATGTATCAATTAACAGTCTTGTGTAAGCCTGTACAGAGAAGAACCTGCAATCTATGAACACTTTCAGTTGCCTCAAATGGTAGGAATACCAGAATGGCTTCTTGAAATGAATGGAACTTGAATATGCAAATATAGTACAGGGTGACCCTAGAGGGGCCTTAAGGGAAACATCCTCATTTCTTAATGCAGATAACAACCCTCAAAGTGAGTAGCATTCATTTAGCATTCCAAGGCTAAATGCCGCTTCGGGTGTATTGGGGATTTGGGAAGCTGTAATCTACTGAGTCAGACCATCTCAATGTTATCAATACTGTCCAAGGTTTTAGACAGGAGTTCTTCTTGCTCTAACTGGAGATGCCAGGGATTGAACCTGGGACTTTCTGCATGCAAAGCCAGTGCTCTGCCATTGAACTACAACCCATCACCACCTTCTGCATAACTACTGCAAGAAGAGACTAAACTGCATTGCAAGACTGTTGGTATCTAATCAACATTTTTGTTTTTCTTAGAAAACAACTGCAATTCCATCTTTTTAAAATTCTTTAATCCCTGTGTTTTAATATGGCTATTAACTTGCAAATGCATTTGTTCAGTTAAGTCAGAATTTCTGAGACATAAGATGTTCCTGACCTTGATGGTGCTCTACTTCCCCCTAGTGGGTTTTTGGAAGTATGTCTTCTGTGTAACATAATTCATGAAAGAGAAATAGGAGAGCATAAAAAATGATGGCATGTAGCCATTTTCATAACTTAAGTGGTTATTGTCATCTGTCAAGACTACTTTTATAACACCCCACATATGTGCATGTCTGTCTTCTTTCTCCTCCTGAATTTGGCACCGGAGAATGTGTGTCTTCCAAAATGCTGGCAAGGGAAGGCAATTGTGTTTAGGGAACCTGCAACCCTTTATGTACAAAAGAGTCCTCCCAAATTCCCCTTCCCACTAGGGAACAGCACAGAGAATAACAGCATACCACAATCAGTTTATTTTTCCCATTCTGCATTCCAGAGTCACATGCTCAGGATTCTGCATGAGCTATGTAGGACTTGCAGTAGGTGGTCTGTGCTCACACTACATACACAACTTGTGCATTTTTGTTGGTTCTGTTAACCTTATAGCTTCTCTCCATACCTCTCTGGCTATTTCTCAGGTATCTTATCTCCCTACACCTAAGGCAATCTCTTGTCCTTTAGAAGAAAGCTATGGATGATACTTCCAGGGAGGAAGTTGCAATGGAGTGTATAGAACGGTTGTTAAAGACATAACTATACAGTATTTATTTAAAATATTTATGCCCCCTTCCCCCCTTTCACTGGGTGCCCAAGCCAGCTTACAAAATTTATAAAATCACAATAATGGCAATACTCCTGTTTTTAAAATTTTTGTGACAACTAGCATTAGTAATAAAAACATTTAACATCCTTCAAAAACCTCCAGAAACATTAACCAAGTAACTAAATCAAAAGCAACCTAACATTGAGAATGTCTCCAGCTTAGTTGCTTCTTAATCTTGTTAAGACCCACCTTTCCGTGTCTTCTAGATGGCATGGTTATTCCCTTGCTGGTCTGTAAAAACATCTACCCCTGTGATGTCCCTGACAATGTTGTGGCTCTTGTATGGTATGCTCAATAAGCATTCCAGAAATACCTGGGTAAACAGCATTAATGCTACTGATCAACAACTAGTTTTACAAGAGAGGAACTTGAGGAGCTGATGAAGAGCAGCAAACTCACCAGCCTTCTCTTTGTTCAGTTCCTGAAAATGAGGTCACAAGCATCACTTCCTCCACAGGCCAGGAGGCTGGCTCTAGCCTGGCAACCAGTAGAACAGCTGTGGTATATGTGGAAGGGGAACTTGATTCTGGAGCATTCAGGTACTGCTTCCTACTCTGCTCCAGATTCAAAGCATCATCAAGGTTGGGGTTTATACAAAGTGACTTTAGATGATCGATGATAATATTCCAACCATTACAGATCGTGCAAATGTGTCTATTTACCTATTTAATTGGTACAAATTATTGAAGTGCTAATGAGTTGCTCAGGTCAGGCCTGATAAATTGGCTAGAATCAGAGTACTGCCATTCAGGAAACTCTCCTCTGACATGGTGGGATGGGGTGGACGTGAAAGAGCTGTTCCCAGAGCATTGGGTTCATTGTAATCCCTGTTCTCTGATACCATGGATGTTACTTAAACTACATCAGTGGGACACTCCCACTGAGCTCAAACCATCCCATTAGCAAGGGACTGATTGGAATAGAGACTAGAAGCAGAAACGCCTATTCCCACAGCTGACATGTTGTTTTAAGGAATGTGAGGTCTGATTCTGCAGCTGTGGCTCCTCAGGTCAACAAGGGGCTTTTCAAGAACACAACCAAAGAAACTTTCTGTTGCATGATTCCTGGTTGACCCACATTTTGTTTGTACAGTACAAACATCCTTGGCGTGGGGAGGCCGGTTCAGACTGTTTATTGCAATGACTGTAACCCCTCTAGCAAGCAATTAATCACTTGGTATCAAATTGGAGAAGAGGCATCATACTTAGACGTGGGTGCTAGCAAAGTTGTGCATGCTTATTTTACACTGTCCATAAAAATGCATGTTATACTTCTGGGTATGATCATGTGGTGGTAACGATGATAATCAGAAATGGTCCAAAACGATCAAGGCCCAATCTTTGGGGCAAAAATTTGGAATTAAACACAGGTCTTGCCTGAAACTTTTTACTTGTAGCAAAGGCAAATATTACACAAGCTGTATATAGAAACCTCACACTCTTAATTGGCTTATAAACTTCAGCTGCATAGGGTAGAGGACAAAATGTTTGGATTAGGCTAATAATATTTTTGTATAGCATTTTTCTATGCGAATAGCATAGCACCTCATTTATTATCTTGCAGCAATCCTTACAACAATCTTGCCAAAGGCCACTTGAGGGCTCAGTCCTACACAACTTTCCCCCACCGGTGCAGCTTTAAAGCAGGTTCAATGTAAGAGAACAAATGTTCCTTGAGGAGGCCTCTGGGACTGCACCCACACTGCAGGATGCAGTGCACACCCCATTGAAATGGCTGCATCAGTGCTGAAAAGTTGGATAGGATTGGACCCTTAGAGGGTAGACAGGGATTTGAAGTCCTGATTCAAAGCTCAGTTTCTTAAACGCCACCCTACACCAGCTCTGTAACAACCTGGTTTCAAACCAAACGGCTGCTCTAAGCTTTCATTTGGTGAGGTTCTTTTGAATCCCCCCTTGAGAATTTCCTTGAGAGTGGTTACAATTGAAACATGTCAGGAATAAAAACTCCAATTTTATCAGATGGTTTTTGGCCAAACTGGTTTCAAATCCCTGATCTGCTTATATAGCTTAGTGCTAAACCATATATGTGGGAGACTGTGATTTAAAAAAATCATCAATGGAAGGCTCTGAATATGAGCAACAGCACAGGGACGAAGGCCCCAAAGCAATTAGCCCCACAATGGAAAGAATACAGGTACAGTGCAGTGCAGTTCATTGTCAGGTGCACAGTGCCTTCTTTGGTGGCACAATAACAGGTGCAGTGCCTTCATTGTCTCCCTAGGGATGCTAATGTAGTAGTGTGCAAGAAAGGGTTAAAATCCCCCTCCTCCCAGAGTTCCTGTTCTGATCCATTTTGGAGTCCTTTTGTACTTCTTTATGTATGTGTAAGTTGGGAGATCTGATCCAATTAACAATTCCTGCATTGTGTGATTTGGCCCTATTGGGGTGACCTTGGTCGCAGTGTTGGGGTAACCCGCAGATCTACAAGTTCTGACACTCCTTGTTTGAGCATTGCTGCTGATCTTTCAGGGACACCCCTAGAAATTTGGATGCATATAAGACTGAGCGCATGTAAGGGATCAGGTCCAGTGGCAGAAGTTGGGCATTTGAGGAGAGTCCATGTGCCCATTCAGCTGATGTCTTAAGGCTCCCCCTAGTATAGCTGCTATGGTATAAAAATAGGTGAAGAGTGAGGATCTCAAGAAAGAATACTTGACACTTGAATAGGTAGTTCTTAGAAGAGCATTCGAAGTATTCCATGTACACCATCTCAGTAAGCAACATATTTGTAAAGCAGGCCAATATTAGTTATGATTCCCATAATGCGGACCAAGGATCAGTGACTTTACCTAAAGTCACAGTTTCAAGTTGGAGCTTGAAACACATGTCCTTGATTTTACTTAGCACAACTTCTGCCCTGATGCCACAAAAGTCATTCATACTAATAAACATGGTTAAAAAAACAACTGCCCATTTTATTTGCTTGTACTGGCTTCATCAAGGTTTTCTTTAGCCTTGGCTAACGAAGAAACATGCAGTTACTTCAAGTAAAATATCAAGGCCATTCATAAGGCATGGTCGTTCAACTGAGTCACTGTCCATTGATTCAACTGGCTATCTCCTAAAGAAATTACAAAATTGCACTGATTGCATTCTGAGAGAAAGTTGTACAATACAGCACTAATGTTAAAAAAAACCCTCAAATTACTTTATATGGTGAGGTGACATTGCAAAGTTCATCTATTACAGTCCAAATAAAAAGTATTTCAGTGTTACTTCTGCTGACTTTTGAATTTCAGTGTCCAGTTTCCCTTTAACCATAAACTATACTTTCAAGTTTTGAACATACCAATCGCATGGCCCAAATGGAAGAACTGCATGGTTTCTTTGGCTGTGGGGACCACAGTAAGGTCTGCTTTGTACTCCCCCTGCCCTATGGCAGGATTAGCTCTGAGTAGGAAAATGCATCCATATCATGAACAGAAGGTTTTTTTAGCCCGCTCTGGTGCATGCATTAACTGCCCCAAATCTGCACACTTGGTGTGGGGAAAGTGTTGCTACATTTTGTAGGTTGCAAAATGTGTTGCTTCTTGGACCGTGCATGTGCATGCTGCTTCAGGAATGAACATGGTAGTCCTATACTTAACCAGCATAACGTAACCAGTAAACGTTACTGAGCCTTTGGGGAACAGTGATCATGCTGCAATCCGTTTTGACATGCACGTTGGGGGAAGAATACCAGGCAAATCTCTAACAAAAACCCTTGACTTCCGACGGGCAGACTTCCCCCAAATGAGGAGGCTGGTTAGAAGGAGGTTGAAAGGGAGGGTAAAAAGAGTCCAATCTCTCCAGAGTGCAAGGAGGCTGCTTAAAACAACAGTAATAGAGGCCCAGCAGAGGTGTATACCGCAAAGAAAGAAGGGTTCCACTAAATCCAGAAGGGTGCCCGCATGGCTAACCAGCCAAGTTAGAGAGGCTGTGAAGGGCAAGGAAGCTTCCTTCCGTAAATGGAAGTCTTGCCCTAATGAGGAGAATAAAAAGGAACATAAACTGTGGCAAAAGAAATGTAAGAAGGTGATACTGGAGGCCAAGCGAGACTATGAGGAACGCATAGCCAGCAACATTAAGGGGAATAATAAAAGCTTCTTCAAATATGTTAGAAGCAGGAAACCCACCAGAGAAGCAGTTGGCCCTCTGGATGGTGAGGGAGGGAAAGGGGACATAAAAGGAGAGTTAGAGATGGCAGAGAAATTAAATGAGTTCTTTGCATATGTCTTCACAGCAGAAGACCTTGGGCAGATACCACTGCCCGAACGGCCCCTCCTGACCGAGGAGTTAAGTCAGATAGAGGTTAAAAGAGAAGATGTTTCAGACCTCATTGATAAATTAAAGATCAATAAGTCACCGGGCCCTGATGGCATCCACCCAAGAGTTATTAAGGAATTGAAGAATGAAGTTGCAGATCTCTTGACTAAGGTATGCAACTTGTCCCTCAAAACGGCCATGGTGCCAGAAGATTGGAGGATAGCAAATGTCACGCCTATTTTTAAAAAGGGAAAGGGGGGAACCGGGAAACTATAGGCCGGTCAGCCTAACTTCCATACCAGGTAAGATGGTGGAACGCCTCATCAAAGATAGGATCTCAAAACACATAGACGAACAGGCCTTGCTGAGGGAGAGTCAGCATGGCTTCTGTAAGGGTAAGTCTTGCCTCATGAACCTTATAGAATTCTTTGAAAAGGTCAACAGGCATGTGGATGTGGGAGAACCCGTGGACATTATATATCTGGACTTTCAGAAGGTGTTTGACACGGTCCCTCACCAAAGGCTACTGAAAAAACTCCACAGTCAGGGAAAGAGGACAGGTCCTCTCATGGATTGAGAACTGGCTGGAGGCCAGGAAGCAGAGAGTGGGTGTCAATGGGCAATTTTCACAATGGAGAGAGGTGAAAAGCGGTGTGCCCCAAGGATCTGTCCTGGGACCGGTGCTTTTCAACCTCTTCATAAATGACCTGGAGACAGGGTTGAGCAATGAAGTGGCAAAGTTTGCAGACGACACCAAATTTTTCCGAGTGGTGAAGACCAGAAGTGATTGTGAGGAGCTCCAGAAGGATCTCTCCAGACTGGCAGAATGGGCAGCAAAATGGCAGATGCGCTTCAATGTCAGTAAGTGTAAAGTCATGCACATTGGGGCAAAAAATCAAAACTTTAGATATAGGCTGATGGGTTCTGAGCTGTCTGTGACAGATCAGGAGAGAGATCTTGGGGTGGTGGTGGACAGGTCGATGAAAGTATCAACTCAATGTGCGGCGGCAGTGAAGAAGGCCAATTCTATGCTTGGGATCATTAGAAAGGGTATTGAGAACAAAACGGCTAGTATTATAATGCCGTTGTAAAAATCTTTGGTAAGGCCACACCTGGAGTATTGTGTCCAGTTCTGGTCGCCGCATCTCAAAAAAGACATGGTGGAAATGGAAAAGGTGCAAAAGAGAGCGACTAAGATGATTACGGGGCTGGGGCACCTTCTTTATGAGGAAAGGCTACGGCGTTTGGGCCTCTTCAGCCTAGAAAAGAGACGCCTGAGGGGGGACATGATTGAGACATACAAAATTATGCAGGGGATGGACAGAGTGGATAGGGAGATGCTCTTTACACTCTCACATAATACCAGAACCAGGGGACATCCACTAAAATTGAGTGTTGGGCGGGTTAGGACAGACAAAAGAAAATATTTCTTTACTCAGCGTGTGGTGGGTCTGTGGAACTCCTTGCCACAGGATGTGGTGCTGGCGTCTAGCCTAGATGCCTTTAAAAGGGGATTGGACAAGTTTCTGGAGGAAAAATCCATTATGGGGTACAAGCCATGATGTGTATGTGCAACCTCCTGATTTTAGAAATGGGTTATGTCAGAATGCCAGATGCAAGGGAGGGCACCAGGATGAGGTCTCTTGTTATCTGGTGTGCTCCCTGGGGCATTTGGTGGGCCGCTGTGAGATACAGGAAGCTGGACTAGATGGGCCTATGGCCTGATCCAGTGGGGCTGTTCTTATGTTCTTAGTATCTCATTCATATCTCTGTATACCATCCACAACTATCCTGATTCCTCAAATGTGTCTACCCATTTTCCCCTGCCATCCCTTATATTTGAAACCAACTCCCAGAAAACCTGTGAGCTGTCACCTTCCTTATTTTCTTCAAATCCCTTCTTAAAATTCACCTTTTCTCCAAAGCCTTTGGCTCAATGCCTTAGCCCTCTACCTACTGCAACTTAAGCACCTGTAAAATAATCACATATTTTCCCCTTGCTTCCTCCCTTTCCTCTGTTGTTTCCCTTGTATTTATCTAGACCAGGGCTGCTTGAACCCCAGCCTGGGAGCTGGATCTGGGGTTTGGGCTGGTGAGTAGACCATTTTGTTCCACTTCCGTGCAGCTCCTTTTCTTGGTAGTCCTGAGCACCAGGATGCTCTGGGCAATTGTGCCTGCCCAGATGTTCTGTCATGCAGCCTTCTGGGACCCTGGGCAACAGATGTGACTTCCCATAGGACTGCGTTCATGACTTTGGGCGCCACTGATTTTGACTAGCTTTTCTCAAACTTTTCCTGAATGAAGTCTCGGAAAGCCCCAGAGCATTGGCACATGCATGGAATGGCAGAGTGCCATGCAGATGGTAGCCTTGTATGATGTCCTCATGGTCCCTGAATGGGTCTCAGAGAGCCTGGGCTCCTAGCAGCACACTTTGAGAAATACTGATCTAGACTGAAAGACTAGGGCAGGGACCCGTCCTCTCATTTTGTGTGAAGCCCCAGATATGCAGATGATGCTACACATTATTCATCATTTCAAAGTCCAGCCATCCTAGTTGTGGACCTTGTTGTAAAACAGCTTATTACCTCTAGTTCAGCCCTCCTGAGGTAAGCAACAAGACCTAACATTTGGAAAGCTAGAATCAACCTGACATATAGTCTGTCAGCCTTAACTACCTATCTTTTCATGAATTCAGAGTCTGAGAGAAGAGATTGTGTCAGGTTGCCCTTTTTGTGTTTTAGAGAGGATTGTATGATTTTATTTATGTGTGTGTGGAGAAAGGAATTCAGGTACTGAAGCTCTGGGTGTGCAGTAACTTTAAACAATTGAAGTTTTAATATTCCCTTTCAGCATATAAACTGATGACCCTTATTGTACAGAACACATGCACAAAAGAAATTGATGAGGTGTTGCATAGTTTGCTATATTAATTGATGGGCGGCCTACCTCGCCTGTAGCATTACCTCATATATTGTAATCCACATTTGCTGCAGGAGCAAAGCAAGGAACCAACTAAATAAATCATCACGGTTGTCCCACTAGACCTGAAAAAAGCCATGAGATTCTAATTAGCTTCTTATGTGGGCTGGATCACTTTGCAGCAGCTGAAGGATCCTGGCTCGATTATGAGAAATACAAGCCTGCATTAAGGCACAGTGTTTTTTCTTCTTTTAAGGCTACTTTCCTGTGTCACGCTGAACTTGGTAGGACTTACTTCTGAGTAAGACTGCATAAGATCACACAGCCAGTTCTGTTTGCTTGTTTATCTTTGCTTTTGTGTTCCTCCTAATTAGATTTCCTAGCAATCCTCCCACCTTTTCTCTACTCTGCCTAGTATCTTGATGCGTGTACATCCCACTTTTAAACTAAAAGTATCAAAGAAGTTCACAACGCTTGTATAAGAATAAGGGCCCAATCCCATCCAACTCTACAGTGCTGATGCAGCCGTACCAACAGGGCATGCTCCCATTAAGCCTCAAGGTACGGAAACATTTTGTTCTCTTACCTCAGGTCTGCCTTGGGGTTGTGTTTGAAAGTTGGATAGGATTGGGCCCTCAATCAGGTAAGAAATACAAAAGGAAATTAAAAATGGACAGTAGTAGGCTGAGTATACTTCAGAAATGGAAGCTTTGAATCTTTATATGGAGTATACTTCCACAGTGTTTTGAAGTTTGTTAGGGCTTCTGGTGGAGAGTTTCCCAACAGGTTGTGGCCTAGGATGGGCCCACAGGTCCTTAGCATGAGAAGGACTCACGGTCTGCTCCCAGGTAATGGCTTTATCCTGTAGTCATGAGCCCAAGCAACCTGGTTTCATTTGCATTTCAATGTTGCTTTAATACAATATTGGATAGCTCTATTTAGCACTTTGCACTTAGTTGTCCTTGTTCTTCCAGGTTCAAAATCAACTCTGCCAACAGGTCATCTGGGCTGTATGTATACAAGTGGGACCTTGTTATCTACCATGGTTACATTGCCAGACCCCACATGAATACCAAACCTGCAGATAACAAGATCCATGGGGGGTGGTGCCCTTAGAAGTGTTTATTCTCCTTTTAAAGCAATTTAAGCTGGTGGCCATCACCAGGACTATTATCTTTTGGTAGTTGAATTCAATAATTGTTTTGTGCAAAGAACATCTTTTGAATCTCTTGAACCTACTGCTAATCAATTTAATCAGTTGGCACCCTAGTTCTAGTACTCCAGAAGAGAAAAGCTTCTATCACATCACCTCCTTAGCCATTGCTTCTTCAAAACTAAAAGCCCCTAATGCATTCATCCTTACCCTTCTTTGTAGAGAAGGTGCTTTAACCCCATTTCAACCTACTTCAGGGTGTTCTTAGCAGTGAGATTTTGGTGGCAGGCTGGTTCACACATGCATTGACTGCTTGACTTTTTCATGATTTGATCTCCCCAACAATTGATGCTGGGGAGCAGGTGATCTTACTCCCCTGTAAACTATTGTGTTTGAGTTGATGCTGAGGGCTATGTATGTTGTATTTGGTGATTTAATATGCAACAGCAGCTTCACTGATCACTTGATGCTGTGGTCACCAACAGCTGAACATTCATGTTTGAACCTGCCCTCTGTCCATATTAGGAAGAACTACCAAGTACGCAATGTTTTCTTTTTGCATTTATCATTAATACATACATTCCTTGTTGACTGGCTGATATTTATTTTTTGTTATAAGGAAATGCTTTTCTTTGCAAGTATGGCCTGATCCAGTGGGGCTGTTCTTATGTTTTTCCTCATTAGAAATCCACAGCAATTTGGAATGTGTGTCTGACTGGAAGGGCAAGGGAAATCAATTTTCTACAAACATAAAAATCCATTCATCTCCTTGACAAATTTGTTTATCAAAACAACATGAATGGAATGTCGGCCTCCACATGAGTAAACATAATATACTGCGTGGCATTTGTTCTGAGGGTTGAAAGCAAAAAGGCTCTGTGCGAAAAAGAGAAACTTTCCTTGTATCTACATGACCGCTCTGCAGGACACGTAATTTATTCATAAGTTGAAAGCTGTGAAAAAAATAATTGGGAGCCTTTTGGAAAAGGAGGGAAGAGGCATAGCCAATCAGCAAACCTGTCAAAACCCTGCCTAGCCCAGTAGCATTATGGGGGTTCCAATAAGTTGCCCAGACACCCTAAGAAAGGAGGGAAGGAAGACACTCTTTTCCACATCTCTTAAGAGCATCCTGAGAGCACTGCGTAACTAATACTCAACCATTTATTCTCCCTCATACCTACAGATTTAATGCTTTTAAAAAATCTTCCACAAGTTATTCCTTCTCATTAGCTGTGAACCAGATTACATTTTCTTAACTATCAGTATTCTACCTCATGTGCTCCCTGCCTCACTGTCACAGGCATCTCAGAAGGAGCCCAAAGATGCATGAGAAGGGCAGGTGCATGGGCTGGGTGCCTTGCTTTTCGCCCCCATCCCTCCATGGTGAGCTGCAGTAGCCCCACTGGAAAATATATTTTAATATAATACAAGTCTGTTAACAAGGTCTATACCAGAGAGCATGCTCAGAACAAGAATTCTGATTAGTGGATTAAAATATTGTTTGCACTGTTTTCAAAGGGCACAGGTACATATTATAGAGGTTACAGGACAAAATGACAGGTTAGATCAGTGATTTTAATTTTTTTTTTCATTTCATGGCATACTGACAAGGCGCTAAAATGGTCAAGGCACACAGTTTTTTAACAACTGACAAGGCACACAATGCTGCTGATGGAGGACTTGCATCCCCCAGTGGCCCAGCTAATAAATGACATCCATCAAATTCCTAAGGCATACCAATATGTCATGGCACAGTGGTTGAAAATTCCTGCATTTCATTCATGTACAATATCTGCACATCTTGTTGATCTGTACACATGTCCAGGTATTCACACAGATTCAGTAGTATGACTCTATATTGAAGGGATCCAGCCCCCAGGTTAACTTCCAAAATGAAAGCATGCATAAGTCATTCTCACACACCCATGTACAGACACCTGCACATGTGCACTGTAATGATGCTCTCTACCCCACAACTCTGCTCTCCTCCACACGTCTTCTTCAGCTCTGTTCCCCTCTTGCTTTTGTAGGGAGCAGTGGAGGCTGGTGCACTGCTAGTTAAGGGTGGTCACAGTGACATTTGATGCCTTGTCTCTGGTGCAGGGAGGTCTTGGGCAAGGCCTGGCAGAGAGGCAGAAATCACTCTTGGAACAATAAGAGACTGAGCAAGGCCCTGCCTGGCTGCCAGACAGGACTGGTGGTCTGTATTCAGCTTGGTAGGTCACAAGTCATGCAGGTCTAGGCTGTATATATTTTGCTGACATAAGGTTGGGCATTCTGGCAATGGGTTGTGAGTGGGAAGTGTTGCTTCTTGCCTATAAAATTGTAGTTACCCATTTGGAATTTGAAGTCTTGCGACACCGGGCTATTTTTAATTTGAGCTGAATTCTTCCACTCAGTCCATTCAGTTTGCAGAATGTGGACCTTGCAGCTTCTTCTCTGTTTTGAAACATGAATGACATGAACGCAACGTACAGGAGACAGCAAAATATTAACACAACAGTGCATCTTTTCATCTTAACGGCTGCATTTGCAAGTGACATTTCGCTGGCTTTCCCCCCAGCTTGGCAGGAACCCTGGAAATCCCTGACCAGAACAAAAGGCTCTTGCTAAGACTCTGGCTTGGCTCTGTGGGCCAGTGAAGATGTGGAACGGCACTTTGGTACACATCTGGTGCTGTTTAACAACTGCAAAATACAATGTCATACATCTGCTCTTCACTGGAAAATAATGGAGCAGCAACAGACACTCAGGGGAAGCCGTTGGCATAACTGGTAGAGATGGGCAATGGCTGAAAAATCACAACATCCCTTCCCCCATAATATTTCAAATCACTATAGAGGTCAGAATCTGCACCGCTTTTCCAAAAGCCTTTCCTTTCATGAAAGGTTTTTGAAAAGGAGTAGAAACTGCATTTGGGTGACTTGCCCGAGATAACGCTTTCTGTTGCTGAAAGAATCCCTGTCTCTACACAGCAGCAATTTTCAACCTTTTTCATCTCATGGCAGGCTGACAAGGCTTTACAATTTTCAAGGCACACCATCCATTTTTTTGACAATTGACAAGGCACACCATGCTGCCGGTGGGGGCTCACATCCCACAATGGGTCTACTAATAAATGACCCTCTCCCAAATTTTCCACAGCACACCTGCAGACCTTTCATGGCACACAAATGCGCCATGATGCAGTGGTTAAAAATCACTGCTATAGAGGATTTAGTTTAGTTATTTCCTTCTAGGCCAGTGTTTCTCAAACTGTGGGTCGGGACCTACTAGGTGGGATGCCAATTTCTCCCAGAAAAAAGTTTAATTAAATGGAATATACTATACAAGAGGAAAAAAAATACATAAGAGAATTATAAGCAATACAGAAAGCAAATTTATAATGCTTGTCCCTAGCACCACAAGTACACATCACTATATTTAAATATTTTAGTTAAGAACCATGATAACAATGTGGATTCTTAGCCAAACTATGCTGCCATTTTTCTGCATGGATCTGTCTTTTTCTTGTATGCTACAGTACTATGCTTCACCAGCATCACCACCAGCGCACACACTTCTGAGGGAGAGATACAACTAAATTTTATTTCAAGCCCTTTTGAACAGGGCATTACAGCATTCATAGCAATGAACCTGATATTCACCCCATCTTCTGTTTTGAGACACATTTGTTGAGGATGTGGCAAGACCATCTTGTAAATATTAGCTATAGCCCACATTGGCTGAGCAGCTAAAAATGTAAGGCAAAGGGGGGGGGGCATCTGTAGGGAAAATTAGAGGACGGGACTGCGAGTCACCTGAGGGCTCAATCCTATCCAAGTTTCCAGCACCAGTGCAGCCGCAATGCAGCCTCGAGGTAAGGGAACAAATGTTCCCATATCTTAAGGAGGCCTCTGTGATTGCCTCCCCGCCACAGAATGCAGTGCATGCCCCATTGGCACTGTTGCACTGGCACTGGATAGGACTGGGTCCTGAGTCTCCTCAACAAGTGCTTCCCTTAGGTTGTTTTTCTCCACCAGCTGGACTTCTTTTAGGTCTTGGAGCCTGGTTAGGGAACAGTAGGGCTGCATTTGTTTTTCAGATTCTAGTGCTGGAAGTGCTAGAGAGCTTTTTTTTTTCCTCCTTCCAGCACGATCGGGGCATGTACTCTTTTCACATTCTAGCACACTTGCCATGCTAGCAACTTTATTGCGAGCTCAAAGCTATTAAAGACAGCTGCTACCATGAATTGGATTTCCTAACAGAAACATAACAGCATCCATATATTATGGTAACAACTTGGCAGCCTCCATGCATTTAATTTCAAAGATTCCTCTATGACTGGATGACATTTTGTTGTTTTAAAAAATGAGGCGTGCTAGAAGTATGCTAGAGCAGTGTTTCACAGACTGTGGGTTGGGACCCACTACGTGGGTCGCGAGCCAATTTCAGGTGGGTCCCCATTCATTTCAATATTCTATTTTTAATATATTAGACTTGTTGCTACCATGGTATGTGTCTGCATTTGGGGAAATGTTACAGACCTGTACTTTTAACAAGCTACTACATATATTCTTTTCACAATGACAGTAAATGGGACTTACTCCTGGGTAAGTGTGGGTAGGATTGCAGCCTAGGATTGTCAAAAATTTTCCTGCTTGATGATGTCACTTCCGGTCATGACAACACTTCTGGTGGGTCCAGACAGATTCTCATTCTAAAAAGTGGGTCCTGGTGCTAAATGTGTGAGAACCACTATGCTAGGAATGTCACTTCCTCCTATTTTCTATTAGAAAAATGAACACAGCCTAAGTTAACCCATTTTTGCCCAGACCACAGGTATACACATTTGGTCCCTGTTACATATATGCAACACTGGGCAGAAATTGCTTAATTAAAAACAGCCAGGGTCATTCATAGGGAAGAATCACTGGGCAGAGGAGGGATTAAGCACCTCGCCCTCCACCCCGTGAGTTATTTTCTGCAAGCCTTTACCCATAGCCAGCTCAAGAACTCCTGGTATCCAAGTCTGTGTGCTAAATGCTGCCCACCTGGTGATGTATCAGCCTATGCTCTGACGTATCAGCCAACTCCCTAGAGTGGAAAAAAGAAGGAAACAAAACTGAAGAGGGAATATGGATGAGATGAGAGTGGTTAGCATCTCCAACAAAAAGGAGCAACAGAGGCAAATGGGAGGATGAAGATGGGGGCCCCCCTGCCAACCTGCTGCCTGAGACAGCCTCAGTTGGCCTCACGAACGGGCTGACCCTGTCTCTCCCCGCTCTCACAGCACCAGTATCACCAGACTGATAAACGGTTGGAAACTGTGTTTGCTAGTTCCATCCTCAGTGAAACAAGTTACTCCCCCTGAGCGTGTTGTTCTCGCGAAACAATACAAGCAACCTGTTTGAAGAGCTGCACAGTCTCTGGCCCAATCTCTGTGGGGAGAATGAGAGCCAGTTGCAGGATTGAATTTTTCCATCCTGCAGCCCTTTTCCTTCTTGCAGTAAATTCCCGCGCCCCACGGTAACAGTGGTTAAAGGATATGTCACCAGTGACATTAACAGCCCGATCCTAAGCCCTGGGACCACTATGAGGAACAGTGGTGCCAAGATAGCCACTGCTGTATCCAATGGGGCTGGGGCAACCGTAGGAGTCTCCTCCGGGTAACTGAATAAATATTTCCTTATCCCGTGTAGAGCCCCGGTGGCCCCAATGGGTCTCCTCTGAGCTGGCTGTTTTGCTGGTACTGAACAGAGGAGGCACGTGTATACCTTGGGAGGGGGGCACAGGATTTGGTAGCAGCCTCAGTCACAGTGTCCTGTCCGCTGGTGTAGGAGTGCCGTACAGCACTTTTGTGAGGGCGGTTGCTGGGGCAGTGTGCTGGCTGATGGCACTGCCCTGGCTTAGGATCGGGGCCTAAGTGCTATTAAAACTAAGCAGTTTCCCTGGTTAAGCCATTTTTGCCTAACGTTGTGTATATGCAACAGGGATGAGATGTGTACACCTTTCGGCCAGACAAAAATGGGTTAATTATAATTTCTAACCTGGGTTTGTAGCTGGTTAGCAAACCCTGGTTAAAAGGAACCACTGGTGCCAACAGAAGGTTCCCTTGCAGAGAAAATAGCAGAGGTGATGGGGCTGGACTGGAATGTGGCAGGGGTGAAGGTTAAAGCCCCCTGCCAAATGCAGTTGTTTGCTCCTATTTTCCGTAGAAAAAAGAAGCATGCAGGTCTCAACTACACATTTCACATCATATGTAATTTGGCTCCTAGTTAGCTTTACATGCAGTTAACATCAATTCCAAGGGTGCATTTGAACCATGGTTAAGGTTGGAGATGAGCATTAGCAATCAGGAGGAAGAAATCCAATCCTACAGCCCACTCCTACTATGAAATCAGAGCCATTACATCTCCTGCTTTGCAATCTAAGGGTTAACTTGTATAATGTCTTGTATAATGACATTAACTTGTATAATGAAGGCCAAAACTAAACAAAACCTACCACCCTTCTCTGACGGCCAAGATTATGCCGTTTTATGATTTCAAAGATAGGAAGAATGTAATATTAACGCCCCTTACGCCTCTAAGTAATTGTTGGCTCTGTTGTCTTTGGCGTCTCCTGGTCCCATTGAATCAAAGTCATTGGCAACGCAGTCATGAAATTCTAAGGCTTGCACCAAAAATGAGTTATCAGACAATCTGTTGGAAGTTTGAACTCATGGGACAGAGTTTAGGCCCCTAAGTAAGGCTGGGAGTTCATATATTGTATTATGTGATAAATATCCACTGCATGTTAGAGATGATGTTATGTGCTCAACATAAACAGGGATTGACCAGTATTTACAGAATCCCAAATCAGAACCTCCTTTGGGGCTTACTGTTCATATATATAAGCGTGCATAAGGAATAACAACAGTAATTTACAGTTCGGCCCCTGTATTCACGGATTCTGTATCCGTGGTTTCAATTATCTGCAGATTTGCACCCATTAACGTTCTTTTAAAACTTACCAGTGTTTCTTGCTTTAACCAGGGCACTATAAGCATTCAAGGTTATAGCATGAAGAGAGCAGGTTGCCGGCAGCCTGAACAGGTGATGAAAAAAGACCAAATGCTAAACAGAATTGGGTACCCACTGATTTTTATCCAAAATCACTGGATTTTGGTGTCTGGAACGGAACCTCTGTGGATAATGAGGCACGACCTGTATTTATTTTTTGACCTAACATGAATTGCCAGGACCAGCAGTGGTAGGCAGTGCTAGGAAAGTTCATTTTCCAACTACCCTGATTTGACAAGTGGCAGAGGAGTGGCTTAAGGAGCAGGCCAATCCAATGGTTCCTGGTGTCTGGATGAACAGCAGTGCCAAAATAGCACTTGCTGTATCCTATGGGTGCTAGGAAGCCACCAGGGGTCTTCTTGGGGGAAGGGTTCTTTTGTCCCCTTCCCCCAAGGAAAGCCCCATGCCCTGTAATGGGGCTTTTCAAGTTTTGGTTATTTCGCAATGGTTATTTCGCCAGAGCAGACTTGAGAACCTCTGTATCGGGCTTTACAATCTGACACAGAGGATAGAATCTGGCACAGCCAGGCCGGTCCCGCCCCCCAGCCCAGAACACCTGCCTCCCACCCTGAAAACCTGCACTGTGGCCTGGTGCTGTGACTTACCCTTGGGTGCTTCCGTGGCATCCACCATTAGGTGCCAGGCACAGTGCTGACCCAGCGCTTGCGCTCCCTACTCAGAGGGTGCTGTAAACATCCTTTACAGCACGTTTACAACACCCAGCACTGGTGCTGGAGCTTAGTGCTGGTGGTAGGGCACAATAGGATTGGGCCCTTAGGCTGCAATTCTAAGCATACTTACCTGGGAGTAAGCCCCACTGACTATGATGGGACTTACATCTGAGCATCACCTGGCAGGACAAAGTTCCTAACAACACAGTCCTGGAATGTGCTGGAATCCCTAGCATGTATGCACTGCTGAAACAGAGACACCTGTGTTGGCTCGGTCATGTCGTGAGAATGGATGATGGGCTCCTCTAAGGATCTCCTCTATGGAGAACTCGTGCAAGGAAAGCGCCCTACAGGTAGACCACAGCTGCGATACAAGGACATCTGCAAGAGGGATCTGAAGGCCTTAGGAGTGGACCTCAACAAGTAGGAAACCCTGGCCTCTGAGCGGCCCACTTGGAGGCAGGCCTTTCCTAGCATGCCTTTCCCAGGCCTTTCCCAGTTTGAAGAGACACTTTGCCAGTCTGAGGCAAAGAGAAATGGGAAATGGGTTATGTCTGAATGCCAGATGCAAGGGAGGGCACCAGGATGAGGTCTCTTGTTATCTGGTGTGCTCCCTGGGGCATTTGGTGGGTCGCTGTGAGATACAGGAAGCTGGACTAGATGGGCCTATGGCCTGGACCAGTGGGGCTGTTCTTATGTTAAAGAGGCAAAGAAGGAAGGCCCATAGCCAGGGAGACAGACCAGGGACAGACTGCACTTGCTCCCGCTGTGGAAGGGATTGTCACTCCCGGATTGGCCTTTTCAGCACACTAGACGCTGTGCCAGAACCACCTTTCAGAGCGCGATACCATAGTCTTTTGAGACTGAAGGTTGCCAATACAATACATCTGAGTAGACATGCCTGGGCTTGGGTTCCAACTGTATTCAGGAATCTTCCACCCACTCTTTTGGCTCCCCCTGGGCTATGATCACATGCCAGGGGTTCCCTGCTTGGGGCCACCTTGCCTGGCTGCCAGGCTAGTGGCATATTCTTGGCCTGGGTTTGTGAGTGTGTTCGTGTCTGTCTGTGTGTACCTTCCTGCACTTTGTGGAACCACCATGCCTGGATGCCAGGCTAGTGGGCACATTCTTGGCCCTGGGGTGTGTGTGTGTGCCTCCCCTCACTTTGTGGGGCTACCATGCCTGGCTGCCAGGCTAGAGGCAAATTCTTGGCCTGGGTGTGTGTGTGCCTGTGTGTGTCTTCCCACACTTTGTGGAGTCACCATGCCTGGCCAGTGGTCGCATTCTCGGCCCTGGGGTGCGTGTGTTGTGTTCTCTCACTTTGTGGGGCTACCATGCCTGGCTGCCAGGCTGGAGGCAAATTCTTGGCCTGGGTGTGTGTGTGCCTGTGTGTGTCTCCCCACACTTTGTGGAGTCACCATGCCTGGCCAGTGGGCGCATTCTTGGCCCTGGGGTGTGTTGTGTTCTCTCACTTTGTGGGGCTACCATGCCTGGCTGCCAGGCTAGAGGCAAATTCTTGGCCTGGGTGTGTGTGTGCCTGTGTGTGTCTCCCCACACTTCGTGGAGTCACCATGCCTGGCCAGTGGGCGCATTCTTGGCCCTGGGGTGTGTGTGTTGTGTTCTCTCACTTTGTGGGGCCACCATGCCTGGCTGCCAGGCTAGTGGGCGCATTCCTGGCCCTGGGACGTGTGCGTGCGTGCCTGTGTCTCCCCTCACTTTGCAGGTCAGCCCTTCAGGATCACAAGGAAGGTTAATCTGCCGTCTAGACGGCTGCCAAGCCCGGGGTGCCATCTGACCTGTTCTCTGGAGGAGGAGGAAGGCAGGCAGGCAGCGGCGGTGCCAAGCCGGGGCGCGGGTCTGGAGCGCCAGCCTGCCAGCTCCCCTCCCTGGGCCGCCGCGCGCAAAAGCGCACCGGGGAGAGCCTCTGGCTGGGGTTCGCGCGCGGAGAGGCGGGGGGCCGGCCGGCCGGCGGCGCCTGCCTCTCTCTGGCTCGGCGTGCTGCCTTGGCTTCCTTGCCCTTCTCTCTCGCGAGAAGCGATACTTGAGGAGGTGGGGAGAGCGAGGGGGGAGAGGGGAAAAAGAGAGAGGGAGGGCGGGCAGGCAGGCAGGCAGGGACGAGGAGAGCGCAGGCAGGCAGCGGAGGGCGCGTCAGGCAGAGCTGGATGCGGCACCCTGCTGGGAAGAAGGGCAGCCCTCAGGGCGGCAGCAGCAGCGGGTGCCCCGGCTCCAGGTCCCCCCTGGCGTTGCCTGGAAGCGGGAAGGAGCGGGCGCCCCTGGAGAGGCACCTTCCCTGAGGTGACAGCAGCGGGCGCCTCCTGGCTGGGATGCTCTGGGCGGGGGGAGGGACGGAGGGAGCCCCTGCCCGGCTGGCTGCGCCTCGCCTCGCCTCGCCTGGCCACCTAACGGTTCCTTTCCTGCTTCTCTTGCAGCTCGGCCGGGGAGAGTCTCTGCTGAGCCCGGGGAGGAGGCGGAGGAGGAGAGGGCGCCGAGCCCCCTTGCAGCGGCGCGGACGCGACCCCAGTGCAAGGGGGGCCGAGGAGAGAGGCAGGCGGAGCGCGCCTCCAGGAAGGGACGAAGCAGGAGGAGCCGCGACCCCCCTGCGCCCCCCGCCCGGCTCCGACATGCGGCTGGGCAGGCTGCTCCTGCGCTGCGCCCTGGGACTGAGCGTGCTGCTGGTCTCCGCGTCCTCCCCGGGCGAAGGGGCGGCCCAGAGCGGCTTGGAAGCCGCCGCCAAGGACACCAACAGCCGCGCCAGCCGGGCCAAGCGGCGAGGGCAGGCGGGCGGAGGCGCCGCCGGGCACGATGCGCTCAAAGGGTAAGGCGGGCAGGGCAGGCGCGTGGGGCTTCCCGAGGCTGAGCCCTGGCGGGACACCTGCTTGGCGCGCGCCCCTGCCTGGCACCTGGAATCCGGAGCATCCCTCGGTTGGCAGCGGTGGGAGGGGACCTTGCGGAGGCGGGCGGGCAGGCTGGACGAGGGCAGGACCAGCCCTTCCGATGCAGGCTGCCAAACCCGAACGTGGGAGCAGGTCCCATGGAACTCAATGGAGCGGAGTGGATATGCTGTTAGAGCCCAATTCTACGCATGTCTGCTCAGAAGTCAGTCCCATCAGAGTCAATGGGGCTCACTCCCAGGAAAGTGTGGGTGGGATTGCAGCCTGAGCCCAGTTCTGTGCATGTCTACTCACAAGTCAGTCCCATTATAAATAGTGGGGCTTACTTCCAGGAAAGTGTGGATAGGATTGCAGCCTTAGTCATGTTGCACACTGGGAGACTTTTTGTGGCACTAACCACACACAGTTTCTAGACTGGCACCCACTTCATCAGATGCCACCTCCCCAGTATGATAGGCTCATGTCTGTGTTAGATACTGGAGCTCAGCCTTGGAATGTCAGGTAGCAAGAAGAGATGAAGGTGTGCCCCTTATAACAGTGCAGGTTGTGCTTGCCCCTCATCGTTGAGTGGCCGTACACATCAAGGACAAGGGAGGAGGACGGAGATGACTTGTGAAGAAGGCTTTCGGACCACAGCATGGTGTGTTTGCACTGACTTGAGCATTAATTTAAAAATTGAACTGGAAGATGGATTGCAGGGGTGGGAGGAATAGATGAACACTCTAAATCAGTGATTCTCAACCTTTTTCATCTTGCGGCACACTGGCAAGGCACTAAAATGGTCAAGGCACACCACCCATTTTTTGACAATTGACAAGGCACACTGTGCTGTCAATGGGGGCTCACATCTCCCAATGGTCCTATTGATAAATGACCCTCTCCCAAATTCCCGCGGCACACCTGGGGACCATTCGCGGCACACCAATGTGCCATGGCACAGTGGTTGAAAATGGCTTTTCTAAATCCTGATGCTCCTTTGGAGTGAGTAATTTGGAGTGAAATTGACTGGCAATCTGGATTAACTGGCAAGATCCTAGTTATTACTTCCTTTCCTTGTCTTTTACATTTGGCCAAATTGAGAGAACTGTGGATCTGAAATGAGAACACTGTTTCCCAAATCTGGTCACTACTGTATTCTTGAATCCTTGCATTTGGACAAGTGCAGTCTGATCCTGAACCTGCTACACCAGCAAATAAATTCATGGGGCAGAGGAGGGGTGTGTGCAGGAAGGGAGCTTTTGTATATGTGTGTACTTAATATTGTGCCAGTTCATTATCACATATTGCTATGCTGCATTAATAAAGCTGGCTCAGATGTTTAGTGCTGGCACTTGTTCCGAAAATCAAGAGCTGCCCGTCTTCTGCAGAGTCAGATTGTTCCATATAACTCAGTATTGTCTGCACTGACTAGCAGTGGGTCTCCAGATTTGTGGACTGGGTTCTTTTCAAGCCCGACCTGGGACAGAATAGGGGGATTGAATCTGGCACCTTCTGCTTGCAAAGCAGGTGCTCTGTTGCCAAGAGCACCATTGCTCTTACTAAGCTATAGCCCTCTTCTCATCTACTAGAGCTGTCGTACCCCTACTGCGTTTTTAATGATGCCAGTTCTCTAACTTGCTCTGATTTGTTTGATGTGTGACTCAACTTTGTACTTTGAGCACAAACCACTGTAGTGGTCTCAGACAGTTGCCATCCTTCTCAGTAGAGTTTTTACAGGAGAATGTCTAGGTTGATTGTGCCCTGTATTTAGAACACCACCCCCTCCAAAGGCAGATTAGTTAATGATCCAGATGGGCTTCATGAGGCTATCCTTGTTCTTTCTGTCCAGGATGTAGCTGGGCTCACTTGCTGGAGTTATCTGTAGCCACCTGTTGTGTGGCAGCTTTGACATGGTGCATCTCCTTCTTGTGATGCACCATGTGGTCCTGAGTATTTCTGTTAAATTCTAAGTGGCTTATGCATGCATGTCCTGTTTTGGGGCTGTTAGTCGAGTAGGATAACTTTTGGGACTCGCACAGCTCCATAACTCTGTATTTGGAATGGAGATCAGAAGGTTTGAAAGTTTATTTGCAGTGCCAGAAGAGGGAAGTATGTTCCTGTAGAGTATCCACAGGCGCTAATTGCTTTTTTGCAAATTGACAAGCAGACTCAAAGCAAAGGCTGAAGTGGAGCTGGCTGCCTTCTTGTCCTTAACTGGCCTAGCTTGGCTTCCTGAAGAAGGAGAGAGAGAGAGAGAGAGAGAGAGAGTGTGTGTGTGTGTGTGTGTGTGTGAGTGAGTGAGAGAGAGAGAGAGAGAGAGAGAGAGAGAGAGAGTGTGTGTGTGTGTGTGAGAGAGAGAGGTTTCGAACACATGTGCTACATGCAAGCCTGCTAAAGAGGAAGGAGTTTGGCTAGAGGTCTGGCCACATGGGACGTTTCAGCTTGGTCATAACTGTGCAGTCTGGATTTTCCTACTTAGTCTAGGGAGGCTGTGCAGTGTGCCCTGTGTTTAGTGTGTAGATGTTCATTTGTGTTGTGCTTTGAACATTTGCTCTCTTCTGAGCAACACCTCAGCTGCTCTTGACCTCCTTTAATCATTAGGGAATTTCTGCAACCTTCACTGTTCCCGTCTCCTGACAGGGGTTTATGATGGTTGTGGGAGTCATATCCTTCCCGGCATTGGGCACCCCTCTTCGTGGTTTCGCGTTTCCAATTGCTTTGCAATGTTTTCTGCCGCTGGGAAGGCAGGCTGCTGTTGCTTATTTGCTACCTCTGCGGTGTGACGTCTCGCATGAGTCCTTGGGCTGCTTTCCCAGGGCCATTCCTTTTAGACTCCAGAGATGTCAAAACTTTGGCAAGTGGAAGCCACCTTAAGTGAACATGAAAAATTGTTTAAGCCTCCTTCGGCATAACTAAGACGAAACAAAGGGGGTAAAGTGATATTCTTTATTACAGTTGTTTACTGCTGTAAGTAGGCAATGGTAAAATATCCCAAACCTTAAGTAATGTAAGCTGTTCTACGGATGCATGAATCAATTCAAGTCTGTCTTTTGCAAATTAATAGGGCTTGATGGGAAGGCTTGAATGCTGAGTTGGCCTAGGCCCAACTTTAAATTCCTGTGTCTTCCTAAACCAGTGGTTCTCAAACTTTTTAACACCAGGACCCACATTCAGAAATGACACTCTATTGGGATCCACCTAAGTTTAGCAGATTTTTTTTTTTTTTAAAAAGGAGATCTATAAAGAAATATTTATTTACAGAAGTAATAATAAGCAGAAAAAAAGACACTCAGGGCACAATCCTAACCAACTTTCCAGCACTGAGGTAAGGGCAATGCAACTCTGAGGTAAGGAAATAAACATTGCCTTACCTTGAGGAGGCCTCTGTGATACCCCCCCCAACTGCAGGATGCAGCACATGCTCCACTGGCACATCTATGCCAGTGCTGGAAAGTTGGTTAGGATTGCACCCTCAAACATTTAACTCCCTATATTTACACAAGCTTGCAAACTGTAGGAGCTCAGGTCCTCGCAGGGCAGTTAGCAACTATCTTGCAAACTGTGGGAGCTGAGCTCTTTGTTAGCAGCAATCTGATCAGTTAGCAGCAATCTGATTTTTGAATAGCTTCAGGTCTTGAGGCAATGAGTTTTCTGATCTTTCCAGCACCCTTATGCGACTCACCAAAATCAGGTTGTGACCCACCAGTGGGTCCCGACCCACAGTTTGGGAACCATTGTCTTAAACCGTCTTCCCTCTTTTTGTCCTTTTTGCATGTATCTTTTTGCACACATTATATTCTTTCATGGATATCCTGATACGATTTTAAGACACTTTGTACTTAATTAAGCAAAGGAAGGAATCGCTGAAGGATGGAACTCTATCAGGGTATGATTCTGATATTCTTGGTGCAAATCACACAATTGTTAAAGAGTCAGGGTGGAAATGTTGTATGTGTTCAGATTTCATGCAAAGCGTTGAGTGTTTAAGAATGACTTTGTGTGATCTTGGCTGTCCAAAGCAACTGGAGGTAGCCACTGAATCCAGTGCTTCTCACCTGCCACACCCATACCTTCTCCCAACTGGCAATGCACAGCTAAACAGCCCAAGTCCTAGTTGCTGCTGCTGCCAGTGTAGTACAGCAGGGACCCTTTTGACATGAACAGCAGTGCGTTTTGTGGTTCTGGCAAAGAAGGACTTAGCAGTTGCCACACAACCACAGAGTTATTGGGCTGGAGAAGCAACACCTCCTTATGCCTTCCTCTTCTATGGAAAAAGTGGGCAGAGTGACCAAGGTGGGGAGGCAAATTGCCTGCTTGTACCCTCCCCCAAGACAAGCCTGCTTGTACCCTTCCCCCAAGACAAGCCACTTTCATATTTTAGGGAGGGTTTGGGGAAGGGTTGAAACTAAGGGATCAGGTAGCTGTTTTTAAGAAGCAGACGGTATAGGCTTTATACGCCTGTGCAAGGAAACCTATTTTCTCTTGGGGCATTTGTGTTCATTTGTGACAGGGAGGTGATGGGAGCATGGGGGAAGGTGGGGGGGAGGCGTTCCAGGGTGGGTGGAGGGCAGGGAGGAGGTGTGGCAGGGGAGGGAGTGGGGCGGGAGGGAGGCTGGACCAGCAGAGCTGAGCTTTGTGGAATCTAGAGCCCCATGTCATGCCTCAAGGCCCAACACAATAGCTGATGCAGAGTCAAGAAGCCCCATTGTTGGACCATTTCCCTTACCCAGGGGAAGGAGATGCCCCCTTCTCCAGATGAGCAGCTGCCGGCTGCCAGGTGTGGTCAGGATGCCGCAGCAGTCATTTTGGCGCTACGGCAGCCCCAAGCACCTGGCATCTCAGGATTGGGCTGTTAATCCACAACCTGTAAAGCAGTGCTTCCCAAACTTCTTCGACTGGCAGCTCCCTTGAACTACTGGGCCATTGGCCACGACTCAACTTTAGGGCTACAGTCCTATACAATGTATAGGGTGGTGGGTTTTTGTAAGAATTTTGCAGTTCCCCTGGCTGGTTTCCACAGCTCCCCAGGGAGCCAAGGCTCACAGTTTGGGAACTGCTGCTGTAAGGACCAAGTGCTTGTATTTAAGTAGGCTTAGGCCTCTTAATATTGAAACAGAATAGTTTTCAGTTCAAGGTTGTTGGTTTGAATTATCCCTGGAGTGGACTGTTTGCCCGAGTGGTTTCCATTGTGTGGATTTACAGAAACCGTAGGTTGTATCTTAAGGTTTTATTCCTTTTCTGGAAAGACCCCTTCTGCAGGAGGAAGAAAACCTTAGAATATAATCTCACATGTGAAACAGAGGCTGCAGTCCTAAACACACTTACCTGGGAGTAAGTGCCATTAAATTTAATGGATCTTACTTCATAGTAGACATGTATAGGATTGTGCTGCAACTAACATACCCCATCAATTTGTAAGCAATCCTTCTGTGTGCCATATGATGACATAGCAGCATGTGGTGGGTAGGATCTCATCTGGGCTGGCAATGGTGGCCAAGGCAAGCCAGAATTGGGGGTGCAGTGGGATTGGGTGGTGATGCTGATGGGATGCTGCCTATACATAAAGGAACATGGGCCAACTGCAAATAAGTTCAGGTTAAAAAATGTCAGAGTGTTGAAGCAGTATTGAATCACTGAGATCTGCTCCTTCTCTGCAGATTGTATTTCTCTACAGATGATGTGGCAAGTGCTGAGTAGGGCTGAAAAAGGGGTTGCATTCTCAGTTTTGTGATTTATTCCATTTACCTAAAAATAAATCACAATTTCAGATTCAGTTTGCTTTGCAATTACGTGTGTGAAATTCCTTTTGTGAGTGAATTTAAAAGTGTGTGCTTAAGCTACGCACAGTTTTAGAACTGACAGCGATATCCGGGTTGACATTACTTTTTCACTGAACTTGGCTGACACTTTGGAACATATTGTAATTCTAACAGAATACCCTTGAAAGTCAAGACGTAACCGCATTAAATGTAGACATCACAAAAATTTCCTGTGGCATCACAAACAATGCTAAACAACTATTAAAAAAAAAATATCCTTGAGTGAACAAAGTTGAATATAATGTGCCATGATTTAAATAAATAAGCTATTAAAAAAACACACTAAAACTAATGCTTTCCTGATTGTGTGAATGATGCTGTATTTCACTTTGGATGTTTTTTAAGTAGAAAAGCACCTAGGAAATATTATAAATAAGTAATGTTAATGAACAGATTGCAGTTATAGTGAGAATTGTGCTGGGTTAAATTATGTGAAAACAAGATGAAAAAACATAAGACACAATTTAAGCATAAGAACATAAGAACAGCCCCACTGGATCAGGCCATAGGCCCATCTAGTTCAGCTTCCTGTATCTCACAGTGGCCCACCAAATGTCCCAGGGAGCACACCAGATAACAAGAGACCTCATCCTGGTGCCCTCCCTTGCATCTGGCATTCTGCCATTGCCCATTTCTAAAATCAGGAGGTTGCATATACACATCATGGCTTGTAACCCATAATGGATTTTTCCTCCAGAAACTTGTCTAATCCCCTTTTAAAGGCGTTCAGGCCAGATGCCATTAGCACATCCTGCGGCAAGGAGTTCCACAGACCAACCACACGCTGAGTAAAGAAATATTTTCTTTTGTCTGTTCTAACTCTCCCAGCACTCAATTTTAGTGGGTGTCCCCTGGTTTAGATTTAAATTTAAACCTGAAGCAAATTTAGAGCTTCTAAAATTCCATTCATTTCAATGGGAGAATGTTTCAGTAAGTGCCTAGTTTCCCATTGAAATCAGTGGGAGTTAAAACTGCTGTGGTTGTATCACACTCACATTTTTGAAAGAAGATGCTTACACTTCTCCCCCTGCCCTGAGTTCATTCTTTTCCAAAGTACAAATATATTCAGAGACCTAAGAATTACAGTATAAATCATTAGCAGATGCTAGCAGACTTTTGTTTTCATGTAACTGTAGTTTGGATAGAAAGAGTGGTGGGCGGATAAGGGGGAAGTCTCTATCTGTTTTTAGAAAGTTTTCTGACTTCTAAACACATGAACAGAGGAGCCTCATATTCTGGGAAATTAAGAACTCAAATCTTTTCATAAGTACCAGTGTAAGATTTTCAAACTCTGTTAAGTCTGTTTGTTAAACTGCCTTACTATGTGCAGAGTAGTATGGCTGAACTGAATGGTACTGTTTTTATTTTAATTATTGGGGAGGGGGTCTTCTTGGCTCTGCATTGCAAAACCTCCTCTGAAGTAAGGTCTGGATAATCCTGGTTCAGGTTTCAGTTACTCTATGTGCATGTGAAAAGTGTATAGTGAGGGGAGGAAGGTGATATACACTTCCTGACATCCTCTCTGGACTCTTGGATAGAGGGCAGAATTTGGTGGTAGAAACCTGAGTTATTAGGGTGGACTTGTATATGCAAGAGACCTGTCCAGACATACCCCTCCCCCACTTTATCCTCACAACAGCCCTACGAGGTAGTTTAGGTTGAAAAATATTCTGGCTGGTTCAGAGTCACCCATTGAGCATCATGGCTGAGTGGAGGATTTGAATCTGGGTCTCTCCAGTCCTATTCAGGCACTGTAACCATTATACCATGCTGCCTCATCCCAGCACGCATTCAGAGTAAGGTGGGAGAGTTCTTCAGTGGTAGAATGAACTGTACTATTTCAAGCTACAAATGTGGTCGTGGGGGCCTGTATATCATTGCTGAATGCACCCTCCTTGCAAATTTAAAACCAACAAACAAATAAAACTAGCATGTTAGCGAGAAGAGCTGAACTGGCACCTAATCCCAGTATTACTGGTATACTTGCACAGTATGTTTTTTTAATGTATGGGAGAATTGATCAATAAAATATACAATATAAGCAGAGATTAATGTAAAAGTAGGCAAAGCCCCCCCCCCCAAACATGGAATTTGATATTGGGTGTTTATTTCAAGAATTAATTTATTTTCTTTTTACAAAGGGGGCAAGTTTCTAGTCCTTATGCCTGCTGAAAAAGACTTGAGGTGTGTGAGGCAATGTCTGGTAGCCTATCTCAAGTCAAGGGGTGTAGGGAGGAAGTCTCAAGCTGGATTTTTAGTGCTTAGCAGTTTAGTTTTCAGCGCCCCTTGATGAGCAGAGGCAGAATAATTTATACCAATTAAGAAGAAAGTATAATACAGTCTGTGGATTCCAGGATTCATATCGTTGTGCTCTTTGCTCCAAGATTCATCTAGAATTGCTGCTGTGTCTTGCTCCTGTTGTCCAAATCATTTTGTTAGGGCTGATCTCTTGAGTGTCTCAGTGGGAGCTCTAATATCCCAATTTATAATTAAGGCTTATGGTTTTTCATTTCCAACCAATACTTAGCCACGAAAGCTTGCTAAGGAAAATCAATTTTACCATACTGGTAAATATTGGTTTAGACTGAAAAACCTCAAAATACTCTTTCTTTCTGCTTCTGGCCGGTACCTCTGGCTGTCTATTTCCACCACACCCCGTGCTGCGCTGCGTACCAGATGGCAGGGTGCCTTTGCCTTGGGAGCAGTGTGTGAGGACTGAAGAATGTTTAGAAGCATCAAGCATGCACCTCTTTCATTGTGACAGCAATGAGTGATTTTTGTAGGTAGTACTCTTATATTCGCACCATGTACTTCCAGCAGTAAAAAGAGAACATGAACTCAAACAGACCTTGAACTAAAAAATCCTAGCAAAATAAAACATTTCTTGTGTTCCTGAATTGCCTTTCGGATAATCAAATAGGCTTGCACTTGTATGGAGTAGACACTATATTTGGATAACTAGAGTGTTTGGATAGCTGAATTTTTTGTACTCTGTATGTTTTCTGCAGCATCTTGTTTGCCAGTCCTGGTATTACAGTGGTTGTCTATTCAGAGTGGGAGAATTGGGGCTCATAACTTCATTTATAATGATTTAAACACAGTCACCTTTTAGAAGTTGTGATCCTCTTATTATTATTTTTTTTTAGCTTTTTCCACTCAGCATAGCTAGCGGCTGTTTGCTGGTATCTCTCTTTTGCTTTGTAACCCACTTTGAGGACTTCTTGTTGTATTGCAGGAAAGTAGTGTATAAATATTCTTAATACTGATTAACTTCCTTTTTCTGCTTTAAAATTGAACTGTGACTTTTTAAAAAAAAAATCTGGTTCTAACTTCATTCTACAGAGCATATGCTCCCTATAATGGCTTTCTCATCTTTTGATACTGTTTATTTGATTTCTTAACCAAATTATATTACAAAAGTTCCAACACATTCTTGTTTCAAAAGATGGGGAGTAATCTGTATATTAGGGGGCAATCCTAACCCCTTATGTCAGTGCTTTCCAGCACTGGCATAACGGTGCCAATGGGACATGTGCTGCGTCTTGCAGTTGGGTGTCACTCATGGAGGCCTCCTCAAAGTAAGGGAATGTTTGTTCCCTTACCTCAGAGCTGCATTGCCCTTATGTCAGTGCTGGAAAGTGCTGACATAAGGGGTTAGGATTGCGCCCTAAGATAGATAACAGTGGCAAACCAGATGGGCAGCTAATTTTCTCCTATTCCTCCTCCACCCAGCCTTTAGGAAATTTATGAAGTACCAAATCAAAACATTAGTTCATCTAGCTCACTATTGTCTGTATTGATTGGTAGTGACTCTCCAGGGTTTTTTTTGAGTCCTACTTGGAGATACCAGGAACTGGACTTAGGACCTTCTGAATATAAAACGGGTGTCTCCCAAATGAGCTACAGTTGCCCCTATTATGAACCATGATGAGAGGAATACTGGGGGATGAATAGCCAAGGAGGAATTAGCCTGTGGCTTTCTTGGTATGTTGGGGAGGGGAGGAACCTTAGAATCAGCTCTCTTTTTTTCAAGAAGTGTAACATATAGCCAGAGCCAGGATAAATACCACCTATTGTGTTTCTGTGTTTCCCAGCCTATTCACAAGAGCTGCCAACTTGCATGACTTCAGTGCTGCCTAAGTCCAGGTTCTGTCAGCTCACCCTCATTCAGTCCCTCACATGGTTAGACTGTGAATTAACTCTGACATGAATGTGACTGTAACTATGTGAATTACTCTGCTGTTTACCAAACTCACTGATTGTCTGGCAGTCATGTTGCATTTTTTTGGGAGATAAATAAGAGATCATGCTGTAACAGCCTTTTGTCTGAAATTGTGGGTTATTAAAGCTTTAGTTCACATGCCAGAAACAGAGTCTGCTATCCTATACAGCCTTTCCTGGGAATACAGCCTTCCCCACTGAATATAATGGGACTTGTGTCTGAATAGTCATGCATAGGATTGTGCTGTTTTTTGCTTAGGTATGTCTATATTAACAAAACTGTTTTAATGTAAAAAATGCAGTACAGACTATGGGCCCGATCCTATCCAACTTTCCAGCGCTGATGCAGCCACAATGCAGCCCCGTGATGAGGGGACAAAGATTCCCTTACCATGAGGAGGCCTCCGTGTCTGTCCCCCAACTGCAGGATGCAGTGCAACCTTTGGTGTGGATGCATCCGTGCTGGAAAAATCAGATAAGATTAGGTCCTGCATTGTTTTTCCTTGCCTGGAACCTCTGTGCGAGACTGGAAGATGCTTTTCTTCAGCTCCTCCCTGAATGGAGGGGAGCAAGAGAGCACCTGCTCTTCTTGTGCACCTATATGTCTGTCTGGCTTTTGACACCACTGCACGAAGGCCAAAACTGCATAATCAGTTGCTGAATTTATTTTGGAAAATCAACTGTCAGACTTGGGCCTTTGGCAGGGCCTAGGAGAGGGGGGTAAAGGGGATAAATTGTACCCAGGCCCAGGGTAAAAAGGGGGACCCAGGAGCCAAAGGAGGGGGCTCAGAAATTTCCTGAGATCTGAGATTCTGTGATCTGAGATACATTTTCCTATCTACTCAGATTTGTTGCCCGTGTGGGATGCTGGGGACATTACCACGACTGGGGATGCCGGGGACACTAATGCCACGTGGGTGGGTAGACCTGGGCTCCAAAGACTTTTCCAGCTGTCTCTACCCTCCACTCACCCTGCTTTGCCCCTCCCTGCCCCTATTCAGCTCACCACTGTCCCCTGCTCTGTTTCACCCCCCCTCCTTTGGAAAGGGACCCACAATAAATTTTGTACCCCCTGATAAAATTCCTCTCAGAGGTCCTGGCCTATGGCTACTGGACTGTATACCAGGGACATGCAGTGGGTGGGGAGACAGGTGAGGCAGTGCCTCCCTACTTTAGTCCTTTGAAAAGTGCCGCCCCCATTGGAGGTGCTCAAGAACTTACAACCCATGCACAAAGCCAGATAGGACTTCCAGGCTCTGGAGGGGAAATAGGATATAGGAGGTGGGAGATGGTGGAGGATAATAGTCCTCCTCTGCCATCCCCCACCTCTCTCCTGGGACTGTTTTTCCAGTTGTGCCTCAGTTCATCCCATTGTACGAATACCAAGTTTCAAGTGAGAATCCAAGGTGTTTTCATGTGCATGTAGTTATCCTATAGCCTCACTGCATTATGGATTTTGTAATTGTTTTTAAAGGCTGCATAAACAGCCATTCTCATGTGGAAAGATTAAATTATCAAAAGGATGAAGAGGACTTGGCATGCAAAAGCAAAAACCATGTGATAATATAATTGTTTTGGCTCTGATATGTGTGTTTCAGTTGAGAAAATGAATATAGCTTGATGCGAAAGGGAATCTCGCAAGAACACAAATGGTTTTGGCACAAAAAAAGATTAGCATATAAGAATGGAGAAATGATGTCGTTCCAAAAGGCTGAAATAATGTAATTTGTACAGATGAATAATCCTTGTTCATATAACGAGTTGTAAGCAGATCCACTAAAAGCATGGTGCACCACCATAATTTTGGATCAGGATTAAATAAATATTGAAACTTAAGTATTTCACTCAAATTTCAGTATTTCCCTCTGCTCTTGACATTCAGTAGCAAGTAGGTTCATTAAATCAGCCTTTACATCATATTTAAGAAGTGGGTTACCTCAGAATGCCGGATGTAAGGAATGGCACCAGGATGCAGGCATTTTGTTGTCTTGTATGCCCCCTGAAGCATCGTGGGCCACTGTGAGACACAGGAAGCTGGACTAGATGGGTCTATGGCGTGATCCAGTGGGGCTGACTTTATGTTCTTACGTTAGCAAACTGTGGGTCAGGACCCACTAGGTGGGTTTCAAGACAATTTTAGGTCCGTAGCACCTAGCTCAGCTGCAGTTGAAAATACAGAGTTAATAAAATACAGGGTACAGAGCTGCTGGGCGGGGTGGGCTCCCAGTGGGAGAGAGGCATGGTGCCTTGCCCTGAATAGGTGGGAAGATGGAACACTGGAAAGGGGGGCGGTGGTTGGAGACGCATCCAAGTCTGTGTTCTGTGATGACTTCCAAGCTGGAATGTTTGAATTCCAAATATGCAAAATAACAGCATGGGTGTGCTGAATAATGGAATCTTTGGCTGATCGCTGCTTAGGTTTGAAGCCTAAATTGATGACATCACTTCCAGCCATGACATCATTTTCAGGTTAATGCCATCACTTTCTGGTCAATCTAAAAACTGGGTCCTGGTGCTAAAAAGTTTGAGAACCACTCTATTAGATCATATTCTAGTGTTGTGTTGGATACCGAACAGGTTTTCATATCGGCATGCAGAACAATTAAAAAAACAACAATCCTCTAGGAACTGGTCTATGTCTGGAAGTGAGAACGGCACCCCTCTGTCAGACTGGATGAGAACTTCCCATTCCAGCAATGATAGGAAGCTTCTGTAACATTTTGCAGAGGTCTCTTAGTGTTGAGTAATATCAGTTACCGTATTTGGCTATTCTCAGTGTGATAGAAACGGAGGTCAGTGAAGTGTTTGGTGTTGCTGTGTGTCATTTTGAATTCCTGACTCTCATCCAGGCCTCACAGCTGCAGAATCCCCAGTCATCTGCATAGTTGCTTTGCTTCTTCGTTTTTCTACTAAACTGAGGCAGGATGCTTGGAATATGACCATCTCCTTAGTGTCAAGTTAGGCTTTGGCATCACCATTTGGGCTTGTGAATTATTGAGGGAGTAAAAGGGAAGATTAAGAGGAGCTGAGAGGAAGCAACGGGAAATGAAGATGGAGGGTAACTGTAGGTTAGGAATGGCTGTTTGCTCCTGACTGTCAAATATTTGAGCATAGTTATCCTCTTGGCTCAGTTCCATCATTCTTGAACTCTGTAAGCTGAGAAAGCTGAATCAACATGCTAATTAAAGCAATCCACCTTCTCTAGTGTAAACCCAGTTGAAATGAACGGGATACTGTAATCTTGGCTCAGCTTCTGCGTGTTTCGATGGGATTTATGCTAGGCACGTTCTGAATGGATTACGCCCAATATCTTCTACCTTTCTCAAGTCCTTTCCAAACACCCTTACATTGTTCATTTGAATTAATCTATATTGAACTCAGCTAATTGAAAACTGGACAAAGTACAGTACTGTACAGTATTCCAAATAACACTTCATTGGTGCCTTGTGGAACAATATTAATATTTTTCCAATGCTAGAAATGGTCTAATGGTCTCAGTCAGATTGGACTGTGTGTTTGGAACTTCTTGGTCTTCTGTGATTGGGAAACTTCAAGGTCTCTTGGCCTGGGGTTCTTCTAGACTTCTCTGAAAGAGGTAAACGCATGGCATAGCTACTTAGTGGAAGAGGAAATGTGAAGGAAAGGAGACTGGTGGGGGCTAGATCCTCTCCTCCCCTGCGCACTTCATCTTCTGCTCTTCCCTTTTGGATCCAAGGAGCAGGAGTGGCAGAGGCAGTGATACTTAGCATGTTGCCCCAGACACCGGGAGGTCTTGTACCAGGCCGTAGAGTCAGTCTCATGCTAATATTTGTCCAAACATTACAATTACCTCTTTTGCAGCTGACACATTGATGCACATCAACACACTGATGACCTGTGGCCATATTGTGGTCAACCAGGAGATTAGTAAATTCCTTATCTTCCGGTTTGTTATAAAAAGATGAGTTGCCTACCTCTAGCATTTCATTGTCTTGCCTTGATCATGCCTGTATAGATACATACCGATTCTCCACAGCTAACCACAAGCTAGTTTCTTATCACTAGCTTGCATTGTGAAAAGTTCTCACTGATGTTCTCACTGAAAAGTTCTCCCAAAAGACGTCCTCTCAGAGTGTGGAAGATAGCATAGAAATCTCAGTATTGCCTATGCTGTTGGTGATACTCCAGGGTTTCAGATTGTCCTTCCTGGAGATGCCAGGAACTGAACCTGGGACCTTCCACATGTTTTTTGTTTTGCTAGCTAAACCATGATTTCACTGAGATCTTATCCACAGTTAAGGCAGCAAACTACAGAGAGTACTAACCTTGGTTATTCCTTATGCTTGCGCTGGGCCAGGAATTTTGCTAAATGGAATTTTGGTTCATGCTGCAGAAAATCTCATTTTGAACTTGCTTTGGAAAGGAGGGAAAGATAAATCAAAAGAGATCCATTTTACATGGCAAATATACACTTTGAGTTTAAAAATATATCAAAATTTAGGAGACATAGAAGCAATCACCACCTACTTTATAAGATAAACATTTGCTTAACTGTGGGTGGGCACTCTGGTCTGGTTTGCTTGTGCTGAGAATCAAATATTGTCTCACATGTATGGTTTTTTTCCCCTCTTGTGTAATACTGTCTATATAAAGTAGTTCTTAAAGCCTCCAGAAGGTTAATACACTAAATACTAATGATGTGAGAACCAGATTTCATCCCACAATCACACTGCAATTACTCTGATTACCAAAAACAACTGGTTCTGCTGTTGTTGAAATGCATCAAAATAATTGTACAAAGAGAAAAATTGTTTTGATTAAATGTAGAGTTTGTTTGTTTTTTTCCTGAATGCAAGCAAAGAAAATTCAGAATGGAAGACATGCCGACTCCATTTTAGCCCAAGAGCAACTTGTGCTGTTTGGAGCTCCTTGTATACATTGGAGTGGCTTGTCTCTTTGATGAAGTGGACAAATGCAATGATGCTCCACACCTGCAGTGGAAATGCTGTTTGGAAATGCAGTGGAAATGAAGTACTGTTTCCAGTGTTCCAGTGTTCCAGGGAGTGAGGAAAGCTGTCCTTTGCCAAGAACCTCACGTGCGCACAGAAGAGATCCTGCCGCTTTAGGCTTGTCTGTTCCCTGCAGTGTTGGAGTCAGCTCTGCCTTTGTACATCCTCCTTGTGCAGTGGTTCCCAAAATTTTTAAACTGGTGGCTCCCTTGACCTACTGGTTTACTGGTGGCAGCTCCTCATTTAGGGCTATAGTTCTGTACATTGAATAAGCCAGTCGGTTTTTGTGAGGATTTCACGACTTCCAAGGGAGCCACAACTCACTGGGAACCACTGATCTGGTGTGACATCGCACTGCTGGCCTTAAGTGATTCTGAACCTGCAGTGAAAAATCACCCATGCCCTGCTCGTTTTTTGTTTTTTTTAATAGTACCAAGAAATAGTGATTGAAAGTAGGGAATTTATACCTTATGTGGACCTTGCTGTCTGGAGTGACTGTTTCATATTGATTCACAGCAAGGCCAATCTTAAGCAAATAGGGAAACCCATGCTCATTGGAGACTCTGTGCATCAGAGCAGAGCTTTAGCTTGGGCTCTGAGTGTTTCATGGCAGAGAGCTGCTATGCCCCTCTATTTTTGAAACTTGTAGCTTGTTCTTTGTTTTGGGTGAGTTTCAAATACAGCGTTTAATATGTCTTTTTGTTTCCTGAACTGAATGTTCTTGCAGGGATTAATTTGAGCCAGGGCTCACTGGGGCTTAGTCCCACAACCTGCTTCAGTGCCAGAGCTTAGCCATGGAACATTCAAAGCAGTAACGAAAGAATCTATGAGCATGTGCAGAGTCTTTCTCTCAACACCGAGTAACCAAAAACTGGCTCCCATATATCAAGGGGAAAATTGATAGCTATCAGCTATCAAGGGTTTCCAGACAGTGGCATCACCGGGTGTGTGTGTGGGTCGACTGAGTGACGCGCATGGGGTGGGATGCCAAAATTTTTAACATCTTGGTATTTTTAAATAGTACCATCCTGTTATATATCAATCGATGTATAATTTCATGGAGAATGCAATGAAACAAACCAGGTTGAAATATCTCTATTCTATCAAAAGTTATAGCCAAAAAACCCAGCAAGGGTGGGGCTGAGGTACATCACCACTCCCACTGCCTGTGCATTTCCCCACCCACTGCATAGGAGGAGGTCCATCATAGGGGTAATGCGCTGGCCTCCTGCACTGGGTAAAACAAACCCTGGTGACACCACTGTTTCCATATTAGATGGCAGGATTTTATAGAAGCTTGACCTTGGCATCTCTCATTTTTGAAATGTAAATTATTAAGCAAGGTGAGCTTTGCAAGATATTGACTGCAGGGAAAAATTAAGATTCGATCATTTTACAACACCAATGCAAACAGTAAATTAAGATAAGCTTTGCAAGATGTTGACTGCAGGGAAAAATTAAGATTATACTTTGATGCCATTAGAAAAAGATGTAAAGCTACTTCTTAGCCTTAAACATGCAACCAAAGTAGTATGATTGTGTTTCCTCTTTTTCACCTTGATTCTAAATGTGATTTAGAATTATTTTTAAATTATTCTTTCTCTGGGAACATAATGCCTAGGACTCCAGCCTTTGTGAGCAGGTTTCAGGGCTGAGCTTTGGTAGTCTAGTTGTCTAAAGAACTGTCTTCTGTTTGCGCGAATTTTACTGGCATTCTAAGGCTGCAATCCTAACCATACTTTCCTGAGAGTAAGCCCCATTGAACAAAATAGGACTGACTTCTGAGCAGACCTGGTTAGGATTGTGCCCTAAGCCACTGAAGAAGGTGCATTCCAGGAACTGGCAGGACTTGATCTGAAACAAGTCTCAGGCCTGGAAGGTGATTTTTTTAAAACCAAGAATCAGAATTTGGATGTGTGAAGGTAGCCATAAAAAGGGGAGCCCTCTGTGCTCATTCTTGGATTACTGTAATTCCAGTTGGTCCCTAAATCTGGGAAAGGGAGAAGACCTTCTAATTCTGGGGCATTTATGCCAGACATAAATGCCAGTCATCTGCTACCTTCCACTTTTCAGATTGCTTATTTGTCCTTATTGCAAAAATATGTTCAAGTAGAAAAAAATACAAAATACAAAAAAAGGAGACAGTTAAGTAACATTTTAAACAAAAATAGCCTTTTTTCAAACAGAAAATGTTCGTGAAAGTGATTTCCCCTCTCTTACTTTTTACACTATTTAATACCGTAAACAATACCTCTGTTTTCAAGTAATCAGGCGAGTAGCTGCAACTGACAGCCAATGTGGTTTGGAAAGCTTCAGAATTTTGATGTCTGAGACATGTTTGGAGACCAGCTAGAGGTTGCTGGAAAATAGAATGTGAGCCCAATCCTATGCCTGTCTACTCAGATGTAAGTCCCATTGTCTCCAGTGGGGCTTACTCTCAGGAAAGTGTGGATGGGATTGCAGCCTAAATTACAGTACTGTATTTTGTTGTCTTGGGCACCCAATAAAAGGCAATGCCAACTTTCTCTGAAGGGTTCTGAACACATATGCACTAGAATGCTATCATTTTGTGTTATTTCTTATTACCTGTAGTTATGGTTTTATTGAAAATTACTTGTTTTATTATGTTATTTCTTTAATTGTTGTAAGCTCCTTAGAAGGCTGTGTTGCAGCAAAGTGAGATATCACTAAGCTGTGAATAAATAATATTTGTAGGATTAGGAAAAAAAAAAAGTCCCTTATAATATACCCAGTCCAACCACTTCCTCGACTCTCACTGCCTCCAGACCTCATTTGTCAGTGAAGCCTCGCTGCCACTTTCTCAGACTCACTCTTCCCACTCTGTCTAGCCTCCTGGCCTTAATTTATTCAACTCCCACACTTTTGCAAGCCTCAACCAGTCAGTGCCAGGATTTCTGGTTTAATGCTCTTGCCTCTGGCGGAGCTTGCGGCCCTGCCAGTGCTTGCTTTTCTCTGGGAACGGACAGAAGGGCAGTGTCTTTTGCCCAGAGTTGGTTGCTGCTTGCTTGAAAGGGTCAGTGCAGGGCCACTTGTGGAACAGCCTGGCTCATCTCTTCCTACGGGCTGCACCTGCCCTGAGAGGCTCTTTGGAGTGTTCCTATCTATCCTGTTCTCTGAGAGTGCATCCATGATGGATTCCCCTGTTGAACTGGGTTGGTTTGGAGCAATGATGTTCAAACTGTGTTCCAGGCAGGTGTGGTGTCAGCGATTGGACTCTGGCTAGGGGCCCACACATGTCAGAGGCTAATGAGTGCTGTGTCAACTGAATTACAGTGTAACTGTGAACAGGCTTTCCTGAAAGACAGCTTGCCCACTGCAGCCATTTTTCCTTGTCCTAAACATGCAGGGGGAAGTGTTGGATGAGTTCTCTCCTTGGTACATGTGGGATAAAGGTAGAGCCATCATAATTAATTGTGCCATCGTTCTACATGGTGCTTTGCAAAGTATGATAGATCAGATCCCTGTGAGGGGCTTTCTGTAATTCAACACAAGAGGAGACAACAAAGGCAGGGAAACAAAATGTTGGTAGTAAATTGGGAGGCATATATGCATTTGTTTCAGTTACATTTTCTTAGGCTTAATAACAGTAGGGTTCAAAGATGGGAAACCCAATCCAAAGGGGACTGCCCATGCTGTGATAAAGCGGTGCTGAAATGGCTGCTGCCATGTGTGCAGGGAGACAGCCGGAGGCCTCCTCAAGGTAAGGAAACATTTGTTCCCTTTTGAGTCGAGCCCAGCCTGCCCAATAGGGCTACTCGGATCTGGACCAGCTCAATT
Organism: Tiliqua scincoides; assembly: GCF_035046505.1. Lineage (NCBI taxonomy): Eukaryota > Metazoa > Chordata > Lepidosauria > Squamata > Scincidae > Tiliqua > Tiliqua scincoides. Next base: position 12,753,953 of record NC_089828.1, read on the forward strand.
GCTGGCACATAACCGAGTAGCTTCATGTAGGGCTTTCAGGCTCAGGAGGGGAGTTAGGATCTGGCAGAGGCCTCCTTCACCATCCCTATCCCCGACTAGTTCTGAACCACCCTCCTCTCCACCTGCCCCCTGCGCAGTTTTACCTCCTTCTTGCCTTCCCCCTCCCCAGAATGCCCCTGCACCGTTCAAAGGCAGACTCACTACCAATGGCTCCCAAGGTTCCTCCAGCCAGTGTGAAGGCCAAGTACCTGCCTGTGTTAGCCTCTGCACCAGCGCCTCTCTCCTGGCCACCACGAAGTGCTTTATGGCATTTCCATGAGAGCCATCTCCAAGACATAATTGGCACTCCCTCTGAGTAGGGTTGGGCCATAAGTGGCTGTACCAAAGTCTCTATGGGAAAGTACTGCACTTGAATTGAGTATGTCCTAGAATGTGTCCAAGAATCCTTTGGTACAGTATACAAAGTATATAAGGGCTCCCTGGCTGACAAACTGGGGTTCTTTGTCAGGCAAATCAGTATGTTGAAGGTAGGCAAGGCAGAAAGTTGAAAAACACTGGTTTGGAGTGTTTTGTTATTGGGCTGGTTTCCAAAGGATGACACCAAGAAAGAGTGGATACTTTTTTCCCGACTCACTGAAATAGAGAATGAGCTCTTTGGCCGTTGCATGCAGCATGCAAGAAGCAGCTTGGCTGTACACAAGCTCCCTTCTTCCCCAGTCTGTTGGTAGCGATCACCAAGCCCTAACGAGAGGGCAATAGTGTTGTTTTGGTTATATCCAATGCACTTGTTGTAGGAAGTTTCCTGTCACCAGCTTTCAGGGACAAGCTTATCCAAGTTGACAGCTGGGCATTGTTCTCTCTGCTATGAACCTGTAGCAGTTGTGCCCCTGTGCGGCGTGGGTTAGAGAAGTTCCCTGGTTTTCCTGAATGGACTTGGTGCAGAGGGCAACCAAGAACAAGAGAAGAATGAGTTAGTGGAAAAAGGGGAAGAGGGAATCACAAACACATCTGAGAGGAGGTCAGAGCAACAAGACAGGTGCTTGACATGCAGAATGGATATAGCTGGCACCACAGAATAGAAGCTGGGCTTGCTGGTCATCCTGTTCTCCCCCCTCCTGAAATTTCACAGCTTATTTGGGTCAGTGCAGTCAACCCTGCCAGATTCTGTTGGACTCCAAGTACTGTTTAGAGACATTATTGTTTACTAGGGTAGAAGTGCAGTGGTGGAGAGTAGATCTGATTATTGTTGGAAATACAGCTTTAAAAAAAACTAATTTAGGCTGCAATCCTAACCACACTTTCCTGAGAGTAAGCCCCATTGAACAAAATAGTATTTACTTCTGAGTAGACCTGGTTAGGACTGTGCCCTTAGATATATAGCATATTATAGCCCTAAGTTTGTTGTATTGGCCAGAATGTGATGAAATGCTGGATGGTTGTCCCCTGTCCTCCACTTCCAGCAAAATCACCAGTGGGGGAAATGCACAGAGCAGTGGTTTTCAAACCTTTTAGCACTGGGACCCACTTTTTAGAATGACAGTCTGTTGGGACCCACTGGAAGAGATGTCATGGCCGGAAGTGACATCTTAAAGCAGGAAAATATTTAACAATCCTAGGCTACAATCCTATCCACACTTACCCTGGAGTAACCCCAATTGACTATCATTGTTAGAAGCGTATACATAGTAGCCTGTTAAAAGTACATGCCTGTAACATTTCCCCATATGCAGTCACATACCATGGTAGCATCTGGTCTAATATATTAACATAAAATATTGAAATGAATGGGGACCCACCAGAAATTGGTTCGTGACCCACCTAGTGAGTCCCGACCCACAGTTTGAGAAACACTGGCATAGGGGCCTACTTGCCCTCTTTATTTAGCTAGGGAAGCCCTTTGGCTGGTTTCTTGCCACCTACTTTCTCAGTGGCGGCACCCAAAAAGTGGCACTCCTTGTCTCAAAGACAATTATCTTGCCCCTTCCTTGATGATCTCCTGCTACTGTTTAAAGACATTTCTGTTTAGGCAAACTTTCCTTAGCTTTCCTCTCTCTCCTGAGAAACATTATGGTGCATCAGCCCTGGCAGTTGCCCTGTGATCAGTGACATCTATAGGGTCTGCGTCATCTGGTGCAAGAGGCCAGAGCATCACCCCTATGATGGACCTCCTCCCACATAGTAGGTGGTGCAATGCCTCATGTGGTGGGCGTGGTGATGTACCATTGCCCCATCCCCGATGGTTTTTTGGCCATAATGTTTGATAGAATGGAGTTACCTCACTGTTTTTTAAATTGCATTCTGCTGTAAATTTTGCATTGAATGGTATAGAACATGATGGTATTATTGCTATAAACAGCAGTTTTAGCGATTTGGGTCACTAGTGGCATCACCCCCCCCCCCCGAGTGTGTGTGTCACCCAGTGTGGCCACAATCTGCACACCCCCTAGTGATGCCACTACCTGTGATGTCTAAGGCTCTGATGACCAGACAAAGTGCTGCTTTGATGCGTCTTCTCATCCCTCCCTCTTAGTCTGGAATTTCACATCATGAGTGAGAGAACATTTTTTTTTTAAATGTAAAAATTTAAAATATCTGCGTAAGCTGCTTAGAGCCATTCAGATGGGGCGGAATATAAATGGAAATGAATGAATTGATAAGTAACTAACAGCACTACACTGTTTACTCAGAAGTCCCATTTTATTCAATGGAGCTTACTTCCAGGAAAGGTACTTTTAGGATTGTACCCTAACATCTGCTGTGGAAGGTGGTAATCCTATTTTGTAAGTGGTTCATTAAACAAGGCCGCTTACTCACTTAAGACTTGGATTGGTCCTCTGGAGATTAGGCGGTGGCCCTGGAACTAACTGCACACCAGAATGACTCCTCCTTTGTGCTTTTGATTGCAAATCATATTCTATCATCAGTGGCAAGCAACAAATACTTTTTCCTGTGTTTGATAGAAATCTCTTATTTCCCCGGGCAGGAACATTTGTTCAAAATCTTTGCTTACCTCTTGGAAGTATTGCAGCAGTGTTTGCCACTGATAAGAGGAGAGCTCCAGATGTATTTGTGACGCTGTAGCTGTGAGGGATGTTGCTGAAACACAATGGAATCTGCTGTTGCGGCCGGCACTCTTTTCCCTTGAATTGGCTTTGGCTGTACTGGTAAAAGGAATGAAATGTGCTGCTACAGCATGGCCAGAGTTGGCCCACCTATGAAGCCAACTGAGACATTTGGATCAGGCACCAGATTGGCAAGCAGTGCCCATCTACACACCTCCACTACTTTTCCTTCTCCTGAACTGGAAAAAGGAGAAGGGTTCATATAGCTTAATTTTGTACACTATACGATGAGTATAGCAGGGTTTCAAATGGGAGCCTCTCCAAGCTATGCCAGAGGATACCAAGAATTGAACCTGTGGACCTTCTACTATACCCCTGAACTAAGCCCCTTCTGTAAATTATAAAATGTTATATTTAAATATTATTAAAGTGTTTCCCCATTTATCTGTCACTATCATTCTTTTTAAACTGATCAATAGGGACCTAAAAACCACCAATCTCTCTGCACTTGTCTTTTAGACCCAATGTATGTGGATCTCGGTATAATGCTTATTGCTGTCCTGGATGGAAAACGCTGCCTGGCGGAAACCAGTGCATTGTCCGTAAGTTGCTTTTTTTTTTTTTTTACTAAAATGCTGTGTTGAGTAACCAACTTTCCTTTAAAACAGGGGTCTCCTAACTTTTCAGTACGAGAACCACATTGTCTATTTTTCGCATTTTCACAGGCTGAAAGAAAATCAGTTTTATGAATGAATGAACGAACGAATGAATGAATGAATGAATGACATTTAAATGAATGAATAAGTTTTACTTGGATCTTTTTTGTAATCAGCATATAATTTGGAACTAAAGAGAAATGTGACAATCACAAAGAAATAATGCTGTGCTTAAACTGAGAAATGGTATATAATAAGTAAAAATGTCAAGCGTAAGCAAAAAATTTTAACAATAAAAATATTTTAAGTTGCTGCTGGCCGGAGGAAATCTTGTGGGGGGCTGGATGTGGCCCTCGGGCCGTAGTTTAGAGACCCCTGCTTTAAAAAAATGTTTTGCTGTTGCTGCATCTGTCTTGAAAATAGAAAACAGATCTGTGTATTTTTGCCTTGTGCAAAGCTGAACATCTCCGCTCCCTGCCTTTTCTCTGTAGACAGACAGACAAACACCCACCAAACCACCATAAATATCTAGATGCTGTTGTTGTTGTTGTTGGCAACCTTCAGTCTCGGAAGACTATGGTATTGCGCTCTGAGAGGTGGTTCTGGCACAGCGTCTAGTGTGGCTGAAAAGGCCGATTCGGGAGTGACAATCCCTTCCACACTGGGAGCAAGTGTAGTGTGTCCCTGGTCTGTCTCCCTGGCTATGGGCCTTCCTTCTTTGCCTCTTTGCCTCAGACTGTTGGCCAAGTGTCTCTTCAAACTGGGAAAGGCCATGCTGCACAGCCTGCCTCCAAGCGGGCCGCTCAGAGGCCAGGGTTTCCCACTTGTTGAGGTCCACTCCTAAGGCCTTCAGATCCCTCTTGCAGATGTCCTTGTATCGCAGCTGTGGTCTACCTGTAGGGCGCTTTCCTTGCACGAGTTCTCCATAGAGGAGATCCTTTGGGATCCGGCCATCATCCATTCTCACAACATGACCGAGCCAACGCAGGCGTCTAGATCTAGATCTAGATCTAGCAGTCTAGATGCTGTACAGACTTTTAAAAAACATAAGAGTCTCCGTGGAGCAAACTCTGGTCCATCCATTTCAGTATCCTGTTTCCCACAGTGGCCATCCAGGTGCCAGTGGGAAGCCTATGAGCCGGAAGGCATTGACTTTTTCCTGCTCTAATTTCCCAGCAAATGGTATTCAATGAAGTGTTCTCTCTCTCTGAATCTGGGGTTCCCAGAGAGCAGCATTTCTCAAGCAGTGGTACTCATACCACCTGTGGTACTTGAGGTGGTGTCCATGGGACTCCCAGACCCCTGCTACCTGGCAGCAAGACAGGCAATGCAATGTGACAAGCAGTGGTAGGAGGCTTGGCTTGGTGGGCAGAGCTCCAACATGCTCTTTTTGTGCACTTGAAAAAGCTCTCCTATCTGCCCTGAGCGTCTTATTGGTGTTTATTGTGCTACATCTGGCCACCCAATCTGGACGAAATTGGCATTGACATCATCACCAGTTACTTCCGATGGAACTTCCGCTAGGTGGACCATGAGAAGTGGTACGGCAGGGGACAAATGTTGAGAAATGCTGCCATAGAGCCATCGCGAGTAATGGCCTCACTGCCAGCATAAGGTATGGAGTGGCTTGACATTGGCCATTGTATCAACAGTCTCCTTGCCAGAATTGTGTTTTAATCTAATCTAGATTAAATGGATGCCTCGGTTATCATCCTGTTGAAGGAATGAACATAGATTTGGGGGCTTATGCAAGCTGCAGCTTTAAGTAATTTAGCACCAGGGATGGCTCCATAGGTGCATCCTTTTGGGGAATGTGACAGGGGCTCATACCTGCCCAACCCCAGAGAGAGTGGAGGAATGTTGCTGCCCCTTCTCTCCACTGCTATCTGGTAAACCAGAGCCCATGGAGATATTTCCTAGGTGATTCTGGGTGAGCAATGGCAACAGTGAGCCACGTTCTACCTCTGTTGACAGTGCCCATCTGAGAAAGCTAACCAGGAATTGTGCAGCAAGTTGATTAGAGTTCTCTGTTTCTCCAGCTGTTGGGGGCAGCATGAAGGGGGATTTGCATCTATCTGCTGCCCAGTTCCCAGGCACTGTGAAGAGGTAGGTGGTCTCCCAAAGCATTGGGGAGTTTGAGCCCCTGCAAAGCTTTTGCTCCAGGACACATCGAAAACTGGAGCCACCATTACTTAGCCCGTTAACGTGAGGTCTACATCATTGGGAATGGTCTGCCAAGTTCCCCTTCTTCTGACTGATGCTTTTTGGGAGCCCTCTTCAGTTCTGTTTCGGCGTGGCCTGCACACTCAATTCCACTTAAGAACTGAGGTTACAGACCCTTTTGGGTAATAACACAGCAGTGATTTAATTTTGAAAAGGATGTTTCTGTTTTGTAAACCAGGGCCAACATGTGTGCATTGCATGCTTCTGCTGCTTAGTAGGAGTGCCTGTCTGCCTTCAGTGATGCACAGCTTGTATGTTTGTAAATAGAACAAATATTATAAAAACACACACATCTCCAGCACGCTCTCATCCAAAGGAGACTCAGTGCAAGTAGTGCTGCTCTGGAATGTCTTACCAGCCAGGAAAATGGTAAGAGCATAATGGTAAGAGATTCATGGTGTGTTTGCAGTATTTGTTTTATTTTGTAATTATACAAGCAGAGCATAAGTGGTGGTACACAGCCGCTTCTACAAGTTCACATTTAGACACCCCCCTACACAGCTATATCCCTAGTTTCAACTGGCTCCAACTGGAACCTGTCGAAATTGCCTGACAAAAGGTAACAGAGGCCATTCACTAGAAATATCTGAAGCCATAGGAAGGCACCAAGATGAGGTCTCTTGTTATCTGGTGTGCTCCCTGGGGCATTTGGTGGGCCGCTGTGAGATACAGGAAGCTGGACTAGATGGGCCTATGGCCTGATCCAGTGGGGCTGTTCTTATGTTCATAGGAGTGCATACCAGTTCCTCTAAAGTAGTGGTCTTACATAAGAAGAGGTCCTCTGGATCAGGCCAAAAGTCCATCTAGTACAGCTTCCTGTATCTCACAGTGGCCCATCAGATACCTCAGGGAGCACCTAAGACAACAAGAGACCTGCATACTGGTGCCCTCCCTTGCATCTGGCATTCTGACATAGCCTATATCTAAAATCCGGAGGTTGCACATACTCATCATGGCTTGTAACCTGTGATGGATTTTTCCTCCAGAAATTTGTCCAATCCCATGCCATCACCACATCCTGTGGCAAGGAGTCCTACAAACTAATTACATGCTGGGTAAAGAAACATTTTCTTTGGTCTATCCTAACTCTCCCATCACTCAATTTTAGTGGATGTCCCTTGGTTGTGATGTTGTGTGAGAGAGAAAAGAACATCTCTCTATCCACTCTCTCCATCCCCTGTGTAATTTTGTATGTCTCAATCATGTCCCCCCTCAGGTACCTTTTCTCTAGACTGAAGAGACTGAAAGGTCTTCAACCTTTTTTTGTGCCACTATTCCAGTTAATTAACAAAGTATGAGACTGAGAACCCATTGCCAATCCCAGACTGCTCCCAGGACCCAATCCACCCTTCTGCCCCGTTTTGCCCCTGTATCTTTCTCTGTGAGGTAGCAGCCTGAGCAAAGCCATCTTTAGGAGCTGTGGGGCAAGACAACAAGGATGTGCAAGGTTATATCAAGAACTTAGTTTTGATAAGGCAGTACCATTATTCGATTGGATCCAGACAGGCTTTGAAAGGTTGCTGCAACCCTTCAAATGAAGTTTCGGTGTCGGCGATCCACAGGTTGAAGTACACTTCTCTAAAGCATATTCCTCTACTGATATATTTTCTTTATTCACAGCAATTTGTAGACATTCCTGTGGAGATGGATTTTGCTCAAGACCAAATATGTGCACATGTCCAAATGGCCAGATTGCTCCCTCCTGTGGCTCAAAATCAGGTACGTGTGCTAAACTAGTTCAGTCTTCTCTTGAGCTTGGCTAGCTGATGTCTTTCTTGACAATAAATATGTAGTTCAGACAACTGTATTCTGACTCAGGATTAATCATTAACCACAACTAAGGCAATCTAGTGACTTGGGATCTAGCTATTGCAGACATTCCTTTTGGCCGAATTAAAAGTAACCAATACCATATATGTATTGGCAATTGCTAGTTACAATTGCTTTCTGAGAAAATTTCTGTGCTGTCTACACTGCAGCTGAAAATGGAAGTCTGAATTACTGAGACAAATGATAGATCAGCATTGCTTTATTTCTGCACTTGTAAATGTCTCTGTGGAGTCTTGTTTAGCCACCATTGGAGGCAGACAGACCTTTAGGGGGATAAATGACCCGGGTCTTTGTAATTAATCACTGGTGAAATGGTTTTTGTTAATGATATTGCCCTCATGGAATTGTTTTCATATGCTTTTGTGAAACCATAAGCTAACTTGAGATTCCCATTAGGTATAATTATTTTAGGGATTATAATTTTCAATATTATTATTTGTCATACAAATGTAGCTAAATTACATACAGTTAAATTACATATAGAATTGAAACCAACTCCAGTTACAGTCAGTAAGGACTATATGAACTCTCATATTGCTTGACAGTTATGTGTAGGCCAATAGTTCAGCATTCTTGTTCAGTTATATATAAAGCTTCATTTTTCTGAGTCATGTGACCAGTCTGTTATCTGGCAGTGGCTCTCCAGGGGTCTATAAAGGGATCTTTCCAAGACTTACCGGGAGGCACCAGTCATTGAACCTGGGACATTATGCATGCAAAACAGGTGCTGTTCCACTAAAGAGTGACCCTTCCCTTTTATTTGCATGTTTGCCAATAATTCACTACTCCCCGGGAGAAACATTAGCACAATATGAGCCTGTCAGCAAAAAAATGTCTTACCAGGAAAATCAGGTAGTCTACAGATGTTTTGCTTCAAAATTCATTAGCCATAGCTGCTTTGATGTGGTCACAGCAAAAAAGAATTTTTTGTTTTTTGCTTTGGCAATTGGTTTTGTGAATTCTCCAATAAACACAGAGATTGCAGCTCATGATATTCTGAATCAAACTGCAGTTTAAAAATTTATCAGGATGTGATGAGCTGTGGTATTGTTCTGTGTCTGTTTTGCCCTGCCATTTGTTGGGTCAATGAAAGAATGGTAAATTTGTGGTGGACCCACTGCCTCAGTGCCATGTCAGAATGGGGAAGTGGTCCTTTGTTACTCATGAGGAAGCTAATATAGACACATGGGATTTGCAAACAAGTCCACATAAAACACTAATCCCGTCGTCCTCATTCCCCCCCCCCCACCAACGACAAATACATATGCTAGTCATTTATTCCCTAATTAGAACAAGAGAACCAAAGTCTTGCTTGGATGCCAGGAGGAGATTCACAGGACCCCTTCCAGTGTTACCTTAGCAGCACAGAGAGCAGATGCACCATGGGGATATTTATTATTATTTTTAATTGAGCTATGAAAAAGCGCCTGAAATGTTTCAAATAAAAATAAATATTATAAACTCCAGGTCGTTAGAGAGATACGCAGAGCAGGATGGGAAGGACTAACACTGTAGTCTCTCGTGCTTCTAAGATAGGGCTAACCCATCCATGAGGCCAACTGACAGCCCAGTCCTGAGCTGCCTGGAGCACCCAGGCTCGGTGGCACCAAAAAGGCTGCCGCCGAATCCTGCGCCTCCCGCGCTACTGCGGGAGGCTCCTTGGGAGAAGGGGATGTTCATCCCCTTCCCCCAAGTAAGATAAGCAGCCCCGCAATGAGGCTACTCACTTTACCGCCGACCAAAAGGTTGGTGGTAAAGGTGCTCATATAGGGCGCGCAGCCCTACAGATCCTGTGGATCTGCCCTGGATCCCGCCAGCCCCCCCAGCACGCTTTCTGCCCGCCCCTGCCGGCCTCCCCCCTCCCCGGAACGCCTCCCGCACGCCCCCGCCTCTTGTTCCGCAGCCTGGCGGTCTGGGAGACCACCGAGCCGCAGAACCTGGGCCACTGCCCGGTGCTAGCCCAGCACCAGCGCGAGCCTGATGGCAAGTGTCGCAAATGTGCTGTAAAGCATTGCCTTACAGCATGTTTCCGACCGTGGTCCACAGCATAGAGCTGTGCCACCAACCCCAGGATTGGGCTCTCAGGCAGTTGCCTCAGGCAGCAGACTGGCAGGGGAAGCCACCTCTATCCACTTGTCTTCACAGGTGTTCCAGGCCACCACTCTGGTCACCTTTACATTTCTTCTGTCCCTCTTCTTTTCTAGTCTAGGAAGTGGGTAGAACAGAGGCTGACACATCACCAGGTGAGGGGGAGCAACCATTTGGCATGCTGTCTCAAACCTTGGGAGGTCAAGGTAACTTTCTGAAGCATCCTTAGACATTAAACATGTGATCAAACGATGTGATCACATGGTACAGCCTTTGTGGGGCTGAACCATTTTAGGCTGCAGGTGGGGAGATGAATGCTCCCCTATCCCCTATCACCTTGGCAACCTTCAGTCCCGAAAGACTATGGTATTGCGCTCTGAATGGTGGTTCTGGAACAGCATCTAGTTTGACTGAAATGGCCGATTCGGGAGTGACAATCCCTTCCACACCGGGAGCAAGTGCAGTCTGTCCCTGGTCTATCTCCCTGGCTGTGGGCCTTCCTTCTTTGCCTCTTTGCCTCAGACTGTTGGCAAAGTGTCTCTTCAAACTGGGAAAGGCCATGCTGCACAGCCTGCCTCCAAGTGGGCCGCTCAGAGGCCAGGGTTTCCCACTTGTTGAGGTCCACTCCTAAGGCCTTCAGATCCCTCTTGCAGATGTCCTTGTATCGCAGCTGTGGTCTACCTGTAGGGTGCTTTCCCTGCACAAGTTCTCCATAGAGGTGATCCTTTGGGATCTGGCCATCATCCATTCTCATGACATGACCGAGCCAACACAGGCGCCTCTGTTTCAGCAGTGCATACATGCTAGGGATTTCAGCACGTTCCAGGACTGTGTTGATTGGATTGTCCTTCAAAGGACACCATCAATCACCTTATGGTCTTGCATATGAACGTCCATACAAAACTGGCTTTTGAGAGGAAAGCTTGTTTGGATCCTTCTCTCTGACTTGCCAGTTTTGCATATGCAAGAATTTAAAAATGTCATTCAGTTCTTCACCTGCAATTTGAAACAGTAAAATATAACAAAAGATGCATCCTGTAACCCTACTGTTTTGTATTGCATGCTTAGGCCCCCTTTACTACTACCAATCAGGCATGTGGTGTTTGCAAACCCCCATATTATAAGGAATAACTTTTCGTTAAGAGCAGAAGGCTGCTTCATCCTGAGTCAGACCATTGGCCCATCTAACTCACCATTGCCAGCTCTGAGTGGCAACATCTCTCTAGGCTCTCAGGCAAAGAGAAGACTTTCCAAACTCTGCTACCTGAGAACCCTTTAACTGAAGATGCCTGAAATGGGGTCTGGGATCTTTTATATCAGAGTTTCTCAGTCAGTGGTACTCATACCATCATTGGTACTTGTGGTGGTGTCTGGTGGTACCTGTGGGACCCCCAGACCTCCATCACCTTGCAGCGAGACCAGCAATTGCAACGTGACAAGCTGAGTTCCAGCATGAGCTTTTTGCATGCTTGAAAAAGCCTTCCCATCCACCGTAAGCCTCTTATCAGTGTTTGTCACATCATGTCTGGCCCCAAATCTGGAATCAACTGTCGATGACATCATCGCCAGTTACTTCCAGTGGTACTTCCAATAGGTGGACCATGCAAAGTGGTACGGTGGGGGGGTAAACATTGAGAAGCACTGTTCTATATGCAGCGTTTGCATTTTACCATCTGTGGACCTTTAACCAGAAGTGGCTCACTGTGACAGACTTGGAAAACTCTGGAGTGTAGTTATGATCCAGAGACAGAATGCTGTGTACAGAACCCTCTAAAACAGTGGTTCTCACACTGGGACCCACTTTTTAGAATGAGAATCTGTCAGGAACCACCAGAAGTGATGTCATGTCCGGAAGTGACATCATCAAGCAGGAAAATTTTTAATGATCCTAGGCTGCAATCCTACCCACACTTACCCAGTAGTAAATCCCATTGACTATCATTGTTACAGAGTAGCCAATTAGAAGTCCAGGTCTGTGACATTTCCCCAAATGCAGTCACATACCATGGTCGCATCAAGCCGAATACGTTAAAAAATAAAATATTGAAATGAATGGGGATCCACCTGAAATTGGCTCATGACCCAACTAGTGGGTCCCTTCCCACAGTTTGAGAAACACTGCTCTAAAACCACACTGCAGTATGTTATCATTGGAACTATCATCAGAACTATCTCATTGTCTCAATTTTTTAAACTCTTACAGTGGAACTTAACATACTTCATTCAGTCTCAGCCTTTCCAATGATTCATTGATAAATAAGAATTCTTAAATGCCTTGTAGTTTTTCAACTTCCTAAACCAAGAAACAGCTTATGCTGCTTAATGTTTTACATCTGTTCTTTGACTGGACCTCAACATTAAGACATAATTGGTGAAAACAGTTATGAATGTCTTAGGAAATACCAAATCCTCCTCTGCATTTATCCTCTTAGACCTCACAAATGTTTTCCAGAAACTTTGTTCTTTCCTGAGCATTTCAAAGGGTTTGTAGATGGGAGTGGATCCAGCCTGTCTTGGTCACAGACAACCCAGAAGTCCATCTAACCCAAAGTCATAAACCGGATGCTTCCATAAACTGGATGCTTAACCATCAAGGCTTGGTGGCAATAGTCCTTCCCTGCTACTGCCCACCTTCAGCTAGTATTCAGTGATATACTGCCTCAGAAACTGGAGGGTCAAGTTTGCTATTTTGGCTAATAGCCATGTTAGATGTATCTTCCATGAATATACATGTTAGATGTATCTTCCATGAATTTGTCTAAGTCTTAAAGCCATTTTGCTTGTGAAACACATTTAGGGCCCAATTCTATCCAAGTTTCCAGTGCTGATACAGCAGCAGTACAGCCCCGAGGTGAGGGAACAAACATTACCTTACCTTGAGGAGGCCTCTGTGACTGCCCCCCCCCATGCACCTGATACTCCATTGGCATGGCTGCATCACTTTGATCCTAATTCAATTATCTCACAAATATGAAATAATTGCCTTGCTGCTCAAGAATTACTGAGGTATCCATCTAGTTCAGCATTTTGTCTTCCTGTGCGGCCAGCCAGTTGTGTTCAGAATGCTCACGTCAGTCTTATCCTTCCCCTCTTTTTTAATTCTGCATACACAATGACTGTTATCTTAAGGGCACAATCCTAACCAACTTTCCAGGACCAAGGTAAATGAAATGCAGCTCTGAGGTAAGGGAACAGACATTCCCTTAACTTGAGGAGGCCTCTGTGAGTGCCACCCAACTGCAGGATGCAGCACACGCCCCATTGGCACAGCTGTGCCTGTGCTGGATAGTTGTTCAGGATTTGGGCCTAAGTGATTTATTTTAGTGGACCAAGTTCAAGTCCTCTTATAGTTTTGTAATTTTGTTTTGGTGATTTGTTTATTTTTATTTATTTCTTGTTGGGCTTTTTGGCTTCTCTTTTGAGGATAAGGTTGGATATAAGTGCACTAAAATAAATTATGTAAACTTTTGAATTACACAGGACTTTTCATGATACACCTAATTCTAATTTGGTCCTAATTTGGCAAATAGGATGATTTGAGTGCAGGTTTTGGGTCATTCCAGCAGTTTATAACTTCCTACAGTCATCTCATTGTTCTTTACATTTGTGATGATAGTGTTAAACCTTGCAGGCCAGACCATCTAAGGGCCCAATCCTATCCAATTTTCCAGCACCGGTGCAGCCGCATTGCATCCCCAAGATAAGGGAACAAATGTTCCCATATCTTAAGGGGGCCGCTGTGACTTCTGCCCCACTACAAGAGGCAGTGCGTGCCCCATTGGCACAGCTGCACCGGCACTAGAAAATTGGATAGGGTTGGGCCCCAAATTGCTTAATAAAAGTTAAAAATATTTTAACAGTTTTCTTCAAATATAGCAGAGAATTAAGTAGCTTTCCACTGTGCTTGATGAGTTGTAAGTAGCTTGAACGCCTCCTGGTAACATTGACTTTCGGGTGGGAGTCTAGACATTAGCTGTTCTGGAGCCTTGACACATGGAGTGGAACTATCAATCCGCACAAGGGAGTCCATCCATGTCACCTCAGCACCAGCTTCTGGAACTGAATAGGAATGTAGGTGTAGAGCCCAATCCTGAGTTTGGCGCGCTGGCTCATTGCCGGTGCACACTCTTGCAAACGTGCAGTAATCACTGGTGAAATGTTTTTTTGCTCCACAGAGCATTTCTGGAAGCCTTTGGAGGCCTCTTCCAGGTTGTGCTGGGTCTGCAACCCATTTCATTGGCTTCCATGGGCCCCAGTATGCTTTGCGGAAGTCACTGGAAGTTGTGGAAGCAAACAGAAAGTTGCGAACACAAACCAGAAGTCACTTGTGTGTCATTCTGGGCCTGTGGAGTGGGTTGGAGGCCCTGCACGACCCAGGAGCGGCCTCTGGAGGGTCCCAGAAATCCTTCACAGTGCAAGACTGAGTATTAGGCTGTGACCCACCGCGCGCGGGGTTGCGACCCATCAGTTCACTGTACTATAGCATTGACCTGTGGCCCCTCTCTAAGACATTTTGATGAAAACTTTTACCATCTGCAGCGCTTATGAATACATGCAACCCTAGCCAGGCCTTACAACAATTCCATTCAGCACAATGATTTATGGTCCTAGACCGCCAAATAATTAAGACTGAGTGAGAAATAATTTACTTTGGAAAAGCTTCTTTGAAAAATAATTAAAGCAGATTATAGAACTTTTCCCTCTCTCCCATTATATGGTTGTGTGCAAGACAAAGGTGAGGAAATATACTCAACCATTAGTCTGAAAAAAGTAATGTAAAGAATCAGTATTTAAGCTACTGTCAACCTAATTATCTCACAGTATTTAAATGGCTTTGGTAATCATGTGGGAATGGAAATTAGCTTTTGGCATGCTTTATTCTAATTGAAATCAGTTTGTGGTTTACGTTCTTACCCTGCCTGACAGATGATATCATTTCCTATGTGTTTTCTAATCCCTTCTGTTTTCCTAAGATTTTATAAAGCTAAATTAGACCATACATTCTAAAGACACTGCATACCCTTTCTTCATTTACTTGGGACAGTGTCTATAAATCTCCACCAGCTCGTTATTCTGTAGATTTGTAGATGCTTTGGGCAAAATCTAGCCAATTTTAAACCCTGTTGATTTTGATGGCAGTCAATATAATTTGCAATTCCTTAATTTTGTTTGGTTAGTGCCCTTATTATTGAATAGTATTGCTTTTCTAGTCTCCAATAGAGCCAGAGTATGAACAAGATGCTATTTTCACTTTTAGTAACATAATAAATATATATTTTTAGAATTAACTGTTTAGTTTTCAGAATTAAACTCTAAAAGCATACTAAAGCTCATGTCACAAAAAACTCTGACTCATTTCATGCTTTTGGAGTGTTGATCATGTGAGGAAAGTATAGAAAGTTGGTTACATTTTTTGTGGGCTGTTGGTTGTCTGAATGCTCTACTGTGGTTTGTGATTGTGGTTTATAACACATCCAGGCTGTATCCCTTTTACAAGAGCTAGGAGAGTTGTGACCTCAGCATGTGTTTGGAGATACCTTGAAACAAGGAACATTTCCAAGACTGGCTACAGTGCCAAAAAAATAAAAATAAATGGCTGCTTATGTTAGCTTCATTATTTATGTGTACACCACATTTGTTCCAAAAAGCAAATGTTTTATGGATTTATTTATTGCATTTACACCCCACTTTTCTTTGTTGGTGGAGCTCAATGTGGTGAAAATGGGGTTCACCAGGTGATCATTTGTCCAAGTGTTGACCAGAACTGTCCCTGCTCAGTTTCAACCAGTTGGTTGTATAATGTGCTCTCTGACCATGCCCTGGAATCTTCTTATTCCCTTCTTATTAGATTTCTGGCAAAACCCATGGTTTGCCATGGCACACAGTTGAGAACCATAGCACTGGGCCTCAGTGGTTTCATTGTGCCATAGCTTACTGGTAAACTACATGCTTTGCAAAAACTATGGCTATGGGCCTTCCTTCTTTGCCTCTTTGTCTCAGACTGTTGGCCAAGTGTCTCTTCAAACTGGGAAAGGCCATGTTGCACAGCCTGCCTCCAAGCGGGCCGCTCAGAGGCCAGGGTTTCCCACTTGTTGAGGTCCACTCCTAAGGCCTTCAGATCCCTCTTGCAGATGTCCTTGTATTGCAGCTGTGGTCTACCTGTAGGGCGCTTTCCTTGCACGAGTTCTCCATAGAGGAGATCCTTTGGGATCCGGCCATCATCCATTCTCATGACAGGACCGAGCCAACGCAGGAATCTCTGTTTCAGCAGTGCATATATGCTAGGGATTCCAGCACGTTCCAGGACTGTGTTGTTTGGAACTTTGTCCTGCCAGGTGATGCCGCGAATGCGTCGGAGGCAGCGCATGTGGAAAGCGTTCAGTTTCCTCTCCTGTGCATTTTCACATCATCTTGAGGCCTTGGTGGAGGCACTGACATTGGTATATTGACACTGCTGGCTCCATGGACCAAAGCCGTGTCTCAATGCATTAGCTCTTATATACAGCCCTGATAGCTTTGACAACCATTGTGGTCCTACAAATGTAGTCTTATGTTTGGAATTGGATTCATAATCCCTGTTGAGTAATGCACTTGTTGAGTGGTCTTGGGCAAGTTGCCAGTTCTGAGCCTCACTCCCTCTTCCTTGAATGAAAGTCACAGCAACAGACTAAGGTGAGAATGATATGGTGGAGCTCTGAGGTGCTAGAATGTACTGTATCAGTTTAGACTGTGGGTGGGGGATGTACTATTTTTGAATGCTGCTCAGCGTTAAAAAAAATCCTACAGCTAGAAAACTAGCACAGCAAGAAGCAGACTGTGCTAGAACTTGTACCCCAATGTGATACTTCTTTTACTTAACGGAATTATTTATGTGGGAGAGCTAAAACATGGCACACAAACCTCACTTGCAGCTAGAAATAGTATAGTTCTCTCTACCACCCTGGGATTTTACCACTTTATCCTACCACATATGTAGATCATAAGAATATTGGGTCAAACCAAAGGCTGGATCTCACAGTGATTCAGCAGATGCCTCAGGGAGCACACAAAACAACAAGACACCTGAATACTATTACCACCCCCTTATACCTGGTATTCAGAGATAGTCTACTTCTAAAACCAGGAGGTTGCACATTCCCATCATGGCTTGTAAACTGTGACCAACTTTTCTTTTAGAAATCTATCTAATCCCCTTTTAAAGGCATCACCCCATCCTGTGGCAAGGAGTTCCGCAGACTAATGTCACATTGGGTAAAGAAATGTTTTCTGGTGTTGTGTGGGAGGGAAAAGAACATCCCTGAATCTATTCTGTCCATCTCCTGCATAATTTTGTATGTCTTAATCATGTCCCCCCCAACACCTTTTTTTTAGACCACGGCTGGGTGAACCCTGGCCCCAGGGTCGGATCTGGTGTTCAGCCAAATCTGTCCCTCCTGTGACTGAACTGTTCCAGAGTGCTGTGTGACTGCCAGTCCCAAGATCAGGATGATGTGACGCTCTGCCCCATCTCGCATTTTTGTGGAAATCCAGTTGCAATGCAACACTGGGGCACTGGACCATAGACATGAGGGAGGATCACATTGTCCCAGTCTTGGAAGTGGCAGTTGCGTGGCGCTCCAGAACGCAAAGTGCCGGCTGGTTCGGGGAAGGCATTCCCAGTGCTCTGCAGTCAGCACTTTGGCCTCTGCTGTTCTAAAGGGGCCAAAGGCCTCTTTGGCTGCCGCTGTTTTAGACTGGACTGAAGAGACCCAAACATTGTAACTTTTCCTCATAGGTGCCCAACCCAGTAATCATTTTGGTTGCTCTTTTCTGCACCTTTTCCAGTTTCACTCTCAAGCAACTGTCTCTCCAAGTCAATTGGCCAGTCTACCAAATGGGAATTGTGAGGTCCGGATTAACTCTCCATGTGAGAGCAACTGTTACACTGCACATGCCCAACCTCGTCTGATCTTGGAAGCTAAGCAGGGTCAGGCCTGGTTAGTACTTGGATGGGAGACCGCCTGGGAATACCGGGTGCTGTAGGGTTATACCATAGTCTTTCGAGGCTGAAGGTTGCCAACCATTTTTTTGTGAGAACAAATACAATAAGGGCGGAGCACTTTTTTGTATTAAAAGTGCAATAATTTAACAAGAATTTATTGATTTAATAGTTCTTTTCTGGCTTTTTTTTTTTTTTTTTGCAATAAAGTAAAAATTATTATTTTGACCTTAGCAGATCACAAGATGGGAAATATTATGAAGAGTAATAGACTGCCAACAGTAAGCTTCCTACCTGCCCAGAAAATACAGCAGTTTCTTGTTACTTTATTAGTTGCTATGTCTTTTTGAACACATCAGCCAGCCTATTGGGCTTACTGTTCTCTTTGAAAGCACTGCAAAACACTAAACTGACAGTAATCTTATCTCGGGAGGAGCTCTTCATGTGGTTCCTGTTGCGATGAATCCATTTTCCGTTTCCTGGCTCCATATTCAGAGTGTCTGCTCTAGTTGGCATCTGTTCTCTGACAGCAAGGAGAGAACTAAATTGCAAAACATTTTTCATAGCAGTGAACCCAGAGTTTAAGCATTCCTTCCCATTTCTTCCTTTTCGTCTACATACACCCTGCCATGCGGGCTTTTAAGCTTTGCCAGTCTTAGGGTTTAAGTTCCACATTGTTGCTACTGGTCAGTGGTTTGGGATTAAATGGGGTATGATGACATGACTCTGCAGTTTCTGCATGGAAAGGAGAACTGTTTAGCCTTATTTCCGTTGCTTTAAACCAAGGATTCCAATAACTAATATTCTCAATGCGCTTCTGGTGTTCACACTTATAGTATTCCACTTAACTAGATTGTCACTCTGATTCCCAATACCAAGCTGGGCTTCTACCATAAAGTTGCAAGCACAGGGGCATGCATTCTGTGTCTCCATAGCTTGTTGTTATGACCAAGTATTTCAATTTAGTACTGGAACTCTAGTCTCTTTCTTAACTCTTTCTTAACCATTAATGCTCCTTCCTTGCCTCTCCTGGGTCCTTCATCTCAGCCCTTTCCAAATGTGTCAACATTCTGCAAATATGTCCATGTGAGAGTATGAATTCTCCTATCACCATAGTAATGTGTTAAGAATCTCCCTGTCAAACCTACTCGTACATCTCACCACAGAGCTATTAAAGGCAGAAAAGTATTATTGAGTTAAGAGTTGGGAACCCTAATGTGGAAAAGAGCAGAGATCTTCCTGGAGTTTTACTACTTCTTATAGCGCTCCTGTGCTCCTTTCGATATGAAAAACTGGGATCGGCACTTTCATGTTGAGCTGCATTTTGTGAGTGCTTCCTTTTCTGCCAATACTCTCATTGGGTGGTCTCCTTAATGTTGGTTCTCAAAAGACCATAAGATAATCAGGCGTTCTGCATTTTTGTTTGACAGTCAGCACTTCACAGAATTAAGCACTAAAGTGATTTCCATGAACTATTTGGATTCTCCAGACTAAGCCTTCTTGGGTATATTTATTTTATTTATTATATTGCTTTCTTTTTCTTTTTCAGTGCAACACTGCAACATCAGGTGTATGAATGGAGGAACGTGCAGTGATGACCATTGTCTCTGTCAGAAGGGATACACAGGAACACATTGTGGACAGCGTAAGTGGAGCATCATATTCAGTCAGAAATGTAAAACTCAACCACAAGGGCACTAACAAATCCACTGTAATCAACCCATGATGGACTGCTGGTTGTCTGCCATGGAATTTTTCAGCTTAGCACGTGGTGGGTGCCAGGAAAGCTGTCTGACAAGAACAATTGAAATAAGCATCAAACAAATTCATAATAATTGGATGTTGCCTGATGTTGCAGTCCTGACATTCTTAAAATTCTCAATGACTGGAAAATTTTGTATGTGCAGAGCCTGGTTATTTGAGTCCCTCTCATTAACCTTTATTAGGCATAGACATAAATACAAGTAAGCAAAGAACAGAAATGGCCTGCCCCTAACAAGGGGGTTTCCACAGCTCATATATTAACAGTTCTATGAGGAACAGCAGATTTAACTTTGCATCTCTGCAATATAAAGATAATCAGCAAATTGAGTAATAATTGACTTATCAGAAGTAGAAAGAAGGGAATGCAAAGTTTTATCATAGCGGGGTGGTTCTACCTTTTGGAGTACCTTTGCACTTGATTAACTTTTGAACTGGTCTCCAGTGCCAGTAAAGATTTCACTCTCTAGATAATTTACTCTTATGGGGACAAGAAATTGTTCCCCCAGAATTATTCATGAGGCCACATTATTTGACATGCTACCATACTCTCATCCACCAGAAAAGCCTTTGCCTTTTGGATCAAGCCAGAAGGTCCACTTAACACGACATCCACCACGTTTTGAGGGCTTAATAGATGTTATGGACAGATCTTGGAAGTGAACTGAGTTATCTGAGTCTTTGTTCTTTGCTTGCTGTGGACACAATTCAGCACATGAAGAATATATTGTGAACAGGGCTTCTCATATGAAATTGCCTCCTGCTGGTTCAGGCCAGAGTAGACCATCTTAGTCCAGTGGTTCCCAAACTGTGGATTGGAACCCACTGGTGGGTCATGACCTGATTGTTGGTGGGTCCCAGTTGGAAAGATCATGTAACTAATTGCCGCAAACCCTGAGGCTATTGAAAAATCAGATACTGTATCTGCTAATTACCCTGCAGTAAGCTCAGCTCCTGCAGTTTGCAAGCATGTGTAAATATAGGGGGATAAACGTTTGAGGGGTTTTTTTCTGGTTATTATAGAAGGAAGCCTGTAAGTCTGCTGTGTATTCCCCCCCCCCAATGGGAGGGAGCATCGAATCCTGTAATTTCCCAGCCCTTCCCCCATTTGTAGCCTGATGGACCCCTATTGAGGAAGTGCTTCAGGATGTGATTCTGTTGATTGAGAGAACCACTTCTGAAGGAAAACCATCAGTGCGCACCTGTCATGAAACTGGGAACTCTGGGGGCATCTCATTAATACTTCCACTCCCTTCATTTTCAGCTGTCTGTGAAAGTGGCTGCCTCAATGGAGGGAGATGCGTTGCACCAAACCGGTGTGCCTGCACCTATGGGTTTACTGGACCTCAGTGCGAAAGAGGTAAGTAGGATTTTAACTCTTTCTAATTAAGAAGGAAGATGATGGGCTTTGGTCCGTGGATGAAGCCTCATTTCTGATGATGGCAAATTAGAAATACAAATATAGTATGATATGGTTGAGGGTTTTATATTTTTAATATTGTCTGACTGTTACTGATTCCGCTAAAGTAGGAATAAGTAGGAAGATTCTGGAAGATAGTGGAAAATACAGTTCTAAGGAGGAGAGGAGAAAAACCGTTGTGGGTGGTAACACTGACATTTCCTTGTCAACCACTAGCATTTGGGGCTGTTTCATACAATACATGGAGAAGAGGAAATGAAAGGGAGTTAAAGATGCTCCTCTCTTTTTTGGGTAAATGTAGCCCCCTGGTGGATCCCTTCACAGTAATCCTTTCTGTCCCAGGAGAGGCTTTTAGGTGTTTGCGGAGACTTAACAGCCCAATCTTACTCACACTTTCTTGGAAGTAAGCCCCATTGACCCTAATGAGACTTACTTCTGAGTATACATGCATAGGATTGTTAACTTGCAGTGACATTCCCACATGCTCCTTTCTGGTAAATTCCCCTTCTTTGCTATGTTCTGCCCATAATCCTTTTTTGATATGTCCCCCATATATGAATTTGTCTGTGCTTTCCCATGATTGATAAGTGGCTCTTCTGTGTTCCCCTCTTCTCTCTCAAGTTGTGGTTGCCATCTTTCCTTCTTCCTCTGGTGAAGATTCTGTGCCTTCTTCAGGTGTCTGAAATGCAAAAATTCAACAGGTGCAGCAAGCCTCAACATTACCGCTCCATCCTGGAAAAAAGATGAATTTCTATCTGTCAATGCCTGTTAAAGGAACAAGGGCATCTGTCAGAAAGAAAAAGTTGGTGATACTCTCTTGCACCTGGAACAGGGCACTAGTGCACTATGCTGTGCATGGTTGGACCTGGGGGATGGTTTAGCAACAGTAGGGATAAGGTGGTGACGGGGAGACAAATTTGAAACTGCTTCAAAATTTGGGGTGCAGGGCCTCTAGGCATACAACTGTGTGTGCCCCCTCCCACTGTCTTAAGGCTATCCCTGTTGAAAAGTTAGATGTGCAGTTGCTGTTCAAGTGCTATATACATTTTTATTTAAAGATGGGAACAAGGATGAAAGGCGCCTGAAATGTAACCGTTAGTTTTGTTTCACATCTTGAACTTAAAAAATGCAAAAACTGGCCAATAAAAGAAGTATAATCACGTACATTTTAGCTTGCTGTTTAATATACAAAGATGTTCCGGGCAATTTCTTGGCAATCAGAACTACACAAGTACCAGAGTTATACACTCTCCTGCCTCATGTCCTTTGCTTTGTTTTGACTAGCCGCTCTGAGTTCTTCTTTAAAACTTGTATGAGGTTGCTATCAATTCTGTGATTTTTTTTTGCCTGGGTCTCCATAGCAACAAGCACAGCTGTTTCCAGATGAGAACACAGCCCTACTTATCTGCTATACTGAAGTCGTTTCAAGGAAATTCAATCAAGTTTAACAGTGTTCTGGAGAGAGATGACAGCAATAGCTGTTTAACTGTAATTATCGCTGGACTGTTTTGTATTCCTGAAGATAACATGTGTTTTAATTTGAGCAAATTGACTGTCTTGCTGTCTGGAAAATTCATATGATAGATTACATATAAAGTAGGCCATTATCCTCAGTCAAGCACATCCAACTCTCCCCCTCTCTCTTTTAATGCAGACATATATTTTAGTTCTATTCCTGAGAGAGAGAGAGAGAGAGAGAGAGAGTAGTTACAGTTATCCCTAGTTTGAATGCAAACTCCTATGCTTCTGGATAGGTAGGATTAGTTCCAACATTACGGTTAACTCTTCCACACAGGAAAAATAGGTGGTTACCCAAAGCAGCCAAATCTAAGGGAGTAGTAAAATATGACTGTTTATACTGTGTTCAGCCACAGAATGGGAAATAGCAGATATTTCCCTAGTGAGAGAGAAGTCTCATACAGTTGGCTCAGAGCAGAATCTTGCATAAAGTTAGCTTAGATTCTTGGTTTTTTTCTTCTTCTTTGTGTTGCTGTTCATACCTAACATTAAAATGACAGGATGTGATCTAGCCAACGTTGTATATATGCAATAGGGATCAAATGTATATGCCTGTGGGCTGGGCAGAAATGGGTTAAGCACTTTTGATTCTCATTCATTTTGCAGTAGAGGAGTTTCTAGGTCCATTCTACTGTTCTCTTAATGAAATCAATGGGGTTTAGCAGGGCTGAAGTAGGCTGGATCAAATCTGCAATGACCCATCTCTACAGGTTAAATAGAATTTCAATTTTGCCTGTGCAAGATACTCATTCCTCCCCCCTCCCCCATAGCTCTGAAAGGAAAATAAGTTTTATCTGCTCCTTCTTTCCGTGTGCCCAGTTTTGAGCACTGGAAAGGACAAGCTCTAATGGCTGGAGAGGCAGTGAGTGTTTAGAAGCAGAGAAGAATAGAGAATACAATAGATAGAATACAATACAGTTTACAATACAATAGAGTTTGTGGCCCAGGTGGGCCAAGCCATTGCTCTGTTCCTAGGGTTGTATTTGGTATAACTGACCAAGTGATAGATGTGTGTCCCTGGAATTGAAGCACACAACAGGAAAATAGTCTTGAAGTGCACAGAGGTAGCCCGTTATCTTCCTTTTGAAGTGAGTTGCCATGATTGAGGAAGTGCACAGAATTTCAGTTTTGTTTTGTTTTTTAAATTGAGCATTGTGTTCTGAAAACATATTAGAAGGATTTTTTAAAAAGTCTGTCTGGCTTTCTGGGTTCACCTGACTCCCAGAATTCAAAGGAATCTGGTTTGTAAGATTAGCGTCTGGATTTGAATTGCCTACGGCTCCCTTCTCTGGACAGTGGTTGGCAACCTTCAGTCTCGAAAGACTATGGTATAAGCCTACAGCACCCAGTATTCCCAGGCAGTCTCCCATCCAAGTACGTACTAACCAGGCCTGACCCTGCTTAGCTTCCAAGATCAGACAAGATTGGGCATGTGCAGGGTAACCTGTTTTGTGCCACAACCCCGATATATAAATAAATAATGAGACTGGCGACCCTACTGTTGATCCTGCCCCCCTTCCAGGACCCTATCCGCCCACCCCTGTTGCCACCCTGTCCCCACCCCCATAATGCCCTCCCAGCACTATTCACTGTAACCATATATTCTTATTAGAGAGAACAGAACAAGCTGTACCAGCTGAAATTCCCTTCTCTATACAATTGTTAAAGGCCCAGGAGCCCTAAAGTTGAAAGGTTGGCCACCCCTGTTCTAGATGTATAGACAGGTTATGGCCTCTGCACCTTTCCTGAGAATCCCTAGATACTATCCCATCTAGTGGCCCATGAAGGCAGAGTAACATCCTAAACTATGATTTGTCAGTTGGAACTATGATTTGTCAGTTTTGGGCTATACACCTGTCTCTGGCCCTACAGATGCCTTTGTACTTGACCCCTGAGTGGACCACACAACTGCTTTTAGTCATCATGGACTGACAGGCAGTTCCCCCTGGGTTCCAAGTGCCTGAAACCAGCTTCCCCCAGTTCCAAGTGCTTGACAGGTTTGACAGCATGTTGTGGTATTGTTGATCTTTTTGGCTGTTGTGTTTGAGCTGAACCTTTTAAAGTTTTTCAGAACTTGTGGTGAACTTCTTTGGCCATGAGTAAATTGTTGTCTTGGGGCCCTGATTTACGCAATGGCTGTATCATGATTGCATTAGTCATATACCTGTATTCAACACTCTTGATCTGCTGAATGCAGAACCTTGGCTCAGTTCCACAGCTAGGGGAATCACCCTGGGCAGGATTCCAAGAACATGCAAGTGCATCACAGTGAATAAAGCTAACCTAGTATTTCTTTGGGGGGTGATGTTTAAGAATGTAAAAGTGGATGAGTCTTGATACAAATTTAAAAAGCAAAAGTTCAGTAGCGTTGGGAGTGGATTGAGGAAGAGTTAAAACAAATGTAACTGCCTTTTTCTGTGAGCTGATCCAAGAGCACTGTGCTGAAGCAACATAAGGATCCATGTGCCCACTTGACAGTTTGGATTGCAGCATTGTGACAGCTGTGGGTGTACTTTGCTGCTGCACCAGCAAGGATCCTGCCTGAGGTGACTTGCTGTGATATCCCAGGAATGGGGGTGTGGGACTTGGAAAGGCCCCAGGTAATGGAGAGCTGCATAGCCAAGGCCTAGACTTTGTGCTACAGTCTGATGCCCCATCTTGTGTCTTGTAGTGTCAGCACATCTTCAAAACCAGTGCTGTCTCTGGCGGTCTGGTACAACATTTTGCCTCATTTTGTAGATTCCTTGTGGCTCCCTTTAGGCTTCTAAGCACAGTGGAAAGTACAAACAGAATTATGCTCCCACCCAGAATTTCCTTCTGAGTCAGATGACTTCAGTCACTTCAAATCTTCAGACTATAGTATTAGACACACAAACTGCATGTGCAAACAACGTCTGGTTTTCCTTCTCACCCTCAGTCCTGTTCAGCTCTCTTTTTCCATTGTAAGATATTTCATTTTGTAGAATTTCAATAAATAAATCCGCCTGGCAAATTCAAAAGATAAAAATTAGGCTGCTCAACCATTTAAAGAATGTTTTGGCTGCCATCCTATGCAAGTTTTCTTCCAAGTAAGCCTCAGTGAGCACAGTGAGACTTACTTCTGAGTAAGCATACACTGTAAGCCAATCACCTGCCTTTTATTGAATCAATTTTAACAAATATGCATATCTCTATAAGTGTCCCCTTGCACTTTGAAGTGTTAATTGAAGTTTAATAAGCAAAAGCTATTCCTTGCAAGGAAGGCAGGTTGCCTTCTGGATTTTTTGCTCTCAATTACATAAGATAACAT
The DNA here is from genome assembly GCF_035046505.1 of Tiliqua scincoides. NCBI lineage: Eukaryota > Metazoa > Chordata > Lepidosauria > Squamata > Scincidae > Tiliqua > Tiliqua scincoides. The sequence goes on from NC_089828.1 coordinate 12,779,778, forward strand.
GGTTTTGAGGAAAGAAAGTGGCTTTAATTTGTAGCCCCAGCTGGTTAAAATTTGTCCTGTGGTTTAATAACTAGGGCTTTACTTGATTAATTTACAAGTTAAACCTATTAATGTTTTTAACCATAATGAACATATAATATCTAAAGATCTTTGACATAAAAAAGCAAACATGGGTGGTGAAGAAACAGTGCTTTAGTACTGTATTGTGTGGTCTTCTTTCTTATAACTGGTATAATATGTGTTTGTGGAAAAGACTAAGCATCCTCTGGCATACCCTGACTGCGGTATTTAGTCTGAGCAGAAAGCAAATAACAAACTGTAGGTAAAAGTACAAGTATGATCCCAAAACCTCATGTTCATTTCAAGTCATATTGCAACACTTGGTCGTTGGCAAAATATTTAAAGTTTCTCTCCCCCCCCCCCCCCCGCACACAGTTTTAGAGCTGTCTTTCTAGAAATGCAATTGTTGACAAAGACATAATGTGCTGTCCTGCTACATTAAGAGTCAAATGAGATGTGGTGCTCAACTCTTCTCTTCCAAAAAACCAGCAGTGGAGGGGAGATCCAGATTGGGCCCATGGGATCTAACCATTTCTGCACTAAAAAAATGAGGGTAAGACCCCACTTCTGCAATGATTCCATATTATTAGTATCATATGTTCCAGTAAAATCAAATGCCTAGTGCATTTTGACCAAACAAGCCCTTCTTCAGAGACCAACTGAAATGAAAAATGTAAATTTAATTATAGTTATTTTATAATTGTGCCCTTCAAATCTGCTACCTGAGGCGATTGCTTCAGTTGGCCTCATGGATTGTCTGGCTCTGTTTTCCTCATACTACAATCCTCACAAAAATCTTCGCCCCCAACGTGCCGCTATCTCCGATTGGGAAGCTTCCATTAGTGCTCATGGAATCCTCTCTACCAGGGCTAACTGGGGGGTGGGGCGGAGGATGTGCTTTTTTGTTGCAATCACAACATTAGAGGCAAGGGTTTAAATACCTCATGTCACAATCCTGATCACTCCTGCTGTATTTTTTTTAGTGTATCAAAAATAACAAATGTTGCATTTGAAAGCGCTATGATTTTGAATTTAGAAACAGAATTCCCCTTTCTATACGTAGAACATCCAAGTTACAAAGAGGGAGGTGGAGAGAGAAAATTATTTGAGAATGATTAACATTTGCAGCAGACATTTTCGCACTTCCAGCGAATCCTTGGAAGTTTTGTAATCATGTGTAGCTTTTATGTATTTCTTTTGTGACTGCTTGCTCTATTTGGCATCCGAACAGGACTGAATAAGAAAGAGGCCTAAATAAGGTATGAAGAAGGGAAAGGATGATCTGAGAAAACAATTCTTTTGAAAACCTTCTACAACAGAGTACAAAATTTTATTCCTTTTTATGCGAGGCAACGTCCTGCTTGAGAACAGTACAAGCTTTGCCTGAATAAAGGAGGATAGGTTGTTACCATTTGAAAAAGGGCCCAATCCTATCCCAATTTCCAGCACCCATGTAGCTGCAATGCATCCCTGAAGTAAGAGAACAAATGTTCCCTTACCTTGAGGAAGGCTCCATGACTGCCCCACCACCACAGGATGCAGTGCATGCCCCACTGGCACGGCTGCATTGGTGCTGGAAAGTTGGATGGGATTGCCAGGTGAAAGGGAGTGCAACAGGATGCAGGTATCTTGTTGACTTGTATGCTCCCTGACGACCTAATCCTGAGCTGCCTGGTGCATGGGGCATTTGGTGGGCTGCTGTGAGATACAGGAAGCTGGACTAGATGGGCCTGTGGCCTGATCCAGTGGGGCTGTTCTTATGTTCTTATGGGGCTGCAGCAACGCCAAAAATGGCTGCCACCATATCCTGCGTGCTCTGGGCAGCTGCCGGTGGCTCCTTGGGACTTGAAGGGGACTTTTTAGTCCCCTTCCCCTGGGTAAGGAGAGTAGCCCTGCAATGGGGCTACTTGATTCACCACCAACTCAAAGGTCAGCGGTGAATCAAGAACCTCTGTGTCGGGCAGTGAGCCCGACTCTGGATCTGATGGAACTTTGCTTCACCGGTCCCGCCTCTCAGCCTCTCCACTCCCTCTCCCCAGAACACCTCCTCCCCACCCTCCCCCCTCCCCCTCCCCTTCTCGAAACGCCTCCTAACCCTAACCCTAGCGGTAAGCTGGCGGTAAACCAGCACACACTGTTCAAGGCTGGGCCCTGAGGCATCTGTTGGACCACTGTGAGATGCAGGAAGCTGGACTAGATGGATCTTTGATCCAGCAAGGCTCTTCTTGTGTTCTTAGGATTGGGCCCTAATAGAGTGAGATTTACAGTGCAATTCTGTGCTAGTTTACTCAGAAACAAGTCCCATTGTGTTCAAAGCATAATCCCCAACCGCAGTGGTTCCCAAACTGTGCAGTGCTGCACTCTGAGACGTTGTGGTGAACTCACAGGGGTGTGGCAGGATGTCCCAGGTGCCCTTCCTGGCTCTCCCAGGCGCCGCCATCTTGGCTTGCGCACTTCTTGCGAGATCTTGCAAGAATTGCATGACATCTCGTGCAATCCAAGACGGTGGCACCTACGAGAGCCGGGAAGAAGAGGTTGCTGTAAAAGATGGGTGCTGGGACCACAGTAAGTTTGGGAACCATTGCCCAACAGATTGGGCGAGGTAGAGGGTAGGACTAAGGTGAGAGGAACTGCTTGCTGCCATTTCTCCTGTTGGAATGGGAGTGTTTAAAGGTAGGAGCTGCTCTCCAGCTGCCTCGCTTGGCAGGCAGGCAGGTTCTAGCTACGATCTCTCTCTCAAGGTTTCTTGGGTTTCTTCCAAGGATAGACCTTGAAGGCTCTATCCCCTGCTTCTTAGCTTGTAATGAAGATTTAAGTTTAAAAAAACAAAAAAAACCCCAGGGAAGATATTCACATTCATTCACATTATACTCCAATATGTATGCTAAAAGCAGTAACATGAATCCTTAAAAAAACTTTGCTTAAATGCGAGCTACTTGATAGGTTCAATCTAAGATTTTGCAGGACTTTACTTTTGAGCTCTGTCAGCTTGCATGCAGCGCTCCTAAATGTGTCACCTGGCCAGAAAGAAGTTGATTTAAAGTGAAAGCCAGGCTGGAGTAAGCTAGGTAATGCCTTAGGCATTTCTGGAAGCAGAGAGTTTGGTCCTAGACAGCTGGATGGCACACAACTTCTTGCTTAGGGAGGGATGCTTGGTTGCGTCACTGTCCTGTTTAGGAAATTCATAAAAAGCATCAATGTCAGGAAGAATTACTCCTTCGTGTGAACATGCCTGGAACATTTCATAGCAAATCTGTGGTTTTAGTGACTTCATACAATTCTCGCAGTCAAGTATTTGGATTTATTATTTAAATGTTTTAATTTTGTTATGGGCTGTGTTTTGTAAGCTGCTTTGAGAGCTTCTTCGGGAAACTGAATAAATAAAATGAGTGGGTTACATTATTTCCGCTGTAACTAACTTATATTTGTAACCTCAACACCTGGTTCTGCGCACTGTAGGTTTTACTGATTTCTGACACCTCTAAACTGTACCACTGCAAATCCCTTCTCCATCCGATAATGATCTAATATGAATATTGTCAGAGTGTAACTCGTACTGAACATTTTGTGTTCTTTTTCTTCACTTCATGTGCTGCCTGTGTGTTGTGGCAGTGATTAATGCTGGCCTGCCAAAGCAGAAAGCACATGTTACACATGAGCCCATCTAATGAGACCTTGAGAAGGGAATTAGAGTAATAGCCATTACACTCAGTCTGTTGCTGTGTTCTGTTTTGGAAAGACTTTTGTGTTCTCACTGATATGCAAGGAACCTTTATTTCCATTAGCAAAAATTAATTATTGTATTGCACCCTAAGAGCTCATAGCATAGCCTTTTGCTGACCCCCCTTCTTGCTGCAGCCCCTCCATGCCATGCTATATCCCATCCTGCTCTTGGGGGCCCCTCAAACTTGAAGAATACATTTTTGTGGGTGCAGGAGGCTGCAGATGGAAGGTGAGATTGGCAAAAATGGTAGTTTCTTCTTGACAGTGGCATTAGCTAAAGTGGGGCCAGGAGGTACATGGCCCCCCACAGTGGAGTGACACTTTTCTGCCATCTTAATTTATAGGGGGGTAACAGCACTTACCTCAGGAGTGCAGCAAATGCTGCAAAATTGGTCCTCCTGTCTGCCCTCGGCTCCAAACGGAGCCATTTTTGGAGGCAAAGGCCGCAAAGGAGCAGGGGCAAGGGTGACAGTGCAGTCGTGCAGGATGCCACCCTTCTCTGTGACATCACCCAGCCCCAGATGCTATTGGGCTGGCAACGCAACTGCTTCTTGAATGAGCGGACCTTTCCATTCATGCTACAAACACCTAGGACACAGTCTGCGATTGTTACTATTTAATGTGCCAGCTGTGTGCAGCACATTACAAAGATTGGGAAGACAGGTCCCTGTTCTGAAGGTCCCCAGTCTAAAAGACAGACAAGGAAAATAACTGAGGAGGGAAAGGGAATTAGAAGCAGGAAAAGACTAGGGAAGAATGTGCAATTATTTCAGAGTCATGTACTTATGCTTAATTACAGTATATTTATGGAGGCTAGATGTCAGAGTGAAAGAACCTATATATTTCATACGTGGTCACTGAAAGGGAAAACTTTTTGAACTTCAGTTTCTGGAAGTACTGAAGGAGAGAGATTGACTAAGGGATGTTCCAGAGAAGTCATTTTTGCATTTGGGGGGGGAGGGTGAATACATGCAAAAATATGGCACTGTAAAGTACGTGAGTTCTGGGTAATGGTTTCTTATTGGCTATTTGTCATAAGTGTTTTGTTGATTATTACAACTATTATTATTTTATGTTTCTTATTGTGAATTGCCCTTGTGGTTTCTGTCAGAAAGGAGATGTGCAAGTGTTAGAAAACAAATATATAATATAACAAATAGTGCATGTATTTCTGTCTTCCTTGGAATTTGCATGCCCCTTGAGTCAAGAGCAAGGGTAAGCTTTGTGATGCTGCCTGCCTGTCTTCAGCATAGGGAAGCTTGGACAATGTCATTTGCTTCACCAAGGGCAAGACCTCTGGTAAAATGTGAAAACTCCTGAACTGCAATCTGAGAACAAAAAGGTCCTGTGTTTGGGGGCTGAACTTGCACACAATACGGTTGCAAGGAAAGAGACCATAAAGTTTTATACCACTGTCTCCATTTTCTTTTCACATTTTGGAGATGCTTTTGATCCAAGTTGGCCCCATTGCAATGCTGTGTGCGTACAGGAAAGAAGAAAGCTCTGTCGTGCCAAGGTATTAAACAGCTAAGAAGGGTGGAAACGTCTTCTTTGCTCCCCTAAGATCTGGGAGAATAAGAGCAGCCTCCCAAATGTTTACATTGTCTAGCTATTTGTTGATTGTGTCTCAGTGGCCTGCATTCAGTTTCTCACTGTATTGGCTGAACATACTTATTCTTTTTTTTTTTCTGGCTTGCATTAGGAGTCTCCCTCACCCTCCCAACTCCACAGCTTTAGCTATGTGACCTCATCTTGCCTTTTTACCTTGCACTTTTCTCAGCCCCCTTGTCAGCAACTTAAGTCATGCTTTAAGGCACACATTGACCTGCTGTTCTGTATAGAGAATGTACTGTACAGAACTGTTGGGTAATAAAATATTTGACTTTTGGAAGTCTTTTTTTTTTTAAAGTGAAAATGTATGTCACTAAAGATGAAATCCTCAACAAAGGTCTTAGTAGGGAATAATTCCTACTGAACCAAATGGGCTAAAGTAAACACTGCTAATTGTTCAGAGGCATCCTTTAAAGTGGTGGGTCTCTAATATTTAGCAGAGGAGATCAGTTCTCCATCCCAGGACAGCGTCTCTCTCCAATGACTGTTTGCTGGTGTCTCTCTTGTGTCTTTTTTCAGATTGTGAGTCCCTTTGGAATAAGGAACAATTTTTTTCCTATTTGTGTAAACTTCTTTGTTGAAAAGCAGTATATAAATATTAATAATAATAATTTTAAAAATTAAGGCAGAACATTTTCAGGATATGAACTTCTAAAATTCATAGCAAATCCCATAACTTTTCTGGGCTTGCACAGAAGAATCCTTGATCAATGTTGATTATTTCCTTTTGTAAACAGTCATCTGGTATATTATAATTTTTGATTTATCCAATTGCTTTTGATAAGCCAGGTTCTGCCCCATTGTTCAATCTAGTGCTTCATCACAAGCCAGCCAATTAACTATCCATGGTGATGCAGTTAGAACTTCTTAACCCATGAAGCCATTAAGAAAACAAAACAAAAAAAACCAGTGTCTGGACTCTTTTTGGAAGTGGTGGGAACTCTTGCGAAAAATGAATTGCAACTACCCGTAGGAATTCCTGAGCATTTCTGCATGCTAACTTAAAGAAGTTCCTAAACTGATAGGGTAGTTTTACTGTCAGATTAATGTAGACTTCAAAAGAAAAGTCAGGAAGTACTTCAAGGTTACAGACAGCAAGTGCAGAAAGAGTTGCAGCCGAAATGGACTATTAAAGAGCAAGTCAGGACATTCTGTGCTGGTCCAGTTTGCCAGCAGTGGGATATGATCAGCTGGAATTTTTGCGCTGTACAATTTGATGTGTAAACTGTTGCAGTTGACGTTGTTGGTGCAGGTAGATCGTTCTACATAATGAGTGTTGTGTGGATTGATTTGTATTGTGTCTCCAAGATCCGTGTCAGCCCTTTGTGACATGAAAACAGAAGTAGATGAATGCGCCAGAATCATTACGGTTGCTAAAGAATGCTTCAGTGACTCAACTCTCATATCAACTGCTCCAAGCAAGGATAAATAAAAGAAGGAGTAACTACCTACTTGTTTTTGTTTTTTGATAGCTCTGCGATATAATTTTTCAGTGTGTATCCACACTGCCTGCAAAGTTGTAAGGAGATCCATTCTATTTTGGATTGGTTCCAAAATAGATAGTATCTGACAACATAATCCTATCCACATTTTCCTGGGAGTAAGCCCCCTTGATTCTAATAGGACTGACTTCTGAGTAGGCATGCATAGGCATGCATTGGGCTGTGACGCTCCTGGCTATTTTAGCTGCAGACACACTGTTGTTATTAAGATCTTCAAGATGGGAAGGGAGGCCATGGTCTGCGTCACTATATTCCACCATCATATTTTATGTTATGGCTGATGCTTGAAATGAATGCAAGCAATGATGTGCCTCCCCCTCCCTTTTTCTCATCCTGTGAGAAAAGTTAGGTTGAGTGCGCGGCCCAAGGTCACCCAGTGAACTCTGTGACTGAGCAGGAGTCAGAACCCAGGTTTCCTAGTCCCAACACTTAATCCATGAGATGCATGGACCCTCTGTTTCTGCCTGGGTCTGTCACAGATCCCTCTGTCCATGCAGCTTTTGATATCTATGCTGTCAGCTTGCAATTCATACTGCCCAACTCAAGTCTAACCAGCACTGAAGCAGCGGGGCTAATTGGCCCATGCATCTAGGGCTGGGAAGGAACAGGCTGGAGGTCTCCTTGAGGTATGGCGGCATTAGTTGGTATGGGATAAAGCACCAGTGTCTGCAGTGGCGTTACTCGGATCTACTCCTGCCAAATGGCCGGCTCAAGTCTGAGAAGCCTCATGTTGGGTGTTCAAGTCTGGGAGGGAGAATAGATTTGGGATGCACCAGAGCTGCTAATCCTGTCATCTCCTGGGCTCGATCCACCCTGTTTCCATCCTCTCCCTGCCCCATTACTCTCTCTCCCAACCCTCTCCCTGCCCCTGCAGTCTGGCGAGAGCTTACCTGCTCCATTGAGCATTCCTTTTGGATCCAGTGCCAGTGGGATTGCGCAGGCCTTCCCACCAGCACTGCTTTGGTGTTGTGGATAACTTTACTGCACCCTAGGCCCGTGCATCCTTTTGTGACACCCTAGGATGGCACAGCAGTTGCTGCACCATTGCTAGTCTAGAATAGGATTGTGCCGTTAGTTCATTAAGGGCGCAATCCTAACTGTGGGAGGATTAGCCATAACGCATGTTTGTGCCTCCTCGGGAGTTGGCTGGGCTGGTGCAGGGATGTGCGCATCCAGCCTCCGCGCCAACTTGGGGAGGGAGGGTTGCGTCAGTTGGCCTCGGCGGACACAAGGGTTTAAGGAGGGCGAGAAGGAGGTGGGAGGGAGGCATTCTGGGGCAGGCAGAGGGCGGTTCCAGGGGTGGGAGGTGGGGCTAGTACAGATCTGTTAATTTCCTAAAATGCAGTCGCATACCAAGGTAGAATCAAGTCTAATAGATTAAAAATAACATACCTGTATTGAAATGAATGGGGACCCACCTGAAACTGGCTCGGGATCCTCCTAGTGGATCCTAACCCACAGAGTGAGTAAGACTGCTATAAATTGTTTATGATGTACATACTGGAAAACTAGGGACCAAATGATAAGAAGACGAGGCCTTCTTTGCAGACATACGATCTCCATATTGCTTATAGCAAATGGTTCATAGACTTCTGTTGCTTTTAAGCCTCTGAGCTGTGGTTGGGGCTGCAGCCATTCGTTTGCTTTCGAATGATCCGGCCTTTCTTTCTTCAGCTGATTACAGTAAACTGTGTAATAGAGGGTGGAGGCCTTTGGTTGCTGTCCAAGAAAGTGAGTAATAATTGACCTAATGTACAGAGCATATGAATAAACTATTCTTTTGGTAAGAAATTTATGTTTTACAGGGTGTGCTAGAGTTCACATCCCTCTTCTTTTCTTCACATCTTCCAAAAGTTTTAAAAATGCTCAGCTGCTCTATTAAATTTCTAATTCAACAAAAGACTCAAATACAAAGTATGCATTAGATAAAATGCTTTGAGTCAAATCCAATCAACTGGGAAAAGAAATTTAACTCTGCCTTGAAACAGCTGTTCAGAATTTTTTAGCAGAAATAACAGTGTCTCCCATTGTGGTCGCCCACGTCAGACCCAAATTACAGAACACTTTATATTGCTAAATGGATGAGAAGTTGCTGCAAAGGTTCAGATCGTCCCCTAGATATACAAGGTGTTATAATTTGCTGTGAGTATGGGAGCTGTCTCTTGTCTCTTTCACAGCTGGCTTCCTGAGTGTGTTCATGGCCACTCCTCTGCAGACATAAGAACGTAAGAACAGCCCCACTGGCTCAGGCCATAGGCCCATCTAGTCCAGCTTCCTGTATCTCACAGCGGCCCACCAAATGCCCCAGGGAGCACACCAGATAACGAGACCTCATCCTGGTGCCCTTGCATCTGGCATTCTGACATAGCCCATTTCTAAAATCAGGAGGTTGCACATACGCATCATGGCTTGTAACCCATAATGGATTTTTCCTCCAGAAACTTGTACAATCCCTTTTTAAAGACATCCAGGCCAGACACCGTCACCACATCCTACGGCAAGGAGTTCCACAGATTGGCCACATGCTGAGTAAAGAAATATTTTCTTTTGTCTGTCCTAACCCTCCCAACACTCAATTTTAGTGGATGTCCCCTGGTTCTGGTGTTATGTGAGCATTCTGGTGTATTATGTTATGACATATTAGTGCTGGCATAGCTGCAGAACTGTCCCTCTGCCTGAAATATTCCTTAAAAAAAATAGCAGATTTTCCATTATCCAGAAATTCAGAAAAGTGACAAAGCATATTATATGTCTTGTTTGCAGCATAGTTTAATAATACATTATCTGAATCATGAGTGGCTGCAAGTTTCAGGGTGCACTTGCCCAAACACCCTCCATGGACTCCCCTCATACCTATTTGAGCAATGTGAGCAGTAGTGTAGCTAAAGGGGGTGCAAAGCTCTAAGTTTTGTACAGCGCTTCACCGTAGCATGCAGGTGGCCCCCTCCTCTTCAGAGCCATTTCGGGCCGCTAGAGCAAAGTGGAGGTGTCTCCTCTGTTTTGCTCTAGCAGCTTGGTATGCTCCAAATGGGAGGGGCAGCTTGCATGCTATGGTGAAGCACCGTGCAAAACTTAGTGCTTTGCACCCCCTTTAGCTACACTACTGCATGTGAGTTATTTGTCTGTGGGCAGAGCGGAGCCTGAGGGGCATCAACTTCAGGCGCTATGCCAAGAGTGGGCGCATTACTGCCCCTCAGGCTCCACCCAGTTATGGAGGAGGCACTGGTGGCTTTGCGCCTCTGTTTGTTCTCCCCTTCTAGGAGAGTCTCCACAGGAGAAGGAATGGGGCGCAAAGCAGCCACAAGCCCCCCTCCTTGGGGAGAATGCAGAAATGATGTCACATGACATGATGTCAGATGATTTTGTGGTGCCAGGTGCTGGGGCAGTGTGTTATGGCTCTGGCTGTGGTCACAGAGGTGGTCTCGGGGACCAGCATAGGGCCCTTCTGAGAGCCTTGGGCTCTTGGCAGCTGCACCCAAACATTCACATTACTGACTCTGACTCCAAGTTACTAACATAGTGACCATGTTGCTGATCCTTGTTACTGACTCTGATTTGTATATAGGGCTGATAGCCAGACTGATATTTTGAATTGACCGCTTATTATCCAGGCGCTGCTTAGATATTATCACATATTGCCTGAAGCCAAGAATGCCTTTGTGTAGGTGGCAGCCTATCTTTTAAATTACATCATGATCCCATCTGTTCGCAAAGACAGGAGTAAAGGATCCTTCTTTCAGCCTTGCAGGACTCAAGGCCCACACAAATGCTTTAATTACAAGCAGGCAGCCCTCTGCCTTGTACTCTAACCACAGCCACATTTAAAAACATTTGTCTGTTGTTGTTGTTATATGTGTGTTTAATTTCGTTTAACCCAGGCTAGTCCTGAGGATTTGGTTCTTCCAGGAAGAACTTTCTAACTTCTTTCCAACAAATGCTTATGTCACAATAATGACAGATGACACTCTGTGGTTTAACCATAGCTTAACATTACTATAAGCATTGGACTTATAAGCACCCACTCCTTGGTGCTCATGGGGAAGAAATTTGCCACTTCCTGTTCTACTGTCGAACAATCCTGGATTTGGCCAAGTCCAAAACTGACAAATCCTGCCTTGTTCTAACCACAGTTTTGAGTAAGCCAGGTTATCAAACCAGAATTCAGTCTCTCTCTTTTTTTTAAATATCCTGGCTTGCTCACAAAATGTAGTTAGTGTTACCAAAAAGGGCTGCTTTGTTTAGGGGGGGGGGGGATTATCACACTGCCCTTATTGGAAACTTCAGGACCATAGGCTGGATAACAAAACAGCATAATGCAGAGAAATTCCCTTTTAGCTTAAGGAAGAGACTGAAAGAGAGATAACTTTTAATAAAAGATTATATTTTTATTAGAAAAGCACACAGGTAAACATAATGCACATGGAAAAATGATAAGTATATGTTTCTAGTACTTGTATCTAGTGTACCCAACTTATGGTGGTTGCATGTGAGCAGTATTTGGTGCATCCGAGGAAATCAGGAAAAGGGAAATTTGTAGGGGAGGATTTTAGGGGTCCCTGGTCTGCCAAACCCAATTGCTAACTAAAGATGGGGAGAGAAGGGGAGAAATAGGTGGGAAAGAAAGAAGGGAAAGAACGCAAGATAGTTACCTGTCCTGAGGAGCAGATGGATTGGGGGGGGAAGAGTCCTGGGAGGAGGAGCTTCTGCCTTGGAGGAAGAGTCAGAGAGAGAGAGAGAGAGAGAGCACATGGCCGGAGCCCTCTCTTAAAAGGGTTTTTGCTGTGACTGAAATGGGCTGGATGCTGAGCTGGGGAAAACTGCCGTCCACCAGGGTGTTTGAGCTGGGGGAAAACTGCCACCCACCAGGGTGTCTGGGGTCAAGATGTCCCTTATCAGCAAGATTCAATGTGTCTAATGGCTGGTTTCCTAGCTAGGGGAACTTACACAATAAGCAGTGATTGAGTTAACAATACAACAATAGGAGACGCTTAAGCAACGATTTACTATTCCAGCCTAGAGAGGTAGAAGTTGTGTTGTAGTTTGACCAGGGATTTTTGGAAGTTTGGCCTGTGAGAAGATTAATGTGTTTGCATAACCAGTGCTTGGATTAGGAGACACAGTGATTGGGTTAAACAAATGATTTGCTCTTCCAGACTTGTTTACCCTCAGGAGAGGGAATGTTGTCACCATGAGCTTGACTTGACTTCTTTTGTGGCCTGTATGGGAAGTTTAGCCTCCATAATAACATAACCAGATATAAAATCACAACTTAAAAGGAAAAAGGGGATTTTCACGTAACATTAGAACAAGCTGGGACTTGCAAGGCTTGGACTTCTTGGCAAATTCTGGATTGTCTGAAGGCAGGACAGGAAGTCACAAGTGTAACCATCATTTGTGAAGGGGAGGGTGAGCTGAGTGTGTAAACCCAAGGCATGTGATAGTCTGTGCCACAAGACTCATTTTTAAAAAATTTTTAACAGCTCCTTTTTTAACAGCTGTGTGTCAACTGTAACGATAAATTTCTGGAATTTCCAGCCTATTGGATATAATTTGCATACATCTATGTTTGTGTTTTCATAATATTCTCAGATACAAAAAAGAATTAAAATTATAATGGATTTGATTAGGGTGTCCAACAGAGAACCCTGCAGAAACTTTTAACACCCTCTTCCTCATCCTATAATAAACCTGCCATTTTTTTAGACACTGCTTGGTATATACAGTAAACATACATCTTTACTGTGCAGGATGCATGGTCTGATTTATCCTGTTTATACGCTCATTCTGTAGCATGGCTAGATGGTGGGGAAACAGTGAGTACTGCAGGCTCTGCAACACAGCATGTAAGCGGCTCCCACTCATTATCAGAGCCAATCTGGGCAGTGATGGCAAGGCGCAGGAGATGCCATTTGGTTCAGTGAACACCTCCGCATTGCTGTTGCTGCCCAGAATGGCTTAAATGGCAAGTGGGAGGTGCCGCTTACATGGTGTGCTGCGGCTCCTACCCTACTTACTGATTTGCCCCTCTATGCTACTGAGCTATTTGCTCCTGTTTGGACTAAAATCATTATGCCTGTCCTTGGCACATGTGGATACTTTCCTGGAGTCTTCCAAGACTCCCCATGGGACTGGGATTTAACTAGGAAGACCTCCCAGTTCCTACAATTTTGCATTTAAGATTCACTCCTAACTGATTAGGGAGGAAGTGGAACATGACACATCCTATGTAGTACTGCTAAAATGGTTCAGGAGGCAGATAATCCCTTGCTCCTTTGATTTCACCATTCCATAGCATTGGCACACACTTCCAGAAAACAGACATGCATGTTTCCCTCCTTGTCTCTGAAAACTCACAGCTCGAAAATTTTTTGGAACAGTTGCACTTAGGGGACTGAAACCAAAAAGCAGATACCTGCCAAGCTCAAGTCCCAGTTCTGTTTATTATCTCGCTTTAGAATACACAGGCAAAATTACATTACCATCATCTCGTAGAATCGTAACATTTTTATTTTTTCCAGTGGGAATTAAACGTACCTAACTTTGGATAGATTGGGCCAGTTGCCTTTAGCAGTAACTAAAGGTGCCATTTGGCACCTCAGCCACAAGATTCCTATGATCAGCCCTGGGACATGACCCTTTTTTTGGAGATTGCTGTCGGCTGTCCTAAGCCTTGAAATATTTTCTTTGGGTTTAAAAAAAATAAAACAAAACTTTTTTTTTTTAAAGACAAGTTTAAATTGCCAATTAAAGATAACTGTTAGGTTTAGGCAGATGCCAGAGTTTCTGCAGAGGAGGTTTTGAGTATATATTCAGTGTTATATTCTGTAGTTTCTCTTTTTAACTCCTCACTAGTGAGTTATTTGAGTCTATGGGTAGTATTGCTTACCTAGTTTTCGAAGCAGGGCGAAAGTGTTGATGTCTTGATGTTTGCATTTAACTGTCTGATTTTAAATCAATGTGTGCTTCCAGCTGTTTGCTCCTCAATGATACAGTCATCACAGCAGATCAAATGTCGTGCATTCCTATTCATTGTTCTCATCAGGGAAATGTACAACACATACATCTGAACATCTGTTCTAGAACCACACTTTTCATTTTTCTGCCCTGCCATAAAGGAAGTGGTTAGATATGCCAAAATGCATTTTGTTCTCAAAGCAAATTAAAGGACTCTTCTCTAGTGGTCCTGGGACAATTTAGGTACATTCTAGAGGAGCAGCTATGAGTTCATGGGTGATGAAAATATCATTGAGTGACAACCAGCTGTTGAATCTGCAGTTACCTCTCTGTATTGTATATGCTTATATTGGTGTCTGAATTGCTAGTTAGGGTTGAATTATACTCTTATTGTCCTTTCCCCCTTAGTGGTTCCTCTGGTCGCGTTGTTAACTTGAACATGTGGACAAAAGAAATTGTTAAAATAGCCAATATTTCTGAAGGCCTTTCAATTGTAAGGGTAATCAGTAAAGGCAGAAGTGGGGAAGACCCTTCAAAGCATTTAGGAGCAATGATTAAGGTTGTCCCTTGAACAAGAGAAAGTGAAGGGCAAAACAGTCCATTGCTAATATAATAGGAGTTGAGACAGTGCAATCCTAGGAATGTCTACTTGGATGCAAGCCCCATTGAGTTTGATAGGACTTATTCCCAGGTCAGTGTGTATGGGATTGTATCCCAATTGGTCTAATTAAATCATTTCAGAAAATGGCTTTCTTCTTTTTAATGATACCTTTCACATAAGAGAGGTTCTGCTATGAAGGCTGTAGTTCCCGTGTAAGAAGTAGTCAATGAACAGCGTCACTGTTGCAGCTGGGTACAAACATTCCTGATGTACTTTATAACTCATTCAATTGTACCTCATTTCACTTGGTTATAGCAGGCTTTTCCTGTGTGTGATACTCTTATCAGCATAGAGATCCTGTACAGCCATCATGCCTCATAGCCATTGATATACCTATAAACCAGATTTCTTCCTATAGCTCCTATTTTTCCACATCCAGGTGCTCCACAGCTGGAATTGCACAGGTCTTTATTCTCTCCAGTTGCTCAACATACGGTAGCTCCCCTGTGCTCATAGAGTAAGCTGCTTTGGCTACCTCCATTGGACCATGGTAATTTAAGTGATAAAATTTAAATTATGTACTTATTCTGGACCAACATCTAGATATAGCTTTTTTGAAGGTAGGGAAAGAAAGTGTGAAAACTAACAGCCCAATTCTATTCCCTTACCAGTCCATAGCATGTAACCCCACCAATGGAGCGCACACTTAGATGGTTAGTTCCATAAACAAAAACTACTGTTTCTTACTGAAAGGAAAAGTTGTATGAAATACATTTTTAATGCTCTAGTCCAGTGGTTCTCAAACTGTGAGTCGGGACCCACTTGGTGGGTCCCGAACCAATTTCAAGTGGGTCCCCCTTCATTTCAGTATTTTATTTTTAATTTATTAGACTGGATGCTCCCATAGTATGTGATTGCATTTCAGGAAATATTACAGATCTGTACTTTTAATAGGCTACTCTGCATATGCTTTTAACAATGATAGTCAATGGGGCTTACTCCTGGGTATGTGTGGGTAGGATTGCAGCCTAGGATTGTTAAAAATTTTCTTGCTCGATGATGTCACTTCCTTTCATGGCAGCACTTCTGGTGTGTCCTGACAGATTCTGTTCCTAAAAGGTGGGTCTCGGTGCAAAAAGTGTGAGAACCACTGCTCTAGTCTATTGTCTCCATTGTGACAACACACCAAGATTAAAATACCTTAAAAATAAACAGGTGTCCTAGGTCTCGGCATTCTTTATTAAAACTGACTTTCATCAATTCAATCAACTAAACTTTCGTTGATTGAATTGACAGATTGGTCTGATGAAATCTTGCAGCCCTCCTGTTAATTGTTTCCTCCTGGCTTCTGTGTTCAGTAGACATTTCTCCCCATCCTCTGTGATGCATCATATTGTGGTTTTCATCTGTTTAAAAGCAGCTTTTGACTTTTCCTCACAGGAAACATTTACGGGAACGATCATATAGCTCTAATGCAGAACATAACCTACTGTTTATGAGAAATGACTCTTTATGGCTATACCCAAGGGAGGATTGCTTTTGGTAGCAAGGGGGGAGACAAGCAGCTGCCTTGGGTCTTGCCTCCAATGAGGGGCCTTGTCTGGTACCCTCTGAGGCTACAAGATAGCCTGCTGTTAGAGCTCCTGCTGTTTTTAATAGCTGGATGGACCAAAAAGAGAGCGCTGTACTGAAGTTAAAAATCTATGATCAGCAGGAAGATGTTATGGTAATAGTTCACAGTTTATCTGTGTTCTCCCAGAATTGAGGCTTCATGCTAGCAGAGGACTACTAGCTACATAGAAGTGGCTGGTCAATATAAGTCGACCCCAGCTTGTGGACTTCTGACTTATGGGTGTCCTGACTTACAGACAGTCACATTGCCACTTTTGCACAGGTGCTGCCCATCCAGTGTTGTGCATTCGTGCTGGTGCAATAGTGCTGCTCTGACAGGTTGGTTCTAACTTCTAGACAAACCTCCAGAATGGAAATAGGGCATAGGTGGGGGCCTACCTGTATTTGGTTATCAGGTATGTTGGGAAAAGAACAGCCGATGAGACAGGCAACTCAGCTGGAAAAAAAATGTCTTCAGTGAGAGGTGATATGAAAAGGGTAGGGGCACCCCACAACCCTAGTACTGAGCTGTTTCTCTCAGACATTGATTCACATAATCTGACTTTTGAACCTCCTTCTATCCATTGTTACCCTTTGCCTAATACTGGAGTATATTGCTTTTACACTTTCAATGACTGTTTTCCTTCCTTGAAAGTATGATTTTCAGCCTCCTGTGACTTGTCAGGAGTAAACTTAGTCATGCGTCAGTCTTGTCCTCCTCTTTCTCTAGAAATGTCTAAAAACAAAATATGTGACTTCATTGATTTGTGAGTTTTCCTCCTAATCCTACTCCTACTGCTGCCCTGCTCTCCTACCCTAATCCCACGCCACCTCATTGGAGGACTCTTCTAGGAGCAAAGCAAGTTGCAAGACAACTGTGGCACATCCATTGTTTTGTAGTAATAGATGTTATTAAGACAGAGAGGACATACTGTCATACTTTTAGCAGCAGTCACGCAGTGCCATAATGCACTGGTTCCCAAACTGAGCCGTGGCTTCCCAGACAGCCGCAGAAACCGGCTAGGGGAGCTGCAGAATCCTTGCTTAAAAACCCACCACCTTAAACAGCGTATAGTATTGTAGCCCTAATGGGGAGCTGCAGCCCAGTAGGTCAAGGGAGCCACCAGTCCAAAAAGTTTGGGAACCGTTGCCATAATGTCTTGTTAGGCATTTATGGAGACTATTGTCTCTAAACCAGAGATGCTAATGATAAATATCATAGTGCAGTGGTTCCTGAAGTCCTCCTCAGGAGTAGGGAACTACTTAAATCTTTCTGGGGGATGGCAGCAATGTGATCCCCAGGATCGCGCTGCTGCCAGGGCTGTTTGGGGGGTTTACTTACCTTCCACAGCACTGGCCTCCAGTGATTGCGAGGAGCCCCACAGAACCCTCTCCAGCGCTCTCCAAGCCTCTGTAATTGTAAGAAAAGTGATTGGAAACCACTTCTGGTTTTGTGACCAGAAGTGGTTTCGGATAGCATTTTTACACTTACAGATGCTTGGGGAGCACTGCAGAGAGCTCCAGAGAGCTCCCTGAGCACCCGGGAGGCCAGCGCTATGGAAGGTAAGTTTAAAAATGTCCCCTAATTAGCCCTGGCAGCATCATGATCCTGGTTATCACGCTGCGGCCATCCCCTGCCTCTACCCCTTAAGTGGCCAAAGCGGAGTGCTTCCCTGCTTAGTGGGTTGTGACCCACCAGTTTGGGAACCACTGCCATTGTGTATGGTTGTATACACTATTGTTGTATGGAATTTGATGCACAAAGTGCTTCACATGTAATATTATCATGTTATAATCCTTATGACAACTGTATAAGATCACGCTGTTATTCCCATATTACATCTGGGGAACTGAGGCTGAGAAGGAGTCACTTCCTGAAGGCTACCTCGTGAGCTCATGGCAAAGGGAAGATTCAAACCGGTGTACAGTGGACCCTTGTACTGTGGGGGGACCTTCTTCCAGGACCCCCCACAGATACTGAATTCCACGGGTAATGAAATCTGTAGGGGGCCCATGCCGGCAAACTGGAAATACCTTTCAGAAGCGCACAGGACGCATTCTAAGGTGTGGAGAGGTCACACATGATCTCCCTGCGCCTGAGAATGCCTCTTGGATGTGACTGGAAGACACTTCTAATTACGTCTGGGAGGTCCTTTGAGGGCTTCGCATCTGCGGATATTCAAATCCATGGGGGCTGAGCCAGGGGATGGCCCACTGTACTTCCTTATTCGTTGTTCTGCCTCTTAGGGCCAAGCTACATATTGCAACAAATGCATAACACAGCTCCATGTTGGGTGGATTTTTCTTTAAATTAGTGTGCCCGGGGACCAAAATGGGACAAAACCATGATAAAGAGCAGGAGGCTTTAGCACCTTGCCCCACCTCATCCTAATCCCCATTGTGACCTCTCTGCTTTTTTCTTGGGGAAAAAATTGGAAAGTTCCCCTTCTAATAAAAATAGCATATGGAGGGACTGTGACCAGGATCTATACTAAGGTGGGGGGCATAGTGCTGATGACCCCTAACCCTACTGCAGTTTTGCACTGTTTTGGGACCCCCAGGTATGCACTTTACAAAAAAATCCTCACAAACACAGGACTGTATTCCATATTCCACACAATGTCTGGTTTGGCCCTTCGCCTCTGTGCTGCACCAGCTCACCTGATCTCTCAGTCATATGTTCTCACTGCCATCCTCCTAGCAGTAGCCCCCAAAGGCGGTTTTTGTGACTCTCTCCAATATCCAAATAAGTTACCGACTTTGTAAGACTTGCCAGCTCTAAGCTTGGTCGTGGGGTCAGCAGTGCCACCTACTGCACCTCAGTTAACAAGCTCTGAAATGAAATTGGTCTCCATGGGGGTTCTCAAAACTGACTCTGTCAGAAAAGGCTACAAATATCTCTCATTGCAGAGACATTCATCCTTACACATTTGGTTTTCCCCTATTAGAAATCCCTTACCTTGCCTGCAGAGATGAGCTGTTCTGGGCTTTGCCTTTCCTTTACATAAAATGCTAGACTATGTACCCCTGTTCATCCCCTACACATGGGGATCTAGTGGGTTGGAAAACTAATTAGGCTATCTAATTGATTTCGCATGAGCTCCTCTAAGGAATGTGCTTCATCGCTGATGCTCTGTGGCTTGCACAACACTCAAAATTCAGAGGAATCATTCTTCAGGGCATTGAGAAGAAGCTGACAACCAACCAGTATATTGAAATATGGGATGGGTCATGAAGAATGAAGGCTAGGATTTCAGTAAGAGAAAAGGTTTAATGATGCTAATGATCTTATTAGTTACTGGTTTTGCAAGCTGTACCTTACAGAGGTCAAGCCAGGGTGTCAAACATAAGGCCTGCGGGCCGAATGCAGCCCCCGGAAGGAATTTATCAATTTCCTGTTATAATTGGGCTCCTTCATATCCTGAAAAACATGAACAAGATTTGCACATTTCCTATTCTGTCATTTGCAGCTAATGAGTTTCTATGTGAGAACAAAGTGCTTATTTCTGACCATCATCTGTTTAATGATGTCATTTTTTGCTTAATGATGTCACTTCTGGCCCTCTGCGGGAACCAAGAGTGCAACTTCTGTATGAAATAGGTTTGCCACCCCTGAGTTAAGTGTTAGTTTAAGCCGTTTCTGCCCAACGTTGCATATGCACACCAGGGAATGTGTATACCTGTGGGCTGGGCAAAAATGGGTTAATTCAATTGCTCTAGAAAAGAACCTTAAGCACAAGCTGCTTTCAGGCATCTTGGCAAATGGTAGTCTAGTCCTTTGAGCAATTTTAGAAATATTACCCGGTGCAATCCAAGCCTAGGCTACGAGGGGTGAGGGTAAGCCATCTTTCACATCTCTCAGCTGGAAGGAAGGTGAGAAATTTTGTTCTTGATGCACTGAACTTCAAAGACATTTAGGGTCCCATCCTGTTATCCTTAGCACCAGCAGTACATGAGTACCACCAGCAAGGAGCTGGTAAATGCATTTGCAAACCATTGAATATGAGCCAGGGAGCCTCCATTTCAAATTCTTTCTCAGCCATGGAGTTGCTGGATGGATAATCTACTAAATGTTAGCCCTACTCTAATTTGGTGATGATAATACAGAACCGAGATCAAACAGAGCTGTAAACTCACATGTAGATCGAGCAGCTGCTAGGATTGTATTTCCAGTGTATTTCAACAAAGCTCTTCATGGAGGGGATATTTGAGTACTTTATGAACCAGCTCAAGAAAACCACATTGCAGTGACCCCTTAAAAAATTATCAGAGTTCACTGCATTGTGGTTTTCTGGAGCTGGTTCATAAATAAGTTACTTAGATATTCCCTTGTCTAGGATTTCTTTTCTTTTTTAAATTGAATTTATAATTGGGAATTTAAATTAGGAATTTAAATTGGGAATGCCAGTCTTAGGAACACTATCTGAGATGTTAAAGAAGGCCTAGTTTACTAGATTGTGAAACGGATGGACCAACCCTGAGCTGCCCTGATATCATCTCAGGCTTTAGACCAAAATAGTATGTTAAAGGAGCAATGCTTTATATAGCAAATGTAATGACTGAAGAAAAGCTTTGCATTTGTTCTGTGATCTGAAGTAATTACAGTGAGGCAGGGAAACCTAACCACACCAATGGTATGTCATTTGTTTTAATCCTGGAATTTAGATTCCTGGAAAGCAGGGAATCCCTTCCCCCCCCTTGCTTTACTTAAGCATGCCATAAGCATCTTAAATCTAGAAAATCAGTTAATTCTGCAACCTTAGAGACTGTTACCAGTGCAGTGATGTATGTGCCTGGTTATTAATGTGCAGTCTCCAAATCTTACAATTGCATTGACCTGCATAATGTTATGCTTTCTTAAAAAGTAATTAGTGAGAATGTTAAGGTCAGATAATAAAAGTTACTTTCAACCACGATGGTACAAGATGGAAGTATTTTCCTTTTTTCAGCAGTTCTCATATGTGAGATTCCTGACCTTAGTTTTGTAAAATTCACATTCGCTGTGATGCATTGTGTCTGACTTAACAGAACATCACACCTCAACTGGATTATCCTGAACTAGGATAGAAATCTTGGTTCAGAGAAGAAATGAACCAGATCCTGGACCAGAGTAGAAATGACCGCGTGGGTAGGCATTTGAATGTCCAGTTAACTTTGTGTGAAATACTCCTCCATTTGAGGCTTGAGAAGTGTTGCAGAAAGTTTATAGCCCACAAGGGATCTTGTTTACCGGTATAGTACCTATGAGTTCAGAAGTATCATGGGGAAGAACCACTTAGGACAGTGGATGGAGGAGGAGGATTGCATATTTGAATTGCTCTCACATGTCAACAAATTTCCATGACCTCTCTGTTCGTCAAAAGCTAACATCTAGCCATGGGTCCACATGCCAGATCCTATTTCCCTTTTCTGAAGCTTCCTTGCCCCCTTTCTCTCCTTGAACTTGTGCCAGCGGTGTGGGAGTCTTACAAAGGTGTAAGGGGATATAAATCCCCTTTCACCTCTGAAGCCTCTGCTTCCCTCCCCTTTGGATACAGTGGACCCACTTTTGGTGCTGCTGTACCAATGGGCTGGGGGGGGAGTATAGGATTGTCCTCCTACAGCCCAATTCTAACCTGCACTGGAACAGGCAGGCTCGCTAGTGACTGTGGCTGGTGGCACAACTTGGGGCTAGGGGATATTTTCCCCCTTAGCCCAGTGTTATTCAAACTGTGAGGCGCCTCCTTAGGGCGGTGCCAGGAACTCAAAGGGAGAGGATGTCCTCTCACAGTGATACAGCCACACCCCTGGGCAGAATACGAGCCCATCTTCTGCCCTACATCTGCGCTTTTTTTTAAAGCAGAAGAAATGGGAGTTGCTCTGTTGCGAGAGTGGCTGCTGCCACCCCGTCCTCTTCTCCCTCCACTCCAAGGCTGCCGTCTTCTCTGTTCGCTCTTCAACTCCAACCCCCATCTGGCAACTACCAAGCATGCTCAGCTTGCAGTCCTTAACCCTCACTGATCCTTGTCTGGTTGGTTCCTATTTCCCAGCCAGGGATCGCTTCTCATCAAAGTGAAATCTCTCTTTTCAACCCCATCCCTCTTCCACTCCCCCCTTTCCATCTCCAAACCTTCCCACTTTCCTCCCCCTCCCCAAATAAAACGCTTCCTATTTTACCAGTCATCAGGACTCTTAAAGTTGCTTCCATGCAGTTGGCAAAGTGGAAGGGGAGAGAGAAGCACACACTTTACTTGGCCAGGAGCAGAAAAAGGGTACTGTTTTTAAAATGATTTATTCATCTTGTTGTTCGACTGAAGAGGAAAGGCTGTATTTTTAAAGTGATGAATCTTGCTATTTGAAGGGAATACTTATCAGCCATTGATGAAGTGATTGCCAGCCCAATCCTATCCACACTTTCCTGGGAGTAAGCCCCATTGACTTAATGGGACTTGCTTCTGAGTGGACATGCATAGGCTTGAGCTGTGCATCTCCTAGTATAGGAGACAAATCAGCTTCCTAACCAAACCCTTATCAGCTCTGATATATTTTCATGGTCTATTTTTGTTTTCCCTACCAGCTGCTGGAAAAATTTAATTTCATTAAATTAATAAAGGGTTCAATCCTATCCAAGGTGAATGGGAGAAATGACTAGTTGGATTGGGGTCCACAGGGGGTGTGTGCATGTGTGTATGTGTAAGACACACAGACTGGTTGTTCACAAAGTTCATTTGATAAAACAATTCTATTGGTATGCTTACAAAGTTTAAAAAAATGAGTCCTCCTGGACCAGACAAAATCTACCTACTCCAGCATCCTGTCTCCAACAGTGATCAGCAGCTGATCATTTATAAAGCATGTATATTGCTGTGCATTAATAATATATTTTTAAGATCTGCATTTAATTAATGATATGATTAATATAATTAATATTAATATATTTAATATATTTAATATTTAATATTATATTATAATAAATATAATATTATATTTAATATAGTTAATATAGTTAATATTTCCGGCCACTTCTTGTTTAATGAGGTCACTTCCTGCCCTCAGGAACATGATGGGGAGTCATGGCCAACAGCCACGGGGGTCAAGGGAGCCACTGGCCAGAAAAGTTTGAGTACCACTGCCTTAGCCCAAGCACTGCTCCAGCCACCGCAGTCGGGCTACTTGGATCCGTGCCAGCTAAATCACTGGTGCAGATCTGAACAACCAGGAGTTAGGCCGGGCTGCTCAGGAGGGGGGGTTAGGATCTGGTTTAAATGCTGGAGGCCAGGGCCAGCCTGGGCTCATCCTGCCCACCAATCCACCAGCCTTCTGCCCTCGCCCCATCCAGGAACGGCCATGAAATGCCCTTCCCAAACTCCTGTGTCGGTGGCCCACTGCCAGTGCAAACTTTTCTCTGCCTGGTCTTGAACTGGGTGCCAGCCTCCCCAACTTGAAAGGGCAAATATTTTGTCAATGGACAGGCATAGGTAATAATTCTTCAGATTCCTTTTCTTAAACACATGTAAAGGGATCTCAGCTGCTTTCATGCATATGCATATAAACTGCATGCAGGGAGGAAGGATGATTCCCTTAATTTTAAATTTTAACATATACTTAAATGTTATAAGACATCAAGTTTTTTCTCTCTGTACTTGGTGGATGGTTTTAATGATCCATTATAGATTAAAAAAAATATTCTGCCTCCTTTTTATTATTGCTTTTTACTATGACTTATGATCTGAACAAATAGATAAAATCTATCTAAACGTTATTATAAATTACAGATTACAACTTATGATCTAAGAACATAATGACACACAAAAGATGAAATGAAGGGAAAACTGATTATTGATATATGGATATCTGAATGTTTTAGTGCATAAAAATATCCATTATTCTTCAATGAAAATATTTGTGTTTATTGCCACCATTTATGTTCATGCTGAACAGATTATTTGTTCTTGAGTGGCTTCATTATCCCATTAGTTCCAGATGTACATATTTATACTGATACACTGAAATAACTGTCATGGTAACAGATGAAAAAGTTCACCTTGTGATGGGATGACGTGCATCGCTTTGAGGGGAGCAAATGGTTTGGATTGTTGTTTTTCCACTGGGTACTTTCCAGAAAATAATTTTGAATCCCACTGCAAAGAAACTGTGTAGCCGGGGTTGGCCTCCCCATTAGGTATGCTTAGAGACTTTGGCAGGGTGGGTTGAGGAACCATGAGTGACGCATCTGACCTTATGCTTTCCTGCCACTCTGGCTCATTTGGGGAGGTCAAAAAGGCATTTGGAGCTTGGCAGCATATATTCCAAATGGGAGATCCTACAGAGGGGTGCCATTTCCATTGCTGGAGATGGGGTAGGGAGAATGATTATCATTAAGGGTCAAAGACCTGCTCTTCATCTTCAAGATGAAACTTAAAAAAAAAATACATTATGCATCGAGAACATTTGTTATGGTTACATGCTGATAAATTTAAAAATTAACAAATCAATGGTTCCAGATGGCATCTACCCAAGAGTTCTCAAGGAACTCAAATCTAAAATTGTTGATCTTCCATCCAAAATATGTAAATTGCCCTTTAAATCTGCCTCTGCGCCAGAGGACTGGAGGGTGGCCAGTGTAATACCGATATTTTAAGAGGGATCAAGGAGGGATCCGGGGAATTGCAGGCCAGTCAGCTTAATGTTTATTCCAGTTAAACTGGTGGAAAGCTTAATTAAAGATCAGAGTCTTAAACATACAGAAGAATGAGCCTTGCTGAAGGAGAATTAGCATGGTTTGTGTGAAGGTAAGTTCTGCTTCATTGA
Source organism: Tiliqua scincoides (assembly GCF_035046505.1). Taxonomy (NCBI): domain Eukaryota; kingdom Metazoa; phylum Chordata; class Lepidosauria; order Squamata; family Scincidae; genus Tiliqua; species Tiliqua scincoides. The sequence continues at coordinate 12,804,630 of NC_089828.1, forward strand.
CTTTCTAAATGAGGCAAAACTTACCTTTGCGCAAACCATGCTGGTTAGAATTCTTTGAGGGTGCATATGGTTAGAGGTGATACTGGAACTTTCATACTTGGACTTTTCAGCAATCCCAGTATAAATGTTGGTTCTCTGTAGACCTAAAATAAAAGAGAATTAATAATTGTCTGATGCTCAGACCTGTCGGAGAGATCAGTAACATATTGATGGTGCAATGGTGGAATCTTACCTAGGAGACTGAGCTGCAAACTAGGATTCCCCTGATTTAAATCTTGTCTCTGCCATGAATTCATGAGGTGATCGTAGACAAATCCCTCCTTTTCAGTCAGCTCCCCAGTTGCAATATGAGGATTACAGTATAAAACAGTAGTTACAGTATAGAGTTGTTATCTGGGCAACACCACTATAATACTTACAATTATAAGTATTTGCGCACTTAGAAACTGCTATGCGAATGTTAAGTAGTAGTAGTATTGATGAGCTAACTTCAGCTTGGCCTGGATCATTTATGTATTCCAAAATTCTACATATCACCAAAACATCAGCCTTGCGACACACTGGTGGGTTCCAACCCACAGTTTGGGAAACACGGAGTTAGGGTTTTTCAGGGCAATGCAGCTAGTGTTTAGAATATACACTGCTATTTCTAGACCTTTGCTGCAAAAGTGGTTATACCTTAGGATATTTTGACACATGTCCCCTTGCACAAGAAACTTTGGAACAGTGTAAACGTGGCTGATAGTGACCATAAATCTGTATTCACATTTTAATGTTTGCAGAGAGCTTGTAAAAGATGAAAAGTAATATGTATGTAAAATCCTTGCCAGCATTACACTTTTAAAAGTGAAAAAAATTCAGATGATCTCTGAAAGTAATCATAATACTGATTCGGGTTCATCAGTATTTTTTTGACCTTTGGCTTGTTCCCAGTTTAGACACTTTGAGCCAGTTTTGTTAAATTTCATGCAGAATATAATATTCTTTTCCTTGCAGTCTAACTCTATAAGATGAATACAATGATAGTTAATGGGGGGGATTACTATTTTTTAAACTCTTTTCTCTGAACCTTTAAAGGTCTTAAACCAAGTACATACACCAGGATAAAACCGCAGGGAAATAGAGCATAAATAATAAAACTGGAAGCTGAGTGCCCGATTATTGAACCACTTAGTATATGTTTTGATCAGTTTACCTCTTTTTGTTTTAGGGGTTGGATTCCATCTGAGGTGCAAGGCAACTCAGAGATTTTCAACCGATGCTCGCATTTCTGGTTCATGAGAAAAACTTCTCAGTACTAGGTGCTGAGTTTGCATTCGGGCTTGATTCCCCGCTGTTAACTCCTGAGTGTTCAAGCTCTTCGCATACGTTGTCTCACGGCACAATCCTATGTATGTCTACTCAGATATAAGCCTCACTGAGTCCAGTGTTCTTTATTCCCAGTTTAAGCATGTGTAGGATTGCAGCCTCTGCAATCTTATAACCTGAGATGGAGCCAATATTTAGGGGAGCTGTGGACAGCAGCCCCGCAGGTATCTCCAGTTTATGCGCATATTGACATCTTCCAATGTTTTAATGTGTGCACACTAGCAAACTACACCCACCATGCTGCCGAGAACCAGGCAATGCAGATAAATCAGATACAATGGAGGACACAGTGCCTATACTTTTTACCATTGTATAGAAGAGGGAATTTTGGCAGGTGCAACTTTTTAAACCCTTCTATGCTGAGCTGCGGCTGCCAAAGCTGTTTCTTCTATACAACGGTTAAAGGTGTATATGCACTCTGTCCTCCATTGTATCTGGTCACCCTGCAGATAGATAGGATTCCTCCTTCTGTGCTGTAGCAATGCAGCTATAGCAGCGGTAAAGGGGGGCTGTTGCCCATCCACTACTTATTCCATCTTCTTCCCTCTGCTTCCTGGGACCTCAACTGGTGCACTGGAAAGGGTTGTAAGCAGATGGTGGCGGCATCTGGTCCTCTCTTTCCATTCCTGGTGCATTTTTCAGTTCTCAGATGCCATGCCCCTGTGTGGGGTGTTCCTGTAACTGCCAGGAGCTGCACGGATCTGAGTATTGCTCCCAGCACATGCCTCACTAGGTCCCATTGCTGACACTGTTTATTGCATTCCGTGTAGAGTAAACCAGTGTTTTGTCCCCATATTGCAGATGAAGGACTGAGAGGTAGCAGCTTGCCTTTTATCCCCTACTGCAGTGGTTCCTGAACTGTGAGCCGTGGCTCCTTGAGGAGCTGTGGAAACCAGCCAGGCGAGCCATGGAATGCTCATGAAAAAAAAAAAACACATCTCCCTATATAACGTATAGGATTGTAGCCCTAAAGGGGAGCCATGTCCATTGCCAAGTAGATCAAGGGAGCTTCCAGTCTAAAATGTTTGAGAACATCTGCCCTACTGTATTCATGATGGAAGAGGTGATTTGAATCTGAATCAGAGATTCAGGATTAACTGACCTAAGTTGCTGAGCTGCTTAGCTACAATCCACTAAAATTGAGTGTTGGGAAAGTTAGAACAGACAAGAGAAAATATTTCTTTACTCAGCGTGTGGTTGGTCTGTGGAACTCCTTGCCACAGGATGTGGTGACGGCATCTGGCCTGGACGCCTTTAAAAGGGGATTGGACAAGTTTCTGGGGGGAAAATCCATTACGGGGTACAAGCCATGATGTGTATGCGCAACTTCCTGATTTTAGAAATGGGCTATGTCAGAATGCCAGATGCAAGGGAGGGCACCAGGATGAGGTCTTGTTATCTGGTGTGCTCCCTGGGGCACTTGGTGGGCCGCTGTGAGATACAGGAAGCTGGACTAGATGGGCCTATGGCCTGATCCAGTGGGGCTGTTCTTATGTTCTTAATGCCACTGTATCTCTCAACTCTCAAATGATATATAAAATATTATATATTATATAATATATGCATGATATAAAATATGCATGAGCTTCAGTCTTGGTTCTGTTTTTCTATTTGGGCAATGAATTATGTTGCTGAATGTCAATCACCACCTTATTGAAAGCGATAATGATGGTTTCTACCCTGTAGCCAAAGAGTAATTGGACAAGCTGAATTCTCCAGCATTTTAACCACTACAACAAACCAAATTTATGGCTTACCTCAGGCGTCAAAAATGCTAATGCTCTCATGGGAAGACATGATAGACATTATAAGTAGACAGGATTTTGTTCTCAGGCTGAGTGCATCTGAGCATACTCACAATTGGTTTCCAAGAAAAATTGTGTTGACCAAAGAACCTTGAATCAAAGTTGCTCCTGAGCATGTGCAGAATGACTTCCCTTTATGAGCGGAATATATCTGTTTGAAGATTGTGAGTCAAGTGACATATTCCCTTCCTAAGCACATGATTGGGGCTGATTATCTGTTGTTTTGTTTTAAATTTAGTAGATGGCAGTTGCTGGGTGTGCGTACATGTGTATGTGTGTACTTTGCTGGATTGGGACCAAAGATTTTATGGACAATGTGTGTTCTAAGGAGGGATTTGAAGTAAGTATGGATATTGTCAACTTTACAGGTACTGTGCAGGGCACAGGAATACAAGAAGCTGCCTTATACTAAGTCAGGCCATCAGGCCATCTAGCTGGCAGAATGGCAGTCATTCGTTAAACCAAAGAGGAGAGTCTTGGGGTTCAGACAGGGCCCATCAGAGGGGAGGTAAAGGAAGCAATTTGTACTTGTGCCCAGAGTCAAAAAGGGACCCCAGGAGCCAAAAGAGGCCCAGAAATTTCCTGGAATCTTACATTTCTGATCTCACCAGAACTCGTTGCCTGCACAGGGTGCAGGGTGCACAGGGTGCTGCACATATGCTCTGGGCCAAGGAATGCATACATGATACTCCTTATTGTCATTGTTGGCAACCTTCAGTCTCGAAAGACTATGGTATCGCGCTCTGAATGGTGGTTCTGGAACAGCGTCTAGTGTGGCTGAAAAGGCCGATTTGGGAGTGACAATCCCTTCCATACCGGGAGCAAGTGCAGTCTGTCCCTGGTCTGTCTCCCTGACTATGGGCCTTCCTTCTTTGCCTCTTAGCCTCAGACTGTTGGCCAAGTGACTCTTCAAACTGGGAAAGGCCATGCTGCACAGCCTGCCTCCAAGCGGGCCGCTCAGAGGCCAGGGTTTCCCACCTGTTGAGGTCCACTCCTAAGGCCTTCAGATCCCTCATGCAGATGTCCTTGTATTGCAGCTGTGGTCTACCTGTAGGGCGCTTTCCTTGCACGAGTTCTCCATAGAGGAGATCCTTTGGGATCCGGCCATCATCCATTCTCACGACATGACCGAGCCAACGCAGGCGTCTCTGTTTCAGCAGTGCATACATGCTAGGGATTCCAGCTCGTTCCAGGACTGTGTTGTTTGGAACTTTGTCCTGCCAGGTGATGCCAAGGATGCGTCGGAGGCAGCGCATGTGGAAAGCGTTCAGTTTCCTCTCCTGTTGTGAGCGAAGAGTCCATGACTCGCTGCAGTACAGAAGTGTACTCAGGACGCAAGCTCTGTAGACCTGGATCTTGGTATGTTCCATCAGCTTCTTGTTGGACCAGACTCTCTTTACACGGTGTCAAATCTGGGAGGAAACTGGCCTGCTACAGTAGCTTTTTGGCATGTAGATCCTCTTGCTATGGAGGAGCTCAGGGACACAGGTGTGAGGCTATATCTGCTGTAGAAATACATTTTGATGCGCACAGGACACTTTCCATTCTACTGTGAGTCTAAATACTTGCTAACTTTCTACAATGATTTTTTAATATTTAAAAGATTTTAGAGAGACTTTGGAGGGTGTTTTGTTTTTTGTATTCCTGTATCTAGCTGCTAACACTGCATGGGCAGGTAGACCTGGGGTCTGTATCAGGAAGCCCAGTAGAACTAACTTCAAAGACTTTTCTGGCTATTGCCACCCTCCCCTGCCCTACTTTGCCCCTCCCCACCCCATTGTGCCCCCCACCGTTGCCACCCTCCCCCGACTCTGTTTTGCCCCTTCCCCCTTTGGGAAGCTGCCGAAAATAAACTTTGTACCCTAATAAAATTCTTCTTGGATAACCCAGGTTCAGAACTGTTTTTAGAGGGAAACAGATTGTGTGGTAGCCTTTGGTAAAACAGCACTTATCATGTACTCTGGCCAAACGGGCTCTGAAAAGTGGCAAATCTTTAGCCTCTGTTTACTTTTTATTAATTTGTGAGTTGTTGTGTCACATTGCTGTGTACCTGTGTTTCAAATTGCAGAATATGTACACCACATCTGTGCACCACATATACTAACATGTGCTAGTGTGCATTAAACAGAAAAAAAATGCTCTGCTGAAATTTTTCTGGCTTTGCATCCATCAGTTCTTGCAACCAGCCAAGAGAATTCTGGCCAAGCCTGTAAAATGTTGGCTGACTGGCAACCTTGTCAAGACACAAGCCATGGCTTCATGAGAGGTTTGGATGATTTATGTCTGCTGAGTGAGGAAAAGAGAACACATGACTACAGTGTTGATTGTGTGCATATCCTTTCTGTGGAGATGAACAGTAGTCAGAGCCAATGCATGAATTCTATGTGCTAAGCGAAGGTATTGGTTGATTAAATAGCTCTGGTGTCGGGATTCCCATGACAAATGTCACAGATGAATCTGTATAATTTACTTCCAAGGTCTGCAGAATCTGTCTGCAAGAAAACAGTTAATCTTTGGATTAGAAAATATAACACAAACATCAATTATCAGAATCCCATGTTTTGCTGATTTTTATGTATTTTGTAATTCCATACACATAAGTGGGGAGGGTTACAGTTGTCATGATTTCATGGTTGTGCACCATGCATTAAAGGATCTCTCAGGATGTATAAGTAGATTATGTGCAGGAACAGGTCTGTAATAGTATCATTTAGGGGTCTATTGGAGTCCGTTCTTTGTAAATGCAAAATTCTTCATTTATCTATTTTGCATGTTATTTTGTTCATTGTGGAAAAAGTAACAATTTTCTGTATTTGGATTGCTGATGCTTGTACTTGGGAACAAGGGAACTAAAGCCCTTTTTTCTTAAGTATCTTTGTATGGAGTTAGTTTGTGTGTTGGATTTGAGTGTGTACAATAAATCAATCCAGCAACAATTCTTGGTTTTTTTGTTTTATTACTTTCCAGCTGCAGGAACGAAAAAGTGGGTCAATTGTGAGAGTGAAACAGACTTTAGAAAACGTTTTTGTTCTTGAATTTGGACTTTCAAATACTTGTCAAAATATCAGAGAGGTCAATTCTTGATCCAAAGGGACCTCTACAAATTTCTAAGCTGTTTGGCAGGGAAAGGTTCAAGCCCTTTCCAGTTATGGTGAAATGATCGTGCTTATAGGCAAGAGAGGAGAGCTGGTTTCAGGCTCCTTGCCCAATCTATGCATACTTTTTTCACCACATTGTAATGTAGTGTCATGTCTGAAAGACATTTTGGAAGACAAGCCTTCAGTCATTGTTGCGCTGCAATAGGAGTTAAAACCAGTTGCTGTATTGTGCCAGCTATAGCGAAAGCAGCAGTGGATAAAGCTATTGTTGTAGAAGCTGTCATTGGATGTCACTGATTTCTTTAACTATCAGTCAGTCTAATATGCCATTTTGGGGGAAGGTACACAGTACTAGAACATGTAATGGCCTTCGCATAGACCATTTGTTTTGTAGAATATCCAGGATTGCAAAAATAGGGGCAGGAGTGTTGTTTAGGGTCTGGTAAGTCTACTGTTACATACCTGGTGGGTTACTTTCAACTTACTGGGTCACAAGTTTTGCAAGCCTGGCTGAGGATAATGATTTCCAAATGGTGAGTCAGGAGTATGGACTTTTGTAAGTTTCCAGGCTATAAATATGAAATGGTAGTGGTGCACCAAGAAATGAAGGCCAGGTGAACTGCCAGTTAGGAAGTGGGCCAGTGGAAAGGCAATTCTGTTGATTAGCTGGTTTATAAGCAGAGTTCTTTTTTTTCTTTGTCTTATAATTTTAACCAATGCACAATGAACAGTTCATGCCTTTAAATATTTAAAGGGCATATATCTATCAACTTGCTCAGGAGGTTTTAGAAGAAGTTAAATTATGAGCAGGGATAAGAAGTTAAATTATGAACAGGGATTAATGACCTGAGCCAGTTTGTTCTGTGTGTTTGATTTTTTTTCTTTTTAAAACAGAAATGAAAAAATGTTGTGTTTTGGTATTAACTTATTTTCACATTGGATGCAGTCCAAGCAAATTTAGGCTGTAATGTACTTACCTGAGAGTAAACCCCATTGAACCAGGTAGGACTTAACTTCTGAATAAACATACGTAGGATTGTGATGCTAAGTGCTTGCAAGTTCCATATCCCATATCCCAAGTCAAAATGGCAGAAAGTAAGAGGTTTGCCGTATATGTCCAATTAAGGGCGCAGTCCTATCTTGTGCTGGAACAGGCATCCCAAGAAGCTTGCACTGTATCCAGTGCAGGATAGGTGCCCAAAGTGGCTCAGTCAAAGGTAAGGGAAACTTTTCCCCTTACCTCCGGGTAAGCCACCCTGGCCCCAATGGGTCTCCTCAAACTGCACCACCTCCTGATGTGGCACAAATCAGAGGAGAGCGGAGTGACTTGAAGCCGCTTTGTGCTCTTCAGGAATGGGGGTTGGGATCTGGCATAACTGCTGGGTCCCAGCCCCACCTCCTGATCCCTACCCGCCCACACCCATGGCTGCCCACCCTCACCCCACTCCAGAATGCCTTCCTCCCACCTCCTCCCCACCCACCCCAGAGCCTTGCTTTGGCCCAGCTCGGTCGATGCAAGGCTCGGTGCCTCTATCAGCTTATGTTAGCCTCCTGGACCGGCACACCTCCGTGCGCCGGCCTAGACGACTCCCAAGGAGGCTCAAATGTGCCTTATGGCACGTTTGCGACCCTCCTAACCAGTGCAAGGGACTTGTGCCGGCCCAAGGTGCAATTTATATTGTGCTGCACGATATTGAAGAATATTCTTAAGAAGTGTGGTTCTTCTATAGAGCCTGATGACCTAAGCTCCTTTTCTATGACCCACTGCATTGCTGACTCTAATTCAGTTCAGGAGACATGTAATACTGGGAAGGTCATGGGGGTTAAATTTATCTTGCCATAAGCATTTAACTGAAACTTTTAGGAAGGAAGACTCAAGTAGGCACACACCTATTCATGTTTCTTATGTTTTATGACTATCAACCTTTTTTACCCCCAACTGCTATCTGGAGTGTCTGCTCATACCCACAATTCAGACCTTTAGAAAACACAAAACCTGAGTGTCCTTTAAATGTTGATGTTAAAATTCAAACTGAGTTCTATTTTAGATTTTGGAAAAGGAATAAATGCTTAGGTCTAGAAGTCATGTCCTGTGTCTGGTTTTTCATTAATTATGGAAGCCTGACTTGGAGATTGCTTTTGCTTTCTGCAATCTGTTAAAACAAATGCAGTATTTTGTTGTTGAAAGAGAAATTAAGTTACGGGTTCTCAGGCCACGTTCAAGAAGTCTAAAAACTTCCCCAACATTGGTTGATTTTTGTTTTTTAGCATGGTAGACCAACAATTTGCTGCTGATGTTACGAACTATAAAACCTGCCATTCTCACATCTAAAAACCTCTTTAGCAATGGCGCACAGGGCAATTTCAGGCATCTTTACTAAGAAGTGAGTCCCACTTTATTTAGTGGAGCTTACTCCCAGGTAAGTGTGCATAGAATTTCAGCCTCAGATACAACAGGCTTCATTTTCATCAGTACTTTGTTCTATGCATCTCAAATGCAGTATTGTTTCTGCTGTGAAAGCTACATATTGCATTGTTGATGACATTTTGTATGTACATTTTTGGGCTCTTCTTGAGAAGATAAGGATTGTTGGACTGCTATGAAGAATGAACTTCCATGAGTGTTATAGGATGGTTTTACTTAGTACCTCTAAAAGGTTCCTATTTGAGGTTTGGATAATATGCAGTTTCCTTTAAATAGTTAAGTGCAGGTGGAGCAAACCTCCCCAGAAGATATTCATAAGTGGGCAGAATCATGCATATTTATTCATTTTATTGCATTTATAAAATGAGAACCTGCCTTTGCTGTCAAAAAGGTTGATGAGGAATAAACTTGCAAATGCCAGAATCTCATATTTCCAGGGTCATGCTTCCTGTGGATGGCTCATGTTCAGAGTTTCATTAGTGTAGCCTGTTCCACATATCACTTTGAAACAGTTGTTGTTTATTAACAGTATGCATGGTTTGGATAGAAGCCTGCCAATGGTCTGAAGTACAGCAGTCTCTTTTATTAAAGCAACTTCCATTTTTCCTGGTCTCATTAGCTAGTGTTAAATTTGCTTCTTCATTGAAGTATCCTAATCTTGGCTTAAATTCTTCGTGTCTTACGTTAGACACACTCTTATGGGTTTATCAGTTATAAAAGCAGTAACCTGTCCTGCGCTGATTTTGAAGCAAAAGTCACTGCAAAAAACATGACTATTAAAGATATACTAGAAAAGCATTACTGTCCAACAATATATTACCAATAGGTTCAAAGGAAGCCACCTGATACTGCGTCTAGCCGTTGATCCACCCAAGTCGGTATTATCAGCACTGACTAGCAGCAACTCTCCAGGGTTTCACATAGGAAGTTTTCTCTACCCTACCTGAAGATATACCCAGGAATAAACTGGGAAGCTTTTGCATCCAAAGCATGTGCTCTGCTGTTGAGCCACAGTCCTCCTCCCAAAATATACTACAATTGTAGTGTGGGAATTGGAAGGCTAGTACAGGGCAGCCTTTGGTATCTATGTGGGTTCTGTTCCGGGAACCTCTGCGGATACCAAAAACTGTGGATGTTCAAACCACAGATTTCAGGGTCCCCAAGCCCCCTGTAGGACCTTCACAGGGCTGGGAAGGTCACATGCAGCCTCCCCAACCCTTAGAAGGCCTTGTAAAGCCTCTAGAAGGCTGAAAAGCAAGACTTCTGGTTTTCAAAACCCTCAGAAGACCCTCTGGACCCGACCAATGGGCTGCAGAGGGCTACAGGTGGCCCACTCCACAGGTTTGGAACCCACAGATATTCAAATTTGAGAGTACTAAACCTGTGGATACCAAGGGCTGCCTGTATTTTCTATTGTTCCAGTGGTTAAGGATCCCTACTGAGGGTGTATTCAGTGGCAAACTTGGGTTTTTCCTGTGTAATGTGTGAAACATTCTAGCAATGAGACTGGCAAATATTCATTTTTTGTACTGGCATTCTTCTCTCCCCCCTCCACCCGCCCCCAAATCCAAGAAAAGACGATGGTAGAAGCTTTCATTTGAGAAAAAGAGGGGTTTGGTGTGTGCAAGAAACCGAGGGAGCTGGCACCATCATTGTTTTGTTGTTGCCGTGGGAGAATGGAACAAAATACAAGTGAATATTTTATTAACTTCCCAGTTTAATTTTGTCTCTTGGGTAAATAAACAAATCAAATCAAAGCAGATGTGTTCCACATGCCCTCCTGTTTAGCTGCAGACAAAGCTTGCCCACAGTTACGTGCTTACTCTTTGTATCTGTGTAATATTGAAAATTACTCTTAATTATCTTTGTTGTAAAGTATGATCCCTTGAGGCCCACTTAAATACAGTAGTAGAGGGAAAACTGTCTTACTGTGTTATTAATATAAGTACTGTGCTTTGGATAAGATTAATCCTTAGGCTAAAACTGATGTCGAATAGGGCGCCTGACAGCCCTGAATCCCTGCCACTGTGTCACTGAACATATCTGAGAGGAAAGTGACTCTGTCTCAGTTATGGACTTGCCCCCCATCATGCCCTGGGTGAAGGTCTGCAATGCCCTCCTGCACTGTGCCACCCCCCATATTTACACAGTGCAGTGGAGCCTCATGCAGCATTAGGAGTGACTCAAAAAACCTTCTGAGGCTTCCCATGCGCTCACAAACAGTACTTCTGGTTTCTCAAGTGGTCTGCAATGCCGCACAGGCATGGCGCTTGGGGCATTTGCCCCCCTGCCCCCCTCACAGGTCTGCCACCACTCTGTCTTGCTCTCTGGGCCAGGATCATTAAATGTTTCTGGCAGATCAGAATTACTCCTTATCATGTGAAGTGGAAGGAAGGTTGATAACTTGCAGTTTCAGGGGATATTTTTAAATGCTGGTAAATTACACAGGATGCGAACCAGAGTATTGTCATATGCATACACATACAAAGAAGTTACAGAAATATGGCTGTCAAAGGCCTGATTGTACCACACCTTTATCTCATAAAGATGCAATCCTTAAAACATTCTGAAGGAGCATTCCTTACCCTCAGTTTGTGGGTCAATTTGTATCAGATTTAAAAATCACAATTTTGAGGCAGTTTCCACTTTCCTGGTCAAACTAGAGAGGGTGGCTTACTTGTGTTGGTTGGCCTTATTAACCCAATTCTGATGCCAGGATCTGAAGTTCTGGATTTTTGTTAGTTGGTTCTTAGCAAGAGTTGGAAAAAGAGGATGTGACAAAATCAGGCTGCAATCCTAAAGACCAGTGGTTCCCAAACTATGGGTCAGGACCCACTGGTCTCATAACTGATTTTTGGTGGGTTGCCAAAGGGTGATGGAATGATAATGAATTGCCTCAAGCCCTGGCACTATTCAGAAATCAGATACTTATTCAAAACCTGATTCAAAAATCTGATTCAGAACTCATAGCCTTTAGTTATTTGATTTTCTCTGTAAACAGTTTTGTGAACTTTTCATTGAAAAGCAGTACATAAATACTGTTAATAATAATAATACTATAGCTGCTAATTACCTTGCAAAGAGCTCAGCAGCAGCATTTTGAAAGATAGCTGCTAACCGCCCTCTAAGGAGCTGAGCTCCTGCAGTTTGCAAGCTTGTGTAAATACAGGGAGATGTTGAGCATCTTTTTTGGTTATTATAAATAAAAACCAAAATATTCTTTTTAGATCTCCCTTTTTAAAAAATCTGGTAAATGTAGGTGGTCCCGATAGAGTGTCATTTTAAAAAGTGGGTCCTACTGCTAATTGGTTTGGGAACCACTGCTATAGACACTGACCTGGACGTAAGGCTCATTAATTATGATGGGACTTACTTCTGAGAAGACATGCATAGGATTGGGCTGTCAATTGCTTACTCCTTCTGTTTAAGGGACATGGTTTAATGCCACATTTTTTCTTTGCCCTTTTTGTTACACATCTGCTTCAAAATGTATATCACCCTGTGGGATTAGCAGGATTAGAATTAAAAGTGGGCCAGGAATGAGGGCAGGCAAAGCACAATGTATTTTGTGATCTACCAGGTTCTTTATATTGATGCTCTGAGTTCATAACTATGTAATACTCTCCTAATTTAATACTGATGAGGTTTTCTTGCTGTGCTCCAGACTATAGGACAGGCCCGTGCTTCACTTTGGTAACCAACCAGATGTGCCAGGGGCAGCTCAGCGGGATAGTCTGCACAAAAACCCTCTGCTGTGCGACCGTCGGGAGAGCGTGGGGTCACCCCTGTGAAATGTGTCCAGCTCAGCCTCATCCCTGCCGCCGGGGCTTCATTCCAAACATACGAACCGGAGCGTGTCAAGGTACAGTGTTGGGGGAGCTGCTGACATTTTATTAACCGATTAATTGCCTCTGAGCTTCGTCTTCTCTCCAAACTTGCCTTGCTTCGATGTTGTACAATGGCAGATGGAGGAAGGAGTGTCAGATCCATAACTTCAGCAGTGACCGAATACCTGATGGTCTTGCCATGGTATTTGTAAGAGAGGTGCAAAAAAGCTGGAGGACTCTTTGTGCATTCCCCTCTGCCAAACAGCTGCTTGATTTGATTCTAAAATGGTATCTTGTACACAAAAGCTATGGCACTAAGAAGCAGAAGTACTGTGTGTACAAGAAAGCAGAAGAAAATGCTGCTGATATCACAGACTTTCTGTGTTTTCTATATTTTTAAACCGTGTTTGAAAATGTATTTTTCAACATTTTAATCTTTACTTCCGTCAGTGTAGATTCCTCTGCCTAGAGTAAGTTAGAATTCTTATTCTGGGGCTGTCTAGAGCCCCTCCTTGATGTATTTTGTATGACATAGTAACTGAAATGCATTTTTGAATCTTAACATCCGCCAAGTTGTTCCTTACTTTCTTTCTTGAGCATGCTTCACCGTTGAAAGCCCTTACACTGCTTTTGGCTTTTATTCTAATACATCCAGCTGTATAAATTCTTTTATTGTCTGGATGTCTGGCAGGAAACAGGAGAAAGTTAACAGGGGCAGCGGCTATGTACTAAATTGGTGTGGATTTTATATTCCCAGGACTGCATCTCTGGGAGGATTTGTTTTTAGTCCATTTTCTGAAATTTTGTCTAATGAAGCACAGTAGTTTGTGGGTTTCAAAGAGATAAAGATTATAAATCTAATACTATTTCATATAATCTAGAAACTCCCACGTTGAACTGAAGGCATGCTCTTGTCCTAGAAATTGTGGATTTAGTTTATCAGAAACCAAACCCCCTCCATGTCTTTTAAACAGCTGTGGCGGCTCCATAAACTACAGCAACTGCTTGTATACAGTTTGTGTGGTCACGTTCTAATCTTTCAGTATCCTGAACCATCTCAGGCCCCAGTCTAAATTAGCAGAATTCCAGTGTTATTTTGAGGAAACTCCCTGATCAAGGATTCTGTGCATACCTCCCATAATTTGTAAACCGAGTTCTTTTATGCTACTGTTATTCACCTTCAAAAGGCTACAGGTTTTGCTGCAGTTTTTGCAAAGCCTGATCTCCTGATGTATATATATATACTTTTAACAGATCAGTGATAGATGATAAGCTTCACAATTATGATTCTGCCCAGAGAATCAATATGATATATGCTGAGATTGAAGATGTCCAGTTAAAAGGGGCAAAAGCAAATAAAAATAAGCTAAATGAAAGGTATGCTTGTTTAATGCCAATTTTCTATTGCAAAGAGCCACATGACATACCTAAGCAAACAGTGATGAAACCATATTTTGTTTCTTCTTCTTTGTATGATAAGAACATAGGAAAGAACCATACTGGATCAGACTTTGGTCCCATAATTCCCATAATAGGTTCCATATATTCCCATAATAGGCCAGATATTTCCAGAAGCCCCCTCAGCAAGGCATGAAGGCAGCAATTCCACAATCCTAACCCGCGCTGGAGCAGGCAAGCCAGGAGGCTTGCTCTGCATCCAACGTGGGATTGCAGCAAGCAGCGGCTCAGCCACGGGCAAAGGGAAGCTCTTCCCCTTACTCGTGGGTAAGGGCTGCGCACCCCTATGGGTCTCCTCGGACCTGCGCCACCTCCAGAGGTGGCGCAAGTTTGAGGAGAGCGGAGCGGCTTGAAGCCACTCCGCTCGCCCCGGGGACGGGGGTTGGGATCCAGCATAACGACCGGGTCCCAGCCCCGCCCCAGCTCCCCGCACGCCTGCCCCCGGGCCCGCCCTCCCCCCGCCCAGTAACGCCCCCTCCCACCCCCTCCCCACACCCGCCATGCCTACCTTTGTTGCTTATGTCGGCACACTCGCACTGACACGAGCGGCAGCATGGGAGCCGCGGCGGAGGCTTCTGCCTCCGTCCGCGTGTTGGCACTTCTGAATGCGCCGACATGGCTCCCGCCTACGGAGGCGCAAACGTGCTTTACAGCACGTTTTCGACTCTCCAGGGCCACCTATACTGGCATAACCGCCGGTTAGGATTGTGCCCATAGTGATTTTGAACCTGGAATTTCTATTTAGCTATCATGGCCATAATAAACCTATCCTCCATGCATCTGGAGAAGGGCTATAGCTCAATAGAGATTATACTGAACATAATCTTTCCTTTTTATAATAATGAATAGGATCTGTTCTGTGCCTACGTTGCAATGTGATATGAAAGCAGTGGAGTTGTTTGTTTTTAATTTGTGTGAACAAATTATTAACAGTTCTTCGTTTTTGTTGTTTTTTTTGGTGATTTTTGCATGATAGATGTGGATGAATGCCAAGCTATCCCTGGGATCTGTCAAGGGGGAAATTGCATTAATACTGTTGGATCTTTTGAGTGCAAATGCCCAGCTGGACACAAGTTTAATGAAGTGACACAAAAATGTGATGGTAAGTCCTTTCAAAACTTCTGTATTTGCTGCCAACTGTGTTTCAAAAATCTGCACACTCATGCAAAATATCACATTAATGCATTAATGTATTAATATTCCTATTAATACATTAGTTGTACAAAATATTATGCCTCTCTGCCTAACCCAAACAAACTTAAAGATTGGCATTTCATCTTTATCTATCTTTGTTTTAAAACTGGAATGGTGAGCCAGCATGAAACTAAAGAATAGTTTGACAGTTCATTGCAGAACTGAATGAAAGAATGCAGTAGAAATTCTGCATCCCAGAACATTTGCATTAAGCCCCCTTTCTTACTATCTTCAAATCCCTCCTCCAATCTGCCTTTTCTATGATGCTTTTGGGCAACTCTTCAGTCTATACTCCAACACTATAACCAAGACAATGCACATATATCTGAATTCAATACTTATTTTTCACTTGTTTACTTCTTATTCCGTTTTCTCTGTTGTCTCCTATGTGTCAAATTTTAGATTGTAGGCCCCTTGGGGCATTGACTTGTCATTTTGTCAGGGCCCACTATCAGAGATTTGCCAAGTCAGGCACTCACTGAGAATCTAGAGAGCCCCCCGCAACACCCATACCCATTGGAGACATGAAGGAGAACTTTTCTTCGTCTTCTTCCCAGTTTCAGAGCAGCAGACGGAGAAGAGTTTTGTCTGTTCCACCGTCCATTGTGGCGACTGCTTTCCCCTCCCATAGTCCGGTTAGCACCCTTACAACTTACTGGGCAGACACTGATGCTGCAGTGGCCCTTCCTCCTTCTTGTGGACTCCATGTTAAATTTCCAGGATACTGTGCCCCTGAGACTGTTTCCAGGGCACATGGGCTGGCAGACAGGGGAGATTCAGTAAATATGAAGCCCACACAAAGGAGGAAGGACTGCTGTAAGTGAGCTGTATGATACTTGGGTGATAGAAGAAAGTGACTGCCATAATGGAATGGAATGTTTTGTTCCCTCTTCCTTTGAGAGATGGGGGGAGAAGCATCAGTGAAGGTGAGCAGGTGAACAGAAGTAGGTATCCCCACCGGTCTGCTGCCTGAGGGGACTGCTTCGGTTGGCCTCATGAATGAGCTTGCCCTGCATTGCATTTAATAGGAGCTATGTATTAGTAAAGCAGTGGGTGTTAGGGTTGCGATATTGCACAGTTGTTCTGACAACATGTGTTCTGTGTGTGAGGCCCCTTTTAAGGCTCCTCAGACTGGATGCCTCATAACAGAGAAAATTTTAAAAACTAGCTAAAATAATAATCTTCAAACAGCAGCCGCTTTGTCGTTCTATTTTGTCTTATGTAAACCGATTTGCGAAGCATTTGCTCCAGACAAATATGGTTTTCATGCTTTCTGCCAATTCTGTTGGCAAAAGGGCAGCCCTGGGTAGAAATGGCTAACTTCTCCAACACCACTGCAAGTGTTTCCTTTAGAGGGCAATTCAGTGTCTGCCTTATTCAGAAACCAGTTGCACCAGAGAACAGCATGTGGAATTAAGACAGTGACTCAAATCTGCTTAGGTACTTTTTTGTTAATGAGTTTGTGCATGGAGTGTCAGGATACAAAATCTGCGAGGGATGCTCCCTTAAACATTTGTGGCTGCAAAACTGTAGTCCCATATGGCACAAACCGAGAAACAGCACTGTGACTATATTTAAGGACTCATAGGCTGAATAATATAGGGAACAACCAATTAGATTTGAGAGGCACATGTTGTACCAGAGCTCTGATTGGAATGAATGGATGTTCTGTTTGAAAACCCTTACCGGTATGTCGGTATTTTGTGACAATAATGAAGAGTTGTTAATTCAGTAGGGCAATTTATACATTTTTTCTTGGCCAGTTCTCCATTCATAAGTTATTCAGAGCATCTGATGCTGGGACACCCTTTAGCAGCTTTTAAAAAAGCACATTGGCCCTATAAAGCTTGTTGTTTAAACAAGCCTCTTGTTTAATGCAAGGAATTTTAAATTCCAAGGGCGCAACCTTGCCACTTATGAGTTCTGCTGTATGCCAAAGGAACAATGGCAGTGAGTCTAGAATACGAACACAGTTTTAAAATCACTACTCTACATTCTTCATTATGTTCTAGCTGTTACTGCATCATGACACCTGCTCAAGATGAAGCCTGGGAGCCCTCTTTGCTTCCCTATGTTGTTTATGGCTTTCAGAATATCCTGACGGGGTGTATGGAAAGTTTTTCTTGCTGATTGCCAGGATTAAATTTCTGGTTAGTGTTAGGGGCCTGGTGACTATCTGTGGAGCCCTGGAATTTCAAATCAGATGTGGTAGTGATGATGTTAAGTCTTAATTCACAAATAGGGAAGGGGCTATTGTTCAGTTCTGTTGCCAAAGTCACTTGCTGACTTCTTCCCAAGTAAAGTGCTTGGTGGCTTTTGGCTCCTGGAACACATCATACTCTATAGGTGTTTCCAATCTCAGAAACAAAAATAGGGCCAAACGTAGGAACTGGAATGTTTGGTATGTACTGAGTCCTGATTAATGGCTCAGGGAGAAGGGAAGGGGGGTACTTGCAAATGGATTTGATTCAAGTATTTTCTGACTCAAGTTCCCCACTGTTTATCTTCACGTTAGCGTTGCCTCTGTTTACAGAGGGTCTGGCCTTACTGAAAGCAAAATCTCCAGTCTTTATTTTAGGGCTGAGCCTAACCCAAACAGCGTTTTACTGTTTATATTGGTGTTGACATTAATATAAATACAATTGTCATCATTTAAGTACTCTGGTTTCATTGAGGTAATGGCAAATATGGCTGATGACTTTCCAGACATTAGCAACATGAGACAAAAGGTATGCCTATTAAAAAATGTTATGTGCTTTTATTACCAAGAGACCGAGGTCTAGTTCATACATTATTTCCAGCAAAATGGGAACTGACTTTCTCAGGTCTCAATTTCTAGGTAAAGTGATCTGTTGGAAAGATCACTCTCTAATCTGGAACTTTTTTCCCTCTAATTTGAGATGTGTGGGGACTCTCTTTAGCTAGTTAGGGCTGAGGAAAACATACCCTGCACCTCCTCAGGACTCTTTCATCTGTTCTTATTTCACATGCTTTAGGGTTGAACCCTGGCATAACCTTCCCATGGTTCACCTTATGATATCTGAAGCAACCCAATCATGTGGGCAGATTCTGGAATATGAACATAAGATAAAGCCTGCCAGATCAGACCAGAGATCCTTCATCCAGTGTCCAACATCCAATTATGATTAGCTAGAGCCTTCCTGAAAAGCCTACAAAGAAGGGCATGAAGGCAAGCATCGTTTCCAGTATGTAGGATTCAGAGATTCAGTGCCTCTAAACTTGAAGGTTCTGTTTAGCTAGCATGACTAACAGCTGTTGATAGATCTTATTGTCCATGAATTTGTGCAATCCCCTTTTAATGCCTTGGAAATTCCATAACTTAATTATACATGTTATGAAGAAGTACTTTATCTTATCCGTCTTGAATCATCTGCCAGTCACTTTCATTGAGTGGCTCCTAGTTTTAGTACTATAGGAAAGAAAGAAAAGATTCCCTCTATCTCCATAGAATTCATAATTTTATATGCTTGTGTCCCCAACATAATCTTTTGGGCTGTATTGACCAACTGGGAAGAAACTGGTTGTAAGTCCTTATGACTATGCTATTTTAGAAGTTGCTATTAGGAGAAAGAACCAAGGGGACAACTTACACACAACTATAAAGAACAAATTAAAGAAGAGGAAAGGGTGAAGGCAAATTTCAGAGGCTGTGCAAGATGGAGATGGGGTTGTCAGAGATTAGTCAGTGGCTTGAAAGTCAAAAAGAGGATTGGTAATTTTATGAAAAGCTTTAAATAAAGGATCGGTGATGATGGCAAACTACAGTTGATGTCTTTAGTGGTTGGGGAGCAGGTGAACTATCGTAAACAAATAAAGAAGGTACTTGTTGCCCCCAAATGTAAAAGTTACACACTTTCATGATTTGTAGGCTAAGAAATCATGAGTTGAAAGCAAATGTGGTTATGGCATTTTAAAAGCTTGCTTTTATGGTTTTTTTGCCTGGTAGTAAGGGCTGGGAAAATACATTCATAGAGTTCCCACATTGACCCCACATGGTGTGTATGTGTTGCTTATACAAGACTGGTCTTCACTAGGGTAACGTTCACTGAAGTGATAATAAACATTAAGAGTCATTATCATAATTGTCCCTAAATGAATAAATGCTGCTATTTTGACACATGATCAAACATGATTTGACACATGACCCTTTGCTTACATGATCAAAACTTCCTTTTAAAATTGTAGATATTGATGAGTGCAGTACCATTCCTGGAATCTGTGATGGGGGAGAATGTTCCAATACTGTTAGCAGTTACTTTTGCAAATGCCCTTCTGGATTTTACACAGCCCCGGATGGCTCCAGATGCATAGGTGAGTAAGAAGTTGCAAATGTACACATAGTAGATTTGAAAATGCTGTGCATACATCTCTGGAAAAGAATATAAGGAACCAAGCACTTTTGAACTCAAGTGACTTCCAAAAGAATCTGCTGGGTGGCCAGATTAGATAATGCCCTTATGGCTTGAAATTTTTATTTTTTTAAACAAAGGGTTAGAATTTCAGAATGCAGAATACCAAGGAAGCATTATTTTTTTTCCCCTGTACTAAAATGGGCATTCTGAGGCACTTCAGAATGGTGTTTGATGTATATCTTCCCCTCCCTTTGTACTTCCCATCTCCACTAATTATACATAGACACAAGTATTTAAATTGGGAGATCTTGTTTATTTGAACATAGGATCCTCTCTTGACCCTATGTTATTTATTTATTTATTTATTTATTTATTTAAGGAATTTTTATATTGCTTTTCTCAAGATTTCTTAAGACACAAGGCAGTTTACTATTGGCACGCTGCTCATAAACCCCTTTTTCAAATGGGGTTTTTACAATTATTGTTCTATATACAATTCATAAAACCATCAATTTCTCCAGATGTTTCCGCTTTCAGTGTGAGGTCTCATTGACTTGGCTGCACTCTGACACCTTCCAAGCCTTCACCGGCAGCCACAGATCACACCTTGGCCAGTTCTCAATATTTTATCTGTTTCTTGTCAATTGACTCCCCCACATTCCACACATTCCTCTGCCAGCCCCATCAGAGACTACCAGTCTCCTATCGAAGGCCCATCCATAAACCTTTATTGGCATTAAAACAATAAATAACAATAACAGTGGCCAGCATGGTGGCTATGTTGCCAAGAAAGAAAGTGACTGGTAAGGGGAGAAGGGGGGAACACAAGGGGGGGGGTATAGGATCAGGGTGGGGGATTTAACTTGGAAACTGCAGAAAGAAATTCTGCTACTACATTGGTAATGACCGCAGAGTTCTCACTCAGGAGGACAAATAGGGGATCAGTAGAAGTACCAGGAAGAGAAGACAACAAGGGTTTCAAATGTATATCTCGAAGAGATTGGTGGACCGGGCAATAGAGTAATATATGGTCCACTGTGTCCGGTTCTCGGGAACAAAAAGGACATAATCTGCGATCACGCGGGATATTGGAAAATCTGCCAAAGTGAACAGCTGAGGGGAAAATATTGAATCTCGCGAGCATGAACGCTCTCCGTTTAATAGGGTTAATCAGCTTACTGAAATAGTTGCAAGGGCGACCAAGTGAGGGGAGAAGGCCAAAAAACTGGGGAGAGCAGGTGGGGTTGAGATTTGAGGAAAGTTGGTTAAATTCAGATTCCCAAAGTTTAGATTTAATAATTGAGTGGGCCCTGTGCAGGTTGATCTGCAAGGGATTTGGGAGCTATCCAAGGCCTACCCAAGGCTGAGCATGCTTGGCATCTTAAGGCAGGGCAGCAGTTCGACCTCCAGACCATACCTCCTGCCCTTGATTCAAAACTGTTCCTGATGCTCACTGCACTTAGAGCTGAAAATGGGAAATGATTTCTGAGCAAACCCAAAAAACTACCACTGAAAATATTTCCAGGAATGCTGATTTCCCTTACAATGTCCATATTTTTTAGATGTGCCGTGACTCAGTGGTAAAGCACATGATTTTTGTGCAAATAGTCCCAGGCTCAACCTCTGACATTTCCATGTAGGGCAGAGAAAAATTCCTGTCTGAAACCCTGCATACCAGCTGCCAGTCTATGTTGGCCATAGTGAGTTAGATGAACCAATGATCTAGTTCAGTCTAAGACAGCTTCCTGTGTGACCACATGTGCTCAGAAATATGAATCAGACATTTTTGTATCTCCTCCAACTATAGTGTCTTGTCTCTGTTGTTGTATTGCCACCTCTATTCAACTCAGGTAGTATTTTGAAACAATGAACACACTTTGTAAAACCAACAGTGAAAAGATGTAAAAGAGTTATTTGGATTAGCAGCCTGCAAGAACAAGAGTACATGCTTGCAGATGTAATAGAAGGAGGGGAAAACATTCATGAGAGCAGGAAGTAATAACCACTCCCTTTAGCAAAGAGAAGGGGTTTTTAACAATCCCTCTCTTGTGACTTAGTTCCTTTCTTTTATTAAGTCTGGACAGTTTGTCTGCTTGAAATGTGATAGGCGCATAATCCTTAAAATGTAAACTCTAAGTGTCAAAAGGGTTCATTTAAGGGGAATCAGCTGAGCAATAGTGACACGGAATTACCGTAGAACTGGTGTTGCAAAATTTCCCCTTTTTCTTAGAAATCTGGAATGGATTTACTTTGGGATGTGGTTCAGTTTGGAAGTTTTAAAATATATCAAGGGCTGTTTCTCACGCCTTATGTAGTTTAGACAGCACCAAGAGTATGTTTTAATAATCTCCCTTGCTAGTTACCTTCTGTAGAAATGTGTATATATAATTTGTAACATTAAAAAAGTGCTCTGCTGGATATGATGGTGAAATATAGGTTCTCCATCATCAACATCTAGAGCTGTTGATGTTTGAAATTAAAGAGCTTAATTTGTGAACTTCCTATGGTCAAAAATTTGCAGTTCAGATCCTGCCCAACCAAATTTCCTGTCATCTAAAGCCATGATTTGATCTATGGTTTTTAAAATGAAGCGCAGTTCTCTGTAATGGCGTACCAGCAATTTGTATGTAAGCTCTTCCCTGACCTCTGCCCCAGCCCCAGTTTTTTCTGTGACCTTTGAGTGCAACTTGGTACTGTGTATCTTTTCAGCTTCTTGTTTTGGAGGCAATTATGACAGTACACAATTTTTTTTACTGCATTCACTGAAGTCGCTTCCTTTAAACTGTGCTTCGGGCTCATAGTAGTCTGTCTCCCTGTTTCAGTCAGTCGGTTTCAGTGAACCTGACTTCTCACTCTATGTAAAGTGCTATAGATCAGTGTTTCTCAAACTGGGTCAGGACCCACTAGGTGGGTCATGAGCCAATTTCAGGTGGCTCCCCATTCATTTCAATATTTTATTTTCAATATAGTAGACTTGATGTTACCATGGTATGTGACTGTATTTGGGGAAAAGTTACAGATCTATACATTTAACAGGCTATTGTGTATGTGTTTTTAACAATGATAGTCAATGGAACTTACCTCTGGGTAAGTGTGGGTAGGATTGCAGCCTAGGATAGTTAAAAATTTTCCTGCTCAATGATGTCACTTCCAGTCATTACATCAATTCTGGTGCGTTCTGACAGATTCTCATTCTAAAAAGTGGGTCCGATTACTAAAAGTTTGAGAACCACTGCTGGATGGTGTCATGTATTAAATAATAGGATGTGAGGGTCAACCTAACTTCCACAATGCCCCAAGTGGTTGCTCAAGATGGCAATGAAGCAGTGTGTAATCTGAGAGGTGCTCCCTGAATCCTTTGCAAGGCTGTATAAGATCATGGGCACAACTCACAGGGCCCAATCTGATTATTGCAGGTGTCGTGCAGGATTATATGGGGGAAGGTGGTCTTTGAGATATCCTGGTCTATGCTATGCAGGGGTTTAATGCTCATCACCAACACCTTGAATTGGACTCAAAATGAAATGGGCACCCCAGTGCAGCCACCAGTGCAATGGCATGGCAGACCAATCAGTGAACGGCATGGTGACCAACTGGGCCAACAAATTCTGCAGCTACTAGCTGTAGCTTCTGAACCGTCTTTAAGAGGAACCCCCATAGCGTACATTGCAGTAGTCTAGGCAAGATGGCACTAGGGCATGGATCACTGTAGCCAGATATGTTTGAGCCATAGACCTGAAGGCCTTAGAGGGCAAAAACTGGAAGTGACTTTTTTTGGGCTGGGGGGCGGGGAGAACGGCATTTTGCAGTCCTGGCCTTGGGCAGCACAGGGGCCAGGATTGCAATTGGTTGAAAGAAGCCAAAACATTTTGACTTATCTGTTCAGAGCACAAAGCTGCCATCTTGTAGTGCTTGATAAGATGCAGTCTCAGCTGACGCACACTAAGCGAAGCTGGGCAAAAGCCCCTCTGGCCATATATGCCACCTGGCCATACAAGATTTGCTGTGGAAGATTTCCAGGCTATGGGCTTGCGCCTTCAGAGGGAGTGCTTCCCCCATCTAGGAAAAGTTTTAGATCTAGTGTAAGATTGTGTGTACAATTCAGATAGTATAAACCAGCAACCAGAGCTATCGAATATCCTATTTTGGTTTCATTTCTCCCTATATTTCCAGAATGAAGTCTTTTTGCTTAAAGGCTGGATATTTATATAATGACAAGAAACAGTGGTAGTGATATTCTGGGCCTAGGGCCATTGTTAACTTTCAGCATCACTTTCAAGACAACATGTGCTAAATGTAAGGCATTATTAATTATCCACAGATAGTTTAGTTTGCAAACTGCACTTTTGCAGTATTAGTTGTACTGAACAATTCCAGAGAACTGGGGAAAATGTCTAATCTGGAATTAGTTATGGCCGATTAATCTTGGAGCTCAGGCCTTTTCAGATGGCAATGCTGAAAAAATGCAGTGGTTCCCCCCTCCTATTTTCAGTGACGATAATTCAGTTCTATGGCCCATACTGACTAGTGGAAGTGGAAGAGAACCATTTCAAATAAAACATACATTATTTAAAATGGTTCTCTTCCACTTCTTGTCTCTCACAATAACATTCACAAGTGATGGATCTCTTCTGTAACACATTTTTGTGTTACATCCTCCACATCACTTTGTGTAGGAAATCTATGCATACATATGCACGTACCACACAACTTTGTTTGCAGAAGTTGAGGGTGCCTAAGGGTGCAATCCTAAGTTGCCCTTGGGCCTGCACAAGTCCTTTGCGCCGTCCCAGGAGGGTTGCAAACGTGCCGTAAGGCAAGTTTGCGCCTCCTTGTGAGTCGGCTAGTTCGGCAAGCGGAAGGTGAATTCAGCCTCTGCGCCAATGGAGGGACCAAGCCTTGTGCTGGCTGAGCTTGACCGCCGCAAGGCTCTGGGGTAGGTGGGGAGGAGGCAGGAGGGAAGTGTTCCAGGGTGGGGGAGGGCAGGTGGAGCGTGGTTCCAGGGGTGGGCAGGTGGAGAGTGGGAGGCAGGGCTGGACTCCGGTAGTTATACTGTATCCCAACCCCGTTCCCCAGGCAGCACATAGCAGCTTCAAGCTGCTCCACTTTCCTCGGACTTGTGTCACCTCCTGATGTGGTGCAAGTCTGAGGAGACTCATAGGGGCTGCAGTGGTTTACCTGGGGGGAAAGGGGAAGCGTTTCCCCTTTGGCTGAGTCACTTTGCAGCTCAATCTTGTGCTGGATAAAGTGCAAGCCTCCTGGCTTGCCTGTTCCAGCGCAAGATAGGATTGCGCTGCTTGACATTTATCTCTCCTGAAGCATATCAAGTCCAAGAGACTTGGCCTGGAAACAATAGCTTTTAAGAGAGTTTTAGGTAGTGCGATTGGCACGTTTGCGACACTCAGAACCAGTGAAGGGCTGGCGCTGAGACTTCAGGATTGGGCCCGCAGAAGACCTGAAGGCCTTAGAAGGCAAAAACTGGAAGTGACCTTTTTTGGGCTGGGGGGGGTGCGGGGAGAACGGCATTTTGCGGTCCTGGCCTTGGGCAGCACAGGGGCCAGGATTGCAGTTGGTTGAAAGAAGCCAAAACATTTTGACTTATCTGTTCAGAGCACAAAGCTGCCATCTTGTAGTGCTTGATAAGATGCTGTTCTTGCCTCTGGCTTGTTGCAAGCAAGGGTGGCTTGGCTTGAGGCTTACTTCCTTGTGTGATTGTCCTGCAGCAACGTGCACAAAAAGCTGTAGATTTTCCTAGCATAAATATATGTCAATTTCTTTCCCCCGGTAACAGATGTACGACCCGGATACTGCTTTTCTTCACTCACCAACGGCCGCTGTGGCAACCAGCTCCAGCAGGTCTTAACGAAGATACAGTGCTGTTGCGACTCTGGACGATGCTGGTCTCCTGGAGCAACCAGTGCCCCGGAAATGTGTCCCATTCGTGCTACTGGTATGTACCTGCACCTGTA
This sequence comes from Tiliqua scincoides, assembly GCF_035046505.1. Lineage (NCBI taxonomy): Eukaryota > Metazoa > Chordata > Lepidosauria > Squamata > Scincidae > Tiliqua > Tiliqua scincoides. Next base: position 12,830,147 of record NC_089828.1, read on the forward strand.
ACATGTGCCAGGAGTAACAGTCATGCTTATAACTTTTGCAGTGTAGACTCTGCTGAAAACTTGTGGTACAGATTATAACTTAGAACTGATAGCACTGTTATGATTGCCTGTTCAAAGCTGAAACTTGCTTCAGTGATTTTTAGAAATATTTCGGGAAGTCCCTATATATGTGGTCATCATAAATTAGCAACATGTTAATCTATGCTTATTTACTTAGACGTAACCCCTGTTGTACTCAGTGGAGCTTACTCCAGGGTAAGTGTGCATTAAGTTGCAGCCTTAGCTATCTGTTGTAAACCACAAGATAGCTGAGGTAGATCATGATTGTTCCTGCTGCCTGTATTGCAGAAAATTTTAGACCAGGGGTCTCCAAACCCTGGCCCGGGGGCCAGATGCGGCCTGCAGCAAGCCTCTTTCTGGCCCACGGCCAACCTCTTGTCCCCTGAATGCCTCTGGCCCACTCAGCTGAACATGACCAGAACTGTGCTCTGATTGTGTCTGGAGGGTGTTCTGAGGGCCAGAGAGGTTGAATGCATGAGCCCATTCATTCATTTATTCACTCACCTAAGTTCTATCTCTATTTATTTAAATTTTATATTTAAATTTTTTTTCCCGGCCCTCCACACCATGCCAAATATTTGATGCTGCCCTCTGGCCAGAAAGTTTGGAGACCCCTGTTTTAGGCCAACCAACCATAGATCAGGAAAACGTGTAGCAATTTTGAACAGTCGTGTGACTAAAGACTGAAAATTGGCTACATTAGAAGTCAAAATTGGGGGGTGGGCAGGCAGGGACAGAGCAGGGAGTGGGGCCAGGATATAGCACTTAGGCTGGATACTGACATTCCCCTTGCCCCAGGCTGAGCTACAGGCAACCCCAATCCTGCTCTGGGTATGGGGCAGGCCAGCCTGTCTCCCTGTTTCAGCACGGGTTAGGATTGGGCTGATAGTCAACCAGTTTGTGCTATCTTTGAACTGAAACCCACTTGCAATAGCAACAGCCTGCTTTCCTTTACAGGAAAGCTTATCGGAACTGGCACTAAGGTGCAAATCAATGCAGGAAGGTAGAATAGGTCAGGAGGGTCTATTTAGTATATTTTAAAATTTTCCTAGTTATTATTTATTTATTAAAAAATGTATATCCCACCTGTTCCTTGCCAAGGGAAGTGCCCAAGGCAGCGTGCAATTTTCCATTAAAAAAAAATAAAGCTGTTGGGTCCCTGCCCTGGAGGGGCCTGGAGCAGGCTTGTTCCACCCCCAGGGAGGCCTCAGATTGGCTGAAGGAGGTTCCAGCACCCTCGTCTTCCTCCCTAGCAGAGCTGCCAAACCTGGCCTAGGAGCAGGCGCTGTTGACCTCACAGCTCCCTGCTTCACACTGACTGCCTCTCATCCCTGGCCTCCCTGTTTTATGGAGCAAGCCCCCCTTTGGCCCCGCCCCTTCCTCCAGGTGGGGCAGAAAAGGCCTTTCTTGGTTCTGGCTTGTTTCCTGTAGTGTTCCTTGTTTGCCCTGCCAGCCCCCTCTGGCTGGTTGGGGTGAGCCAACCTTCTTTGCCCCCTTCAAGGGCAGGGAAGCCTCCCCACCCTAGGCATGGGGTGCCTGCTCCAGGGTAAGTCGGGGGTCAGGGCATCTGGGAGGGGCCTGGACAAAAGCTTACAATTAATTAAACAATAAGTAAAAATGGCTGGGGTCAGTAGTTCAGACCAACAACTATAAAAGTTTTTTTTAATCTACAGAAGAAAAAACAGCAAGGAGTACACCATAGAGGCCCAGGAGCAAACCCAATCCATCACCCAAACATTTGAGAAAAATGTTTTGAGCCCACACCAATAAGCCATGAGGGGAAGGGCATGTATAGTAACAATACCTTATTACAGTGTATGAATGACTCATCTTGACGTTTGTGTTTCATAATCACTGTTGTAAATACCAAACTGGCTATATAGTCATCATAACATTGCAAACAGACTGCTTTTCATTTGATAATAACCGTTGTGAGTGTCCCCAATTTGTGGGAGAAAGGTGGGGTAGAAAAGCTTTAAATGAATAAATAAATTCATTTGTTTGTTCTTTCAGAGGAGTACCGAAAACTGTGCATATTAGGTGGTCTGGTACCAGGGAGACCAGAAATCCCTGGCCTGCCTCCTGCTCCCGGCTTCCCTATCTTTCCACCTGATATCTTTCCACCAATATTACCACCAGATGTTGCTGTGCCTTCTCATAGACCTCCAGAAGGTAAAAACTAAATAGAATTATTTATTTTCCCCTCTGTTTAGTGCTATATTCAATCCCTGTTTTAAAAGTGCTGTTACTGATTTCCTTACCCTTTATGGCTGTTTGCTGGGCAGGACAAATTCCAGGTGCTTAGTCATCCAAGAGCTTAAAACATAGGATCTAATTTTGATATTTGCTTTTGCAATGTCCCTACCCAGGACTAATACCTAAAACACTGATGGTGGCTTATAAAATGTGATTTTGATGCTTATGAATTTGAAATATTTTTGAGTATGCTGTCCTTTGTATTCCTCTCATGCGTCCCTTGAGCCCTGTAAGATACTTTAAACCAGGGGTGCTCAATAGGTGGATCGCGATCTACCAGTAGATCGCGAGGCAAAATGAGTAGATCGCAGAGTGCCGACCCCCCCCTTCAGGTGCCTCTGGGAGGAAACGCTGGAAGTAAGGCCCATTGTACTCAATGGGGCTTACTCCCAGGTAAGTGTGGCTAGGATTGCAGCCTCACAGCCTAATCCTAGGCATGTATACTCAGGAGTAAGTCCTGTTATACTCAGTGGGGCTCAAGGTACACCAACATACATTGTACACATAAATGTTATATGTTATGATGGCGCGAACATTGTAAAAAAAACTGGTAGATCTCCGGGCCTTGCTGGGTTTCAAAGTAGCTCTCGAGCCAAAACAGTGTGAGCACCCCTGCTTTAAAACCAACAGTTCCCAAACTTAGCATAGGCACAGTGACATTCTTTTGCAGCAACCTCTGCTTCCCAGTTTCCAGGGTGCTGCTGTCTTGGATCATGCAGGATCTCATGCGATCCAGGATGGCGGCTCCCAGGAGAGCCGGGAAGAAGGTGCCACCAGGAACATCCCATGGCGCCCCTGTGAGTTTCCCGTGGTGCCCTTAAGTGCCACTGCACGCAGTTTGGGAACCACTGCTTTAAAATGTGATTTAAGAAGATTGTGAATGAGTTTTGGAGAGCCTTAGGCTTGTTTGCTGCCCCCTCTGTTTTGCATATCGAGAGAAGTTTAATTCTTCCAGTCATGGTTTTAATCAACTACAGTTTCCTGTTTTCTTTAGTTTCTAGGTATTTTTCTCTAGATATTGTAGTTTCACAAACAATGATATCATACCATAATTTGATCCTAGTTTGTATGCTAGGTTTGTGAACTAACTATGGTTTGAACAAACCAGAGTTTTCTGTTTTTGGACAAAATAGGAATCTACGGTTAGTACAAACCACAACCTGGAAGCTTTAAGCTTCTTCCCCTTGTATGTGAGGGTGGTGGAGTGTTCATGCCTAAGGTTCCCCAGTTTCATTCATTGTCTTCTATACCAAGTTTTAGGATCATCTCAATTCAGCAGTAATCTCTTGAGAAACCAAGTAGAGTCTGATGACTGGGGCTAGGGCACAAGACTTGGTGGAATGGATGTCAACCAGAGGCCATCTCTATTTTTTATGGATTGGTAGCAGATTTCACTTGTTGGCCCCTCCCCCACTAGGTAATTACACAGCAAATTATTGTAGTTGCAGATGTGATTTATTACTGACAAATCCTTCATCACATCATGACTGTGGGAACTAAAGTTATGCTGAAAAGTTAAGTTGTATAAATGTGACACTTGCTTTATGTTTGATAAAGCACCTGCCTACAATGCTGCACATTAGTGAAAGGCAGAAAATAATTTTGACAGCTGGTAAATGGTAGCTTTTAATTTAAACAACTGCATTTGTACACAGAATAAAATAAGAATTTTAAACCTTGTCATTGTTATTAATTTTGGTTTCAGTTATTGTGCCTGTTAATGTCACTCGGCCTCAGGTGAACATTTGCCAGTCATATCAAAATCTCTGCATTAATGGACGCTGTGTTCCGACTCCTGGAAGTTATCGTTGCGAATGTAATAAAGGATTTGAACTGGACATTCGAGGGGAATGCATTGGTAGGTGGTTTTTTTTCTTGTTGCATAATTTCAAAAAGAGTAGCTTGTTGAAATATCTTTTTCCCTTTCACACAGCGTACTATAGATCCGTGCTGTTTTTAAAAACTATGGGCTACTTTTAAAAAGTGGTGAATATCAGCAAAACTCTTACCACAACAGTAATTTCATTATCTTATTGGTAGAAGTGGGGTTTTTTTTGTGATAACGAAATAAAAACACAATACACTGCTTTCTGCGTTTCTCATTTTTGTAAAAAAACACACCAAAAAATCTGTGAAATCTGAAAAATATTATTATTATTAATTATTATTAACAGTATTTATATACCGCTTTTCAACTAAAAGTTCACAAAGCGGTTTACAGAGAAAAATCAAATAACTAAATGGCTCCCTGTCCCAAAAGGGCTCACAATCTAAAAAGATGCAAATGAATACCAGCAGACAGCCACTGGAACAGACAGTGCTGGGGTGAGGTGGGCCAGTTACTCTCCCCCTGCTAAAAAAAGGAGCACCCACTTGAAAAAGTGCCTCTTACCCAATTAGCAGGGGTTCTCTAACCCCTGCTAACATTCTATAACACCTCTACATTCATATGGCTGCATCTGATGACACTATGCCACCTATATCACCTACCTAGTACACTTTAAAAGCAATTATAATTTGGGTTGGCATCCTTCAGTCTCAGAAGACTATGGTATTGTGCTCTGAATGGTGGTTCTGGAACAGCGTCTAGTGGCTGAAAAGGCCGATTCGGGAGTGACGATCCCTTCCACACTGAGAGCATTTGTAATTTATAATTGTTATAATTTATAAAATTGTGCCCTATAAAAAACTTCCAGAGGGCCAGAGGCTCATTGGAGACTGGGGGCTCCCTGAGGGCCAGATTGGGAGTGCCTGAGAGCTGCAAGTGGCCCCAGGGTCGGGGTTTGGGCACCCCTGATCTATCCTATTGACTTGTGTGGGGGTTTACATATAGTGATGAAATAGGAAACAATGTGGTTGAGAAAGTTGATCTGGCTGAGCCCTAACTTACCCAGGAAAATGCTATCACATGTTCTAAACCTGGAGTGCAGAACTTTGCGTAATATTGTATAGAATTATAGACAAAGGACAAAAAAAAGTTTAAATGTTTTTTTAGAAGGCAGCTTTGCATATGTTCAGTAAACTACTGAAAGAACTGTTCAGGTCCAAATACTTATCAATCAACAAAAATACTGTCTATTGTATATCTTTCAGATGTCGATGAATGTGAGCGAAATCCCTGTATTGGTGGAGATTGTGTAAACACCCAAGGATCCTACATTTGTCAGTGCCGTCCTGGTTTTCAAAGCACCCTGATGAGGACAGAATGCCGAGGTAGAGTGAAGTTCTTTATAAATACATAAACTATATCTACCACAGTGAGAAAATATTTACTATTCTTCCATAAATTCACTACTTATTAACACATATGCCATTATATAGTTTCCAGCATGGCAAAACAACTATTAAAAGACACAGCAACCAGCAATATGATTGTTAAAACAGTAAAAGCATCACCTATAAAATAGGTGTACCCCCATATCTGTGGGGAATCCGTTCCACAGACCCCCCCCATGGATAAGGAAACCATGGATACAGGGCAACGCCTGTCTCCATGCCCCCCTCAACATGTCCATTAACTTGTTTTTGAGACTTACCCCAGTGAGAAAGGTCTTGCTTAGCAGGGTCATTATAAGCATACAAGCTTATAGCAACATTCAGGCTGCCTCTCAATGCTTGAAAAAAACTAGACTGAGGTTAACAGCTCCTCCCCCATCCTTGAAAAATTGGAGAAATCCTTTCCCCTCTGCTGGAAAAATGTGGGGCAACAGAACAGCTGGGTGTCCTCTTCTTTCAGGACATTCAGTGAGCCTGGGGTCTCAGTACTAGGGCATTGTCAACCACCAAATTCCTCCTCTTCTGCAAGACAGCTTCTTTGGGCCCCTGAACTCCCCAAACTCGCTCAGAACCCTCAGCTGTCATCACTGGCAATGACTGGGGCTTTAAACTCTCCCAGACCTTGTGTAACCCTCATTCCCACTCACAGCCAAGTCTGTCACTCCAGTTACCCCAGCAACTGAATCTATATCAGGCCTCTTGAAAGGCAGGGTTTGCTAGGGCCTCCACCTGACCTCTTCATGCATTTTTACAAACATTTATTAGCAAACACTTAGCAGCATAAGAATAAGAATTAGCAGCATAAGAATAAGGGTTGCTTTCCTGTAAGTGACCACTTTGATGGCCAGATTCTTGGTGGCAACAGACATGGTGCCAGCAGGTCTAGTAGCAGTGGGTCTAGCAGTGCCAATCCCAGACATAGAAATTAACTAGAAGTGAGTGGTGCTATTAAAGAATTCATGCAATATGCTCCTGGGTGCAGCTGCAGACAACAAATGGCTGCATTCTGAACCACTTCAAGCTACCAGAATATCTTCAAGGACAGCCTAATACACAGTAGAACATATAAAGTTGTACAGTACTCATGACAAGAAGTTTACTAGAGGATGCAGTATATCGTCCACAAAGGACTGCAAATGGCACACCAGTCAAAGCTGAGTACCTAGAAAAATAATGTATACAAAGACCATTGGTCCAGCCAGCTCAGTATCGTCTAACCAAACTATCAGCAGATCTCCAGTGTTTCAGAGGATCCTTTCCCAGCCTACCTGGAGATGTCAGGGATATTGACCTGGCATCTTTTGTATAGCAATCAGGTACTGAGCTACTGCCCCATTCCTAAAGCTGCTGCAACATGCTCCTAGCTATGGCTGCCACCTGAGTATTCATCAGCAATGCCAAATCCAAGAGCGCTCCCAAGCGGCAAGCTTTCTTTTTCAGAGGCATGCCATCTAAATCAAAGTCACAGCTTCTTGGATCCCTCAACTTCCCACTATAAGCAATTCAGCTTATTGCTTGAATGGTAGTTTTAATTTTTGTTCACCCTCAACCCACTCAAGACATTCAGAGACATAAATGCTGTGCCTGCATCTGATGTAAAGGAGAAAAAGAACTGAGTGCCATCTGCTAAGTAGTGACACATCACCCAAGCTCTCTGGATGACCCTTTTGAACAATTCCTTGTAGACAGTGAATACCACTTGGGGGTAGTGAACCCTGTGAGGTTTCACAGCAAAACTGCCAAGCCATCAAATATTAATCCCTCAGCACCCCCTTCTGGAATCTGCTTGTAATGCTGTACTGGAAGTGCTGCAAAGAACTTAACTCTTGCAGGTGATCCAGAATGATAACATGATAACAGAACTGATAGTATTAAAAGCTTCTGAGAGATTCAGGAGTGTCTGCATTCTCCCTGTTTCCGAGCAGGATATGGTATGTAGGGGTGTGCCCAGATCTGGCAGAGTAAAAAGGAGGGAGCCCTCTGATTTGAGGAGGGGAGAATATGGCATTGGGAGGAAAAGGTCAGATTTGGGGGGGGGGGAAACTAGTTGTTTTCGATCCTTCTCCCAACCCTTTGATCCTAGCAAAACTGAAAGCAGGAGAATACAGAATATCAGACCAGTTCAAAAGAGGAGAAAAAGCAATCCTTACTTTATACAAAAGTCATTCCCTGATGGAAAATAGTGGTCTATTTTGTGTCACGTATGTGGCTGGAGAGTCAAGGGTAACCATGCAGTACTGGTGTAGTCAGAATAGAACAATCATCTTTTAACTTTGAAGCTTGAAGATGTAATTAGGGGAATCGCATGTGTGGTTAAAAAAATACTATAAGGAGGACTGTGCAAAGGGAAAGTATAGACCTAGAAATCTCTGCAGGATTAAAGAGCTCTAAAAGAGAAACAAAGAATTAAAAGAGAAAGCCTAAAGAAAACAAGTCAAAGCAGTACTGGCTGCAAGTGAAGGAGAAAGGCTCAATGATGACATATCCTTTTGCCAAAAAGCCTGAAAAGAAATGACAGACACTACAGTCAGATTGTTTGCTGTTTGAAAAAGAATAGCAACCACACAAACGGTTCAAAATAAATGAAAAGTAGAATGCAGCATTTAGAAGTTGGGCCAAGAATATATAAAGAAGAATCTTGGATCTAATTGGAAAGGTCAAAAGAGGGAAAGGAGCGATGTGACCCCGAAGTGAGCAATGGGCAGTGTTTTGTAAGAACAGTTTGCAGGCAGAACTTCATATCCCCCCCCATAATGTGTATGTCTTGTATCCTGACATCTTTATGTTGTGCAGAAATGCTGAGCATAAAGACATCAGGATACAGTATAATTTGTACTGCATGTGGTGGAGAAAGGAGGTGATAGCAACATGAGGTTGTCATTTTTGCTGGCCGCTCTGTACTTACAGTATTCCCTAGGATTGCTTTCTTGCTGTGAGTTTTGGCCATCAGCTGCGAGGGTCTTAAAAAATTTGACAAGCTGGAAATGTTTGTCTTTCAGGAGGATACAATGAAATTACTAGTATAGTGAATCCCTGCTTTACAATAGAAATCCATTCTCGGGACCCCACTGTATAGTGAAAATTATGCAAATAATGCATTTTGGGGGAGGGGCAATTTGTTCCAAGACCTTAGAAGCTGAAGTTTCTGCCGTTTGCATTACTTGGGCTTATCTATCACCCATGACTCCCCCAAGGCCATGAGGTCCTGCTGGCAGCAATCATGAGCTTATTGTAAAAAGGATAACTTATTGTATATTGAGTCTTGTACAGAGAGTCCATGGTAAAGTGATTTTATATTAATGTGAACCTTTTGGGGGTCTGCTGTACATGACTACTTCCTTGCTTTATTAGTTGCTTTGGCTTTGTTGAAGCAGTGCAGTGTAACTAGCATGAGATTTCTGTTAGAGTGAATTCATGTGTTATGCAATTGTTCAAGTGATTATGAATTATTAAAGGACTACTTGAAATTTTGATACCTGCTAAGTCATGAGCAAGGATGCAGAATTTTACAGTACACCAAAATGCTGTTTTGTTTAGTCTGCTGAAATTAAATTTCCCTTATCAGAACTGGGGCGGAATTTGTTAGGCTTTGTTTAAGGTCTCACATTTTAATGTATACATTTCATATTCTGCTGGAGATTTTTTTTTTTTAAAGAAAGATTAGTAACAGGAAGAGGCCATCAAACTGATGGTAAAGACAAACGTCATTTTAAAAGGCAACTTGCAGTAAGGTCTCACAGCTACTGTGTAAACCTTTCTTCCTCTTGGCTTTGCAACGTGATAGACAAGCATGCATAAGAGCAAAGTGAACACAGTTCCAGCTAGTATTCTTGCTGCCCTTCCCATATGTCAGTGGGCTGCTTGCCCCTCCCCCTTTTAAAGTGCTGCATGTAAGTTGATGCATTTTTTAAATTAACATTTGGTTGAAAACTGTTCTTTTTGCTTATAAATCAAGTCCATATGTTACTTCCTCCCTTCCTCCATGGGACGTGGCATCTACAGAATGCTGTCAGACAGCCCAATCCTATGCATGTCTACTCAGAAGTTAGTCCCATTAGAGTCAATGGGGCTTACTCCCAGGACAGTGTGGATAGGATTGGACTGAAAGCCAGCAAAGTGTTATAGTACATGTTTATCCATTCCCCCCCTTTTATTTTGGTAAAAGGAAGTGCTAAATTGCTATGGGAATGGGGACTGGAATATTAATGACATCACAGGTACCAGCCAATTGGTGGCATTCACAGTCACCACCTTAAAACTGAAGAGCTGTTTTTTATGAGCTTGAACCTGTAGTGGGAAGGTATGTTTGGCCTGAACCCAATGAATGAACATTCAAATATATCCCTTTCCTTTAAAATATACCATTTGTTTTCAGCCATTGAACTTGTTTGCCATGACTTTCTGGCACTGGTTGATTTGCTTAAATGTTTCCACTCTAACCTTTTGGGTGCCCATAGATCTCCAAACTGGCAAACAACCTTCCCGCTGTGACCGGAGCTTAGTGTTCCACTGCGGAGGCTGTCATTGTCACTACCAATCTTCCCCCATGTTTGCTCCACCCAGCCGCATCTGCTAGAAAATCCTGGTGCAGAGCCTGCTGGGACAACAGAATGTGGAAATGGCTGGATGGAGCAAACATGGAGGGATTGGCAGCAATACTGGCAGCCTACCCCATGGAATGGTAAGCTCCATTCACATGGGGTCGGGTTAGTGAGGGAGCCGGATTTGGCCGGCACGCCACAGTTTGGTGAACCCCGCCCTAGAAAGAAGCTGCATTTGGCAGTTTCATTCAGTTCTTTGTTTTGATGACACATAGGCTGTGGCTGTGGACTGCATAATGTGAGTGCCTAACCTACATCACAGAGTTATTGTGAAGATAAAATGCAATGGCCTGCATGTTCATTGTCTTGAGCTCCTTGGAGAAGGGACAGGATACAAATGTGACAGATTATTGCAACGCAGTCAGAATATGCTTCGAGACCACCTGAGTGACAAAATAATCAGACAAAAAAAATAATCAGTGCTGCCACCACCTGCGTGACAAAATAATCAGTGCTGCCACATAGAGGCACACTGAGAGTGACTGCTGCAGCCAGAGGGCTTCTGACTGCTTGATGCCCCCTATAGATCTGGCACGGAGAACAAATATAACAATTTAAGTGGGCTGGCCCAGTTGCCACATTCATAATGAGCGTGATGCTACAAAAAGTTAAGCTTTCTCAACGCAACTTTATCCTGTTAACATGGAAAACCTTCCAGTTGTCTTATATACTGCTCAGTAAATGTGTTTAGGATTCCAGTCCCGTGGAATGGTGTAAAACAGCTGAATGTACACATGCACAACTTTGGTTAAATCAAGCTTGTCGCTTTCAAGCTGAAGATGGCTTGTCCATGGTGTTGACCCAAAAATCCAGGAAGTTTATTGATAACCACTGTTAGAATTATGCTGCCATTTTCTTTTCTTGCAGATATTGATGAATGCTTACAGAATGGCCGAATCTGCAACAATGGGAGGTGCATAAACACCGATGGCAGTTTCCACTGTGTTTGCAATGCTGGTTTTCATGTGACAGCTGATGGGAAAAACTGTGAAGGTGAGTCTTGCTTAATTGCATCTAAGTGTTTTTCCACTCATCTTTGTTAAGACCTTGGTGTGGGTCTATGCATGTGTGCTTGTTTCCCTATCTGATTGCTGGCCAAGTATGCAATATATACGTGAGTTTTATATCCTCTTTGAAAATGTAGTTCAGCAGAGGTCCCCTTATATCTCTCTCCCATCCTAGGTATTTTCCAGAAGTTCTCCTAGATTCCACACAGTTGAGGAAGGCCTAGAAAAGCCAAAACAAAATTCTAAAACGTGTTGTAAGACATGGTCGGACCTGACTCCAATGAGAAAGGGAGTGGTCCATAGATGTCAAGAGCAGGTCTCCTAGTTGGTCAAACCTGGAACAAGCCTGATCTGGAAATTTTCATGGAGCAGATCCCTTGATTTGTTCTGGCTGTTTGGTGTAAAGAGCATTCCTTGTTGATATAGTCTATCTCCCTACAGTTACCTTCTTTGACCAGGTTTGTTAATGCATAGGCTGATCCTCTCCCAGAAATTATGACGGTTGCCAGTTCAAGACTCTTGTGGGCTTTTGTCATGGCAATCAAAAATACTGTGGCTGGCAGGTAAACAATCTTGTGTGGGCAGTTATGCAGTCCCATGCATAATAAGGATCAGGATAAATAGCACATTCTTCTATTCTAAATACTAGTGGTTGTGCCATGGTAGTTGTATGCTGCTCAAAAGGCTGTTCTAGCTGCCTGTAGCATATTGAACTCATGGTTTCAGTATGCAGTTAATAGCGTGCCTGATGTGATTCTATTGCAACATATCTTGACCCTTAAAGAACTGTCTCTTTTAGGAAATATAAACATCATTATATTTCACTCCCGAATCGGCCTTTTCAGCCACACTAGACGCCGTTCCAGAACCACCATTCAGAGCGCGATACCATAGTCTTCCGAGACTGAAGGTTGCCAACAAGCAAAACATCATTAGTTGTGTTCTTACCTCCTAGATCCTTAGCTTTAAAAAAAAAAAAAGACAACGATAAAGAATGTTATTTTATCTTATCTCCCAAAGTCCTTGGGATGGGTTCCAATGATCTGCTCACATGTTAAAAAAGAATTTCAAGCAGTGGTCCTAGAAACATTTTTGGCATAGTATTATCTCAGTGATTCAGCTCAAAGATGTAATGCCAACATTCCTATCCAGGATTGATGCACGTTTTAAAAAATCTTAAATTATTTTTGTCTGATTTAGAATGTAAGTGAAAAATAAACAGGGCTTGTCAAGGGGAGCAATTGTTGTGCAAGCCAGCTGTAATATGAAGGGAAGTATCTTGGTCCTGAATATCATTTCAATGTCATTATGCTTTAGCAATGAACTTAGTAGTAATTTTGTTAATCCTTAGGTGGAGGGTCGGTAAAAGTTCAGATTGCTTTAAGGTATCAGATCTATGTATCTATATCACCTAGATATTTATCTGGAAATCCATCATGGCTTTTCATTCTAACATCTCCCCCCCCCCCCACTAAATCCTATGTGTTAACAGTAATACAAACCAGTGCAATACAGAGGGCAATCTGTTAAAACATTTTTCATTCCATTAAGAATGCTGCCAAAATGTCTGTGAGCATATTGGATTGCATCAGCTTCTGAAGTAATTGCCTCTATTACACCATAATGGCCCAGTTTCCATGCTTGAATCCAACTGTATGCCTGCATAAAGCCACATAGTACTTAACAGAAGCTAGTGGGAATCGTGTGTGAATGGCCACAAGTGTACCCTTTACTGTGAATTTGATTTCTTCTGTCCATTTAATCAATATCTAATTTTTTTTTTAAAGTTTACCCCATTTTTATTTTCTTGCAATCTAGGTCAGCTTTAAACAAAATCAAAAACACAGCAACAATAACTCTATTTTCTAAGTAGGGCTGCCCCTGAAGATGGTCCGGAAGCTACAGCTAGTGCAGAATGCAGTGGCTCGTGTAGTTGCTGGGGGTCAGCGGTTTGACTCTGTCACGCCGCTACTCCGGCAGCTGCGCTGGCTGCCCATTCGTTTCCAGGCTGAATTCAAGGTGCAGGTTATGACCTTTAAAGCCCTAATGGCTTGAGACCAGCGTATTTGAGAGACCGCCTTCTTCCGTATAATCCGGTCCGTTCTCTAAGGTCATCAGAAGGGGCCCTGTTGGTTCTGCCGTAATTGAGAGTGGTGAAGGGAATGGCGGCCAGAAACAGGGCCTTTTCGGTGGTGGCACCTGCACTATGGAATTCCCTCCCCTTTGAATTGAGAGCTGCTTCCTCATTATTAGCATGAAGACTTTTTTATTCAGGAAAGCCTTCGAGGCACCATAAGGGCTGTTGCTATAAATTTGTCTTATACTGCGTGCTATGTATTTTATCCATGTATTTTATCTTGTTTTAATTTTTTTAACTGTTTTGTATTTTTAATCTTTATCTGCTGTTTTGTATTTTTAACCTGATTGTTAGCCGCCTTGGGTGCCCTTCGGGGAGAAAAGCGGAATATAAATTGAATAAATCAATCAATAAATAAATAACAAAATTTAATTGAACAAAGCAACTGAAACAAATTAAAAGGCAGCAAAAAACACTCCAAAATCCACAACTGGAAACCACAACAATATCACCCACCCACTACTGTACATCACCCACCTTCTAAAAGCAGAAGTGAAAAATTAGGCTTTTACGTCTCCTGAAAGAGTGCAATGTAGGGACCTGCTGGACCACTGTAAGGAGCGTGTTCCACGACGTTGGTGCCAAATCTTAGAAGATTGTTGACCTGGATGATTCCCACCATGCTCCAGAAGGCAAGGGCACCAGAGCAAGACCTTGGACATTGTCTAGAGCAGTGGTTCACATACTGGTGGGTCACATCCCACCAGCCAGGGAAGCACTTATCCTTGCCCCTTTAAGGGTCAGGGAGGGGGAGAAGGCAGCAACGCAGTCCCCAGGATTGTGCTGCTGCTGGGAACGGGAGGTCTTTTTTTTTTTAACTTACCACCAGCCAGCATCAGGGTCCTGGGAATTCAGGGAGCCCCCCACAGGGCTCCCCAAGCCTATGTAATGCACAGCCTTTATAGGCCTCAGAAGAGCCTCCAGAGACTTTGTTGGGCCAAATCTGACTCAATACGCTTCCAGGGGACCCACATTGAGCCAAATCCGTGGATATAAAATCCGCAGATACATAGGCTCAACCTGTAAACTTACCAGGTCAAATTACACATCATTTTTAAAGCAACACTAGACTGATAGGTTTAATTTATCTTTAGGGAACAGCAGCCAGATCACCCCCCCCCCCCACAGACACACACACACATACACACAGATCAGGTCCCTGTTGAGGGTTAGTGGGGTTCTTAACCATGTTAACCATGGTTAGAGTGCTGTTGCCATGGTTTCCAGTTGCGTGGGAGGAGGAAATATAACTGCTAACTTAAACATCCAGAGCTAGAGCTGCATAGATCTTAAAAATACAGGGAGTATCCTTAACGTAATGTAACACAACAGGGAGACCCTTACGTTTGAGGCACTGATTTCCATATGGTGGGACAAACTGAATGATCTGAAAAAAACTAGAATTGTGAACTGTGCCAGAGTGATAAATACCTCTCTGTTTCTGATAGATATGGATGAATGTAGCATACGGAATATGTGTCTTAATGGCATGTGCATCAACGAAGATGGAAGTTTCAAGTGTATTTGCAAACCTGGTTTCCAGTTAGCTTCAGATGGACGTTACTGCAGAGGTGAGTGTCCAAATGAAAATGTTATAATGCACCTTATAGTTGCAGTGAGGCATGTAATGTTGAATCATGCAATTCCTTTCTCTGTTGGCCTTTCAAGAGTATGTTTGCACACTGGTGGTCAGCAGCGGACCTCCCATTAGCTGAATGGGGCAAATACTCTGGGCACGGAACTCGTGCACCTCCGAGACCATGTGGGAAGTCTTAATGAGGCTTCCCCACCGTCTTAAACTGTGCTTTCGGTTTTCTGGAAACGCAGTTTAAGACTGCAGGGAAGCCTCAGATGGCTTCTCCCGTTGGTCCTGGAGTCACACGAGGCTCTGTGTCGCTCCAGGTGAGTGGGTGGGGGCGGCTTCTTGCAGGGAGGTCAGCTTCATGAAGTTTTGCCCCAGGGCACCTTAATGGGAGGTCCACCACTACTGGTGATTCCAGTTGTTGTGTGGGCAATTTCAATGCAATTGCACTGCAGACATGTGCTTCAACTGAGGCTGGTTCTCTTCAGCCCACTGACTGGTGTGGGTCCAGAACTTGCTGTTTTGTCCATTCTAGTGTCTTCCTGTGATGATTGCAGGGATAACCTGGGAGACAGGGTATTGTATTTCTTCAGGGCTCTCCTTGGCTCCTACTTGTGTGTATTAAGTAGCCAGTCAGTGATATGGTATACTATTGTGTGTGTATGTGTCCTTCATTTGCATTCTGAAGAATTGGGGTCTTAGGAGGGTTGAACCATATCATAGAACTGAACTACATATGCATAAATACTCAAGAACCAGGGCTGCTTGTTGTGTGGGTTGACAGATGCATAGGGCCCCCTTTAATAAGGCAAAGTCCCAGGTGGATTGGCCATATGCAGATGGTAAAAATGCTGACAGAATAGGAATTGGTTGCATCAATAACCTCTGAATGTTTTTCCTGCTTCAGAACGTCTTTGCTAGTTCCAAGTGCCCTGGCCGATTAAGAAAGATGTAACAATGTCACAACAGCTTCCCCTTTTTTTCTCTTTGCTGCCCACTCCAGCGCTATCTGGCAGCAGAACAGATAATGTCGCATTTATGGTTCGCTGGTGATGTCACTATTCTGTACTCCCCTCCTTGTCCCAGAAGGAATGGGACATTTGTAGAACCAAATGGTCACGTTTGCAGCAGGCTTTACAAGTGCAAGCCAGAAATATAAGCAAGAAGTAAACAAACACTGAGCCAAATTACATACAGATTTTCTTTTCAGAAATTGCAAATCTTTTTGTTGCAGGGATCAAGGCAGCAACAGAGCAATTTGCTGACAACGTGACATGTTTTAAATCCAACAGCTAAACTAGCTTGAATCACACTTGAGGTTTCGCTACCTTTCCTGTCCTTCTAGTTCTGCCAAGTGTTTCTTCTTGATATCAGACTGCTAAAGCCAAATTTGCCCACCGTATGTGGATGGGAGAAATTTTCCCACTGGTAAAATGGTCAAGCTTGTTTTTGCCTTCTCCTGAAGAGTGTGGCTTAGTTTCTTGCTTTTCTTTTAAGAGCACCTGTAGAGCACCTGTTCTTTCCAAAGAGCATGGTTTGAAGGCACGCGATGCAGACACCTGTGTCATTGAAGTAGAGCAGGTGTAGGTTTGGTCAGTGCCAGAATGTGTGACTGCCTGGGAACCTCCTGCATTTTGGCTTGAGATTTATGGTGGAAAAAAGACAGGATATAACTACAATGAATCAAATAAAATTTCTTGCATGTCACAGGCCAGTCGTTTCTGTACTGGGTGTGTATGGTAGCCTATCATCACACCCACATCTGCTCTATTCTGCAAAAGAGAAAGGCAGGTGAAATACTGCTTATAACGTATTACAGGTGGTCTCTGTTTTAAAAAGGAAAATACTGGCTCCCAATCATATGCGGCATTCACAGATATACAAAATTGCTGGAAGCCGCAGTGAGTTGCCTTACACAATCTGCTTGTATGAGTGGCGCCGTTTTTGGCACCAGTAATGATGCTAAAGATTATGCCCACCTGTGACATGATTCACAAGCAAGAAGTTGACTTCCACAACTTTCACTTACTTGAATTAGTTTGGAATTAAAACAAGGACTGAAACTGCTCTCTATAAAAATGCCTCACATTCATAGAAAGTGGAACTTTTGTGCCTCAGGGCCAAATAGGAGAAACTATCCTTCCAAATAGGTGTGCCCAGCATTAACGAAAAGCTACTTCAGCGCATCAAATAAAACTTATTTGAAAAATGTCCAAAATGGCAGCAGTTCCATTAATAATTCGAAAGCTGGAAAGAATTCTGTAGAGTTTCTCCCTTCCTATATTTTTTCAGTGCCGTAGAAAACCTTGTTCACTGAATGCAAGCACATAACTTTGCTCCAGTCCAGGTCTGAGGCCCAGTTTAGGTCATCCCACTTTTCTGGGGTCAATTGAATGTTAGAACCTCATGAAGACATTTTATACTACCACCATTCCCATTTCCTCAAATCTGTCCTCACCAGCTTTACCTCCCCTTGGCTTCTGAGGTATACACTTCTGCCCGACACTAGTGCGTATTCCTTGGGAAATGTATTAAAGAAAGCAAGAAAGTGTGGTGTCTAACGCAGATCAGTCACCCAGCCTCAAGGCTAGCTTTGCCATCTTCTGCTCCACATGGGTGGAGGCATTGCTGTCATGGGTGAGCAGGAGTGAAATGTTAGCCAGTGAAACCAATATACTCTCAGAAAAGTCTTTGCTCTGGAAGGGCTCTTAGTGCTGAAGCTCTCAACTCCTGGCATGGATGCAAAACTTCTGCTGGGTGGTTGTGAATGGTGGGACTTTGGGTACCAGAATACAAGCAACAGCTGGGCTTTTTCCTTTTGGGAACCAGTGTGATTCTCTCTCTCTCTCTCTCTCTCTCTCTCTCTCTCTCTCTCTCTCTCTCAAACCTCAAGTGCTGCAGCTAGAGGAGGAAAAGGTCCTTTGGATCAATACCTAGAGTAACCAGATTGGCCCTGTTGCCAGGAAGAAAGTTATGGTGAAGGGAATCAGCACCCGCCCAGAACCCCCCTCTCCGCCCCGTGCCTTACCTTGCATCAGGCACATTTCTCTCAGTCTGGCTCCAATATAGGAAATGAGCTGGCCAAGAAAAAGGGCTTCAGGCAGTGAGGCACTGTGAGATGGCAGGGGAAGGCTTGCCTCCTGTATGCACATTTGATTGTAAAAATGAGACCTCACCCACTCCCAGTTGTACACATGAACAAGGTGGACGCATGAATAAACAAACATGGCTGCTTTTTTTAGTGTCTAATTTGACCCTAGATATGACCTGCTGAAGTCCTTATTACATCATTGGGGGGAAATGAAATTTAAAATAACTTTTTGAAAAATCTTCCAAGTTAGAAACTGAAGAAAGATTTTGAAATCTGCCTTTCTGTCCCAGAGGAACAGATTGGCATGCCATAGATACACCCTTATTTCTAAAATACAATTTGAACGCTGGCTCTTGGACCAGCAAGGCTGTATTTTATGCCAACTAACACAAACTAAGTAAAACACAGAGGTGTTTTGCTCTCTGTTTGCCCTTTTAAGGTTGGGGGAAGGGAAGAGAAGAAAATGTCATCCATGCTGACTGTTGTGTATATTAAGGAGAGGTGTTATGATATGATTACATTGTTAAATGTTACACATGCTCCCACATAACATTACAAAAAATCCCCTTCTTTAATCCTTTATTTTAGAAAAAATAGTTTGATTACCGTATCTGGAGAAAATGTTCTTGGTTTTTCCTGGGATACAGTTAGGTTGGGTTTGTTTGTTTTAATATTCAGATGAATATTCTATTCAGCATAGAAATTCAAGAGTGGATTGGCAGAGAATCGTTTTCCAATTTTGTACATGCTGTGGGACATAACGTATAGCAAGGAATTGCAGAACAAAAATAAAACTATGAAGAGGTGGAAGGCATTCTTTTGCCCAACCTCTTGTCCAAAACAGAATACATCCTATAGGTACCATTCTTGACAGATGTTGTCAGACTTGGCTCCTATCCAGCTAGTGAGTAGCAGAGTTTGTACAGAGTACAAGGAGCATCAAGACTAGTTTCTCCAAGTTGCTTAGACTAGCAGGCAAGTCTGAATCAGAAGCTTCTGTAAGAGATAAGAGGCATCACCATATGAGCTGTGGCCTGTTATTTTTTTATGAAACTTCCTTATTAGTGTAGCCACAGCTCAATCCTGTGCTTCCCAGTACCCAGGGCTGCAGTGGCGCCAAAATGTCTGCTGCTGCATCCTGCGGGACTGGGAAGCAGCACCAGGGCTGCTTGTGGTAAGGGAGCTTATGCTAGGCCAGGAGGGGGGTTGGGATATGGTGACAGGGCCTGCTGCCATCTTCGCTCCTCTCCTGCCGCTGCCCCACCCCAGAACACCTCTCCCCACCCCGACTTACCGTTCAACCCCCCTTCCACCCATGCCATGCCTTCCCCGCTCTTCCCCACCCTGGAACGCCTCTCCCCACCTTGACTTACCTGTTCTGCCACCCGGCTCTCACCTGCAGCTCCAGGTGGTGGTCCTCTGTCCTCTGCATGGTGCTGGCCCAGCGCGGGCTCGCTCTGAGCTGGTGCTAGACTGGCGCTGTGTCACAGGCGTGCCTTACGGCACATTTGCAACACTGAATGCCGACACTAGCCCTATAGGATCGGGGCCCAAGTTTTCCTGCAGTTCCTTCCTTTGATCAGATCTTGGCAGTGGCTCATAAGCTGAAACCTTTCCCATTTTCCCTCAGGTTTCATGTTTAGGGCCTGCTGCAGGCTGAAATTCTGAAATGTGCCTGCTTCAATCTTCAGCCTTCTGTTTGAAGACTTCCAGAAGCTTCTTTTTCAATTGCAGAACTGCTTTTCTAGCCAGAAATGTCTTCCTAATGCTACCTGAACATTGTAGTTTTCAGGAACAACTGCTTCTTGTCCTCTTCCATCCATGGCAAATAGAATAAGTGCTTTTTGCCTCATTTTTGTCTTGCACCCTTCTAATATTGTTTTTATTCACTATTTTAGCATGTTAAGTAGTTTTAACCTACTGGAACTGGGGACTAGGTGCTCTTTGTGAGCTGTCATGTATGTATACTTGTGCCTCTGAGAGAGAGAGAGAGAGAGAGACAGACAGACAGACAGACAGACAGACCCGTTTATAAATTACCCAGAAGGATATGCTTGCCAACATCCCATGGTTTCTCCCATTCTGTTATCAAGAATCTGTTATCAATATGAAGGCCAAGGAAGAGTGACTCATTAAAAACTCACATGAACACACAATGATGTACTGCTAGACCAGCAAAGCTAATTTTTGAGAACTGTTTTGCCAAGTGTCAATGCAAATCATGCAGCTTTTAGGGGTCTTCTCCTGCTGACGCAATGGAGAAGGGAGAGACCAGCTTGGAGGCGTTCATGACTCCCAAAGCATGTGATGGAGAAACATTGAATGTGAATGTCTGTGACTTTTTGCCAACCTAATTAGGGAAGATTGCAAGATGGTGTGCCATGCTGGCAACATCCACCTCATTGCTAGTGTGATGTGTAACAACATGATCTACCATGAGTGGAAGTTGTCAGCATTACCCATGAACAGCATGAAAGCAACCACGGGCAGAGGCAACCACATTGCCCTAGACTGCCTACAAACCTGGTCTTACAGCCCAATAATGAGCTGCCCGGGACGTGTGGCTGCAGTGGCGCCAAGAATGGCTGCCACCACATCCTGCGTGCTTCAGCCTGCCACGGCTCACGGCTCGGGAGAAGGGGGCTTTCGTCCTCTTCCCCTGGGTAAGGGAAGCAGCCCCACAACGGGGCTACTCACTTTACCACAATGAGGCTACTCACTTTACAGTAAGGAAAAGGCGTTTGTGTAGGGCGCTGAGCTGACCTCCAACGGACCCGCCTCCCTGCTCCCTCCCCATGGCACACCTCCTCCCCACCTTCTCTCCACCCTCCTCCCGCCCCCCTCCCTAGAACGCCTCCTCCCCGCCCCCTCCCCACCCTTGCTTACTGTACTGCGACTCGGCAGTCTTGAGACTGCCGAGCAGCAGAGGCTGGGCACCCGATAGGACTTGCGGACGTGCCTTATGGCACGTTTGCAACACTGCGCGGCAGCACAAAGTTGCTGTGCCAAGCTCAGGATTGGGCTCTTAGTCATGGCTGTAGGGCAGCAGCGTTGAAGATGGCGTGTGTGATTTGACACATCTTTATTGCTTCAAAGGCATGTTGAAACTGCTAATTATAACTGCTGCCGAGGATGCATGTTGTTTCTGTTTCTTCCTGGTTAACAGTTGCTTCTGTTACCTGCCTCCTTGGCTTTGCTGTGGTACTGGATGGATGTGTGTGAGTTGGAAAGGTGAGTTCGTTGCTCATACAACTGAGCACTTGCTCACAAGGCTCCCTCTACCTGAGCCCTTCTCTGAGATGCTTCCTTGTGCTTTATGGGTTTATAAACCGGTTCTGATGTACCATCTGTTTTTTGGATCCTGACCTGTGATGTTTGCCAGGCAGTTTGTACAAAATGGCTTGCCAGTTTTGCCAAAACTCAGTTTATGTGGGGCTTGGCAGCAGACTATGTTGGGTAATAAGAAAACACTGCCCTTAATGAAACATTGTACAAATACTTTTTGTCTCTCCATTCCTTCCTTCCATAATCCTTTTGCATTACGTATTCTGGATTTTTTGGATTAGCAACCTCCTGGGATCGTGTGCTGGGAAAACATATCCTCTGTAATGGAGGACGATCCCGTTTGAAAGCCTAATTATCCCACTCAGGGTATGGGACTGTTTCCTCTGAGTTTTGCATTTGTTCTGAACGTTTCATGGGATGAGCTAATGTTGTTTTAAGTTACTTTTGCTAACCAGGAAAAAAATTGAATGAATTCCCCCCCCCTTTTATTAGGGTATAATCTGTATGGAATATTGAATATTAAAGTCTAAATATTGAAAAGTGCTTAATTTTCTCTCCTGTTCTGTTCTTTGGCAGACATCAATGAGTGCGAGACACCTGGAATATGCATGAATGGGCGCTGTGTGAATACCGACGGTTCCTTCAGATGCGAGTGCCTCCCTGGCCTTGCTGTGGGACTGGATGGACGTGTGTGTGTCGGTAAGATGAGTTGTTTGTATTGACTGTTACAAATAAGTGCCTTAAGATGCACCTGGAATTCGTATACCAACTCAGGTAGAAAAAGTGTTATGGATAGGTCCTAGGGCATGGTCTGAAGATGCATGGTGCAATGAGGTTGCTGATGCACAAGAGATTAAAGTCTCTTCAGTGACTGGGTGGGAAACTGTCTGGGAACCCAATCTTTGGAAGCTCCATGAAAGAAAATATCTAAATGAAATAAACAAAGTTGGCTCCATAAGATTGGCATTTCATAACTGTTAGGGAACCACCCAGAATGCTTTTTTTGCACTCTTGTTATCTGAAAATAGTACAAGGATGATGACTGTCTAAATAGTATCCTTGGTTGATCTTAGACAAAGTTTAGTTTGTTTTTGCTCAACCATAATATATACACTCTGCATGAATGTGAGTATGGCCACTGTTAGGATCCTAGACAATTTAGGAATGTATATTCCTGCTAACTGGGCGAAGAGGCTATTTTAAAGCAGTTATATTTAGCAGGGAGAGAACTATTGTCCTTTTCACCCCAGTTTAGCCTCTTTCTAGTGGCTATTTTTTTTCTACATAGATTGTGAGCCCTTTTGGAATGGGGAACCATTTATGTATTTTATTGTGTTGAACCACTTTGTGAACTTTTTTTGTTGAAAAGTGATTACGTATATGGGCCTCCCCCCATATCCGTGGATCCTATATCTGCGGAATTCCCATGCAGGAATGGGTCTGCTCTGATGGATCTCATTTGGTTTAAATGTATTAGGCCTTTTCCCTTTATTGTTTTCCTTTTGAGCATTGCTTATTGTTTTTAAAGATGGAGGGAATCAAGTGAAGAAGAAGATTATTTGTGAATCAGCAGTCTATCCCAAATATTCTTATTTACAAAAATAACGACAGTGGTGTGCCTGCTTTAAGATCTGAGTATATGAATGAACCACACTTGCAGATGGCAGCCAAGTAAAACTGGCTTGCTTCTGTATTTTCAGCCCTTGACAGGATTGCAAAGTGAGGAAGCAGGATTGTTTTATTAAGCAGAGTGCAAAGTGTTCAGAGAGGTTATACCTCTAGTCAGAAAGAAACATCTAAAGCTAAATTAAATCACTTTTGACAGTCTTTTCACATGGTTTGCAGCTGTGAGTATCCAGAACTGGTTAGCATCCTTTGGTCTGGATTATTACTTTTGAAATCTCCCTGAGTATAACAACAGAAAATGGAAGGACTGTTTGTCTGGCAAGAATAAATGCTTTCTATGGCCCATGAATAAGTAGATAAAAGGAAGAGGAAAAAGGAGGGCAGGGCTGCATTAACCCATAGCAGATTGCAGATTAAAGGCCCAATTCTGAACTGGGCCAGCAGTGGTTCTCAAACTGTGGGTCCGGGAGCCACCAGTGGGACCCAATTTTTGATGGTCAGTTTGCGAAACTGACAGGGCAGATTAGGCTGTGTGCATCAAGGGTTAAACAAGCTGCTACTTGGTTGGGGAAGCATGATTGAGACACAAAATTATGCACTGGAAGGATAGAGTGGATAGAGAGATGCACTTTACAATTTCACATAACTCTAGAACCAGGAGACATCCACTAAAATTGAGTGTTGGGAGAGTTAGGACAGACAAAAGAAAATATTTCTTTACTCAGCATGTGGTTGGTCTGTGGAACTCCTTGCCGCAGGATGTGGTATTTGGCCTGGATGCCTTTAAAAGGGGATTGGACAGGTTTCTGGAGGAAAAATCCATTACGGGTTACAAGACATGGTGTGTATGTGCAACCTCCTGATTTTAGAAATGGGCTATATCAGATGCAAGGGAGGGCACCAGGATGCAGGTCTCTTGTAATCTGGTGTGCTCTCTGGGGCATTTGGTGGGCCGCTGTGAGATACAGGAAGCTGGACTAGATGGGCCTATGGCCTGATCCAGTGGGGCTGTTCTTATGTTCTTAAGCAACCCAGGTTGCTGTCCAATCACCAGTATAGCCACACCCCTTGGCATTTCTAAATCAGGCAGCAGCCCCTAGAGCCAATAAAAAGTTTGAGAACCACTGACCTAGTGGCATTGGGCAGTTTTCCCTACAGTTCTCATGGTATTATGTTTGTTCTGTGCATCTAATGGAAATCTGATCGAATCCAATTTTTTTTCTTATCCAGATACACATATGCGAAGCACGTGCTATGGTGAATACAGGAGAGGTCAATGTGTTAAACCATTATCAGGGGCTGTCACTAAATCAGAATGCTGTTGTGCCAGCACAGACTATGCATTTGGGGAACCTTGCCGGCCTTGTCCTGCACAGAGCTCAGGTATATTGTGACTCTCACCCAGCATAAAATGGCATCTTTGTTTGTAACATTAAAAGGTGTTCAGAATGTCTATAAAGGGCCTCATACGATGATGCTAGCAATAGTATATCTCAACAGTTCTCTTTCTGAAACCATATTTACAAAAAATCAGTTAATAATTGAACATCCTGTTAACTTTGAAATCTCTCATGCCTGACAGATGGTGCTGTGCATTTTTTTTAATTCTACCTACCTCATTTTGAGAAGCATAAAAGAAAAGCTCTTTGTGCATGAAATTGTGTGGGCTGTGAGCTGTAACAAGTATCTGTAGTGAATATTCCTGGGAATTTCACAGTGTGACTGTCCTATGCAGGCTTCATTTTGGCCAGATTTCTACATATTTTGCTCATTACATTTTGGGTTTCACCTTGAATTTAGCATATCTGTGATGTTTCAGACCTGACGTTTTCTTGATGCTGTGTCCCTCAAAACATCTACATCTTCCAAACTTTGGTCCTGTTCATTAACTTTCTTTCTAGTATAATAACCTGGTGTGTAACTAAGCTTTGCTAGATCAGGAATCGGATTACTCATCACACCTTACAATAGGCCAGGTTTTCAAGGTTGTCATTTTTACTTTGGGGACATGGAAATGAACTAAATGGTTTGCTGACAAATTATTTGTGCTCAAATTTTTGCTTGCAAGTTATGAATGAAAAAAAAGATTGTGAAATGAATTTGGAAACTCAGTTCAGATTGTGGTGGAAAACTCCTAGCCAGATCTTCTTGAAAAACAGTATTCTGGAATGTCTAGCCCAGAATTTGGCTCGCTTGATTTTAGGAAAAGGCACCTTGAGAAGTTTGTACATTTTTAAGCTTTATTTTAATTGGCCGTGTTACAAAAGAGGCAGAGAAACAGGGTCATTTGAAACAAATTAAACTGGCTTTGAAACAAATTAAACTGGCTTTAGCTGATGTGCTTCAAAGAGGAATTGTTGTCTGCTGTTTTACTGTATACCATATTAGTTCAAATAGCAACAAAAAGGACTGGAAACTTATCAGAGCAGGAAAAGGCCTTTCTAGCAACGTCTGTTGCTGTTACAAAGGTTCTCCCTTTGTAAGTGCACAGTAGAGCTAAGGCGTTTTGTAAATGTAAATGGCCCAGTGCCATTGACTTCTGTTTTGTATTTGAATTAATTTAACAGAACATTTGCACATGTGGAAGCAATTTCTTTTGGGCTGTTTTGCGCACCTCTCCTATTGTTAAAGATGCCAGCTCATGGAGGATAAAATATAGAACAGCTTTCAGTTTTTGATGAGGAGATGGTAGGGAAAACTTACCTTTATCAGAAAATGCATATTGTTGTCTGAACTTGGTTTGCAGCTTTCAGAAGGGAGTTGGTCTTCTGCTTGGTCAAGAATCTTCTCCCTTTCCAGCCCCAAAGTTCTGTGCTAAACACAAGAGCAGCCCAGCCCTAACCCACACTCGAACAGGCAGGCAGGCTGGCCTGCTCTGTATCCAATGCAGGGTTGGGGCTGGTTGTGGTGCGACCCAGGGCAAGGGGGAATAAATTCCCCTTACCCCGGATAAGGTAGCAGTGACTTGGATCTGCGCCACCTAAAGAAGTGGCGCAGATTTGAGCAGCCCAGCATTAGACTCTCCAGGGAGGGGGGTTAGGATCTGACCTAAGTGCTGGATCTTGGCTCCACCCCCTTCCTGAGCCCAGCACGCCCATGGGCCTGCCCTCCACCCACCCTGGAACACCTGTTCCTTCCTCTCCCACCTTCTCTAAACTCCTGTGCTGGTGGTCTGCTGCCAGCACAAACTCACCTGTCCTGGGGCTTGTTCTAGTGCGGGGAGGCCGGTGTGTGTCCTTGAACTGGCCTCCCCAATTTTGGAGTCGTTGTAGATATGCTTTATGGCACATTTGCAACACTCACAGGCCGGCATAAGGAGCTTACACCGGCCCAGCACAGTCTCAGTGCAAGACCATGAACTATTGGTCTTGTACATGTTAATTTTCAACATGTGAAGGCAGCTGTATAGTTTCAGACAGGATTAGCATTTCTGAGCTCAGACAGAACTTTTGTCATTATAAAAGCTGTATTGCTGCCAGTATTCCCAACACTGTTTTTTTCCACCTCCATGCCAATTCCACCAGTCTATCTCCCTGACCTCTCTGCCTTCCATGAATTCTCCAGTCACAAAGTCACAGTGTGAGTTGGCAAGGCTGGGAATAGGTTGATACTTTAGGTACACAGATAAGAAAAGTGCTTTTGAGTAAATTACCAGTAGCTACACAATTTTTATTCCCGCTCTTCAAATCCATGTATAAGTAATTGCATTTGTGTCCAACCCCTGGGATGGGGATGGGATTAGTGGCAGCAGTGCATGCTGTATCCTAACCCCTTCCAGCCAACCCAGCATTACATTGGATTTCTTGGATTTACGCCAGCGAAATACCTGGTGCAGATCTAAATAGCCCTATAGGGCAGGCTGGGGTATTACTCGGGGTAAGGGGGAAAATATCCCAAAGTGAACTCTAGCCTGCTCCTAACTTGCATAGGATACAGTACAGGAAATGAGGCCTAGCTGTACCAGTAGAGGTTAGGATTGCACTGTGTATTTAATACATTTAAAGTGCATCCTATGCATATTTACTCAGAATTGGGTTTAATGGGACTTACTCTCAGGTAAGTGCCTATAGGATTGCAGCCTGAAAACAGTACAACTTGCCTGTTCTAAAAGGAAAGTTTCAAGAGGAGCAAGAGAAGTACTCTTTGAAGAGATCCTGGAGGTCTGCAAACAATTATTTTGAAGAGACTAAACAAATATATTAAAGGCTTAAAAATAAAATTAATTCTGTTTGATTTATTTTCAGATGAATACCAAGCCCTTTGTAGCAGTGGCCCAGGCATTACAACAGGAGGAACTGGTAAGTTGCTGTCATGCAAAATTAGTTTTAAACTATGGGTATTGGCATTACTGGGAAATGCTCTGAGGAATATAAACAATTTTCTTGCAGTCCTTGCAGTCTTACAGTAAGATGATTACTGGGCTGGGGCACCTTCCTCATGAGGAAAGGCTGCGGTATTTGGGCCTCTTCAGCCTAGAAAAGAGGTGCCTGAGGGGGGACACGATTGAGACATACAAAATCATGCACGGGAAGGATAGAGAGATGCTCTTTATACTCTCACATAACACCAGAACCAGGGGGCATTCACTAAAATTGAATGTTGGAAGAGTTAGGACAGACAAAAGAAAATATTTCTTTACTCAGCGTGCGGTTGGTCTGTGGAATTCCTTGCCACAGGATGTGGTGATGGCATCTGGCCTAGATGCCTTTAAAAGGGGATTGGACAAATTTCTGGAGGAAAAATCCATTATGGGTTACAAGACATGATGTGTATGTGCAACCTCCTGATTTTAGAAATGGGCTATGTCAGAATACCAGATGCAAGGGAGGGCACCAGGATGCAGGTCTCTTGTAATCTGGTGTGCTCTCTGGGGCATTTGGTGGGCCGCTGTGAGATACAGGAAGCTGGACTGGATGGGCCTATGGCCTGCTCCAGCAGGGCTGTTCTTATGTTCTTAAGTTCCTGGATAAAATTAACCGTGGAATTTGCTCTTTTCCATAGATATCAATGAATGTGCACTGGATCCTGACATCTGCCCTAATGGAAGCTGTGAAAATCTGCGCGGAACGTACAAATGCATCTGTAATTTTGGGTATGAAGTGGATTCAACTGGAAAAAGATGTTTAGGTATGAAGTTTTCCATATTCCTATCTAGCACATTCTCAGATGGTGCCTCATTGTTCCATATTAGTTTCTACTGATGTTTCTGATTTATCTGTCTTGTTTCCTCCTTTTCCAGTTTCCTTTTCATCCTTCTAATTCTGTCTAGTATTTCTTTCTGTTGTTAGATTGCCAGGTCCTAATGTGAGCACCATCAATTGAGTCCTACGCTTTCATTCTCTTTCACTATAGCGGATAGTATGACTGGACTGGGGTGGAAGATGCAAGCTGGCATGGCCTGCTTTTGAGCAGTGTTTTGGACTAGTATTCCCTGTTTGGGAATCAGTGCTGTAAAGCTTTATTTATTTATTTATTTTTCACATTTTTACATATTTTATATATTACTTTTATACATTAGAAGCCCCAATATGTATTCCTTCTGCAGTGAAGGAACTGCTTTTCTCCCATGACCCACATCCCCACCCATTAAACATATCTGCTTGTAAAAAGGTTTCTTTTTATGTATTCTTGTGAGAACAAAATTCTCTTCAGACTTCCTGACAACTCTATTAATTGTTCTTGTAGACATTGATGAATGCGCCTTGAACACCTTGCTTTGTGACAATGGACAATGCAGAAATACCCCTGGTAGCTTCACTTGCACCTGTCCCAAAGGATTTGTATTCAAGCCTGAGCAACAAACATGTGAAGGTAATTGAAAACATCCCATTATGTTATAGTTACTCTAAGTGCATTTTTAAAATTCCCACTATCACTGGAGTTAATAGTTGGAACATATCATAAATGAATGGTATTTGCCGTGGTGATGACATGATGGCGTTTAAAGGCAGACTAGAATGTTTCTGTATTTGTGTGAACTTCCTGAGATTGATAATGTGAAATCCAGCCCACCTGAGCATAACACCTAGTGCTGTATTCTGTTAAGGTAGAATAACAGAATGTTAAAAGTTTCCATTCCAAATAAAAGAATCATGATTAGTTTCAGGGAGAACATTTTAAGATAGATGGTATTATTCTTTATGCTGTTTGTGCTTTATATTGAAGAAGAACTATACATTATTTATTATAATGGACTATTATGAATTATTATACTATATATATGAAATGAGCCATTTGATGAGCTGTTTTATTTTCTTTGTAAACCGCTTTGTGAACTTTCTGTTGAAAAGCGGTATATAAATACTGTTAATAACAATAGCAACAATAATAATAATATATGATTTATTATTTACTATTATGTTTGATCATTATGGACAGGGAGTCATTTAATTATTTGATTTTTGTCTGTAAACTGCATTGTGAACTTTTTGTTTGTTTAAAAGGGGGTGTATAAATATTCATCATCATCATCATTTACATTAGATGAATATCCAAAGAATATTCCAGTATGAACTTCACTGAAACTAGATGTTAGATAGTCACAGGAAAAGGTGACTGAGGGGCAGAATAGAGAGTGAGTTATAAGTACAAATTAAATAACCTTAACCTGAAGAGTAAACATATAGGGTTAAATGTATAGACTGGTATGAAGCCCAGAACCCTGCAGGCATTATGGCACACATGTGAATCTCCTGTGTTTGAAGGCTGACCAGTGTACAGGTTGAACCCTGTGTGGCCTAGTTGCTGGTTTGGAGCAAAGTTCTCTTGTTGCTGTTTAGGGTCATAGGAAAAAGTCATGTTTAGGGATTATTGAAATATAATTAACTTATGACAGAGTGAATAAGCAAAACTGATCAAGGGTGGATCTCCTCCATCTTGATTTCTTGATCAGAGTCACTATCATAAATTCTGTGAGTGTTCATAAGGATTCTTTCGTTTCTAGTAAGCCAGACTGAAGGAAACCTTCTCCATCTCCAGTGCCTCTATCGACCATCAATTGTTGTTTTTTCTTCTAGATATTGATGAGTGTGAATCCAGCCCCTGTATTAATGGAGTGTGCAGAAATACCCCTGGCTCTTTTGTCTGTGAATGTTCCCCTGAAAGTACTTTGGATGCAACAAAAACCATCTGCATTGGTAATTTAATCTTCTGATCCATGTTAATTGGCTGAAATGTATTTTATATCTTTGATGTGCAAATATATTCAGTGATCAAAAACCTTTCTAAGAATAATCCTGAAAGGTTAGTTGAATGACAGAAACAAAATTAAGGGATTGTTTTATTGTTGTCTGGCCATTGTCCTTAGCATAATAAAAGAGTGACTCTTTCTTGTAAGCTGTGCAGTGTGCTTTCATTTTGAATTAAAATTGTAGAAGTATTAAAGCAAGTTAACAGATGTGAAAGACTGACCAGAGGCATTGAACTGGGATGAAAAAAGAATCTGATTTCATATAGTGGAGCTTGATAGTGTCCAGCCTGACTGCTAGGTTTATGTTGGAAGGAGAGTAGCAAAGGGCAGGAGAGATTTTACCTTGTCAGAGTTTATGGAAAACTCAGGACCCAAGTGGGGTCCTCAAAGTAATAAAATTCTGCCTCGCTGGGGGATAACTGAACTTGCATTCAGTTTGCAACTGTTATATGTACTGGTACATAGCTGTATGGCAATGTCTTATTTATTTTATTTATCCTTATAGAGACTGTTAAAGGCACTTGCTGGCAGACCATTGTGAACGGTGTATGTGAAATAAATATCAATGGGGCCACTCTAAAGTCACAGTGCTGTTCCTCACTGGGTGCTGCATGGGGGAGTCCCTGTGTTAAGTGCGAACGAGGTAAGATTATTGCTGCATCCTTAACAAACCATTATTTAAGTATCATTTGGAGCAGGAGTAGAAAGCAACTGTAAGTACATCGGTGGAAGTTTATACAAGGATGACTGGATGATTGTTTCCGAAGCAGAGCTCAGCCTTTACTGTCAATGACAGGGATAAATTATGGAAAATATGAAATAGTAATAGAGAATGAGTTTGAACTTATATAGACACCCATTTCCTTTCCACTGGCAACCAGCCGTGCATCTAGTGATGGACAAACTCTCTTCTGCTCAGTTATGGAATTGACTCAATATGTATGAGCTTTCTTTGAGTTTTCTCTGATCCAGACAACATCGCTAGACACATTTGGGTTTTTGTGGGGAGAGCTGTCAAGTCAGAGGGTCTTGGCTTCCAGGCAAATTTGAATCCCAGGCACTTTGTAGCACCTTGGAGACTTATGAAATTTGTTGGTGAACCCTCTGCATTAGATGCATTAATCATAATACTCAGTTGACAGACAGACAGACATTTTTCAATCATGGTCCTCATTGATATAGAACAGGGGTCTCCAAACCCCAGCCTGGGGGCTAGATTTGGCCCGCAACAAGCCTCTTTCTGGCCCATGGCCAACCTTTTGACCCCTCAAAGCCTCTGGCCCACTCAACTGAACATGACCAGAACTGTGCTCTGATTGTGTCTGGAGGGTGTTCTGAGGGCCAGAGAGGTTGAATGAATGAGCCCATTCATTCATTTGTTCACTCATCTAAGTTCCATCTCTTATTTATTTAAATTTTAAATTTAAATTTTTTTTTCCGGCCCTCCACACCACACCAGATATTTGATGCTTCCCTCTGGCCAAAAAGTTTGGAGACCCCTGATATAGAAGAAGGTTGTGAACTATGAGACCAACAGGTGATGAAGTGCCAAGGGTGCAGCCTGTGAACATTTTTACATAAAACTTAAATTTGGGAAATAAATACAATTCATGCTAGCAGTAATTGGTGTTAACACAGTCTTCTTTCCTATGCAAAATTAAAAGAAGTAGTAAGAAACTGTTATTATATATT
Organism: Tiliqua scincoides; assembly: GCF_035046505.1. Classification (NCBI taxonomy): domain Eukaryota; kingdom Metazoa; phylum Chordata; class Lepidosauria; order Squamata; family Scincidae; genus Tiliqua; species Tiliqua scincoides. Next base: position 12,861,949 of record NC_089828.1, read on the forward strand.
TGTTTGTTTATAGAACCATCAATCTCTATGGCAGTTTGCATGCAATGAAAAGACATGTTCCTACTTTGAGAGGCTTATGATTTAGATACTGACATGAGAGACATCCAGCAGGAAGAGTGAAATAGAGGCAGGGATGAAAGGGGAAAGCATATGCACTTGTTTCAGATACACATACTTAGCTTAGTTAAAGAGGGAAGAGGATATTGTTTTTAATTGTCTTATTTTTATACATATTTATATATGTTATGTTTTTAATATGATTTTATTTGTGAGCTGCCTTGAGTGCCTTTTACTGGGATAGAAAGGCAGGATATAAATTCTATAAATAAATAAAATAAATAAATAAGGCTGCAATCCTGCACATATTTATCTGGAAGTTCCACTGAACTTAGTGGGAATTACTTCTTGGTGAACGCATCCAGCATTGCATTGTTAGGTGTAGGGCCAAAGACTTCATGGAAAAGATGGGTTTTAAGAAGGTGTTTGAAGCAAGCAAGGAAATATCCCACAAGTGTTCTGGGAGCCTAAGGGGAGGAGTAAGGGAGAAAGAATTGAGTCATTTGAGGGAACAGAAGATATCCCTATTTAAGCTTAAACAGATTGACACAAACCATCTGGTGCAAATGTTGCATGTTTGAAATAGGGATGTTAATAATATATGATAGAAGTAACTGGCAATTTTTCTATGTACATAAGTAACCAAATGAGGATGTCACTTCATGCATCTGTATTCTATGTGGTACACAAAAGCTTATGCTGCAGTAAATTTGTCAGTCTTGAAGGGGCCACAGGACTCTTTGTTGATAGTATTGTATTGGCAACCTTCAGTCTCGAAAGACTATGGTATGCGCGAAGCCTGGGTAAAGAAGGTATGGAGGATAGGCTGTTACCCATGCAGCAAATCCCCCCTCTCCACGTCGCTGGAATGGTCCAATGGAAAGGCAGAAGCCAATACGGTTGGTTCCAGCGGCGTCGCAGGAGTTGCCAGAACGTGACTGTGTTCAGCCATGAACTGCCTAAGGGACTCCGGCTCCTGATTTTGCCTCGAGGTTGACTCCTGAAGCCTTTTCCACAACTGGATGTAGCCACAAGGCAGTGGAGGTTTGAGGTCAGAGTTTCCTTCTCTTAGATGAGCTGCCTTCCTAGGCTGACGAGTCCCATCTACCCGGTGGCTGTTTAGTCGCCTCTTACGACAAGTACAGCCAAACTGAGGGCCTATTCTTAGCCCCAGCCCCCAGGGGCTCAGAGATTTAAAAAGGAAATCTCAGAGATTTAAAAAGTGCTAAGTACAAAGTATTATAATTTAAAAGTGATGTGTATCTCTAACACATAACCAAATACACTAAGGCTACAATCCTATTCACACATTCCTGGGAGTAATCCCCATTGACTATAGTGGGTCTTACTTCTGAGCAGACATGCATAGGGTTGGACTCTAAAGGTCCTAAGTAAGATTCCCATTAGCATAGGTGTTAGTCCTTCCATAATTTAACTTTTTGTTTGTATACAAGTTCTGGTTGCAGAAAAAGAAAATCACTGTCTCATTCTATTGTTTATCCAACAACGACTTCCTTTGTTAGTTAGTGATTACTTAATTGTTCTGATTATATTCAGAGTTTTTATGCATAGATGATCTAGTGAATGTTTCAGATGCACTTTCATATCTTGTACTGGACTTCAGTTTTCTCATGTGGTGATTTTTTTGTTAAATACAGACCCAATCTGTCCAAAAGGATTCTCAAGGGTAAGAGGAAACATTTGTGAAGGTATGTACTGTTGCTTTGGAACATGAAGTACATTGTCAGTGGAATAGGAAAAATGCTTGTGACACATTTTCAGGGAAGACAGTATACCTAACTAGTGTTACAGTTTTTGAGATAGTGGCCTATGAATAGGATCACAGAATTATAATTAAACGCATATCTTAAAAAATACAGAAATTTTGTGTAAAACGCTATGAAAAAAATGTTATTTTAGCCAGGATTAAAGTAATGAAGGGCTATTTCACATGTTGATAAGGCTGGCAATTCAGTATATATATTGGGGCAGGAGAGATTTTCGGCTCATGTTCTCTAGTACTCATAGAAAATGATGTGAAAATTGGATGTATGCATGCACATCTGTACACATCATCTGTATACATCATGGATTTTGGAAGTCAAGAGTATTGTACATATGACTGATTCACCTGTTTACTGTGCATGATATGAAGTGCACATGTGAGCCAGCACTGCAGCATACTTAGGGCACAATCCTAACCAATTTTCAAGCACCAAGGTAAAGGCAATGCAACTCAGAGATAAGGGAACTGACATCCCCTTATCTCTTATTGTGTTTTTAATATGTTTTTTATCTGTTTGTTAAATTATGTTTTGATTTGTTTTTAACATGTTGTAAGCCGCCCTGGGTCCCTTTTAGGGAGAAGGGCGGGGTATAAATAAAGCTTATTATTATTATTATTATTATTATTATTATTATTATTATTATTATTATTATTATTATTATTATTATTATTATTCCCTTACTTTGAGGAGGGCTCTGTGACTGCCTTCCAACTGCAGGATGCAGCACACGCCCCATTGGCACAGCTATGCCAGTGCAGGAAAGTTGGTTAAGATTTGGGCCTTATAGAATTACCAAATTTACCAAGGCGAAAGTCTTGCACAAAATTGGCCTGTGTAAACCCTATTGAAATCAATGAATACAAAACTCGTAAATATAGAATGAGAAAAGGAGCTCAGGGTCACACAGTCTAATGCCCTGCCACAAATTGAGGCCACATATACATCAATGCTGCTCTTCTCCTAGAAAATCATTAATAATTCTACAGCAGAATTCCTTGGAGCACATAAAGGGAGGAGAGAGAGATGTAAACTGTAATATTGTGCTGGTACTGCAACCCATCCACAATGTGGTGTTTCAGTAACCCTCTGCAGGTACCTGTGGAGGCAGGGCTGAAGTCTTGCAGACTGGCTCTTCCTTGCCTAAAGTACGTTATGTGATCTGAAGTCATCACTGCACTTGGAGCTAACAAGGACCCTGGCGGGCTGTGAGCAGTCAAGAGGCTTTGAGACTCAAGGAAAGCCAATAGAACAAGATGCCATGACAATGGCAAAAGCACCTGGGGATGGGATGGATGAAATTAGGCAGGAACAATGTCTGGTGAAGGAGACAGATGATGGAGGTATGGAAAGGATGCAGAGGAGTAAAGATGAGGGAGTCCCTTTCACTATGTTGAGTTGTGGATGTAAAAAGATTAAGCTCCTCTGTGAAGTCTCCTCCTTTGCAGGGCTACTTGTCCTGATCCTTGACCATAACCAAGGATATGGAGGCATATCTTTTTGTCGTTTCCTTTCTTTCCTTCCCTCCCCATTGAAACCTGTGTTGAATAGCTATAGCTACGTGACTTATTGGCTTCTGAAATGGGACTGGCAGGGGAATAGCTTAATATATGACACCTAAACGATAGCCAAACTCCTGTCTCTTCCTCTTCTCTAAGCTCTAAGAATTCTATACTGTATTGGGTCATGGTGACTAACACACCCTGACATGACACAGCAGCTGAAATATTTGAAAAATAAATTATTCCCATATGTGTTTTCTAATAACATTTAAGGGAAAAAAAAGCAGCAGCAAACAGAAGCACCCCTCCCCCCTGCAACCTTGTCCCTAGTCACATTTCTTGCCTTCCAAATAATGACCAAATATCTTGGACATGTTTCTACCACAGATCCACTGTACATAACTTATCTGGCCTCAAGAGAAGAGAAGAAGCGTGTTGTTGCCCCACCCATTCCAAATCATGAGGGAAGGCGCAGAATATTTTGCAATATTGTAGAGACAGACAATTATTCTTCCAAAATAGTAGACATAGGATTTTCAGCATATTGATTAAAAGAAAAAAAGAAAGCAGCACTCATCTAATTTCCCACTTTTTTCATATGGATCACTCTGAAGTGCTTTCCACTCTCCGGATATTATCTGTTCAGTAATATGGATAGAGCTCCAGTCTGGCTTTCAGCGAATATTAACGTAATTTGGAAGAGAAAGTCCAGGGAGAGCTCTGAGATATGAGCTCTCTCATATCTTGAAAATATGAACGAATTTGCACATTCCTTCATCATTTGTAGCTAATGAGTTTCAGTATGAGAAGAAGGTGCTTATTTCTGGCCATGTTTTGCTTAATGATGTCACTTTCTGCTTAATGATGTCACTTCCGGCCTTAGCAGGTACTGTGAATGCTGACTTTGGCCCTCTGTATGAAACAAGTTTGACATCCCTGGTGTATGACTTTGGGCCTTGAATACAGCTGGTGAATGATACAAGCCAGCATATACCATTTCAGAACCAAACATTTTGTGTTACTCTCATAGTTTACTGGCCTGTCCTTAGCGTGACAGAAATATTGGACTCTTTGGTGTCTTTGTTGAAACTTCTAAATTTTTTTAAAACAACAATAGATATTGACGAGTGTGAAGTATTCCCTGGAGTGTGCACAAATGGACATTGCGCTAATACTAAAGGATCCTTCAAATGCCAGTGCCCCAGTGGAATGTCTTTGGATGCAACTGGACGGAGGTGTATTGGTAAGCACAAATGGATTTAGGCCTCAGTGTTCACTCAGTAGCTTTGGGCTCCAGCGCTCAATCAGGCCTTCCTTTTCTGCAGGAGCTTCTGTTAGTCTGGAAAACCCCCCAGAGTAAATACACACATGAATACACAAAAAAACAAATATACGGGCTTGATTCTCAGAGGCTCTCATTAGGTTATATGGCATAAAGGGTTGCCATCAGCAAGACTGTTGAGGGAAGGTGAAACCTGTTCCCTTCTGGAGTCTTAAGGGTAGGGAGCTGGTTTTGGTGACACTGAGTACATGCTTTTACTTTTACCCATCTGGTCAGTGGCAACCGTTCACTCCTTTGAGCTGAGTGAATCATAACGTTAAACTATCATAATGGAAGGGGAAAGTGCCCGTGTCACTTTGTTGACCAGCCTCACTAACTAGAATCCTATAAAGCAGTGATTTTCAACCCTTTTCATCTCGCAGCACGCTGGTGAGGCTCTAAAACTATCAAGGTACACCATCAGTTTTTTGACAATTGAAAAGGCACACCATGCTGCTTGTGGGGGGTTCACCCTCCTCCCTGGCCTTACTAATAAGTGACCATTCCACAAACCCCTGTGGCATGCCTGCAGGCTGTTCATGGCGCACCAATATGCACAGAGATAACTTGCTCTGTGGGTGCTTGCTTTATACGCTCTCCTTCCCCCCAGCTCTCCCCTACCCAGACCCTTGCTATTGGTCTTGGGGTCACATGATACAGCCACCTGGCTGGAGGTTAAGCAGGTCTAGATCTGGTCAGTGCCTGAATGGGTAAACACCTGGGACTTCCATGGGCCTCACTTTAGTTCTATGAAGGAAGGAAGGTGGGATATGCATGTAATAAACACAATGGACTGGATTCTGTTGTTCTGCTTGCTCAAATATTTCCTGCCTACTGATGATCCAGTAATTCCTACAGATATTCGCTTGGAGACATGCTACTTGAAGCATGATGATGAAGATTGCACAGCACCTATAGGAGGGCGGCACCGACTGGATGCCTGCTGCTGTTCCGTCGGGGCGGCCTGGGGCCCTGACTGTGATGAATGCCCCGCCAAAGAAACACCTGATTATGAAGCTCTTTGCCCAAGACCTGGATTTTCAACTAGAGGAGAGATTATGAATGGAAAACCATTCTACAAAGGTATGCATAGAGGTTGCTGATGTTGGAATACATTCCAGTGCATGAACTTGCACTTAATGGTTGCTTATGCCTTGCTCACAATCAGTTTGCAAAAGACTTTGATGTGTGCAGGGTTTAGTGAACTTCCAGAACACGTTTCCCACAGGAGAACTGTAACAGATACGACAGTTAGATATGAAAGACTGACTTTCATAGATATGAAAATCAGAAGTGGAATTTGACTCTTCTAAGTACTAATCAGATGATTCAAATGAGCTTCTTGTTTCATTGTGTGTGTTTGGGGGGGTCATTGGGTACAACTGTTCCCGGGCAGCATGGCTGAGGGCCACCAGCCCCCCATCCATGGCACCCAGTTCCTTGGCACTCCATCCCCCATTAGACTTCAGCCCTGCCTCCAGAGGATGGAGGTGTTCTCTGGTTGCATCCAGAAGTGTTCTAAGGCCTTGGGGATGTTCTGAGGGCCAGAGAGGCCACACGCAACCTCTCTGGCCATCTCTGGCCCCGAGAACACCTCCAGTCGTGTCCGGAGATCTGGCAGGGGTGGCACTTCCAGGCATGCCCCAGGGCAGCACAGAGGCCAGGACTGCCACTGGGCTGTTTCCTGCCTTCCTAAGTAACTTGGCAGTGGAAGAGTGAATGTAGCACTTCATTGCCTTTCTGTGTTGTTGAGAAACTGAAGTCTAGTGGTCAAGAAGTGCACATCATATGATCAACTTGTGAGATGGAAGAGATAAAATGTGTTTTGTAACAATAACTTCAAACACTTGGGAGTTCAACTTCAGATGCATAGAATACAATATTAGATACAGTCATTTCTTGTTATCTTCTAGCGTTTGGTTCTTGGAAACCCTAGTGGATAGCAAATTCACAGATAATGAACCATTGATCCTATGAGATCAGTGGGCTTAGGTACAAGGGGTACTCTGGGGGGGGGGGAAGATACCATCAGAAGAATCCAGCAGAGATCCTCAGGAAGCCAGCAGAGTGCAGCAGGAAGTGCCAAAATATCTCTGAATGCTGCAGAGACCTTCAGGCTGTAGGGACCTTCAGCATAACACCTGCAACCAGCGTAGACCCCTTTAAAATTGCTGGCAGGAGATTTTATAGGGGCCTGTGCTGGTTGCAGGCCTGATTCTGAAGTGCCTGCAGCCTCTGGAAGGTCTCTGCATAGCAGATAACAAGAAAAGAGGTGCGGATAACGAGAGAAGGTAGCAAGTCTGCCTCTTGCAGATAAGTGTATTAACAGATAGCAAATTCGCATATAAAGAGAACTGACTTTAAATGCTAAATATTGTTCCAGTTTGAACACTGCTATGTCAGTGTTGTATCTTCTGAATTACAATTGACTAGCCTGTGTTTTAAATTTAAAATTTAATTGGCTTTTCAAAGAAAACTGTACCTCTGCTTCGATGCTTGGGAAGTTACAATTAACTACCTTGACCTATTGCATAACTAGCGGTTATATCACTTTCTTAGATATCAACGAATGTAAAATGATTCCAAGTCTCTGCACGCATGGAAAATGCAGGAACACCATTGGCAGTTTTCGATGTAAATGCGACAGTGGATTTGCTCTTGATTCTGAAGAGAGGAACTGTACAGGTACGTCTCAGCTTGTAGCATGCATTATTTATCCCGCGTAAATGACATATTGTTTTGACAGTGATACTTTTTAAAATTTACATTCTGTTTATATTATTTATTCTCTTTACCAATAAAGTTAGTATTTAGATAACTTATATGTATGCTTGCATATGAAACAAACATTGTTTTGTTTTAAATTGCAGATATTGATGAATGTCGCATCTCTCCTGACCTGTGCGGCCAAGGGGTTTGTGTCAACACCCCTGGAGACTTCCACTGCGATTGTTTTGAAGGCTATGAAAGTGGATTTATGATGATGAAAAACTGCATGGGTATGTCCCTCAATACATTTTTGCATTATGGCGCAAGTCAAGTCGCGTGATCTCATTTTGTTACAGAAACTTCTAAGACTGGTTTGGATCTTGGCTCTATTTTATTGCAGGAATTGAAAAGGCAAGGGGGGTTAGGGAGGGAGAAGCTTTTTGGTTCCTAAATCTAATGGGAAATCTCAGACTTGTTTTTAATTTATCAAAATCTCATTTGCGAACTCAGTTCTCTGGATCGTCAGAGTTCATCTTGAACCATCGAAGTTCAAAAGTTGGATGGGGGGACTGGAGTCTGGTTCTTGATCTGCATCCAGGCAGTGGGTTGTTATTCCAACGTAGTCTGCGTTCGTAGAGTTTTTGTGCGTGAATCTTTTCAATTTCAACTAATGAAAAGTTACTGTTATTAATGAGCCTAATTTGAATGCTGGCCCTTACAAGGAAGTTTAGTTTCACCCCCAGAATAAATCAGATCCCTATTTATAGATTCACTGAACAAAGAACAAATGATTCTTAGCTCATCAACAAGTCTGCCATCCTGCAGATTTCAGCATTGTCTCCCCTGCTGTGATTAGTTCTGATTAGTAACAGCTTTTATATGATGTCACAAGCCGCAGTAGTTCCTGAGGGTATTCTAAAAGTAAAATTTATGGATGCCAGCAAAGCTTTTCTTCATACAGGCTTAAAGGGAGAGGTCTGTAAGTGGGGGGAGGGGCTTTTTTCTCCCTCCATCCCAAATATCTTTCTTGTCTCCATCCCACAGAAATAATAAGTGATTCTCTCTTAGGGGTGTGTGCTTCTTGAATTACTGTATCTGTATATATCTGAATTGTGAAATATCAATTACATTGCATGATGGAACACACATTTTTTTATAATTCCCCCCTCCCCCAAATAATCTGGGAAGTAAATTAAGCAGAGAGAGATACTGCTCAAAGGCAATAAGGGTAATGTCTGAACTAATTTCTGAAGTAGGATTGGAACCATTGTCTTCCTATTCCAACCCTACTGCTCTAGCCACTGTGTGATCCAACAAAAATAGTTCTGTTATTTTTTTAAAAATAAGTACATGATTGGTGTGTGTTTGGTTTTTCTTTTTTTAAACTTCTGAAAAGAATTGCAATCGCTCTCTCTGTCCTACACAGATTTCTCCTTCACTTGCTCCTTTTTTGATATCCTGTTTATTGTGACCTGTAATCTGTCTACAGGATTCATCCACAAAAATGTCTGTGTAGAAAATGTATTATGAATGAAGCAAATTTTGGGAGCGGGCTTGTGGTGTTTTCTGCCCATCTGTGCTTGTACGAAATGGGCAGTATAATCAGTTTCCCTTGCCCTGTACTCTTTCAGATATGTTCAGACACTATCCAGATTTTTTTCCCGCACACTCAAAGTGTAACCTCTGTTGCTGAGGTCCAGAGCTTGCTGCTGGATGTTGATCATATCAACAGATCCCTAATGGCCAAGACAGCACATCCTGAGTGACGATGGAACCTTGTAGGAGAAAGCAGAGAGGCAGGAAGGGGGAGTGAGGAAACTATCCATGGGGTAGATGAGGAGTACCAGGTGTGAGTGCTCTCTGTGGGTGTGGGGTTGAAGCAGTAGATAAGGCTTTTTCTTTTGTGACAGAGAGAGAGAGAGAGACAGAAACAGCAGCAGCTGGAAGATGGTGAGAGCACTGGCAGGAGAGAAAGAGTTACTTGGGAGGAGGTTCCTTGCTTTGCACTTGAAGTTTCAAAGGTTGAATAAACACTTGACTTGGCGCCATCACTTCAGTCTTTTTTTTGCATACTGAAACGTTATGCTCTAACCTACTTTCTCTTTTCTCCACCCATTTTTATGGTTCTTTTCTTACAGACATTGATGAATGTGAAAGAAATCCTCTGTTGTGCCAAGGTGGTGTTTGCATAAACACGGAAGGAAGCTTCAAATGTGAATGTCCTCCAGGCCATCAGTTGTCTCCGAACATCTCCGTCTGCGTGGGTAAGGGGATGAGATGGGGTGAAACAGCACCTGCACCAATATTCACTGCATTCTCAGAATTCTGCATCCGTAGTACCATGTACTTCAACTGCTGCCTCAGGCTGCAATCCTACCTGCACTTTCTTGGGAGTAAGCCCCATTGATTATAATGGGACTTACTTCTGAGTAAGTACTTCTGAGTACTTCTTACTTTATGCGTAGGATTGGGCTCTCAGAGCGCAATCCCAAGAATGTGCTGGGCCAGCCCAAGTCCCTTGCACTGTCACATATGTGACAGGCCCAGGACTGTCACATATGTGCCGAAAGGCACATTTGTGTCGACTTGGGAGTCAGGGAGGCTGGCGCAAGGACGCACGCCGGTCACCCTGTGCTGATGTGGGCCCCTGGTCTGGTAAGCTTGCACCAGGCTTTCCAGGCTGTTGCAGGGGTCTGGGGGGGCATGGGGAGGGCAGAAGGGAGGCATTTCAGGGCAGATGGTCCCATGGGTGGGTGGCGAGGTGGTAGGGGTGGAGCCAGGATCTGGCACTTATGCTGGATCCTAACCCCATTCCTGGGCAACCTGGGGAAGCTCTGGAGTTCTTGGATCTGTGCCGCCTCTTTAGGTGGTGCAGATCCAAGTAGATCTATTGGGTCTGCAGCGGCTCTCCCTGGGGTAAGGGAGCCTTGCCCCGTGCTGAGCCGCTTTCAGCCCCAAACTTGCTCTGGGTACAGGGAAGGCCTGCTGGCCTCCCTTTTCCAGCGCAAGTTAGGATTGCACTGCCCACGTCCTACAGCAGGCACAGCACAGGGCCTACTCTGTAAGCCCAGTGCCACTCGATGTTCACAGCAGTTCCCATGACTTTTACAGTTTTCAGTCATCTTGAAATAGGTGTGTACTGTCCTAATTCATACTCCTCATGTGCTGGGCAGCTTCCAAAATATATGCCCGTTTTTCCCATTCCACTCCAGGAAATGGCATCAAGATGAGTGAAGAATGGTGTTGTCCTTCCTCACCAGCAGTGTTCAGTGGCAATATGTGCTTTGGGGCCCAGTCCTATTCAGCTTTCCAGTGCCGATGCAACCATGCCAATGGGGCATGTGTTGCATACTATGGTGGGGGGGGGGCAATCACAGAGGCCTCTTCAAGATAAGGGAATGTTTGCTTCCTTCCCTCAAGTGTTGCTTTGCAGCTGCATTAGTGCAGGGAAGTTGGATAGGATTGGGCCCTTACTGTGTTTGGCTGCAGTTGCGGAGCCACTAAAAAGCTGAAATGCGCCACTTTGCCTGGTACACTGGAGGAAGAGGCTTGGTGATTGCATAGGTGGGAGAGAGGAAGGCAATGGGTAGGTGGGAGACTTTCCAGCATTGGACTGGAAAATAACATTAACTATTTCTGATTTTTTTTTTACATAGGAGCCAATCAGGAGAGTGGAGGCAGGGCTCACTCATCTCTAGATTAAATCAACCTAGAACAACATTTCCCAAAGTGTGGGTTGTGATCCACTGATGGATCGCGAGCTCAAGCACAGTGGGTCATCATCTAGACCCACCTGCCCACCTGTGTGCTTGTTTGGCTCCAAATACAAGCCATTCCAGAAGCCCCATTACTTACTGAGGCTTCTCGTGGACCGGCGACTTACTCTGCAGACCTCAGAATGGTTCTCGGAAGCCTCTGTAAACCACTTCTGGTTTGCTGAATGCCACAACTTGTTTGCTTCCAAAAACCAGAAGTGGCTTTTGGGGGCTTCTCAGAGCCATTTTGAGTCCTGCAGGGGCCTGTAGAGTGGGTCACTGGGCCAGGAGAGGCCTCCAGCACCAAAGGGAGTGTCGCAACCCATCACAGAAGATGATGTGGGTTGCAGCACTGCAAGTTTGGGAACCCCTAACTTAGAGTAATTTTTTTGTCTATTGTGCTATTGACGTTTCCATTTAATTGAAAATACGCAACTCAGCTGAGATTCAGGTGAAATGTGGTGTTTTCCCTCTAAGAGAATCGTAGGTTGGAATTAAGCTGAGAGTTCCTGGTAATGTCTTCTTTTGCCAGAATTTCATTTCTGTCCAAGCTGCATCTTGTGTATTGCTGTTGACATAAACAGGCATATGTCCTGTACTGTTTTCCCAAAGGTGATAAAAACTGATGTCGGTGGGCAGGGCTTTAAAATGTCATCTTCAATTTTTTCCCCAAACAGACATAAATGAATGTGAACTGAGTGTTAATCTGTGCAGAAATGGACGTTGCGTCAATCTCATGGGAAAGTACCAGTGTTCCTGCAACCCTGGATATCAGTCAACACCTGACAAATTGTTCTGTCTCGGTAAGAACTTTGTTAGCCGTGAGGGTCAGTTGTAGATCTTAGTGGGAAAAAAACACATTAAATTTCTTCTGTTATAATTAACAACAGCGTCTTTGATATTTAAGCAGATACTTATTATTAGTTGAGGAACCAGTACAGTAAATAAAACCTTAAAACGCTTCATGCCAATCAGAGTTTGGGAAGTAGCAGGGCAGCAGGTGATTGTCCAGTCCAGTTGTCTCATGCGCACCAGCTTACCGCCTGCGCGCACTGTTGCAAAGGGCACGTTTGCGAGCCCTAATGCCGGGTGAGTGCCCGTGCCAGCTCAGCGCTGGCTGGCACTGGGCTAGCGCTGGGCAGGCACCCTGCCCCTGCCGCTTGGCAGTTGCACAGGCTGCCGAGGACAGGGGGGAAAGCCGGAGTGTGGGGGGAGGCAGGGAGGAGGCTTTCCTGGGAGGGGGGAGGCGGGCAGAGGGTCTAGGTTGAAGTGGAGTTCCCAACTTCTAGCCAGCCCACTCAACCAGTGACACCTGTAACTTTGAGAAGGGAGAGTGTGTAACTAGCAGCCTCGCCTTAACTAAATATGATATTCCTCTCATGAACTTCATTGCCTGCTGGAGTCCATGGGACCACCCTTCCCCAACTGGGCTGTAAACCTCTCAACCTGCAGTCACATCGTCATGGAGTAGTTTGTATAAGTAACTAATCCAACTGTGCAATCAGTCCTTCCTTTCCACATGTAAATTCACATCTTTGATTTTCCTGTCAAGGCATATTTTTTCCTGCTTGTTAGTATGCGCGTACATTACATAAGATAATTTCAGACACACAAATATGTCTTTCAGAATCAATCCGAAAGCACATTAAAGCTTCCACAGCCCCAGAGGCATTAGAAAACATTTTATAATTGTGTTTTTTTTAATGGACATTTCTTTGTTCTTTTTCCTAGATATTGATGAATGTGACATCATGAATGGTGGCTGTGACACCTTCTGTACAAATTCAGAAGGCAGTTATGAATGTAGCTGTAGGCCGGGATATGCGCTAATGCCGGATCACAGAACTTGCACTGGTAAAGTACATTTGTGAGCATTTGTTCAGATAGGTACTGTCAACCTGTTCCTAGTGGTTTGCCATATCTGTGACTTCCTCAAAATTTTAACTAAAATCTTGGTTCTCTCAAATGTTGCCTATGATATAAAATAAATAATTTGGACATTGTCTCTGTATACAGTAGGAATAAAATCTATCGCTGAATCTTGCCCACAAGTCTGAATCTTTCAGAATCTTTCATCAAGACACTGATATTTGTCATAGCTCTTTATGCAACTAGGGCATAGACATATTAGTTTGTAGCCCAAAGATTCTGGAGGAAGGATGTGGGTTGGCAGTAATCCTCTGTACACACAACTTTCTTATTTTAAAAGGCCATCTTTAGAAATATGTAAGTACAATTTGCCAACTTCTTGCAGAGGCCTCTTTTTGCTGCAACAAAATATCAAAAAGTAATTTGTGAACAGCATACATATAATCGCATTTTCCACCAACCATTAATTTTACACACAATGTAGCTGCTGTCCACAAATCTGTCATGGCAAAGTATTTGAGGGCCAAGTCACAAATTATGTTAAATATATCATTGTTTACCAGTAATGGCCATGGGGAGGCCTGACTTGAATTTGAACCACAGCATGCATACCTTTGTCCAGTTTGTCCAAAGCATGAAACATTAACCTGGGTTGACAGGTATGTATATATGCACATAGGTGTGTGTAGTAGAAGAAAAAAAATGCCAAGTAGTGCAACCAGAAGGTCTTGAAATGTGGTAGGTAGCAGTAGCTGTGTCATACTGCACGCTAATAAATCACATTTCTGTACATGGTTGAAAGCTATTTATTTGCAGTTCAAGTTATTTTGCATGTCAGTTTAGAAAAGACTCCACTTCCAAGTTACTGATGAGTGTGACAGCATCCACTGATTAATAGAAAAGCAGTGGCCAGCAGATGATGTCTTCCAGGTTGCTTCCCTTTACAAAAAACATCAGTGAGAACAGTTTCTATTTGGTATTAGCTGTGCAGAAAGTGAATAATGAACCCTTGGACTTAGTAGTTAAAATGAGTTAAGTTTTTTGCAGCTGCATAATTCCTAAAAGCCACAATAGTCTCATCTCCTAGAGAGTTACACCCTTTCTCTCCAAAGAGAGGAGGTTCTCAACTCTGCTCTTTGTTTTGCAAACATTTCTTTTGAGTAACTAAGCAAAGTTTTGGATCTTAAGCTAGCATGTAGCGTTCTTGACAGGAGAAAAATCATGAGCACTTGGAAAGAAACTTCTAAAACACACTGATGAGTTAAAGGATAATTGTAAGAAATTCATACGTCCTGGTAATGGCAAAAAGATGAAATTTCCATTAACTTAAATCACCCCTGTAACTTGTTTCAGTTACTGATAGTAAATGGGTTATGGGGAAATACAGTATCTACATTCTGAAGATTGCAAAGGTATTTCTAGTAGTGACAGCAGTTGCAAATAGTCTAAGATGTCAACAACAACAACTACAATAAATAGGTAGAATAATGAGAGTTCTTCACGTACAATTCCAGGTGTTCACAAAGGTGAGGAAAAGCCATTTTGTTTTCCAGGCTCTGGAATTTTCACCTGATTTCTTCTGTCCTGTCCTCCTGATGCTGTTTAAAAAACATTTTTGCTGGCGTAGGGGAGCTTTTACAAGTTTAGGGGGCTCACCTGCCTGCTATGAACATTTGAAACTGCCATATATGAAATCAGACCATTTTTGCTCAGCAGTATATACACAGTCAGCACCTCTCCAAGGTTTCAGATGGAACTCATTCCCATTCCAACCAGGAGTTGCTGCCAGGGGTTGAAGGTTTCTGTGTTCAAGGCATGTACCCTAAAACTGAGCTACAGCCCATCACCAATGCTGTGCTTTTGCTGCTGTGCTTCAGCTAGTGGGTAGACTGGGTGGGCAGACTGGGCCCAGGAGTTGGTGGGTCTGGCCTCCGGCACTTAGACTGGATCCCGACCCCCCCCCCCAAGCAACCTGACCATTACACTGGGCTGCTCGGATCTGTGCCAGCGATTTAGCTGGTGCAGATCCAAGTAGCCCTGTTGGGGGTGACTGGGGCATTACTCTGGGTCAGGGGATGAATATTCTTTTACTCCAAGTTGAGCTACAGCCACCTCCAACCCTGCGCTGGATATGGCTTGCCTATTCCAGTTGGCTTGCCTCTTCTGGCGCAGGGTAGGTGTGGGCTATAAATAAAAGAAAAGAGGACTGGGTGGGCAGACTGGGCCCAGGAGTTGGTGGGTCTGGCCTCCAGCACTTAGACTGGATCCCAACCCCCCTCCCAAGCAACCTGACCATTACACTGGGCTGCTTGGATCTGTGCCAGCGATTTAGTTGGTGCAGATCCAAGTAGCCCTGTTGGGGTGACTGGGGCATTACTCTGGGTCAGGGGATGAATATTCTCTTACTCCGGGTTGAGCTCCAGCCACCTCCAACCCTGCGCTGGATATGGTTTGCCTATTCCAGTTGGCTTGCCTCTTCCAGCGCAGGATAGGTCTGGGCTATAAATCCATGTTGGCATCCTTTAGTCTCGGAAGACTATGGTATCGCGCTCTGAATGGTGGTTCTGGAACAGAGTGTCCTCTCCAGTGCGCGAAGCCTGAGTAATGTAGATATGGAGGATAGGCTGTTACCCATGCAGCAAACCCCCCCTCTCCGCATCGCTGAAATGAAATAAAAGAAAAGAGCACAGAGTTCCTTTAATAGATGTCATTTACTGAACCTTTTAGAAATAGCTACCACTTAACCACACCAGCCTACCAAGCCAGAAAAAACGTGTGTGGATTGACTAATTTTGAATGTGTCTTTGCACCTTCCTTGTAGATATTGATGAGTGTGAAGACAATCCCAACATCTGTGATGGAGGACAGTGCACTAACATACCTGGAGAATACAGGTGTCTTTGTTATGATGGATTCATGACATCTGAGGACATGAAGACTTGTCTAGGCAAGTGAAAATATCTCTCATTCTAATCTTGTTAGTACCTGCTTGCTTACATAAGGATGGAAAAAATAGTGATTTGTTTAAAATGTGGATGCAAGTAATAGCCATTTCTGTATCTGGAGGTGATAGGTGAGTAATCAATTGGTTGTTGCTGGGGTGTCAGCTATGGAGTGAGCTGGCGGTGATTGTGCAGGTCCCTCCAAAGCATGGGGTCCAATTCTGTTGAATCAACCAAATCGTCCTAACCAAAGAAATATACAGTAGTATTTCCCTGTGAAATAAATATAGTATGAAAACATAAGTCGTGTCTGTTCACTATTACAGAGTTTGAACTCATGAAAGTAAAAATTAAGAATGGGAAGTGGGAAGGTCACAGAAGGAATGCTGTATATCAGGGGTGTCAAACTCATTTCATACCGAGGGCCAAACAGCATTCATGATGCCTGCTGAGGGCCAGAGGAGATGTCATTAGGGAGGAAGTTATGTCATTAAACAGGTCATAACCCCCCAAAAATCACTTTGTCTCACTTAGGAATTCATTAGCTGCAAATGACAGAAGAGAAAATATGCAAACCTTGATAATATTTCAAGATATGGGAGAGCCTAATTTTCATGTGGGCTGCCCTTACAGCAGTAACACCTCAGCACTGCTCAGTAGCTGAGAGCCTGAGGGCCAGATAAAAAGCTTCTGCGGGCTGCATCCGGCCCCCGGGCCTTATGTTTGGCGCCCCTGCTGTATATTCTATTGGAATAAATAGAAGCAGCCACCAGAGGGATTAAAGTGAGTGGATATCACTGCAACTCTGCAGGTCTGACTGATGTTCCCCTCAAAACTATGAAGAGCAAAGAATTTCTAGGAGGTGTGCTCCCAGTCTGCTTCTTTTGAGAGCATATTCTAGAAGCTGAGAGATTCCTTGCCACCCTGTCTTAGGAACAATACCAGCCTAACCCTGGCAAATTTTGAGTGTTCAAGGTTCAGAATGGAACTCAGCATGTTGGGATCCACTTATTAGAAGAGTCAGGTTCCAAATTTTTCTCAACAGTACATGTCTGTTTTCCAAAACCATATTCTCTGTGACTAAAATGTCATTGTTATCTATAATATTTTTGCATCAGTAAGCAAGACCTCTATGTATCAATGCTTATATCTAATGTTGGCAGTAATTCTTAAAGATTTTACAGTTGTGTCTAAAGCCTTTCCACCTCTCCCTCCCTCAGATGTGAATGAATGTGAACTGAACCCAAACATCTGTCTGAGTGGAAGCTGTGAGAATACAAAAGGCTCTTTTATCTGTCACTGTGATTTGGGTTATTCTGGAAAAAAAGGAACAACTGGTTGCACAGGTATGTATGTATATAATTATTGACAGTTGTTAATTCATTGAATGATAATAAAGTGCCATAATTTTTTCAAATTCTTTATTCAAACCCAAGGCTAACCCAAAACTAACTGGTACCTGAGGTATGTCATGTCCATCCATATCTATTGAAGCACCGTGTCTCCTCCTACTTCCTGGATTAGGAGATGTGGGGGGGGGGGAGAGAAAAAGAGGAAGTCTGGCAGAGAGAAGGATTCTGGGCTAGAGTGTCAGTGACACTCTAGGTCACCATGCTCCTCTCCTCCATAATTCCTTTTTGCTCTGTTCCCCTTTTCCTTGTCCAATCCAGGAAGTGGGAAGAAGAGGAGCAATGGAGAAAACTGGGCAAATTGAGATGGGTGACCGCCTCAGTCATTATCATGAATGGTTCAGCCCTGTTTGAACCATACTTTTTCCTGGGGCACAGATTTAGGGTGAATATGAGAGAGATGCTTATGGCCTGGACGATCTGCAGCTTAACTGGCCAGTTTCTAAGGAAGCCATCCACTTCCTCTGTGCGGATAGTTAATTTTGTTTTGGTGGTCTTATTTGAGAGGCACTGTTTTCTATTCTCATATGGGTACCAGAATTTCTGTGGAACTTTGCATTGGAGCCAGTGTACAATCTGAACATGAACCAGATGGCGCTGTCTAAGAGATCCATGAAATCCTGAAACCCGTTTTGGAGTCCTGGATTTCATGACCTTAACATGATATTGAGTCATTTTTTTACTTAGTAGGATCACTAAGTAACATGTTTGACTTAGTAGGATCACTGTTTATACAGATACAGGAACATCTCCTACCTCTAAAAGGATACACAGTAGTGTGAGAACTTCCCTTGACTACAGTAAAGGCTTCCTATTGAGTTTTATTCCACTTAAGTGATGGCAGAGGGAGGCAAGGAGTGCAATAGATCTACTATCAGCTGTAAAGCAAAGACCTGTGCAGCAGGTCTTAAAGGACTGTGAGAATACTAGCGGTAATATTTGTTGACCATTTATTTCATCTGGATATTCCAAGCTGCTTACAGGTAGTTCTGCCATAAAATGTAGCTGTTTCTGACTCAGATATGTTTTATGCTTAAGAAGTTCAGTGCTCCAACAGTCAGTTTATAGTATGTGTTTCCTTTACTTACCTAAATGCTAGCACAGTATTTGCAGCTGCTGTTGGAAGAGGAACAGTGGAGGGACAGAATCATCCTTTTATCCTCACTATCCAAATTCCTTTGTAAAAATGTAATAATGTGTCTGTAGCGAATTTCTCTGTTCCTCGGACTGAATGCCAGCAACTCTGTTCCTGTTCGCAGACAGGAGACCCCCCCTTTGACACAGCGTGTAGAGGCAGAATTAAAAAGTGTGCATTGTGTTCAGTGGCTTGACAATGGGGGATGGATTCTTTGCCTCTTGCAGACATGCCGAAGGCACCCTCTCTTTTTAAAATGAGCAAAGAATTGCAAAAATGTGTATGCAACTTTGAAGAGTAGGTTTGTTGTTTCATGGGAACAACTGCATAATGTCCTCTGGGTTCTATTACTGTTGCATCTACATATTTTATCCCCCTTGTCATTACTGATTGTTTCCATTTTAACAAGTAAACATGTTTTTTTTTTTTTCTTGCCTCCAATCATTTAACTGTGTTCATAATCCACCCACTAATGTGCAGTTCCATCCCACACAGATGTTAATCTTTTTCACTTCGGTTCTCAGTAAGAATGTGGGCAGAGTTTAGAGAAATATTTGGTTTTATGCAAAGATATATATTACGTATGACAGAAATCTGGGCTGAATTCATGCTGTCATTTTTAATTATTTGTAGAGGAAGTGGGCCGTGTCACCTATATGCTTTCTGTGTGTGCATGTGTGTCTTGCTTCAATCAGAAAGAAGGTGGGACTAGGTTGTTGAGAACAGTACTATACAAAGGCCTTTTCCCAAATCTAGACTGCTGTACTTTGTCACATGTGTCACAGCTTCTCCTCTCTTAAGTTCATTATATCCAATCCACAGTGAATTCCCCCCCCCCAAGGGAAAATGGCAGGAAACTGTATCATTCCTTTCCTGCCCCTTATCTATGCTCAGAACTCATGCCTAATTTGGGGCTCCTGGGGCTACCTTCCTGAAGGGAATAGACTGTTACCATACACACGGTTACATCTCATGTTTCCTAAACTCCCCAGGGCCTCAGCAGTCCATATTATGTCCCCTTCACAAGGCCTGTGCCCCCCCATCACTGCTTTGTCCTGGCCGCCATATCTTCCACCCCTAGTACAGCAATCACTGCAGGTCAGTCTTTCCTCACAAATGTCCTAACCCTACCAATAAACTGGAAGTATCATTTTTCTAGTGCTTGAAAACTCTTGGCATGAGATTGCAGGGATGCATATTCTTCCTTCCCTTTCTCTGTGCACAAATCCCAGAGGTAAAAATGGCAAGTTGCCATTTGCTGTGGAATGTGTGGATGAATATAGGTAGCAAAGGGAGTCTGGCTTGTAAGTCACAGAGGAGCAAGGACTCAGAATGTGGCTCATTGTAGGAACCCCACATTTTCTAATAATGCAAGGTTTCACAGAAGAAAACTGGACTAGATGGCTTTAGTTTGTATCATGTGCACCGCAGATCCCATTTTCACCACGTATATGTGATTTAAGCTGAGATCACTGCAAAGTGCATGGATATGAGAGAGCAAGTAGATAGCAGCTGTTAGTCTGGTGGTCCTCAGAGTGGTTTGAGTTCTGCTTTAGTTCAGTGGGATTAAATAAACTCAATGTGAGAGCAGGAATGTTGTTTTCCATGCGTCAGCTACTACAGTCTTGGGGCTGATTCACATGGTCTCTCTGTGTGTGGTGGCCCTATATTACAATGGCCAAACACTTGAGGGGAAAAAAAAAAAACCTGGATGCACAAGGCAGATGACCTAAATTGTTTGTTAAGAATACAGATCCATTTTGCATGCCCCACCCCAATATTCCTGGAATGGGATGGATGCTTGCATACAGACATTGTAATGTATGCTTGCAGCACACTATTCACTATGGGTGCAATCCTAACTTGCGCTGGGACAAGCAGACCAATTAGAATGTGCTGGATCCAGAGCAAGGCAGATACGGACTGGGGCACAACACAGAGTAAGGGGATTTTATTCCCTGTGTTGTGCACCAGTCAGCCCTATGAAGTTATTTGAATATGCCCCTGCAATTTCACGGGCACAAATCTGAGCAGCCCGTATAATGCTGGTCGGGGTGCAGATGGGTTGAGATCAGGCCTGCACCTGCTGTGGCTAGTTCCACCACTCTCCTGGACCTGACCCACCTCCCAGACTGCCATACTCTCCCCAAGTGCCTCCATTTTGCCCTTCCACTACCCTCTGTAGCCCCTGTACTAGCCTGCCCGGAACAAACTTACCTTCTCTAGGTGCAGATCTGGCGCTGCTAGGCCAGCACATGTCCTTGCACTGGCCTAACCTGCTCCTGAGTAGCCATGAATGTGCTTTATGGCACATTAGCAACATTCAGGAGCCGGTGCTAGAGACTTGTGCCAGCTCGATGTGCGGGTGGGGATTGCTCTACAGTATGTTTTGCAGACTAGCCTGAAAAATAAAGCAGAAACTTCATGTTAATGGAAATTGCCTACCGCAATTAAGGCTGCAGTTCTAGGCATAGGCTTTCCTGGGAAAAGCCCAATTGAACACAGTGGAACTTACTTATGAGTAGACACGCTTAGGCTTGTGCTGCTTGAATATGTGTGTGTGTGCTGCAGTTGGAAGAAGCAAGGGACAGGCTGTGGATGCAGGGTCAGCCTTGGGCTGGAGTGTTTGTTTTTGTTGGCTTGGACCAGCCTTACACTCAAAGGGAAACGCTGCAAGGAAACAAGATTAGGAGGAGGGGAAAGACAGAGAAAATATTTGTACAGTCTTGACACTGTACTCTTTGCTTTAGTAAAGTCAATGAGTATTTTGCCCTTCATTTTGAAACCAATTTTGGGTGTCTTTAGTCATGGTGAGTAGCAGCATCCTTAACAGTGGCCCACAGAAACCCAAGAGACTGATAGGGTAACAATTTCAATAATAAAAAGAATAATTTTTTTTTTTTAATTCATATCCTGAGTACCGAATCATAACAGTCTGAAAACGTGGTGAGCTCTGCCTCTGCCATCTGAAATGAAGGGTGCACAAATATTTGCCCACTATTTTTTTTTGGGGGGGGGGGAAGATCTTTCTAGGGGATTTCCCCCAAGCCCCCAAAATACTTTTTTTTTTTTGTATTTTCTTGGCTCTTCATAGCTGCCTTACTTGTACCCTTTCCTGGCCCACACTATACTGCTTTGGCGGCTTTTTTTTCTTTTAAAAAAGAGATTCTTGTTCCTGGCAGAGTTGAGCCAATTCAATCAGGAATCCTATGGTGAGCCTGATGACATCATGGTGCAGTATAGCCAATCAGATTTGGCTATGTGACAACTCTATTGTAACAACAATTTAGCCTTTTCATTGGCCTTACTGTGAATGGGCAGAGGGAAGAAGTGTCTCTTTTTTCGGCTGCACCTAAACTAGGCTAGTGGGGAAAAGGGTACATATTGCTTTGAAGCTATATATCCCCCTGGATATATAGCTGGATCTTAACTATAATTTTTGGCTTGTGGCAAAGAGCAGCTATGCAATATTTGTGTACAGTGTATACAATTTGCCCTTGCTCAAAATTCTAAATAAGGTGAAGAAAAACATGCAACTGAAATACGCTGCCACGGTTGAGACCTGGAAAACACACCATTCACCCAGCTGAAGAATTCCATCCCCTTCTCAAATCTATCTTATGTTTTCAGCAAACAACATGCTTGAATAGCAGTGACATACTAGCCCTTATGTTGAGTCTGTGTTCCTAATCAAACTCATGTGGTAGTTCTGTGTGAAACATCTAATGTACTCCAGTCATGTCAAAATGAGGGTGGAGGGGGGGGGGGTCTGAATTTAAAAGCAAAAAGGATGCATGGGTGAGGAGTGCAGAACCCTTCCCCCACTCACAGTTTATCTTCCTACAGTTCCTTTCCACAAAAGCTTTTCTTCCAGAGGAGCACCCTTCCAGTATCCAGTAGCTGGGGGGAGGGGGGAGGGAGAGGAGAAAAACTCTCAAAAAGAGGACCTACAGGAAGATCAAATGTGCTTCTCACCCATGTACTCTTAAAAAAAAAAATCAGACCCTCTTTCTTGGTAACTGAGAAAGTTCTATATTTAAAAACAGGGATCTGCCACTGGAATGTCTGATTTAGTCCTGGTGGCTCTCATTTCACATACTCTGCACTTGTCTCATAATGCTAAAGTTGGTTTAAAGAGCTGCCATGGGAAAAAGTGAAAGTACAATAGCTTACACCAAGCTCAGGCATTCACATTGACATAATCAAGCCATGCTTGTTTCTGCTAATATCAGGCTATTGCTGCTGTATGTATGTATAGTTATTTTACATGCTTGTGCAATGTAGATGCCATTTTATCAATTGCTTATCACATGATAAAGCAATTAAGGAGAGACTGCTTATATAGAGAAAAGGATGACATGAGTGTCGTTCTTTCTTTCTTCCCACAGACATTAATGAGTGCGAAATTGGAGCCCATAACTGTGACCGGAATGCTATTTGTACCAACACAGCTGGAAGTTTCAAATGCAGTTGCAGCCCGGGTTGGCTTGGAGATGGTATCAAATGTACAGGTGAGTCTGAGGCATTCTGGGTTTTTTCCATTCTGCCTTTGAACATAGGCAGTTCAAAGTTTTGAAAGTTAATATACGTAAACTTTTATTGGTTCTCAGTCATATGGAAGGTGTGGCTTTCATCTGGAGAAGACCTTCATGGTTGTGAAATCCAACCTTGCTTACCAATGCAGATACCTATAGACCAGTGATTTTGAATCTTTTTCATCTCACTGCGCACTGACAAGGCACTAAAATTGTCAAGATTCACCATCAGTTTTTTAACAACTGACAAGGCACACCATGCTGTCAAGGGGGGCTCACATCCCACCTTGGCCCTACTAATAAATGACCCACTCCCAAATTCTTGCGGCACACCTGGGGACCATTCATGGCTCACCAGTGTGCCACGGCGCAGTGGTTGAAAATGGCTGCTATAGACCCTTGCAAATAATTACCTTGTTGCTCCTTGAAAACCTGCAGAGAAGAATATTGTGTGGCTTACTTGGGCTCCTTGCACTATTGCCTAGAAGCATTTAAAACAACTTTCCTTTCCTTTGAATAATAATCCTTAGTTACTTCTACTTTCCTTCCTGAGAATGAGAAAGTTGTTCTAAGTTATTATGGTGTAATTTCTGAGAATTTGCAGATTATTAGGATGTTCTACACTAGCCATTTTTACCACTGCGCCTTCTTAACTTGCATTTTTCATGGTATACCAGTTCTCACATTTACTTCTGTTGCAATCTCATGTTCTGTGATGAGTTGGTACAGCAGTTTGTAGTTCCTTTCTTACATAGATGGAACTTCTTGGAACTTACATAGACCTGGGCATTTTTGATAAATCCACTGGTGGATCAGGTTGCAAAGAACCCTGCAACTAGTCCCATGCACCCCAAGGGGATGAAGGCATTGAATTTTTGTTTCTCAAACAGCAGCTCTCCCTCTCCCACAATGCCATATGGCAAACCACTGTTGAAAGCTGAGAAGGCTCACTGTTGAGATGTTTCAAAAGCAGTTTGTGATAGGGTATGGGAATATGCTGTTCAGAGTTTTAAAAATCCCACTGGGACAGTGCAAGGCCTTTGGTACACATTAAGTAGCTCTTTGGATCCCGGCCACAGTCTCTTATTACTGCAGTGTAGTCTGAATCATCTTCAGCTCCCATACTTAATGCTCTAGTAAAGGCCTAACCCACATGCTATTTAGTGGCACAATTTCTTTCAGAGTCCTGGATGCAACATTTCTCCTAATGCATCCTCAACTACAGTAGCATTTCCTTTACTATTATTTTTTCCCCACCAGCCTTGTTGCTGAGTCACAGATTTGGTTTGCGTTATACTGCAGCTCTCAAATGGATTTATTTATGGCAATGCCATTTCTCCCACAAGTTATCTGCCACTGCTTTTGCACCGATTTACTACTGCAAGTTTTTTCTTCCTTATTTCAGTTGAGTTGGCAGTTGGCATAATAATGATGAAGTTGGCAATAATAAATGCTTGTGTTTTAATTAACACACTTTTTGCTCTCTTTAGATCTGGATGAGTGCTCCAATGGGACACACATGTGCAGTCCACATGCTGACTGCAAAAATACTATGGGATCATACCGTTGCCTGTGTAAAGAAGGATACATTGGGGATGGATTCACATGTACAGGTGAGCTGCTTCTTGGAGGGACACAGGTATCTCAGGTGCAATGCCAATGCTTTTGCTTGGATGCAAGGGTGCCATTAAGCAGCTCGCCACCTCCAGAATTGACCATCAGAGATTGTCCACCAGAAACAGCTGCACCTCTGGTTATCTTACTGGACCTGCACAATAGACCAGTTCAGACAATCCAATACACTGTGATTTGTTGGATTGTGAAGGTGAGCCTGGGAAGCTCAATTTCAATGCACTCCCTCTGTTTTCCTCCAACATTTGAGAGCCTGGCTGCGAGGAAGGAATTTTGGCTAGTTAAATTACAGCTTTATGTCATCTGAACCCAGGAGCTGTGGATTACTCCTATGATTCTCCTATGAGCATATGATTAATGATCCCAGTTTAATACATATGGGGGGTGTACCTATGAAGGAGGGATTATTACTCAAGGATAGAACATATGTGTTACTTGCAGAAGGTCCCAGGTTCAATTCCTGCATCTCTAGGTAGGACTAGGAAAGTCCAGTGTCTGAAAACCTAGATTGGTGCTGGCTGTCAGTGTAGGTAATACTGAGAGCTAAATGAACCAATGGTCTAACTCAGTATAAGATCGCTTCCTCCGTTTTGTGTTCCTAAAAATTTGGAAATGTGAACCTCTGGTTTCACTAATAAGGTTTTTAGAAAAGAACATAAGAACATAAGAACAGCCCCACTGGATCAGGCCATAGGCCCATCTAGTCCAGCTTCCTGTATCTCACAGCGGCCCACCAAATGCCCCAGGGAGCACACCAGATAACAAGAGACCTCATCCTGGTGTTCTCCCCTACATCTGGCATTCTGACTTAACCCATTTCTAAAATCAGGAGGTTGCGTATACACATCATGGCTTGTACCCCATAATGGATTTTTCCTCCAGAAACTCGTCCAATCCCCTTTTAAAGGCGTCTAGGCTAGACGCCAGCACCACATCCTGTGGCAAGGAGTTCCACAGACCGACCACGCGCTGAGTAAAGAAATATTTTCTTTTGTCTGTCCTAACCCGCCCAACACTCAATTTTAGTGGATGTCCCCTGGTTCTGGTATTATGTGAGAGTGTAAAGAGCATCTCCCTATCCACTCTGTCCATCCCCTGCATAATTTTGTATGTCTCAATCATGTCCCCCCTCAAGCGTCTCTTTTCTAGGCTGAAAAGGCCCAAACGCCGTAGCCTTTCCTCATAAGGAAGGTGCCCCAGCCCCGTAATCATCTTAGTCGCTCTCTTTTGCACCTTTTCCATTTCCACTATGTCTTTTTTGAGATGCGGCGACCAGAACTGGACACAATACTCCAGGTGTGGCCTTACCATAGATTTGTACAACGGCATTATAATACTAACCGTTTTGTTCTCAATACCCTTCCTAATGATCCCAAGCATAGAATTGGCCTTCTTCACTGCCACCGCACATTGGGTCGACACTTTCATCGACCTGTCCACCACCACCCCAAGATCTCTCTCCTGATCTGTCACAGACAGCTCAGAACCCATCAGCCTATATGTGAAGTTTTGATTTTTTGCCCCAATGTGCATGACTTTACACTTACTGACATTGAAGCGCATCTGCCATTTTGCTGCCCATTCTGCCAGTCTGGAGAGATCCTTCTGGAGCTCCTCACAATCACTTCTGGTCTTTACCACTCGGAAAAGTTTGGTGTCATCTGCAAACTTAGCCACTTCACTGCTCAACCCTGTCTCCAGGTCATTTATGAAGAGGTTGAAAAGCACCGGTCCCAGGACAGATCCTTGGGGCACACCGCTTTTCACCTCTCTCCATTGTGAAAATTGCCCATTGACACCCACTCTCTGCTTCCTGGCCTCCAACCAGTTCTCAATCCACGAGAGGACCTGTCCTCTAATTCCCTGACTGTGGAGTTTTTTCAGTAGCCTTTGGTGAGGGACCGTGTCAAACGCCTTCTGAAAGTCCAGATATATGATGTCCACGGGTTCTCCCGCATCCACATGCCTGTTGACCTTTTCAAAGAATTCTATAAGGTTCGTGAGGCAAGACTTACCCTTACAGAAGCCATGCTGACTCTCCCTCAGCAAGGCCTGTTCGTCTATGTGTTTTGAGATCCTATCTTTGATGAGGCATTCCACCATCTTACCCGGTATGGATGTTAGGCTGACCGGCCTATAGTTTCCCGGGTCCCCCCTCTTTCCCTTTTTAAAAATAGGCGTGACATTTGCTATCCTCCAATCTTCTGGCACTGTGGCCGATTTGAGGGACAAGTTGCATACCTTAGTCAAGAGATCTGCAACTTCATTCTTCAATTCCTTAATAACCCTTGGGTGGATGCCATCAGGGCCCGGTGACTTATTGATCTTTAATTTATCAATGAGGTCTGAAACATCTTCTCTTTTAACCTCTATCTGACTTAACTCCTCAGTTAGGAGGGGCCGTTCGGGCAGCGGTATCTGCCCGAGGTCTTCTGCCGTGAAGACAGATGCAAAGAACTCATTTAATTTCTCTGCCATCTCTAAGTCTCCTTTTATCTCCCCTTTCCCTCCCTCACCATCCAGAGGGCCAACCACTTCTCTGGCGGGTTTCCTGCTTCTAACATATTTGAAGAAGCTTTTATTATTTCCCTTAATGTTGCTGGCCATGCGTTCCTCATAGTCTCGCTTGGCCTCCCCTATCACCTTCTTACATTTCTTTTGCCACAGTTTATGTTCCTTTTTATTCTCTTCATTAGGGCAAGACTTCCATTTACGGAAGGAAGCTTCCTTGCCCTTCACAGCTTCTCTAACTTGGCTGGTTAGCCATGCGGGCACTCTCCTGGATTTAGTGGAACCCTTCTTTCTTTGCGGTATACACCTCTGCTGGGCCTCTATTACTGTTGTTTTAAGCAGCCTCCATGCACTCTGGAGAGACTGGACTCTTTTTACCCTCCCTTTCAACCTCCTTCTAACCAGCCTCCTCATTTGAGGGAAGTCCGCCCGTCGGAAGTCAAGGGTTTTTGTTAGAGATTTGCCTGGTATTTTCCCCCCAACGTGCACGTCAAAACGGATCGCAGCATGATCACTGTTCCCCAATGGCTCAGTAACGTTTACATCTCTAACCAGGTCCTGCGTACCGCACAAAATTAAATCCAGAGTCACCTGTCCTCTGGTGGGCTCCGTGACTAGCTGCTCTAAGCCACAGTCATTTAGCACGTCAAGAAATCCAGTTTCCTTATCGTGACCAGAACACAAATTGACCCAGTCAATATGAGGATAATTGAAGTCATATGGTATATAAATCCTTTAAATGGTGGTACCATTAAAGTGGTGGTACCATTTAAAATACCAAAAGTGGTATATAAATCCTTTAAATGAATGAATGAATGATTCCTTTCACAAGTGGACAGTGGAGGTGAGGGGGAAGAGGAAGCACATGTGTTTGCTGTTCCTTAGCAGGGGTGAGCTAGCCATGAGGCTTGCCTGGATTGCTTCAAGTGGTGAGCTGAGGGAGGCAACAAACTGGTTGGGGGTCCCTGGCCCCCCACTTGCCTGGCTGCTCCACCACCCCCTTCTCATATGTTGTCCTTGGAGAGTGCGTGGCAAGAGGATGGGGAGCTTCCTTCAGTTCCACCACCACAGCAATCTTTTTCCCAGGTGCTCTCCTGCAGGAGAAGAAACCTCATCTTCTGCCTTTCTTCCCCTCTGATTTTTGTGAAGTGGCTCGGTTTGGAGGAAGCTAGCAATGGAGAGGTTTTCCAATACAGGATTCTCCCCATCCAC
Source organism: Tiliqua scincoides (assembly GCF_035046505.1). Lineage (NCBI taxonomy): Eukaryota > Metazoa > Chordata > Lepidosauria > Squamata > Scincidae > Tiliqua > Tiliqua scincoides. Next base: position 12,890,322 of record NC_089828.1, read on the forward strand.
CCTTGTTACAAGAAATAGTGGCAACAGAAGAGGTGGTGGAGGAGGAGGGTAGGAATTGCAGTGTGTGCTAGTGTGTAACCTGCTCTGGGTGCTGGCGTTGGGTAAAGATTAAATTTGGCACCATTATGGGTGGTGGATTGAGCTGGGCTGTCTCTGTTCCCGAGGCCCATTTACATGATCCAAAAAACCAGGCTGATGATTGACCAGTAATTAAATAGACCTGTGTCCTAAATATGTCTGCCAAAGGCAAAAATACTTTTATTAAAAGGGGGGAGGGTTAAACTTTTTTTCTCCTGTGTTGATAACACTGCTATAATTTTTTTGAGGTAGCCAGATTTTATAACTGAGAGGCAGGATCATGCAGTGGTCTTGGAGTTGGACTTAGAGCTGGAAGATCCAGATTCTAATCCCTGCTCAAACCATGTAGCATCCTGGGTGGACCTTGGACCCTTGGGTGACTGTCTCTCAGCCTGACCTACCTCACAGGGTTGTTGTGAGGACAGAAGGAGAGAAGACACAATGCATACCATCCTGTAGTCCTTGGAGGAAGGGCAGTATTAAAATGTGAAAAACAAAAATAAAATATTCTGTTGCAGCTAATGTGGAATTTCAGGCCTTTGGAGACAGTTGTTTGTTTGCAAAAGCATAAGAAAGGACTTTACAGTAACATTTATTTCCCCCCCCCCCCAGATCTTGATGAGTGCTCGGAAAACCTGAATCTGTGTGAAAATGGGCAGTGTCTCAATGCCCCAGGAGGTTATCGCTGTGAATGTGATATGGGATTTGTGCCCAGCCCAGATGGGAAAGCTTGTGAAGGTAATTTAGTGTACGATATAAACAATTCTCAACTTAATTTGGAAATCCCATCAAATTGCAACTATGCTTCCCAGTACTGTACTTAATAGCAATTAGGTAAATTTGCCTTGTTTTGGTTCAGATCTCTTAAATTTTGTATTTAAGCATAAGAGAAAAGCATGTCACCTAAAGATACAACATCTTGTACCTGGATGTGAAATGAGGCCATTTGACATAAGGCAGTGATTTCTGACCAGAGAAGTATATTCATTTGTAAACCAAAATAAAGGGTGTTGTTTAAAATCCCCAACAGCCCTATTATCTGTTACTTTCAGGGCCTTTAGAACGGAGTTACATTTGAACTAAATGAACAGAATTGAACCTGGAGTGCCATTAACCCAAGAAATATTGAGGGTGTTCGTTGAAGAACAAAATTAAGGAAAAGTTAGGGAGAAAAATTGGCCTCCTTGAACTCCTAACAGTTTATAGTTTTGGGGCTGGATGTGGATCGGGTCAGGAGGATGCATGCCATGGGACTGAAAAATTCTGCTCCTCGTGCTGTATGGGAACATTAGGGATGGGGAAAGGAAAAGAGCTTCGTTTTGTATTTCAGGTTTTGCAAGCTTAATGAAGCGTAGAATGAGTTGTTCATTTAGAAATAATAAAGGCATCTCTTATCTCTCACCTCTTCCTTTTATTAAAGATATTGATGAGTGTATCCTTCCTAACATCTGTGTCTATGGAACCTGTCGCAATCTCCCTGGTCTGTTCCGATGTCACTGTGAGACAGGATATGAACTGGACAGAAGTGGTGGTAACTGCACAGGTAAATATTCCCAAATATCCTACCTTTTATTGGGTTGGAGAAATGAGTTTGGAGATGGAAATTCTCATATGCTCTTTGTTTAGTCTCCCAGTGGCCTTCAGAACATAGTCTTAGTTAATGAAGTTCATCAAATGGAAAGTTCACTTGTCACTTTTTATGGGCAAATGCTAAACAGCCTGTGTTTTCTTTCTAAAACAGTACCATGGCATACCTAGTGCCACTGGTACCTGGAGTGGACTGCTCTCACCGCCTTGCCCTTGACTGCTGGAAGTCATGGGTAGACTAGTCTCTACTCTGAGATTCCCCCTCCTAGGTCTACCTGGCATTTGAAGTGGGTTGACCTGGCCTCTGTTATGCAATTCCCTACCCTTGCTCAACTGGAACTCCTCTGCTCCTGAGCATGTTGTGGCTGGAAGAAGGGGCCGGGTGAGGATAGCAGTATTGGGCTGCTAGGAGGATCAATTTATAGGCAAATGTTGTGGGCAATCTCCTTATTACCAGTGTCCCAAAGCACCAATGAGGTGCTCTGACTTTCATGCCAGCCAGTGACACACGTGACAGGCACGCAATGGTGGCAACCCCCTTATGGCTGGCACCCATGGCGAACCTTGGTAGGCTACTGCATGAACACACAGCAAACATGTGTCTCCAGAAGCTTGGCCTGGCCACTGCTTCCTGGAACTTGAACATCCATTCTGTGTGAAGCAGTCCTTAATGTCTCTAGTCTGCAGTTTGGGGTGGGCATTGGTATTTTGGCCCTGTTGTCCAGGATCCAGTAGGTTATTGGGCATGTACAAGCATATCTATGCTTGCACATATATTTTTTTTCCCCTCCCAGCTAGAGCTTCTCTTGCTCCTTTGGAGTTTACTTCAAACATGTTTAATTTGGGGGCAACTTTTCAAGGTGGCGTGAAGGACTGATGAAGAAAGGGGACTTAGAGAACAAGCCATGCACATGAAAATTCCACACAAAGTCCATTTTGTTCTATCTTAGAGAGTGCTACTTTCTCAGTTTTGGTTGGCTTTTATTAAATACAGGGTGACCCCAAAAAAAAACAGAACCCATAAAAATTTTATTAAATCCTACAAAGGTCCAGTAAATTTCAAGAAACTTACTGGACTCAGACTTCCATCTGTGTACGATTATTCCCCAAAGTTTCAGTTATCTTGGTCACTTTGCATAAAAGTCATGTTCTTTCCAAAGAAAAATTAAAATCAACAGTTTTATTCAAAGATTTGTGGGTTCTGTTTTTTTGGGGTCACCCTGTAAAAACCATGCACGTATAGGTATATAGGAAATATTTAATTCATACCCAGCAAATTCCCCCTGAGCAAGCCAAGCAAGTAAAGGAATTGTAGATGTTGGAGACATCTCCTGTAGTTCAGGAGTCAGACTAGGACCAAACTGGTCTGAGGGCTGTAATATTGTTTGTCATATTTGGGGTGTTCTCTCACTCATAGGTTTTTGTTTGTGGTTCTTGTTTCGCCCCCAGATATCAATGAATGCGCAGACCCTACAACTTGCATGAGTGGCACTTGTCTCAATATCCCCGGCAGTTACACCTGTGAATGCCCACCTGAGTTTGAGCTCAACCCAACTCGTGTTGGATGTGTTGGTAAACACATTGCTTCCTTTTATTAATTGCAGGGATTGGGTGCTTCTGAAAGAACACATGTAGTTCTTCGGCAGTGCTCAGCATATGTTTCTGTCTGAGAAGGTTGGGAACTGAACCAACTCTCTACAATTAAAGAACTATAATCTGGATATTGGACAGTAAATGGGACTGAATCTGTTTCTGGGGTGGTGGTGGAAATGCTGAACCTTTTCAGCTGCTGAAATTTAAATTAAAAAACGCGATGAGAATTGACACATCAGGGAGTTGAACAGCTGAAGAATGTCATGTTAAGGCTGCAATCTTTTGCAGTCTTCCCTGGGAGTAAATCCCACTGAATTTAATGTGCCTCCGTTCTGAGTCGACAGGCACAGGAGTATGTTGGAGGTGATATGAACAGTAATCAAGGTGTCAATGGGATGATATACTTTTTCACTGACTTGGAAATATGTGGTGCGTTTGCTGTTAGATACTCGCTCTGGCTTCTGTTACTTGGAAATTAAACCTCGAGGAGACAATGGAGACGTGGCATGTAGCAATGAAATCGGGGTTGGCGTTTCCAAATCCTCTTGCTGCTGTTCCCTTGGCAAGGCTTGGGGAATCCCTTGTGAGCAGTGCCCAGCTGTGAACTCAAGTAAGTGAAGTCAATAGCAATACAAGATAATGTCTAATTTGCGTCTCTGTTTGCTCCCTTCAAGTACATTAGTTCTAATATGATCATCCACAGGATGTAGTTAGTCTTATGTTAAATTGCTGGGAGATTTAACTTCATGCAAAGGGGGCTATGCAAATGTGTTTTGGGGAAAGAGGGGGAGCTATGATTGTCTGGTCTCCTAAACTTGCTCTTAGCATGACTGAGACCCAAATTTAATCTAGCATAGTTGTTCCCAAACCTTTTAGCACCGGGACCCACTTTTTAAGATGACACTTGGTTGGGACCCACCTAGGTTTGCCAGACTTTAAAAAAGGAGATCTAGAAAGAAATATTAATATATAAGTAATAATAACAACCAGAAAAAGACTCTCAAACATTTATCTACCTGTATTTACGCATGCTTGCAAACTGCAGGAGCTTAGCTCCCTGCAGAGCAGTTAGCAGCTATCTTGCAAACTGCAGGAGCTGAGTTCTTTGCAAGGTAGTTAGCGGCTACAGTATCTGATTTTTGAATAGCCTCAGGGCTTTAGGCAAGTAGTTATTTGATCTTTCCATCACCTTCTGGGGACCCACCAAAAATCAGGTCACAACCCATCAGTGGGTCCGGACCCACAGTTTGGGATCTAGCACATTAAGCCATTTTTGCCCAACGTTGCAAACACGCAACAGGGACCAAGGCAGAATGTGGGCCAGGCAGAAAAGAGTTAGGGCTACCAGCGCATTTCATCCTGCCAACCTCCATTTTGGGGGGTTTGGGCTAATAGGGCAGACAAAAGAGCATATATGGTAATTCTTTGCAACAGAACACTTGGCTATCATAGATTGACTACATCAATTTTCTTTTGAGGTGACTACAAGCTGCTGTGTCCTGGAGGAGAAGGATTCCGACCCAATCCTATTACAGTTATTTTGGAGGGTAATGCATCTTTGTTTTGTTTCTCTCCCAGTCATAACATTACAATAAGCGTTCTATGACGAGCTTAGTTGTTGAGTGTTTTGTTGCTTGTTTTTCCAGCCCTCTTAACAAGAAAATTTTGGCACTTTCTTTCTGATAGATATTGACGAGTGTCAAGAACTACCTGGACTTTGCCAAGGTGGACGGTGCATCAATACCTTTGGTAGCTTCCAGTGTCAGTGTCCCCCTGGCTACTTCTTGAATGAAGAAACTCGAGTGTGTGATGGTATGTAAGCTTCAGCTGATTCAGCAGTAAGAATTGTTTCATTTCATGCTGTAAAGGGAGAAAAAATACCATTATTATTATTATTATTATTATTATTATTATTATTATTATTATTATTATTATTATTATTATTATTATAGTCTCTGTCCAGTATATGCTAGAGCCATGATGATCAGTGCAAGGGTAAAAAATAGCAATTAACTCTCTGTGTGTAGTTCCTTGGCTTTTCTTCACGTTTTTTCTCTGTTCCTACATTTCTATGTCACGGGCTTAAGCTTGTGGCACTATAATAAAAAAGGCATCTCATGAGCATGCTCGGTGCTCACTTCTCACCATTGAACAACCACGGTCAGCCTGTGCAAATCTAGAGTTAGATAGTATGGCTTCTTGGCAAAGTTCAGCCACACTGACTGCCCCATCTGAGCTGAGTATGGGGCCAGCTGCCAGCAGATTCAGCAGCTGCAGTGTCCACAGAATCCTTACCCCCTTCCCAAGCCTGATCCGCCTTCATGTAGGCTTGCTCCAGCTATAGAGCTGGCACAGGTCCAAGTTGACCCATGGTGGATGTTGGGTCAACATCCTTACCCGAGGAGGCTGTAACATGCCAAAACTTCCCCGGAGGATATAGCGGAAACCGTGTTGGCGCTATCTCCCTGCTGCACAGGGAGATAGTTAGGATTGGGCTGTAAGTCTATCTTTTAAATATTAACCCCAAATATTGTCTTTTGTTTTGCAGATGTTGATGAGTGCCTCACAGAAGGCATTTGTGGGCCTGGAACTTGCTACAACACCATGGGCAATTACACTTGCATTTGTCCCCCTGACTACATGCAAGTCAATGGTGGAAATAATTGTATGGGTAAGTTCTTTATTATCTTGCATTGCACGCCAGTCTTTGACTGGCAGCAAGCAGCACAGCTCAGTTTCAGCTTGAGCAAAGCCAACTTGCATGACACAAACTTGTAACTGTTTCTTCATGTTCATCCACCAGTTTCTTTACTCATATGACTTCTAATGTATCTAAGCTCAGTGCTTAGAGAGCCTAGCTGCATTTCGTTCCCACTGTTAATGGAAAGCGTCGTTTTGTAAAGTGCTGTATGTAATTTTTGCATCTTTCAAAACTTTGCCAGTTTTTTAAACTGGTTTCCCTGCCACCGACTGGGAAGTGTGCAGGTGAAGCTGGTGCATGACTGTAATGGTTTCAGTGATGGAAAGCAGAGTCAAGTCCTGAATCGTGCCTCTGTTTAATGTTAATGGCAAAATTCCCATAGTATGTTTATATATTTTGTATTTTGGTCTTCAACCAAGTTCTCAAGGCAGCGTACAGGTAATACTCTGTGAGTAGTTAGCAAGACACCAACAAAATAAGAATTTCAGGGCCCAATCCTGAACAGTACGTGCCGGCTTACCACCCGTGCGCACTGTTGCAAATGAGCCTTATGCCTTTGGGCAGAATAGAGATGAGATGTCTCTGTTTGGCCCAACTCTAACGCAATTCAGTGTGTTTAAATGTGAGACTTCTCCAACCATGTAGAAATGGGTGGTTGATGGAGATGAGATAAGCCGTGGAGAGCTTAGGCTGTGAGCAAGGAGTGGATTGTGCAGTCCTCATCAGTTTGCTCTCTCTGTTCATGATTAGTGCAGTTCTGGATTTAAAAATCACAGAACTGCCGCTGTCTCATCTAATTTGACTCCACAAGGCACCTGGTTCTATTTAGGAAGTAAAACAACACTGACTCAACAGACTTTCCAGAAATTTTGAATCTCACACTGCAGTTTTTAAAATGTTTACCTGGAAGTAAAAGGGGATATAAATGGTCAGTATATGTACCGAGGTTTGCAGGGTGTAGATGCAAATTTTAATTTGAGCCAAGCTTGCCATAATTTAGTTTTCAGGACCAGTAACAGTAACAATGAGTGGTTGGGCATATGCAGAATGCCTTTCCCTCACCCCAACAGCCAATAGCCTCACATTCAGGAATGGGAGGAAAGGATTCTATGTGGAGATTGTGATTTCTGGGAAGGCTAAAATACCCTGTTGAGTACTCATGTAGGATGAACACAGATGGATCAGTAGAAGCAGCATAATTCAGGTGGTTCACAGTAAGCTTTTAGAATAGTTGTGTGATGTCTACAAGCCTCTCAGTGATTCCCTTAAATATGTTCCATTCCCAGGTTTTGCCTCTGATATCAGTTCAGCTCACTTCATCCTATCCCCTCTGCTGAGTTCTCTTGACATTACAAACTCAAATGAACCCAAAACATCTAAGCAAAACTAGGCCAAACACATGGGGCGACATCTTCCAGTCATTCACAGGATATGTGAAAGGATATGAAGTCACAAATTGAGCAAGATTTTAAATAAGAACCCATGACTGGTTGAAGTTAGCTGTCTGCTGCCGCCAAGGTTTTGAGGCTCCTGATGAGGTGTTCTGGGTTTTTATAGTTATGAAACCAAGTGACGGTCGTGGGATTTTGGACCATACTCCAAGATTTTTTTTTTCTTTCCGTAGATGATGACGTAACTCCATAATAGTTGTCAGTTTGTAACGTAAGAACATTGGATTTCAAAAGTCCCTTTAAAAAAGAACACACACATCAGAGGCTTGAATCAAAAGGCTTACTAATAAAGTTAACAAGAATAATGCTTAGCATATTCTGTCTCTTAAGGGCAGGGACAACCCAAGTCATTTTGGTGCCTGGAAATGCAAAATTGGGCAATTGAACTGGCATACCCACATCCCCGTTTACTAGCACAGAGCACAAACCTCTGAGAAGCTTTCCTGTGCCGTCCCCTTTGGAACAAGGAACTGCATGAGATCACTACCCTTGCTGACCATCCCCTGTGCAAGCTGGTATTCAGTAGCATCCTGTCTTTGAACATGGAGGTTCCATGTAGTTATCATCACTAATAGCTGCTGATAGGCCTATCTTTCTCCCTGAAAATTCTTATCTCCCTTTAAATCCATTTAAAGTAGTAGCTGTGCCTTGTGTGCAGAAATACTTTCTACTGTCGGTCGTGAACCTCCCCACAACCAATTCATTGAATGAACCTGAATTCCACTGTTATGATAGAGGGAGAAAAATACCCTACATCCTACCAGGGGATGGTCCAGCATATTTTGGTGTCTGAGATGCCATTTTGGTACTAACACACACTAATTAACATTAGTACAGTACAGGGTACAGTGCAATGGGTACTTCTTCTGTGTGAACCTCATTAAAATTTCTGAGACAACATACCTGTGGGATATGACCCTCTCATTCTGCGGCCCTTAGTGACACTCAGACTCCACCAGTACAGGTAGTCAGTCGCTTTGTCTGTTGGTAGGGCCACCTTCCAGCTGATCTCTGGAATGGGTTTCATAATGCACACGGAGCCCGAACATTGATATCTACTTTTTAAATTTTCAGATATGAGGAGGAGTCTGTGCTACAGAAACTACTATGCAGACAATCAAACCTGTGACGGAGAGCTACTCTTTAACATGACCAAAAAAATGTGCTGCTGTTCCTACAACATTGGACGGGCCTGGAATAGGCCATGCGAACAGTGCCCAATCCCAAGTACTGGTATGTGTTTTACTTAGAGAGAGAGACAGAACAAAACTATTGAAGAAGTGTATATTTAATGTATGCATATTGAATGTACTGTATGTTGCAAAAGTTCGGGAAGGAAAAATGGGGCCAAACATATACCCATGCAAGTCTTTTCTGTGCACATCTGGGACTCAGCTGTGTAGCTGCAGCTGTCTCCAGCCAATGCGGTACAGTGGTTATGAGCACTGAGGCTGGGTCTCCCATATCCACAAGTCAAATTCATCAGGCTTCAAATCCTTGCTTAACTGTGAGAATAGAGACAAACCCAACAGGGATTTTTTCCTTAGCGACGTGAAAGGTTGCATGTGACGGGATCATGATCAGAGGGTATCTAGGACACAGCCTGAGGGGCACCTGCACCAGGCACTACATCAGTGGGGTACAAAAATGGCAGCACCTCCTCCTCTTCCGGGGAGAACCCAGAAGTGACCCCCTTGTACCGCTTACAGTTCTTCTAGGAGGCACATGTAGTTTTGTGCCCCTGTTCCTTCTCTTGTAGAGGCTCCCCCTTTGAAGTGGGCACCATTCAAGCAAGAACAAGGAGGAGATGGTGAGGGGGTGAGTTGATTTGGCCTGGGTGGGGGGCAGGATCGGCGGTGGCGCATGCCAAATCCTGGGCCCCTTTCCAGGCTTGATCCACCTGCATGGATCAACATGGAATGCTGCCACAGGTCCGAGCTGACCCAGTGCGGTTGCTGGGGACAAATGTCCCCTTACTCCTTGGAGACCTCCAGCAGCCAAAAATCCCCTGTGGGATGCAGCATAGCCTGCGCTGGCACGCTGTATCACCACACGTGCATTTAAGTTGGATTGGGCTGTAAGCTACCATTCTGAGCTTTTTAATGGAAAGGCAAAATATCAGTTTAACAAATACAATTTACTTGCTGTGATGTATCAATATTGAGCAGAAATTGAAGGCTCCATGCCTGCAAGGACCTTTCCAATGTAATGCATGCAGAAGCTATGGTTGGGAGATCCTGAAAGAGAGAACCAATCCAGATTTCTTACGATAAAAACGACTACTGATTTCATTATTTACTTATTTTTCAAGATGATTAGGATATCATAAATAAAATCAGCCTTCCATGGTCTGATATTCCTCATTCTATTAATCTTTGGTAAACTCCGGTGAGTGTAGGTCATTGCTGCTTCCATTTGTCGAATGAGACTGGGAGATAGTGACTTATCCAAGCTAGGGTTTGATCCAAAACCCAATACTCAAGCCCTTGGAATGCACAGGCTCTCCTGTGGCTGTCTCCTTTGTAGAGCGTCACTTAGAATGCCTTTTGAGACTTTTCAATCACACTCTCGTTCTTCCAGAAGTATAAATGAGATGACCTCCAAGTGGATATGATTGCATCCACTGATGGCTCATCTTTACTTAGGAGAATACTCAACAGCTGCACCCACAGGTGTAACTCCATTTTCCATTAGGCAATCATCATAGAAGTTAAACTATCTTCACATCTCAGATTTGGCCAGGAAATTGTATTACAACATCCATTTTTGTCTTGATTTTGATGTTGACTTTTATCTATTTAACATGTATTCACAAATTTATGCACAAATTTGTCCACATTTGTACATTGTGTTTGTGCACACAGTGTGACTAGTGTTATACTCGTGAAAAGATCTCAGCTTAACTTCAGGTAAACAAATGACTCTGACCTGCAGAATCGTTCTTCAGTCTTATAAAGCTTGTTTTTTCCTTTCCAAAACCTGGCCTTCAAGAAACAAACATTAAAACTGAAGCCGAGTTTTGGCATCAACTTAGAATGGGAACTAGTCAACTTACTTCAAGATCAATCATGGTTAATACTTTGATATGTGTAGAACTTTTTCTTGGCTATTTCATTTTTCAGATGAATTTTCAACACTCTGTGGAAGTCAAAGGCCTGGTTTCTTCATTGACATTTATACAGGGTTACCAGTTGGTAAGTTAAAATTCTATTGAACCTTTTAAAAAAGAAAAAAAGATTGTATATGGTACATATTTCAGGGGAAAGGAAGGATCTGTTTTCAGTATTTGTCTTTTCCCAGGGTGTTGTGGAGACTAAACAGCTCAACAGAAATCAAAGTCCATATTTTAGTTTGTCAAATGGTGCCAACCTTCTTCCTGGGCCTTCTTAGCTGGCAGGTTTGATAACTGCTGTTTGGGATGAATGCAATGTAAAGTTCTGAAAACACTGTAATTAAGTTTCAGCTAGTTGACTATAGGTACGAAAGGGTGGAGAGTGCCTGGGACAATCGCCAATCAGCAATGGGTTGGAAGGGAACTGGGAGTCTTTTTTTTTGTTAAAGCACAGATTTTTATCTGACATTTCACACCAGTTCCTCTGGGTATTGAATTTAGGGGAAAAATCCTTTTTGTTTGTGTGTGTTTTAAGTGGGGGGTGGGGTGGGGAATGGTTTCAGTCTGATTGTTTTTCACTCACAGTCTAAATGTGTATGTGTTTCGTAGCCAGAATTTCAAAATCAAACCCAAAGGGGGGGGGGGGGAATAAGAAATTCACAGGGTAAGAGCCAAGTGTATTCTTAGAGGGATTTCCCTTCTTGTTTTTATTCACATGAAGCACAAACCAGAGCAGTCTGTGGTGTAGAAAGAAGAACTGTACAGTGCACTCGGTAGTCAAGAGAAAAATCTCAAATGTGTTCAGTCTTTAAAAGCGTGATTGCTCTTTTGGTTAATCGGATCCACTTCTACTTCCAATTTTCTAACTTTTCCACTGCAGATATCGATGAATGCCGTGAGATCCCTGGTGTGTGTGAGAACGGAGTCTGCATAAACCTGGTTGGCAGTTTCCGGTGTGAATGCCCAGGGGGATTCATTTACAATGACAAGTTACTGATCTGTGAAGGTGAGGGGCTTCCACTTTGGGTTGTGACCATGGCATGGAAACAGTGGGAAAGTGGCATGTCGAACATAAGTGCTACTGGGGTTTTTTTTGGTGGGGGGGGGAAGGGGGAGGGAATCGATCCAGGGGCACAGTGAGATTGCATTATATATTGTTGCCTTTCATTATTGCCAGCGTTACCCTGAAGCCAGCAAACACTTTGCCTTTTGAAAAGGTCTCTTGCAATCAGCCACATCACTAATATCTATATAGTTTTATATAATATCTCTATATAGCAGTAGTCCAGGGTTGAGGGCAGGCAGCATTGATTGTTGCATTTCCACCACCTGTCACAATCTAGCCCCCTCTCCTCAGGTAGTTGTGAATCTCTGGTTCTAGAGATGTGTGCTTTTCAAAACTATTTTAAAAGTGAGGAATGTATGGCAGAGGTAAACCATATGAACAATCCCCATAAAACCAATACATGAGGGTCCTCTGAGGTGCACAGCATCTTTATCGTCCCGCAGATAGCCAAAACTATGGATATGGGTGAATGCCTAACCCTGCGGCCTGGACCCTCCAAAGGTGAGGGGAGCAGGGCTTCTCCAGCCCTTCTAATGCCTCTTACGGATATTAAAACACCACTTACTTACGGTTTTCAGCCTAAAACCAGAAGTTATGGTTTTTGGCCGAAAATGGCCATTCTGAGGCCTTTGGGCAGATGTCAGTGGGGCTCAGAAGCACAGCTTCCCTCGCCTCTGGACGGTGGAGGGCATGGAGGGCCGCTCGTACCTGCAGGTACGTGAAACTGCGGATATGGATCCATGGATACAGGGACCTTTTGTATTAGCTTAGACCCCCTGTATTAGCTGGTTTCTCCTGCCAGCATTTCTGTAGATGCCTAGACAGGATGCTATGCTGAACCAGTGCATTCAAAACTTGCCAAGTGAGAACCAGGCTGTGCTTCCCTACAAAACGTTTTGACTTTTTGATATATTTGCAGTTTTTCAACTGAGTTGAGCGTTGTGCACGTTTTAAAGATTGACACTGCAATCCTATACAGGCTTCCTCAGAAATAAGTCTCATTTTGTTCAATGGGGTTTACTCTAAGGAAAGTATGTATAGGATTGTGGCCTGAAGCTGTAAAGGCAACTTCTGCCAGTTCTGAAGCATTGTGTGTGTTTCTGCTGGATACACTCTGCCAGATTTTCCGACTAATAAAAATGCTTGCATGGCAATGAGTCAACCTCTTGTGACAAGTGAATCACCTTAATTTTTGTGGGCAAAAGTAAACGCCAGCAGTGGGTGGTCCTCCTGGCTTGGGTAAACGATGTTTACTTTTAAACTGGTCTTTATTTCTTAATGGAAACAAGACGTGAGCAAACATTTGCAGCATATACACAGTAGCCCTGTAATCCTTTTGTGCATTGTGATTCCATTGCCATTACTAGTGTTCCAGTCAGAGACGTTAAAGAAGGTGGATGCTGCTCCTTTTCTTGCACAGGTGTGGGGGCTGAGAATGGATTTAGATACTACAAGAAGCCATTGGGAGCTCATGGAAAAGGAGAAGCATGAATTGCTTGTTCTCCTCTTCTGAGAACATCCACATCAGCTCACAGTAGAGAAGTTACAAACTTGTTTACAAAACTTATTAGTCTAATTCTGCTACCTTCTTAGTGGGTGAAACAGCATTGTGTTTTTAATTCAGTGCATACCCATTGGTTGGCTGGTACCCTTGTGTTTTGCTAAATACTTCTCTTTCCACAGTAATTTCCACATCTTGCTTGCCTGTAGAAATTGTGTGTATGAGAGTACATCTGCTTTGAATGGGCGTGCCTCCCTCTGTGGTAATAAACTGAGAAGTTTTACTAAAATGCCTTATTGTGGGCCAGGCTTTCAGATGGAAAAGTACCATTCACTCATATGCTGTTCTCTCAGTTAGGCAGAAGGAAAACTAGGTCAAATAAAAGTAATGCTAATTAGGAACCTCAAAATATAATAAACTGGAACAATATATTCCAAAAAATTACACTTCTGAATTAAAACAAGGTACATTTGATAACCTTTCCTTAATTGAGCTTGTAAAAACTATGTAATTTAAATAATTGTCTAATTAATAGACTTCCCCATGTATAAGCAATTTGGTTGGATAGAATTGCTGTATTATAATTAGTAAGTCTCACAATGAGATAACTGTGAAGCAGTTCTTAATATACAAAGAAGGCAGCTGGGAGACTCGTATACAAAAGTACCAACTTATAGTTGCTCACATGTTACACCGGAGCAACAAGAGCAGAAGCACAAGTAACCTGATTATCCTTTGTTTGATTCTCCTGTGAGGTTGTAACTTTCTCCTTAGTGCTGCTCCTAGAGTGTGCTGGGAGTCCTTTCAGGGTAAGGCAGTGGTATTCAAACTGGGGTGTCACGCCACCCCAGCCTGTGGGTCCTGGCCTCTGGCCCCCTTAAGGGGCGGGGGCAGCCAGGAGACAGGGGGAAGGCAGCAGCGCGTTCCTGTGGATCGCGCCGCTCAGGGGGGCTGCAGGGGCTTGGGTGCACTTGCCCAAGCCTCCAGCAGCCTCCCGGGGGTGCGGGGAGCCCTGCACAACCTTCAGCAGGGCTCCCCAGGTCAGGAAAAGTGAAAGTGGAGCGATCGTGCCCCACTCCGCAAAACCAGAAGTGGAGCAGGATTGCTCCGCTTTCCCTTCTGACGGGGCTGCAGGGACTGGGGTGCACCCTCCAGTCCTTGCAGCAGCCGTCCCTGTGTGCGGGGATCCCTGCGCGAGTGCTTGCAGGGCGCCCCAGGTCAGGGAAAGGGAGAGTGGGGCGATCGTTCCACTCTCTCTTTCCCTGACCTGGGGCGCCCTGCAGGCGCTCCTGGGGATCGTGTCGCTGCCTTCCCCCTGCCCCCGCTGCCTCCCCCCGCCCCCGCAAAGACTTACTGCGGGTTTCAAACTCCCGGAGAGTTTGAAAACCGCAGGGGTAAGAGGACATTTGTAAATCCCCAGGTAAATCCCCAGCAGTCTCTATGGGTCTACTCAGATCCACACCAACAATATTGCTAGTGCAAATCCAAGCCACACCGTGATAGGGGAAAAGGGTTGGGGGGGGGAATAGGATATGGTGGAGACCTCCGCTGTCCCCACAATGCCTCCTCCTCTCCTTTTCCCCCCCACCCCTGCCAGCCAGTGGAGCACCTATCTGCTCCGGCGGGCGCTGGCCTCTGACTGGCACCAGCAGACACAGGCCTTTCCACAGGTGCCAGGGTCCACTGCACTGCCACAAACATGCCTTATGTCATATTTGTGACTATGCGCATGCCTGCCACCTCTGGGAGCCAATATTGGACTGGGCCATACGTTATTATGAAAGAAATGTCATTTATCCTTGGTCTTCAAGAACGATTCATAAACCTACAAAAATGACCACACAAACATACAGAGAGGAATAAATTACAATAAATTCTGAATTAAATCTGCAATTTTTTTTATAAACTGGACATGTAATTCTAAAACTGCCATATTCTTTTTTTCCAACACATTCTAAAGCTAATTTCCTTCTTTCTTTCCAACAGATATTGATGAATGTCAAAATGGACAGGTGTGTCAACAAAATGCAGACTGTGTCAACACGGCAGGTAGCTACCGTTGTGATTGCAAACCCGGTTATCGGTTCACACCAGTAGGCCGGTGCGTGGGTGAGTACTTCTAAGCTGGTGTATCCCACTGTAATGATTCTGGCTAATTAAATGATTCCCTGAAAGAAAATTGCTGCTTTTCAAAGGCGTGCAGGAACCCCACTTACCTGTACGAAGAAATGTTGACAGAATCTCTGTTTTTAACCCTGAGTCTGCAATTTTATTCTTTTTTTCAAGATGATGCCAGAAGAATTTCCTACCTTTAAACTGTATGCTTTCCTTGCCTGGAAAGTTCAACAACTACCTAGCCAAGGGAACACACAGTTTTTTTCCCTTTCCTCTATATAGCTCACACCATTTATTTTGCTGAGTATAGTGCAAATAGCTGAAGCAGTTTTATGGATTTCTTTATAAACAGAGTAATTTTTATCTGAGGGGCAGTGTGGGACACCTGATTTATTTTATCTTGGAGCCCAAATTCAAAGTGCTTTGTTAATGCAAATGGGAAGTTTCATTACTGAAAGTCTTTTTTTCTCTCCTTGTGTGTAGAGGATATATCTGTATCTGGGAAAGCAGCTCTTCCTATTTGGAAGCTGTAGGCAGGGACTGCCCTGCTTCCCAGATTTACTCCATCTTTTGGACAGGAAGCAGGTTCTTTTTAAAGCTTTTTTCTTCTCACTTTTAACCCCCCCCCCCTTTCTTCTTCTGTCTTTTAAAGATGCCACTTACACTCTTTACACACATCCTGTAAGTTTTTTTTCTTTTTGGAAATCACAGGGAAGAGAGTGTGAGAGTCCACTGCCTTTTCCCCTGGGACTGCCAAGGCAGTTCAACCTTTCGCCCAACTCCAGTACTAAGCTGTAGAACTGATCTTACCACTCTCATTCCTCTTGTTGAGAGTAGGAATTTTATATATATATATATATAAAATTAATCTGTTTTCTAATATTACAGGCATGCCCCTGTTTATGTGTGGGTTCCATTCTGGACCCCCGCCACCACCACAGATACAAGGGATCCATAGGTATCACATCATCATTGGCATCCTTTAGTCTTGGGAGACTATGGTATCGAGCTCTGAAAAGTGGTTCTGGAACAGCGTCTAGTGTGGCTGAAGCAGCCAGTTCGGGAGTGACAATCCCTTCTACACTGGGAGCAAATGTAATCTGTCCCTAGTGTGTCTCCTTGGCTGTGGGCCTTCCTTCTTTGCCTCAGTCTGTTGGGCAAGTGCCTCTTCAAACTGGGAGAGGCCATGCTGCACAGCCTGCCTCCAAGCGGGATGCTCAGAGGCCAAGGTTTCCCATCTGTTGAGGTCCATTCCTAAGGCCTTCAGATTCCTCTTGCAGGTGTCCTTGTATGGCAGCTGTGGTCTACCTGTAGGGTGCTTTTCCTGCACGAGTTCTCCATAGAGGAGATCCTTTGGGATCTGGCCATTGCCCATTCTCACGACATGACCAAGCCAACGCAAGCGTCTCTGTTTCAGCAGTGCATACATGCTAGGGATTCCAGCATGTTCCAGGACTGTGTTGTTTGGAACTTTGTCCTGCCAGGTGATGCCGAGGATGTGTCAGAGGCAGCGCATGTGGAAAGCATTCAGTTTCCTCTCCTGTTGTGAGCGGAGAGTCCATGACTCACTGCAGTACAGAAGTGTACTCAAGACGCAAGCTCTGTAGACCTGGATCTTGATATGTTCCGTCAGCTTCTTGTTGGACCAGACTCTCTTTGTGAGGCTGGAAAACGTGGTAGCTGCTTTACCAATGCGTTTATTTTGCTTGGTATCTAGAGAAAGAGTGTTGGAGATCATTGAGCCAAGGTACACAATGTCATGGACAACCTCCAGTTCATGCGCAGAGATTGTAATGCAGGGCGGTGAGTCCAATCCTGAACCATGACCTGTGTTTTCTTCAGGCTGATTGTCAGTCCAAAGTCTTGGCAGGCCTTGCTAAAACGATTCATGAGCTGCTGGAGATCTTTGGCAGAGTGGGCGGTGACAGCTGTATCATCGGCAAAGAGGAAGTCACGCAGACATTTCAGCTGGACTTGGACTTTGCTCTGTCTGGAGAGGTTGAAGAGCTTTCTGTCTGATCTGGTCCGGAGATAGATGCCTTCTGTTGCAGTTCCAAAGGCCTGCTTCAGCAGGACAGCAAAGAAAATTCCAAACAAGGTTGGCGCGAGAACACAGCCCTGCTTCACTCCGCTTCAGATGTCAAAGGGGTCTGATGTGGAGCCATCAAAGACTACAGTGCCCTTCATGTCCTCCTGGAAAGACCCGATGATGCTGAGGAGCCTGGGTGGACATCCAATCTTGGGGAAAATCTTGAAGAGGCCACCCCTGCTGACCAGGTTGAAAGCCTTCATGAGATCGATGAAGGCTATAAAGAGTGGCTGTTGTTGTTCTCTGCATTTCTCCTGCAGCTGTCTAAGGGAGAATACCATATTGGTGGTAGACCTGTTGGCTCGGAATCTGCACTGCGATTCTGGGTAGACGCTCTCTGCAAGTACCTGGATCCTCTTCAGTGCAACTCGGGCAAACAGCTTTCCTACAATGCTAAGGAGAGAGATGCTGCGGTAGTTGTTGCAGTCACCCCTGTTGCCTTTGTTCTTGTACAGCGTGACGATGTTTGCATCCCTCATGTCCTGTGATACTCCACCTTCTCTCCAGCAGAGGCAGAGGATTTCATGCAGCTCAGTGGCAGTGATGTCTTTGAAGCACTTTAGGACCTCAGCAGGGATGCTGTCTTTCCCAGGTGCCTTGCCAAAGGCAAGGGAGTCCAGGGCCACGTGAAATTCTTCTAGGGTTGGTTCACTGTCAAGCTCCTCCAACATAGGCAGGCACTCAATTTCGTTCAGCGCTTCTTTGGTAACTACGTTTTCTCTTGAATACAGCTCATAGTGCTGCATCCAGCTTTCCATCTGCAGCGCCTGGTCCTGGATGACCTCGCCTGTGGCAGACTTCAGAGGGGCAGTTCTCTTCTGTGATGGACCTAGGGCCTGCTTGATACCACCATACATCCCCTTGATGTTGCCTGTGTCAGCTGCTATCTGTATCTGGGAACAGAGTTGGAGCCAGTAGTCGTTAGCACATCTCCTGGCAGTCTGCTGGACTTTGCTGCGAACAGCTCGGAGGACCTGCAGGTTGCACTCACTGGGACAGGCTTTGTATGCTACTAGAGCTCTCCTCTTTTCCTCAATGTCTGGTGTCAACTCCTCAGAGTGGGCTTGAAACCAGTCTGCTGTCTTGTTGGTCTTCTTGCCAAATACAGACAAGGCGGTGTTGTAAACAGCATTCTTGAAATGTTCCCGTCTGTTGGATGGCCGGGCCTGGAAGAATTTCCTCAAGTGCTCATGCAAATTCCTCCACTTTTCCCTGATCCTGGGTCTTGCTGGTGTCAGTGTGAGGTCTTCCTTCCTTTTTTGTGTGATACAGTCGCTTTGTTCGCAGTTTCACTCTGCTGCACACCAGGGAGTGGTCAGTGTCGCAGGCAGCACCCTGATAACTGCGTGTGATCTTGATGCTGGGAAGGCTGGAGTGTCTGGTGAGAATCAGGTCGAGCTGGTGCCAGTGCTTTTATCGTGGATGTCTCCAAGAGACTCTGTGTTGGGGCTTCGTGTTGAAGAACATGTTGCTGACACAGAGACCGTGATGGCAGCAAAACTCTAGCAGGAGTTGGCCATTTTCGTTCATCTTCCCAGTGCCGAACTGACCTAAGCAAGTGGGCCACGAACTATGGTCAGCACCAACTCTAGCATTGAAGTCGGCAAGGATGAACAATGACTCTTTCTCGGGGACTTTCTTGATAGTGGTGGCCAGGTCGTCATAGAATCAGGGATGCCCTTTTAAAAGACAGTGAAAGTGAACAAGAATGTTAAAAATAGCATTGCATTCTCTTCCTGATTATGATGCATTTTGGGGTGGCATTGGGGGAAAGGTGAAACCTTGGAGTGACCAGGAGGAAGCTGCAGCCCTGAAAATGTAGTGGTTTCATGGCATTAAGATAAACAGAGCTATTTTTAGTGTTTTTGTTCACTTCCACTATCTTTTTAAAGGGTGTCCCCAGTATCCACGAAACTGTGGATAACTGAAACCATGGATACCAAATCTGTGGATACTGGCATGTGCCTGTATATGAAGAGTTGTCTTCTCTTGATAAATTCAGGCTGATTTTCATGCATCAATTTTCCCAACATATAATTTAACTGATTTGCCATCAATGAAGCAAAGCTCTTCTAGTCTGAGTTGAGAAGTGATACTGGTCTGTGTGACTCAACTTCATCAGGGTCTTTCCTTGATATATATATATATCATTCCCACACAGGCTTGAGACCATGAGTTTGGAAACCTTTCTTAGCGGTGTGTTTTGAAGTTGTCTTTCACATCACGTTCCAACACACTAGTTACTTCAAACTCTCCTTCTCCTGACCCAGGGCAAGTAAACCTGCTGTCAACCCCTTTTTATATAAAATCTTATAATTAAATAACAACATTAATCTAAATTATTTGAAACATTGCCAAAAAAGAAAAGCCGTGTATGCCAAGCTGTAAGGACTGTATACATTTCTGTACAAAGCAGCCATTACAAGGGACTTCAGTAATATTTTCCTGGGATTTTCTGTTCTGAGTTATTAGAAGAGCACCCATTTACTACAGTACAGGTTTACATTGTTTTATGAGGTCTTTGCAGGAAAAGGATGTAGGAGCAGAGGTGAAACTTTGCTTTGAGAATGAAAGGCTTGTTTTGTTATGGTACATACAGTGAATAAGTGTGTTGCCTACATGATTGTTCTTGAGAGCCCTTCATTGAAAAAGAAACAGGAAAATACAGGGAAGTGGCTGATACGAGCAACAATACTTGAATGTATATTGGCACAAATGTTACTTCCCTGAATTTTGTATTGGCTTTTGGAGGAACAGAAAATAAGGTGTAATGTTAGCCAGTTGATAAGTTTGCCAATTTAAGAAATGAAGACTTTAAGCGATTTACCATAATGGTACATGGGGATTATTTGTGAATGTATTAATCTTTAATCTTCTTGCTCCATCAAGAAGATGTTTGTTCCTTGTCCTGTCTTAGTGGACTCCTGTAGATTACCACTGCTGTTATTTCAGTTCATTATAATGCCCTCCTCGAGTTTAAAATCAATTTACTGTTTTGTGATTCTGACAAAGATAATTAAGGTAATTTGGCGCAATTAGAGGGTCTGTATTTTATGTTAGGGCAGGAGTGTCCAAAGTTTTTGGCAGGAGGGCCACATTATCTCTCTGACTCTGTGTCAGGGGCTGGGGTAAAAAAAAAATTAATTTACATTTAAAATTTGACTAAATTTACATATGTTTTCATAAATGAATATATTAAAGATGAACTTACATGAATGAATGAAGGTCTTGCGATAGCTCAAGGCCTATAAAAGGCCTTGCACAAAGCAAGGCTGGCCTTTCCTTTGCTGCCTCTGCTGCATCAGAGACATGAAACAGCAAGCAGTGGAGGGAGCCCTCATCCCACAGCTCATGTGAAAGGTCAAACAGTCGCCCTCACGCTGAGAGCAGTTGCGTCGGGCCAGTGTGGGCTACAACAAATCTCCGGAGGGCCAGAGGCTCATTGGAGACTGGGGGCTCCCTGAGGGCTGCATTGAGAGGCCTTGAGGGCCGCAAGTGGCCCCAGGGCCGGGGTTTGGGCACCCCTGTGTTAGGGGAATGCAAACATCTTCTATGTCTTCCATATCCTAAAGTGTACCATGAGAAGATTTTATGCATGACTCCTTTCAAGAAAGATATAGGTATGCAAGGTTGCTTTCTCTCTATAGCCATCATAGATGGCTGAGGGCCCGATCCCATGGCGTCAGTGCTGACCCAGCACTGGCGCTGAGTGTTGCAAACATGCCATAAAGCACTTCTGCAACACTCTGCACTGGGAGGATGCCGGTGCTAGTGCAGAGCGAACCCACACTGAGTCAGTGCCAGGCGGAAGCCAGTCAAACAGCTCCGCTGGATCCCTGGCCCCACACCAGGCCTCTCAGCCCGCCACAGGCTAAAAGCTGGCACAGAGTCAAGTAGCCCCATTGCCTCTTCCCTTACCTAAGGGGAAGGGGGTGAATGTCCCTTTCCCCTGTGGAGATGACGGGAGCCACCGGCAGCTGCCCAGCATCCACTGGATGCAGTGGCAGCTATTTTGTTTGTACAAACCTAGGGAATATACAGCTATATGCTCAGGAGTTGAATAAAACACTGAGATTACATAGAGACAATTTCTTACTCAGAGAAAGTGCCACATCCATTACTTCATGCAAGGATTAGATCACAGACGTAGAGAAAACTATGATCCTCCTATAGTTCCTTCAGGCACAATAAGACAAAGTATTGACAGCCCATTCCTGAGCTGCTCATTGCGCCGTGACTGCAGCAGTGCCGAAACAGCTGCCACGGCATCCTGTGTATAACAGAGTAGCCTCAGGCAGCTCCCCGAGGGAAGGGGACTTTTGTCCTCTTCCCCCAGCTAAGGCATGTAGCCCCACAATGGGGCTACTTGATTCCGCAGCAACCCTTAGGCTGCCTTAGAATCAAGAGCCTCAGTGTCAGGCCCGCAACCCGATGCAGAGGTGTGGAGTTCTGCCGGCCCTGCCTCCCACCCGCCCCGCTCCCCCTGGCATGCCTCCTCCCCGCCCTCTCCCTGCCTTCCCCCTGCCCCAGAATGCCTCCTCTCTGCCTCCCCCATGCCCCCGCTCATCCCTGCGCCACCTGGTGGTCCGTGCGACTACCAAGTGACAGAGCTCAAGCGATCCACTGGTGCTAGCCCAGCGCTGGCTGGTGCTGAGCTGTCTCTGGTGCTGGGCTGCCATTGAAGATCATCATCATCATCATCATCATGCAAGTATTTACATACCGCCTTTCATGGTCATCAGATTTCTCCTCAGACTTTATTTCAAGGCGGTTTACATAGGCAGGCTATACTAAATCCCTATAGGGATTTTTACAATTGAAGAAGGTTCTGTCTTTCAAGAACCACAACATTTCAGATGGATCTTTTTATGATCTGGTATCACATTCTGGCCTCCAGTTTCCTCTCACGCAAGCTGACAATCCTTCATATCTCACTTGAAGGGCGGCCAAAGAGCAGATGGAAAAACTCGGCTCGGCTCGTCAGCTGCTTCAAGGTCTTGCTGTTCACGGTGCCAGTGTCCTCGAACTGGCGACCTTCGGCTGTTATCTTCAGGCAAACGGAGGCTCTACCCTCTAGACCAGACCTCCTGCCCATAAACATGCTTTACGGAGTGCTGGTGGTATGAGCTCAGGATTGGGCTCTGAGAACTGTGATATTCAAGGGGGTATATTCAGAGTACCCCCTTAAAAATCCATACGTGTTCAAACTTTTCCTCATTTTTTCTCTCTATTTTACAATTTGCCTGTTGACTGGTTAGGTTGATCTTCGCCAGACCCAAGTGAATAGTAATTGTTGAGGGCAATCTGATTTAATGATGTGATGTGGATAATTTTCCACTATTACATTTTTCTGGCAGAAAATTTTCCATTTCTGAAACATGTCTTGGTTCATAAAAGTAGTTGGTAACATAAGAAATGGATACAATACCAACCAAATCAGCAGTTTCAAAATCGTATTTAACTTTTTTTTCAGGTGACTATTCTGAGAAGGATAATATATATATGTATATAGTATTATATAAATGCACAGCATGTGAGGTATGCTAAATTAATATGGGGGCAGGCTGTGCTGGCACAAAGACATGCACCAGCCTGCCAGCACCAGATCCCATCCCTGCACCAGCCAAGGCAGGTAGATTTGTGCTGGGCAGCAAGGGAGGTGGAAGAAGGTGGCAGGAGGGCATTCTGGAGATGGGGAGAGGCATTTCTGTGCGGGGGGAAGGTGGAACAGGAGGGGGACCAGGTCCAGGAGAAGGGTGGGATTGGCGGCCGCAGCACACGCCATATCCTAACCCCCGTCCCTCATCACAGGCTGCTCAGATTTGCATCTGCTAAATAGACCCCTTTTAAGGTAGTTTCATGTGATTCATGCAGTAATTTTCAAAATTTCTATTTCAGATCGCAATGAGTGTGAGGAGGTACCCAATATTTGTAGTCATGGTCGTTGCAATGACCTCGACGGAGGTTATTTCTGCAGTTGCGATGCTGGATTCAAACCAAATGAAGATCAGACAATGTGTGTGGGTATGTAGGAAACTGTCTCCCTTCTGAATAATAAAAGGGAAAAGGTCAATAGTGTGCAAGATGTGATATCAGCATTTGTCCTTTAACAGTGGCTAAAGCTAATCTATCTCAGAGTAAGAAAGATCAGCTTTAGCCACTGTTAAAGGACAAATGCTGAGAATGCTTATTCTCAGAATAAGAATGATACACCATCCAACCGGTCTTTGCTATCTTAGGGCCCAATCCTTTGGGCCTTCAACACCAGCACTGAGCTCCAGCACTGGTGCTAGGTGTTGTGAACCTGTCATAAGGCACACTTATGGCACCAGGGGAGGAAGGACAGTCCTCCGCGCCGATGGAAACACTGAGCCTTGCGTCAGCCCAGCTGGGTCGACGCAAGGCTCTGAGGTAGACAGGGAGGAAGCAGGATGGAGGCGTTCTTAGGCAGGCAGTGGGTGGCCCTGGGGGCAGGCGGGCGGAGAGAGGGAGGAGGGGTTGGGATTCGGCAGTTATGCTGAATCCCAACCCCGTTCCCGGGGAGATCGGAGCAGCTTGAAGCCGCTCCACTCTTCTCTGATTTGCGCCACCTCTTGAGGTGGCGCAAGTCCGAGGAGACCCATAGGGGCAAGGGCACCTTGCCCAGAGGTAAGGGGAAACATTTTCTTTTTCCTCTGACTGAGCCACTTTTGGCCCCTATCTTGCGCTGGATTCAGTGCAAGCCTCCTGACTTGACTGTTCTAGCACAGGGTAGTATTGCACCCTAAGTCTCTTTTGTGGGAAGCTTATGGTCCTGAAGAGCTCTCTTGCTTCCATACTCCCTTTGATCAGCCTTTCTCCTGCACTTGAAAGTGAGCAGTATAATTAAGTTCTCTGACTGGAAAGGTAGCTCCATAAAATCTTGTGTTTCTTTTGTTTAGGAAAGACATAGCATGAGACCTCACAAATTTCTTATTCTATTCACAGATATTAATGAATGTGAGCGAGACCCATGTGGAAATGGCACGTGTAGGAACACCGTAGGCTCTTTCAACTGCCGATGCCATACCGGATTCATCCTTTCTCACAATAATGACTGCATAGGTAAGAATAAACCTCAGGGATGCAGTTGAACCACTTCTGGTTTTTGTATAATTGAAATAATAATAACTAATAGTAGTAGTAGTAGTAGTAGTAGTAGTAGTAGTAGTAGTAGTAGTAACTAGGTATTTATATACTGCCTTTCTGGTCATTGGATTACTCCTCTGACTTTATTCAAGGCGGTTTACATAGGCAGGCATTTCTAAATCCCTCAAGAGAATTTTTACAATCATAGAGGTTCTCTCTTTCAAGAACCAACCACATTTCAGATGGATCTTCCTGCTTTGGTCTCACTTCTGGCCTCCAGTTCTCCCACGCAGGCTGACAAGCAGCTCCATCTCTCACATGGAGGGCAGCCAAGACGCTTCTTGCTCACACCAAGAGCAGGTGGAATCACTCTGCTGGGCTTGTTGGCTGCTTCAAGGTCTCGCCATTCTCAGCCGTTCAGGGAGCTGCCGGTGTCCTCGAACTGGCGACCTTCTGATGTTATCTTCGGGTTAATGGAGGCTCTACCCTCTACACCAGACCTCCTGCCCATTGTAATTGATTATGCCAATTATAATTGAAAATGGGCATCCTGATCCTATATCGGCTCCTGCCAGTGGGACGGGCAGGCACACAGTTGCAAACATGCCTTAAAGTACTGTGCTTTGGCACAGAGGCCAGTGGCATCTGTGTTGAGGCTTCCACTGGTGGGCCTCTGCCAGGGCTGGTGCTGCACCACCAAGTAAACCACCAAGTGGCGGACGGGTGGGGGGAGGGCAGAACAGGTGTGGGGTGGGTACGCTTTAGGGCAGGGGAAGGCTAGGAGGAGGGTGGTTCAGGCCTTGGAGGGGGCAGAGATGGTACAGCTGGCCTCCGCCACATCCTAACCTCCATCCTGAGCCTGAATGCCTTATGCAGGGCTACACGAATGTGCAATAGCAATTGAACGGACATGGATCCAAGTAGACTGTAGGGGCTGCTGGGACCCAACCCCAAGGAGGTCTCCAGATGTCTCCCTGGCCCCGCAGGATACAGCGGCAGCCATTTCCATGCCTCTGTACCACAGGACTGGTAGTCCCCATAGGACTGAACTGTCAATCATTCAGGGAGGTTGAGGGTGCAAGAAGATGATTTTAAATTAGACACATGTTTGATAATTGCAGTTAAATTTCCCATCATGTCATGGTGTCAGTATTATTTGGTCAATAACTAATAAGACTAAACTAATAAAAGAGTAAGAGAAGAATAGATTAATTGAAAATGTGTTTTCTTTTTCAGTTATTGAGTTACAAAATAGCATTTTCAGTCTCCTCAATTGATGTTGTTTTGTATTCTTTATTGTGTCTTTATGTATATGTGTATGTAAACTTTTACCCAGCATGCAACTATGGGGTGAAAGCTAGAGCTGGATGCCTTAAATGTACAATGACCATAAAATTTTGTGGGTGCAAATCTATGTGTAATAATTAATAGTAATGGATGAGATATTATAATGGATAATGGATGAGATATTATAAAATGATAGAGCTTAAAACAGTAAAATACTTGGATTTCTTATCAGTCGTGCCCAAGACAAAATAAAACAATTTTTGCTATCCCCAGATTGGAATAGAAGCAAACAGAAGCGACATAGATTTAAAATTGAATAGCTTTTTATTATGTTATATGATATATTGTTTCAGTGCATACACCTATCTGAATTTATGAGCCATTCTGGTTAGAATTGATAATCCATTTTTCAAAGGCCAAAGACAGCATTTGGAAAATCTGCCTTGTACTCAAGACAGAAAAATAAGTTGTTCCTTTCTGACCCGTCGTAATATTGTGCTGTGCTGGTTGAAATCCTTTTTAGCAGGACAGCTGCAAATTTTAACTTCTAGATGTTTTGTTGAATGTACTTTGCTCCTATGTTTTTCCTTTCTTCCCTTTCTGCCCCCTTCACAGCACCTGTTCTGAGCATCCACCGTGACTTGCTTGTTTTTTTCTCCTTCCATTTTTAGATATCGATGAATGTGCCACTGGTTACGGAACACTGTGCAGAAATGGCCAGTGCATTAACACCGTTGGGTCTTTCCAGTGTCTCTGCAATGATGGCTATGAGATGCCTCCAGATGGAAGGTCCTGTGTTGGTATGTCATACTCTTAATGGCAGAACCAGCCTGCCCTATTTTACATAGTAGGACTTAGCCATAGTAAGACTTCCATTGATATAATGGCAGGCTACATATTGTGCTGGAATAACAGATTTTTATAAGAATTTGTACGCTGCAGAATAAAAATGCAGTATTAAAAAAAATTGTCACATTATTGTTAGATACATATCCATACAATGTCCATTGCTTGTTAGATGTCTGACCTGCTCTTCCTCCAAAGAGCTCAGAAGTGCTGACACTATACAGTTCCCAGGTGATCTTCTTTCTAGGCAATACTGCAATAGGGCATTAGGAAATTTTATTCACAGAGCATGTAATCATCAGTCCTTTTTGAACTTTTCAAATAAATCATAGACCAGTACCTCGAATGCATAACATTTTAGAAAAAAATACAGTGGGACGCAAAAAGTACACAATGTTTAGGTCATTTAGGGCACAATCCTATCTTGCACTGGAACAGGCAAGCCAAGAGACTTGCACTGTATCCAGCGCAGGATAGGGGCCCAAAGTGGCTCAGCCAGAGGTAAGGGAAAACATTTTCCCCTTACCTCCAGGTAAGCCACCCTGGCCCCAATGGATCTCCTCAGACTCGCTCCACCTCCTGAGGTGGCACAAGTCTTAGGAGAGCAGAGTGACTTGAAGCCACTCCTAGCTCCTCCGGGAACGGGGGTTGGGATCTGGCATAACTGCCAGGTCCCATCCCCGCCTCCCACTCCCTGCCTGCCCGCCCTCAGGCTGCCCTCCACCCACCCCGGAACACCTCCCTCCCACCTCCTCTCCGCCCACCCCAGGGCCTTGCATTGGCCCAGCTGGCCCTGCTGCGCCGTGTGCTGGCGCACCTCCATGCATTGGCGCGGCTTGCTCACGAGGAGGTGCAAACGTGCTTTACGGCACGTTTGTGACCCTCCAAGACTGCCTAATGTGCAGTTAGGATTGTGCTGTTAAAGCATAATCCTAGCATCCAAATAATTTTGCCTTCTTCTCTGGCTTGCAAAAGAAGAGGGGAGAGGGATAGTGCACGTCCAAGAGGAGAGCAGATTCATTCATGTTGATCTGAACCATGGTCTAATCTAATTGTTTCCAGTTGGAAATAAAGCACGTGCTTGACTTTTTCCAGCTGAAATTAATAGAGGTGCTTACCTTTGGCTGGATTACACCCAAAATTTTCTGTATTTTTTGAACTGTATTCTTGTCTTGTGCACATAATGTCTTCCTTTACTTCATGATCACTGCTCCTTTCCAATCTGAATGATTAATTCATTCTTGTGATGTAAAGCTGTTGAGATGCAGCCTTCTGTATGTTATAGATTGGCATTCTTCTTTTTACAAATGGCTCCCTTCCCCATATATAATTGAAGAAACAGATTCTTCCTCTTTGTTTTCATTGGAAAATTCATTGGAAAACTCCAAGAGATATAAAATGGATAGGACTGGAGAAGTACAAATGATGGAAACTGAGTTTTACTCTGTATCTTCTTACAGATATCAATGAATGTGCACTGGATCCTGGTAAATGTTCACCTGGTACATGTCAAAATCTGGATGGCTCATATAGGTGCATCTGCCCCCCTGGATATGTCCTTCAAGATGACAATTGTAATGGTATGTGAATATCATTCAAGCTCTTTAGTGGTAGTATAGTTAAGAGGAACACTTTTCACAAAGTACCAATAATAATAATAATAATAATAATAATAATAATAATAATAATAATAATAATAATAATAATAATAATTCACACTCAGCAGGCCAAGAACTAATAGTAATGCTACTTTTTTTAAAATAATGACAACTTCTGTGGTATAAGGGACCCCTCTGGAAACACATAATGAGCAAAAAAGGTAGCAACTGGATATTTTACCTTGCACATGCTTGATCTTGTCTGATCTCAGAAGCTAAGCAGGGTCAGGCCTGGTTAGTACTTGGATGGGAGACCGCCTGGGAATACCGGGTGCTGTCGGCTTATACCATAGTCTTTCGAGACTGAAGGTTGCCAACCAAGTGGATATTTTGATATATGCAGCTAATGGAATACATAAAATATTCTATTGAACCTTTTCTGTAAAATGCTTTGCAGTGATATAGCATTTATTGAGAACAGGTCAACTTTGTGGTATGTAGATTATGCAGATAAGGCTGACATGTGTTGAACTTTGCATGTGCAGATCTCTGTGCAACAGTGAAAGCTAATGTGTGAATGTCAGATTTGGATGAACACCTGTGAACCTGACCCCCCACCATGCCTAGAATTGGTAAATGGGGTAAACCTCACAGCTTGTATATCGAGTTCTTGTAGCACTAGAATGGGATTGGTGGGTAGTTCAAGAGAAGTTGAGCATTTGGTGATTCGTATCCCAGTTTGTAGTAGTAAAGAATAAATTTCTTGCAGATATTGATGAATGTGAGGAAGAGGCAGAGATCTGTGTCTTGGGTACATGCAGCAATACACCAGGCAGCTTCATTTGCCTGTGTCCTGAAGGGTTTATAGTGTCCTCTAATGGAAGAAGATGTCAAGGTAATTTTTACCATCTATTTTGCTTCAGTGCTACATTTCCAATGTGACCTATAAACTTTTTTTATGGAATAGGTTTGCTCTTTCTGTTATGGTAACGGCCCAACTGGCAGCTGCGGGCATCATCTGGCTTGCAAGATGGTTTTGTCTGGCTCCTGAAAGTCCTTTCGTCAAGATTTTTTATTTAAACACCTGAATGCTGCAGGATCAAGCAAGGAAATTTTGTACACCAAGAGTTCCTCCCTGTGTCCCTCTGAGGGACAAGCTATGCATTACAGAAAGGATATGCTTATCATTTCTGTGCTTGGTTTTTTTTTTTCTTTTACAGTAAATAGAAGCCATTGAGACTGTGGGGAAGTGGTGGGGAGGTCTCCATCCTTATTCTCCTGCCGTGGTCTCGGTCTGAATGGGGGGTCTCCTGTAGCTGCTGTTTGTCAATGGAATGAAGCTCTCAAAGGAGCCAATGGGAGCTTACTTGCTTTACAAATTGCAGCTGGGGGCAACAGTCCATATCAGGACCATGGCAGAAGTTAGGGTTAAAGCCTCCTCCTCTCTTGATTCACAGGGGATCTGATCCAGATGCTATTTACTATAAAGAATGCTAAGCATGCATTTCCTGTGATGTGTGTGTATGTAGTTTGATCGTTAGCTAGGGCGCAGGAGCAGGCGAGCCTTCCGTTCAGCTCTGCCACTTGCAGTTGTAACAGAGTGGCAATGGTTCTTTCCAGGATTTTGGACTGTTTACTCCACCTCAGAGTTCTGGCAGTAGCAAAGCCATGGTTGGGGCTAGCTGCTTGCGATTCCTTCCTCCCACGGTTAGGATGATTAATGCTGCTTAGAACAAGCATTTATCAGAATTCCAAACCACCCTGTGGTTTGGCATCCTTTACTTGGGTTAAAAAATAAAACAAGGAGGGGTGTTTGTGGTATAATTTTGTAGCTGAATAAATTAGATATATCTTATACATGTGGTTTTAGCCTTTCCTTATGGAAACCACTCCTTCCCTCTTTCCTCCACTAGAGAAAAAACCACACAAGACTTCATGGGAGTTTTGCTTAGGGAATACCTAATTTCCTGTTTTATTCAATAACCCTAAGCATGACTTGCAGTTTTCTAAAATGATTCCAAAATATTTGAGTCTGAGGGCATAGGAATATTAATGTGCAATAATAGTGACAATATTTATTAACCATGAAATCTTACTGCTGCTGTAAAAGTAATTTTTCCTTCTAATCAGGAAATGTAACAACTTGTAGATAATTTTTTATATTAGCTATGCTTTTTTATCAAGATGATCCTGCAGGTTTTGTACAGAGTGGGCTCTAGTTCACTAAAGCTTATGCTGAAAGAAATGTGTTAATCTTTAAGATGCTTAAGGAATCTTTATGTTTTTGTTACAGTAAATGAATATAGCTTGCCCTCTAGAACTTCTACAATTTGTCAAAGTCTAGGTCTCTGAATTCTCAGCAACAATGTGATCATAACAGATGTATAAATTGAAATGGAGGCTGATTGATGAGAACTAGTTTTAATACATTGAAAATGAATTATGGAAATGTGTGTTATTTTTGAGGCTCTTTGGTGTTGGTGTACTGTTACAACAGGAGATGAGAAAGGAAAGATTAGTCTTTCCTTCTAACAGTGAGTGGTAGCTTAAATTGTAATTGATCTTACACTTGTAGGAGGATCTCAGAAAGGCACATATCCTGCAGTTTTGGTAATCAAGTGTACATTGACTTAATTGTAATCGATTAAAAGGCAAATGGTTAGTCAGCTGAACATTATTTAAATTAATGTAGTTACCCCAGTAAAACAAGAAGTTTAGTACTCCTGGAGATTTTCCTACCTCTTTATCTAAAGCATTTATAAAGCCTGAGAGTTGCTCCGTGTGAATCTTCCATCCAGCAAGACTGGACAAGCAGCTGGTTTTGCAGCTGACTCTCAGAGTGTTCGTTTGCCAACAACAGGAGAAGCTGCCAGCTGTCTGTCTGTTAGATGCTTGTGGTTTCTGTTCTGCTCCAGTGCTTAGATTACTCGGCATGGAAGAACACAGTGTGGTGACACAAAACCAATAATGCTTTCTCTTAAACCAAGCAGTTAGCCAAACATATCTGAGGAGAAAAAACAGCAGTCTAACAGTTGCCACTCCAACTTTCTTTTCCCCTATTACATTGTGTTGCCATTGGACACGTACCCCAAATGTCTTGCTTTGATCTGATTTTTTTGCTAACAAGCATTGCTTTGATAATGGACTGAGAATAAATTCAAATTGCACCTAGGAATTAAAGTAAGAGGGATTAATGGTACTTAGACATGCTTGAAATATGAGTATTTCAGGTATGACTAGATAGGATATCTGCAAAATCAAATTAAAGCAGCCAAACTTAGCCCCTGTTCACCAGTTTTTCAAGTCATGAAAGCCCCTATGCAGGTAACATCTCAGGCTGGTTTTGTGTTCTGTAAAAAAGGCACGTTTGCAAATTAATTCAAAAACATTAATAGCCTGCAAGAAAATTTACTGAAGCCCTTTGGCTTCAGTTGGCGAGAACTCTTTATTTTCTTTAACTCCTGGTTCTCTCCTTGATCAGCAAGAACCAGAGCTCCTTCCTCCGTCCTTCTTGTGCAGTTTTGCAGCCATGCCTACTTCGTGCTTCTCTTGTTTTACTCATGAGTATTATTATCCTTGCTCACAAGGTGGTACTCATCTGGGTAGAGGCCTTAGAAACACAGTATATCTAAAGTCCTTTGTATCAGCCTCTGAAGACTGAGTATTGATTAAAGCTTGCTGAACTGTTTACTGCACTCCTCAGTAATTTATGTTTATTTTCTGAATGCATTGAATCAGTGTCTTTCTTTCTTGCTTTGCCTAATCTATGCCATGCTTATATTCCTCTAGACTTGAGAGTCAGCTACTGCTTTACTAAATTTGAAGATGGGAAATGTTTGGTTCCAAAATCCAGAAACCATTCTAAGCAACAGTGTTGCTGCAATATGCATGGGGAAGGATGGGGCGATCCCTGTGAACTGTGTCCACAAGAAGGAGAAGGTATATATAACATTTCTTGTATGATTGTTGCAATGGCTGTCCGTTACTTGAGTGAGATAAAAATGATGTTGTGGGAGTCACAAAAGGAGTAACTAGAGGAGGGGAGAGAGACCTTACAAAAGTTGTTGTTTTTGTCTTTCAATACAGGATAATCATACTTGGCATCAACATCTACTGTTTACTTCCTGATGGAACAGCTTTTACTTGTTTATTTAGCTATAGGCAACGTCAGCAAAGTACAGGGAAATATTTAGGGCCTCTTCAGACATTGGACTGGATCCAAAGGTGCCCTTCTGCATGTGGTATGCATCCTTCACTCAGAGAAGGGACTGCCCTCACCTTAGGCTAGTATGTTGATACAAGGAAAATGAAAATAAATCTGAAGTTCTGCTTGCGGAAGCACGAGAACTACTATAAAACCCACCCATTATAGCCCTGTGTGAACTTTTGAGCAAGTGCTTGTGGACTGATGCTAGCACACACTGATCCTTCCGCACACAGGTCTTTGGATCCAACCCAATCCATTCTTTGGCTCCATGGTTCTGTAGTGAATTTTCATCAAACTCCATACTTCTACTATGGTGTGTTTTTTTAGATAGCAAAGCAGTTTCTATAAATGGTTCAGCCCAGCACAAGAGTTTTCAAACAATGAGGCATAGGTGGATGGATTTCTCATAGCACCTCCCAGTGTGTGAATGCCTTGATTCGATTGCAGGTGCTTCACACATGATGGAAATTCCTACATGGAAGTGATTTCCAGGAATTCTGTCACTGAAGCAGTTATGGGGATGAGTTTAACACTACTCCATTCCTATCACTGCTATACAGGAGACTCTATGACCCATTGCTAAAGATGATTGTCAGTGCTGGGGACCAGCGATGCAATGCTTTAGTAATTTTAATGAGATTCTTGGGACTTTCTTAGGTTTCAGGACAGTGACAAGAATGAGTAATACTTGTAGGCATTGCTTGTGACCACATTTAGAGACACTGGCCTCTGCACCTTTTCCTTATTATGTTCATTCACATTGCTGTGGACTTTATAAAAGATATAATGTTGGCAGCTATCCTCTACCCAACTGTGTACGTTCCAGGTATAAGAAAGAAAACAGCATCACCTAAAGCAAGTCTGCAGAAATGCATGATTTGCATGAACATGCACTGGAAATGGTCAGGCTGTAGTATATTCTGTATCCATCTGTACTGTCTTTTCAGTACACCGGGATAGGCATGGAGGAATGGGCAAAAGCCAAGAACAAGCATCCTACCACAATTATGTGACAGTCTACAACTGAGAGAGCCCTCAGAGCCCATAAATTGAGTATTGTCCTAGCATTGATTCTCCAGACAAGGTTTAATGATCTTCTTCAGAGTATGCTGAACTCTGCATAGTTCTGCACACTTCCCTTCTCAACAAACTAGTTTGGTTGTTTCAATTGGTCGCAATGTACATTACAGTTGTGCTTTTGCTTCAGTGCAGGGTCCGTATTCATAATTCCCAAGGTACTGAACATGTGGTTATACAGCCACCTCAATTGTATGGTTGCCTAGCTGAGCTGAAGTGCAGGTTGTCCCACTTTTTCCCATGCTAAAAGAATACAGGAGACCCCATATCCAAGGATCCTTTATCTGTGGATTCAATCCTTATCCGTGGATTGGTTTTGGTCTTCTAATACCTTATAAGGCATTAAAAAGTCACTTCTGGTTCCATGGAGAAACCAGAAGTAACTTCCCTTTTTTTTTTAAACTGCTGGACTCAGAGGAGTCTCTGGAGGCAAAGGGAGCAGAGTTCACCTTGCCTCCGGAGAGTGGGGGGACATTCACTGGTATCCAAGGTTTCAGATAACTGCAGGGGGTTTCAGAACTGAACCCCCACTGATAATGGGGCACACCCTTACTGCGAAACAACCTTGATCCTAGCTTTGTTCTGACCAGAGACAGAAGTAGCCTTTGCTGAGTAAGGGCTCTACATGCTACAACTTAATAACTGTGTTTCCCTTGTAGAAGCTTATAGGCAAATTTGCCCCTTTGGATCTGGTATTTTGGTCGGCCCTCGTGGTGAACCAATTGGTAAGTGTTCAGCGCTCAAAACATTACTGCAACCTAGTGGTTCTCTTCCCTCTGTTTTCTTTTTAGGATTTGCCTTTGTGTCAGGTCTAAAAATCTCTCCACACTGGCCTCTCCTTTATGATTTCTGTGCAGTTCCACATATATATTGGTATATGTGTGTCCCAGTTTTCAATTTAGAAAAATTCCCAGAAAGATTTGTTTGTTTTTGTTAGGTTTGTTTTTGTTGAATAGGATTACAGCCTCAGTTTTACAGAACACAATTTTACTTCTGAGTAAAATACATAACACCATTTTCAAACACCTCTACTTTATGGCTCCAAACCTTCTAGACCTCGAGCTAAAGAACTGGTTTCTTGTCCTCTTCCCTCAAGAGGAAAGTTTTCACTCTGTGCAGCTCCTTGAGGGGTATAGCAAATAAAATGCCTTCCTGCTAGGTTCCTTCTCTTTGCACCACTGTGACAGCAGCAGCTCTGAGAATGCTGTCTGAGGGATTTCTTCCTCAAAAAAAGAAACATGAGCTTCAGGCAGGAGCTGAAGCAGAATTTCTTGATGCAAATGAATTTCTAAGGGCATTCCAACAATTGTCCTCATCTGGGGCAACAACGGAAAGTTTTCTAGTGCCAGAAGATGCACCATAAAAATGAGAGTTCACACCGCACCTGTCTGTAGTGTCTAGGAAAACTTTCTGACATAGGAGAAGATGCAGAAATTGTATGTGTGGTTGCACAAATGACCACTCAGTGAACATCTGTTATAGGTGAGCTCCTGTCTTCAAACTTCAGTAAAGCTATTGCTCTTCATCTTGCATTTGTTTATTACATAATGTGGTTTTAGGAATATTCAGATTCATCAATCAAACCCTTTTTTCTGTTTGATTAATTTTGGGGTTCAGATGCGGATGAATGCCTGGATCCAGAGAACTGTAAAAATGGGCAGTGTATCAACACAGATGGCTCCTTCCGCTGCGAGTGTCCGTTCGGTTATGTTATTCAGGGAAACGAATGCGTAGGTAAGTAAAAGGGTTACTCCCACCATTGGAATTCCTTAGTTGCCAACATGAGCACTAAGTTAGGGCGGTCCAACTTTTGGCAGCCAAGGGGCTGCATGACTCTTGCATGACCCCTTGCAGTGCTGACCCAGAAGTAACTGCAGTGACATGATGACATCACCACCAGTTGCTTTTGTGTTCTGAGCCTATCGAAATCATTCCACTAGCTCAGAATGCAAGGAGCGGAGGTGGAGGTGGGTGTGGCAAGGCTTTTCAGTCTCCCCACTGAACCATTCTGGCTTCTCCTTCTCAGTGCAGCAGGGAGACCAGAAAGCTTCTGAAGCAGGAGGAG
This sequence comes from Tiliqua scincoides, assembly GCF_035046505.1. Taxonomy (NCBI): domain Eukaryota; kingdom Metazoa; phylum Chordata; class Lepidosauria; order Squamata; family Scincidae; genus Tiliqua; species Tiliqua scincoides. The sequence goes on from NC_089828.1 coordinate 12,925,802, forward strand.
GTGGGGAGGGGAGCTTTCAGGGGCTCCCGAAAAGGACCAGGTGGGCCGCAGGTCTTGTGTTATACCACCATGCACTAAGTAAAATCCAGGCTAGTGTAGCTTCAGTTACAATTTAAAGTTCTGAACTTCCTGAAGGTTGTTGGAGTTGTATGTCCAGACTATTTTAACATGACCTGTGTTTATTTTTACTGTTAACAGACACTGACGAATGCTCTGTAGGACAGCCATGTGGAAATGGAACTTGTAAGAATATTATCGGCAGTTTCGAATGCACCTGTGAGGAAGGTTTTGAACCAGGGCCAATGGTGACCTGTGAGGGTAAGTGCTGCTGCTCCTTCCAGGGAAGGTTTAGTGGACTTCTTTCAGAAGGCCTGTTCAGTTCTGACATCCAGGGAGAATGTTTCTCAATTTTCTGCAGTCCTCAAGATGGGAATCACTTTCCTGATGCTTTGACCTGGAGTGATTTTAAAAAGAGAAAAGTTCCTAAAATTCTCATCAGCAGCACAGTCTCTGAACATGCTCAGAAGCTTTCTTTGCAGAGGTTCAGGAACTTAGAGCCAGGGATGGACATTCAACTCATGTTGACTCAACTTGAGTTGCCAAAAACAGTTGTTTTTGTTTTTGAGTTGCCAAAAACATTTGACTGAAGTCATGGACATCACAGACCCTGACTTGACTCGGGGCGAGTGACTCTAAAAAAGTTGAGGCTCAAAATGACTCAAGTCCCGACCCTCTTTAGTGTCTGTGTGTTCTGGCTTATTTTTTCCCCCCACCTATTCCTTCTTTACGCTGAAGACCCTGTAGGGAATTTGGAAGCAGGCATTCTGAAGGATAGCAGCAAATGGGGTGGGAGGGTTGGATCTAAGAGGCAGGGGCTGGGGGGTTGAGGGTAGGAGGAAGGCTTATTTGTTTGTGGCTGTGATGTTTTGCTCAGGGAAGCCCTTGACATGCAGCCTGACTCATTTCTCAAAATGACTCGTGACTCAACTCAAAAGACTCAAAATTTCTCTCAAGACAAGTCGCGACACCTTGCATTATGACTTGTAAGTCGAGTCACAGGGTCACTAACTCAGGACTCAACTCACAATTTAGGCTTCATGTCTTGAGCACATCCCTGCTTAAAGCCCTCAGTTTAGCTTGTCATCTGCTGTAGTTTTCCCCATTCTCTTTCCCAGCCTTGCAACCTTTTCAACTTACAGTAGTTACAGGAATGCAGTAGTTTAGTGTAGCTTTTCAAGATAAATAATGCACTTGGGGATGTTTGTGTTTTTCTAATACAGATGTAAACGAATGTGCTCAGAATCCTCTCCTCTGTGCCTTCCGATGCGTAAACACATATGGATCATATGAGTGCAAATGTCCTGTTGGCTATGTCCTCAGAGAAGACAGGAGAATGTGCAAAGGTAAAATTCTTAGAAAACTTCCAATTCTAAAAATACGCTGAATTATCTGGCTAACTCTCACCAAAAAGCGAGCACCAACATCCATAGCCAACAACATAAACATCACACACACATGTGCAGTGAATGCAGATCTTTCACCAGCCTTTAGTAAATGTTTATAATGTTTTCAGATCAGAATGAGTGTGAAGAAGGAATTCATGACTGCGATTCAAAGCAAATGGAGTGCAAAAATCTGATAGGCACGTATATGTGCATATGTGGACCAGGATTTCAACCCCGTCCAGATGGGGAAGGTTGCATGGGTAAGTAAGTACAGATGAGATATTTGAAAATTCCATTAGCTAGTGCTAATTTCAAATTTATGTCTAGGAAGAAATTTGGCTAGAACTTTGAGGAATTCAGAACAAGACTTTCCTATCTGGCTGCATAATTAATTCCATGGTGTAAATGAAAGTCCTCATTTATCTACAATTTCTAGGCAGAGGACACTATCTGTCCCCATGAACAGATAAATGTAACAGTGTAACATATAAAAACTATAAGTGTAACATGTAAAAGTAAAGTATGGGCGTAATCCTAACCCCTTATGTCAGTGCTTTCCAGCACTGACATAAGGGCAACGCAGCTCTGAGATAAGGGAACAAACATTCCCTTATTTTGAGGAGGCCTCTGTGAGTGACACCCAACTGCACGATGCAGCACCTGTCCCATTGGCACTGCTATGCCAGTTCTGGAAAGTACTGACATAAGGGGTTAGGATTGTGCCCTATGTGTGATTTGCTCCCTGCTATACTTGTGAATGTATAATCCTGTGAAATGTGGATCGTAAATTCACAGGGTGGTCAGCGAATTGTAAATGAAAAATTGCAGTTGCCTTCTCAGATCATTCTAGAAGAAAAAGTTAATAGTATTGTTCTTTATGTCAATGTGGAACTGCATAAAATAATGATATATCCTTAACTATACACAGATGAGAATGAATGCAGGACCAAACCTGGGATCTGCGAACATGGAACCTGCCATAATACACAAGGAAGCTTCCGTTGTGAATGCCAAGATGGTTTCACTGTCAATGAAGCTCAGAATGAATGCATAGGTAGGTGTCGGGGTCAGATGAAGGTAGGGTGGCAAGTCTCTAAGGCAGTAATGATGTTTGTAGCATATCCTGCCTTCAGAAAATGTGCTGAAAACTTAATTGAGCCCAAGACATTCAGCAGACATTCATTGTATGGCTACTTGTCCAATTGTAAGTAGTGGGGAGCTATTATACCACGTTGAAATGAGAGCTCTGGATAAGAGAACAGCAGAGGTTGGGTTCCTAAACCCAGCAGGTCATTAAAATTATGGAAAATTTGTAGGAAGTGAGTGCTACACTCAAACATGCATGTACATAACTTTATTACTGATAAGTGACAACTAAATGTGTGAACTGACTTGCATCAAAGAGCATAATTTATGGAAAAACAACTAAGGGTGCAATCCTAACCAACTTTCCAGCACAGACCTCGCTGCAGTGCAGCCCCACGGTAAGGGAACAAACATGCCCTTGCCTTGAGGAGGTCCCCTTGACTGCCTCCCTACTGCAGGATGCAGTGCAGGCTACGTTGGCACAGCTATGTCAGTGCTGGAAAGTTGATTAGGATTAGTTTATCTCATTACTGGTATACACCAATATGACTGCTGTTCTGAAACGTAGAGATGTCTCTATACAAGCCATTAAGAACCCATTAAGATTCAATGTCCTTACACACTTGCATCAAATTTTCCTACTACCTTGCATTCACCTCTCAACAATTGAAGTGGTAACCTGGGTTTATGGGGGGATCTGGACTGTGTGGATTTAGCTAATAACCTGCTTTTGTGTTTGTATGAACCAGCATGGACTAACAGTTGGATTTTCTAACTCTGATTATTCATTTCTTCCGCTGTTCTTTCTCTGGGTTCAATCAGAAGGGCAAAGTGTTCTAGCCATAACAGAACTTTCCTTCACTGAGAATCTTTTCTTTGTTTCCCTCAGACATCATGTTCTCTTTCTTACTGCTGCCTGGCTTTCATTCTCCCTGCTACAATTCCTAAATATGGCTAAGTATGCTCTTCTATCTTTTATACTCCTACTTCAGAGCCCCCCCTCCCCCTCAAAACCAGGTCGTCATAACCAACATTTTGCAAGTGACATTAATTTGCTTTGCAGACAACAGACAAGGCTACTGCTTCACTGAAGTTTTACAAAGTATGTGTCAGATTGGATCGAGCAGCCGGAACACTGTGACTAAATCTGAATGCTGCTGTGATGGTGGGCGAGGATGGGGACCCAACTGCGAGATCTGTCCCTTCCAGGGCACTGTAGCTTTTAAAAAACTTTGTCCTCTTGGCTTTGGATACACAACCACTGGAGAAGGTATGTCTGTTTATCTGGAAAGTGCTGGGAGTAACAGTTTCAAAACTAACAGACCAGTCCAGTGCAGGTTCCTGCACAAGCTCCGCTTCATCCTGCGTGGGAATTTTGCAGGCTGGAGGTGTCTGCGAGGAAAGAGGACGTTTGTCCCCTTGCCCCAGCGCAAGCTCCAGTCCGTGCCATGGTGTCTGCTTGAACTCGCACAAGCCATATAGCTGGTGCATGTCTGCAAACACCCATGTGATGGTACTTGCCGGACTTCCAGACCCCTGCTGCTTGGCAGCGAGACTAGCAATGCAAGATGACAAGCAGCAGTAGGAGGCCCGACTTGGCAGGCAGAGCTCCAGTGTGCGCTTTTAACATGCTCAAAAAAGCCTTCCCATCTGTCCTGAGCCAGTTGGTGGATTGGACCTGGGAGGTGGGATAGGATGCAGCTCACATGTGACCGTGGGCAACTAACCTAAAGATTCTAGGCCATTTGACTGGTAAATTTACAGTAGTTTTAATGCAGGAATCTCTCTTACTGCAGTGTTCCTGCTTTTGGAGATACTGTGCTCCTCCTGTCCCCTCCTTCCACTTTCCTGTTTCTTTAGACTGGCAGCAGCAAGGAGTGGAGATACGGAGATGAGCCCAGAGAGCATGCACAGTGTGTGAATCCCAATCTAGCTGGGTTGAGAGATTTAATAGCTGTGGCTCAGTGCATCATTTGGGACACAAGCCAAGTGGAAAGAAGATCAGAATTTGCTCAGCCTTGCATGTTGACTGCTGAGTCTGCCACTGCTCAATTAGCTCCATCACACTTCAAGGTTTCTTGCTTCCTTTCATTGTGAAATGACATAAAACCATCAGTTTTTTTTTTCCACAAGCCTCCTAAATCAAAGGATGCATCGCTTCATTGATAAGTTGTTGTTTTTTGTCTCCTATAAAAGCGCAAGAGTAGCGGCACTGAACCCGGGCAATGCTGTTCTTTTCTGTCTTGCATTCTGCACCAGGATGCAAGTCTCTCGTCTTGTGTGCTCCCTGGGGCATTTGGTGGGCCACTGTGAGATACAGGAAGCTGGACTAGATGGGCCTAAGGCCTGATCCAGCAGGGCTCTTCTTATGTTCTTATGTTCTCTATAATCCTATTTATTGACTTGCAGATATTGACGAGTGCAACGTCATGCATGACGTTTGCAGGAATGGACAGTGTGTCAATGAAAGAGGATCATACCGTTGTGAATGCAAGGAAGGCTACACTCCAGATATAACAGGCACCCTTTGTGTCGGTAGGTTTCTTCTTCTTCATTATATGCATATTAAAATATAGAGTATTATTTCATTTCAAGAATTGATACCCTGTCTTTTAAATGAACGGGCAAAGCAGCTGACAAAAAACATTGAAGCAACATCAATTAAAATATTGAAAGCATAAACCTCTAAAGACAACAAAGAAATCACTGAATGATCAGCTGAAATGTCAGCCTGACAAAGACTTTGGTAAATAGAATTATTCTGACCTAGCATCAAAAAGATAAGTTAAGATTTCTTAATAAGAAATGTGTGTGTGGGGGGGAGGGGGTTTGCAGGTAATTCCACAAGTGGACACTCTCTAATTATGTCTGTGCTTATTAATTCCACGTTTTGATTTCTCTCCATGAAAAATCTTTGTTTTCTTTTGTTTTAGATCTGAATGAATGCAACCAGTCACCAAAGCCTTGCAATTTCATCTGCAAAAATACTGAGGGGAGTTATCAGTGCTCGTGTCCAAAAGGATACATTTTGCAGGAAGATGGGAGAAGCTGCAAAGGTAAAAGTTGCTGGAATGAATGAGAAATGTTTGGAAGATGTGGCTAGACTCCTAATCAAGACCTAGGTTTTCTGAAGTGAGGAAAGCACCAGCATCACAACTCTCACCTAAAGTGACCTTCATCAAGTTCTGTTGTCACTGGTGACACTTTCTCCACACCGTACTTGCCTCTAGATCAGGGATTGGCAACCCACGACCCATGGGTCAGATCCAGCCTGCCACCCAAGGTCATCTGGCCACACAGAGTTTGATGTGGGAGACTTTGCCTCTCACCAAATTTGTCATGCACTGGAGAGCTGCCTGCCCAGGGTTGTGGAGACCCTGTACTGCACAGTCACTTCCAGGAGCTTGGCAAGCACAGTCAGCTTATAGGAGCCTATGTGGAAGCAATTATTCATACAAGACCTGAAGAATAGTCCAGTTTAAAAGTAAAATGGGCAAAGCACTTTAACCCTTGTTGTTTGGTTAGGCAATTAGGTTCTGGGTATCTCTCTGTCACAACTAGGGGGATGGCACAGACCGATAGAGCTTTTGGGAATATCGGTCAGTCACTGGGTCAAAAGAACCAGCACACCTCTACTTAGGGCTTCCTGTTTAGGAAGCAGCTGTTGCATTTCAGAACAGGCACATCTGACTTCTTGACACCCCCTTGAAGTTTGCCATTTCCTGCAAGTCCTCTCCCACTCCCTAAATGTCACAGAGTTTGCCTGAAAGTGTGCTGACCTTCCCAATCTAGATGGGTGAAGAAATTTAATGGCTGTGTTCCAGTGCATCATTTGGGACACTGATCATTTCCTCCTTGTTAACTGGGTAAGAGGCACTTTTTCAAGTGGGTGCTCCTCTTTTATTTAGCAGGGGGAGAGTAACTGGCTCTCCTCACCCCAGCAGTGTCTTTTCTAGTGGCTGTCTGCTGGTGTTCTTTTGCATCTTTTTAGATTGTGAGCCCTTTTGGGACAGGGAGCCATTTAGTTATTTGATTTTTCTCTGTAAACCACTTTGTGAACTTTTGTTGAAAAGCGGTATATAAATACTGTTGTTGTTGTTGTTGTTGTTGTTGTTGTTGTTGTTGTTGTTGTTGTTGTTGTTGTTGTTGTTGTTGTTATTAATCCCATCTGCTACTCAGTGTAGCATGGTGGGCCTTTATTCACTTTATGCATTAATTGAAGGTGCTAAAAGGCCAGTGGAGCAGAAAGATTCTTCATGTGGCAATTGGTCCAGTCCAATACAGTCCTCTCACACGATATATGTTCTTGAATAATGTATTTCTATATCAAGCCATAGCCATAAGAAGGCAGAGCCTTAATGAGGAGCAGAAATTGGAAAAATCCCTTGGCTTTCCTTTCAGATCTTGATGAATGTGCAACCAAGCAACACAACTGCCAATTCCTTTGTGTTAACACCATCGGTGGCTTTACCTGTAAATGCCCTCCAGGTTTTACACAACATCATTCAGCGTGTATTGGTAAGTAGCAAAGGAGATTGATTTTTGTGTGTGTTTGAAGCTGCTTCGTATATTCCGTCATAGTATATGACTGCGATTGACAGCTAGATTGGTCTCGGGGCCAGTGCAGAGCAGAGAACAGGGTTAGACGGCCAAGTCCTTCCACTTCTCCCTGCTGATATGTTTCCTTCAGTATTTTCACAGTTGGGTTGGAATCTTTCAGCACTACTTGTCCTTCAAGTATAGAACTTCAAAACAAACGTGTGTGGCACTGTTCATGTCTACTGACAATGTTCACTCCTTACACCCAGTTTGACGGACAGTTTGAGTTTTACAGATAAAGGCAGTAGTTCACGACGCCACCACAGCCTCCTCAGCCGGGTGCCGCTGTATTGGATCTCATGAGATTTTGTAAGATCCAAGATGGTGGCACTCAAATCTAATGAGATTTTGACATTGCCATCTTTAATCTCGCAAAATTCTGCAAGATCCAAGGTGGCAGCACCCAAATTTTGCTGGGGACCAGTAGGAGGGGCCACCAGGGACGTTTGACACAACACCTTAAGGCATTGCAATACATACTTTGGGAACCCCTGGGCAAAGGTATAATCAGAGGCCCTAAATGTTAGCTTAGGACCAAATCCTATCCAATTTTGCAGCGCTGGTGCAGCCATGCCATTGAGGCATGTAATGCATCCTGCAGAAGGGGAACAGTCATGGAGGCCTCCTCCAGGTAAGGGAGCATTTGTTCCCTTTCCTCAGGGCTGCATTGCAGCTGCACTAGCGCTGGAAAGTTGGATAGGATTGAGCCCTTAATAGCTAACTGGTTATGGTTGCCATCAACCTCTCTTTTCTTCCAAGCCTTGTGATATGTGCAGAGAACAGGGGAGTGGAGGAACGGATGCGTGTTTTCTGCCAGATAGCATCTTATAATCACACTGGAATCTTGTTTTCTGTCTTTTCAAAATGAAAGCTGTGGAATGGGCACCTTTTCGTAAGATCAGTCTTTTAATGCAGCTTTCACTACAGAGGTTGTTCTGTAGTCATCTTCAGAATGAACAAAGAGTGAGCAAACCAGCTGTTTTATCCACTTCTGTTCCTTTTAGATAACAACGAATGTGCTTCTGATGTCAATCTTTGCGGATCTAGGGGTGTTTGCCAAAACACTCCTGGAAGCTTCACTTGTGAATGTCAACGAGGTTTTGCACTCGACCAAACTGGAGCCAGCTGTGAAGGTACACCTATTAGACTGATATCACCTGCTGCTCTTTGACTGCTGCCCAGTTATATGCAGTAACTTTCCATTTCTTCTTTAAATTGTTAAGTTGTTCTTTAAGGGTTTTTTATGTTACTGTTTATAGTGGGATAAGTAGGTTCAATCCCTGGCACCTGAAGTTAAAAAAAGGACACTGTAGTGGTTGGAGAGCCTTTGCTGCTAGTCAAGTAGGCCACATCACGCTGGAAAGAACAGATGATCTTGGACCAGTTTGATCAGTGATTTGCTGCTTCACGTGTTTCCATGGCATAACCTGCTCAAGTCGCTTCTGAGTCTGGCAAGGCCTGCAAACTTCGTGTAGGAAGAACAATACTGAGATTCCACGAACTTTGGATCTAATTCTGCAGCATTATAGTTTGCCCCACACATACTTTGTATTCTAACCAAACATTCACAGACATAAGAGTGGAAAAAAAGAATCATCCTATGACTTTCTATATTGATTCAAGAAATGGCTTCAAATGCAGGCCAGCAGATTCTCCAGGAGATACAACTATTGCAATAAGGTTAAAATGTGTGCTTCCTGGTTTTCTGACTATAAAGTATAGAAAAGGAAATATATGACTTTTGGCAATCTGTACTTGCAGGTTTCATGCTTTTTGCCAAAAGCAAAAGTACTTGCCAAGGGAAAAATTCTTAACATTACCTCTAGCGGCAAGGGTGTAAAACATGTATTCAAGACTATTTGCAGTTTGTGTAAAGGATGACAAGTGATCATTATTAGTTAAGTGGATACGTAGAAAAGAGCTGTAACTTTCATATTGACCCAAGATTCACAGATACATAAATAACTCTGATTATGGCACACATTTTCTTCAATGACTAATTCATAAAATTCCATTGTAGATGTCGATGAATGTGACGGAAATCATCGGTGCCAGCACGGTTGTCAGAATATAATTGGAGGATACAGGTGTAGTTGCCCACAAGGATATCTCCAGCATTACCAGTGGAACCAGTGTGTTGGCAAGTCTCTTTTCTCATTATCTGAACAAACTGTTTAACAATAAGATGTTGGCATTACGTATTTGATTGTTGACTGAACCTTGTTTAGTAAGTTTGGCAACATTTCTTTTATGCTTTTCTGAAAAATGCAATCACGGGGTCCTAGGAAGCCTATGTGAGAGAGCCGAAGCTTTGACTCAACAGAGAAGACTAAAGTCGCAAATGCTATGCACACTTTCCTTGGAGTAAGCCTCACTGAACAAAGTGAGAGCTGCTTCTGAGTAGACAAGGATAGGATTGTGCTGTCAGTGCCAGCTCTCATTTAGTTTTATCCAAGCTTGGTATTTTGCCCTACATCTGCCATGGTCAATGCTTGGTCAGAAGAAACATCCCTGGAGTGTAACAGCAGACACTTATCACGTGTACCAAAGGATCTTAATTTTTCTAACTGTTTAAATGAAAACTTGTCAGCAATTCAAACCAAAGGCAATGTTGTTTCTTATCCAACTCTTGGTGGTGATTTGTGTCTCTGCAAGCCTGCCAACGGAGTTGCTCATGGAGAACGTTACTAATTACTTCAATGGTAGGCAGGAAGGGTTGGTCCTTGTGTATCTCCAGAGTCATGGGAACCCACTTTTTGATGTTCATTGTGTTGCAGCAATGCAGTTATAAGACCAGTTTTTATTAGATATCCACCGAGAGGTGTTTCCAGTGTCTAACTTAATCTGCCAGTTCAAATTGTGGTTCTTTCCTGGAGATGTGCACAGTGACTCAAACTGTGAGAATCATTGACCATGTGTTTGGCATTGTTTGCCTTCAAATGCATATAAAAATGCCTTTCGTTGTTATCATTGTGCTGCTCTAAGGGAGGTCTCTGTTTTTAATTACACAAGAAAACTTGCTGACATTTTTACACAGCTGTCCACTGGGAATGTAGATGTTTCCGCCCTGACAGAGGAACTTGACAGTTACTCAAAAGTGGCTTTCACTTTGGAAAGATTGGATTAAATCAAGAGGGAGGAAAATATGATTTAAATTAAAAATTTAATTTGCCCTTTTCAAACTTTTCTGATGTTATTATCATTGGGAATGCAGGAGTCTCAAAGACAAGAGGGTGTTTTGATCATCTCAGGCTTATTTTGGAAAGTCCAAAATCCTTCTGTTCTTGCAAATGAACCTGGAGTTTTCCAGGATGATATTGGCAGATTAGTAGAGTCTTTTTTTATATAACTGAGAGTCCAGTCTTTTCTAACTTTCCAGCGCTGATGCAGCCATGTCAATGGGGCGTACGCTGCATCCTGCGGTATGGGGGCAGTCAGGGAGGACTCCTCAAGGTAAGGGAACATGTTCCCTTATACTGGGGCTGCATTGCAACCACTGGCATTCCTGGAGGGAGGGGCAAACTACTAAGTTTCTTCAGGTGCCTGCCTGGCTGCTAGTGTAAAGTAGCCCACCTTCAGAATCAGTTGCACCTGAAAAACCTTTTGAAGCCCCAACTGGCTCTAAAGGTTTTTTTGTTGTTTTTTTTAAGCAGAGGCAGGTGTGTGTCAATCATGTCTTTAAAAATAAATGACCATTATTAGCTTTTTCATAAGTTTGTCTGTCTTTGCCCTTTCTCATATTTTCCTTTGGTCTCAGACATGCACTGTGAGCTCAAGTCTGATTCTGAACTGAGGGAAAAGGACAAAGAATCCACCCTCCTCAGTTGCTGGGTTGTTGCTACTTTCTTTACATCTTCTTCCTATTGGCCTAGAATGGTTGCTAGTTTTATTTATATAAGGCCAGCTTAGTGCTAATTCAAAAAGAACCAAAGTTTTAGAGATTCCTGAAGTTTTAGAGATTAGCATACGTTGTTAACTTCAGAAATATATTATCGACATAGTATGACTTCTGGCAAGATTACAGTATTGTATTCAGTACCCTGTGCTATGTGTCCTAAATTAATTACACAGGCCTACAAAATTGAGGGTCAGAAAAGTTTTTCCCAAACTTTATGGTGGTTTGATATGAATTTGGGGTGCCGATTCCAAAAATGGCATCCGTTTTGCCCTATCACATCTAGTTTTGGAGATATAGTATAGCCTCATTAGTGAATGGTTCAAGCAGCTTCCTCATGAGGAAGCCATGGTGTAGGCTTCCTCATGAGAAAGCTGCTTGAACCATTCACTAAAGAGGTTATGCCATGTCTCCAAAACTAGACGTGATAGGGCAAAACGGATGCCATTTTTGGAATTGGCACCCCAAATATACCCAGGACTCCAAAGGTCACGCATGGCCTCTGCACACATCAAATGACCTCCCTTTGGGGAGGCACTTCCACTTTGGTTTAAAAACTGGAAGTGCTTTTCCGAAGCCTCTGAAAGACCTTCTGAGGTGTGGAGCAGCCTCCCTGCACCTCAGAACACCTCTGGATGCAACGGGAAAGCAATTCTAGTAACGTCTGGAGGTCTCCGATAGCCCCTTCCTGCTGATTCAGTTACACAGGCCAACACACATTTTGCTTCCTTAAACGTTACACCAATTCCTGGGTATATTTGGGGTGCCAATTCCAAAAATTGCATCCGTTTTGCCCTATCATGTCTAGCTTTGGAGACAGAGCATAGCCTCTTTAGTGAACGGTTCAAGCAGCTTCCCCATGAGGAAGTCTACACCATGGCTTCCTCATGAGGAAGCTGCTTGAACCATTCACTAATGAGGCTATACTATATCTCCAAAACTAGATGTGGTAGGGCAAAATGGATGCCATTTTTGGAATCGGCACCCCAAATATACCCAGGAATTGGTGTAAGGTTTAAGGAAGCAAAATGTGTGTTGGCCTGTGTTATCAGTGTTGTTTCTTAAACACATTTGTCAGCACCCAGTTAAGGTACTTGGGGGGGGGGGGGGAATGAACATAACTCATGCTTTGCAAATAGCACAGCAAGTAATAAGCAGTTATTTAATTTTATTTATTCAAAATATTTATATCCTGCCTTTCCCCTCTCCATTGGGGATGCCCAAGGCGTTTATAGTGGGTTTTTTTCCCTATAGAAAACTACAATACAATGCAAAAACAAATAGGTGATGTTTTCCTTCTCTGGCTTCTCGTCCTCATCCTCAGAGGGTAGTTGGTGTGGCAGTGAATGGGGCTTCCTCAACCCAAACTACAAATATGCTTTGCTTCTGTTTCAGATGAAAATGAATGTATCAGTGCCCATGTTTGTGGTGGAGCGTCTTGCCACAACACTCTGGGAAGCTACAAATGCATGTGCCCCACTGGTTACCAGTTTGAGCAGTTCAGTGGAGCATGCCAAGACGTCAACGAGTGTGGTTCTTCACAAGCGCCCTGCAGCTATGGTTGCTCAAACACAGAAGGTGGCTATGTCTGTGGATGCCCACCTGGGTACTTCAGAATAGGACAAGGGTAAGGTGGTTTGCACTTGAAAACGGAACAGGTTCCCAACGTAGAGGCCAATGACCTCTTTCAGGGCCCCCAGGGAACAAAAATAAAACAAAACATAAGAACATAAGAACAGCCCCACTGGAGCAGGCCATAGGCCCATCTAGTCCAGCTTCCTGTATCTCACAGCGGCCCACCAAATGCCCCAGGGAGCACACCAGATAACAAGAGACCTGCATCCTGGTGCCCTCCCTTGCATCTGGCATTCTGACATAACCCATTTCTAAAATCAGGAATGATTGATTGAAACCAAAAGCCTTCTTTCAACCAAAAGATTGATTGAAATCAAAAGCCTTCTCCAACTTACTCCTGCATGTTCACACAGCACAACAAGAGAGGCATGCCACACATTCTGCTATCTGTACAGAAATAATGCCCTGGGAAGAAAAGGGATCCACATGGCAGTCCCACCACACCTCCTTAAGAGGTGTTGTGTAAGGGTGTTGTGAGAAGTGCCTACAGAGCTGCTTTAGGGCCCAGTCCTAAACTCTCCCAGCTCCAGAGCTGAGCCCTAGCACTGTCACCGGAGCCGTAAATGTGCTGTAAAGCACATCTATTTAATGCACCTGCAGAGTAGGAAGTGCTGGTGTTTGGCCTGCGCCAGTCAGGTGTGTGGGCTCAGTGCCGACAGGAGGAGGCTGCGCTGTTGCTGGTTGTGAGACCACTGGGTGGTGGTGTGGTCTGGGGGGGGGGAGGGCAGAACAAGGGCAGGGGGAGGATTCGGGGCAGGAGGAGGCAGGGACTGGTGGATTGCCACTCCACCGGATGCTAAACGCCAGGTTGGGCCTATCAGCCCGATATGAAGGCCTTCACATCTGCGCTGGCAGAATAGCTGGTGCAGACATGAGGAGACCTATTGCCTAGGCCGGGACTTTCCTCAGGGGAAGGGGGCGAAAGTCCTCTTCCTCTGAGGAGGCCCCTGGCGGCTTCCTAGCGCCGCTGAATACAGCCACTTTGGCGCGCTGCTCCAGCAGGCGCCAGGGAGCATAGGATTGGGCTGTTATACATTTCTTCACTCTGTTTAAGAAAAGCATTTATTGCATAAGGCTTGCAGGCTGGAATAGGAGACATTATAGCCCAGTGCACATATCACAACCATGTGGGGAAAGCAACATATAAGCTGGCATGAGTACACTGACATGCACTGCTTCCCAATTTTCCAGTCTTCACAAGGGTAGAGTAGCTGAAAAATGCGTTGCTACATTCATGAGAATTGATGCTAGAATACTGCAATTTCAAAATACATGTCCAAATGAATTTCCAACACTAAATGACCCATTAAAAGAGAAACACATTTGAAACACATTTGAAAACTTAAGTCTAATGTAACTTCCAAAGTGTTAGTAATCAAATCATTGCATGTCTCTTTGTCCCACTAGTCAAATGTCCTTGGGCACAGTTTCCACTTAGTTTCAGAAATAGCATAACTTGTGTGAAACCAAAATATGAGTCTGTCCATTGTCATTCAGTAGAAATGTTGACCTTCCAGATTTGGGTCTTATATTGTTACCTGTGGTGTTAAACGTGCTTTGGTAGATTTTATTTTGTTCTTCATTTCCTAGGCATTGTGTTTCTGGAATGGGGTTGGGCAAGGGTCATGCCCAGGACCTATCTGTCAGTGGGGAAGTAGATGACAATTCACTCTCTCCAGAGGCCTGCTATGACTGTAAAATCAATGGCTACCCTAAGAGAGGGAGGAAGCGGCGAAGCACCAACGAAACAGGAGTACTTGATGCAGAGGTAACTTACTTTCTTGGGATGGGATAGAATTTAGATCATTTTCCAATAGCTTTCATTAACTAGTTGATTTGAGTAAGGTTTTCTTTTTTCTTTTATCATCAGTTAATATGTATATTTATAGCAACATCTTTGAACAAGGTGTTTTATAAAGAATGAGATGACAGATACCTGCCTTGCAACAGTCCCAAACTGTTGCAACACCCTGGGGCATCGCAAGGCAGTCACTGGGGTGTTGGGGGATGTCTGCGGTCCAACAGGGAAACTACAATGCAACCCTGCAAACAGCATCAAGAGGCTCTGTGGCAGTCAGAGCTACCCGTGCATGGTTTTCATAGATCTATGTAGGGTCACTGCAGAATCTAAACCCAGTAGTGAGTGGCAGTGATGGCATCACATGACACGCAACACATCATCACCATTTACTTCTGGGTTCCAGGTGCCGGGGAAGGGTGGCCCTGGCCAGGTAAGTTTGGGAAATGCTGGCTTACAGTCTAGATATTGATGCAAGGGACACAACAAAGGAAGGGGAGTAGTGTAAATGGTAAGAATTTGCGGTGATTTAAGTTACATATACTTTAGCTTAGTAAAGGGTACAGGATATGGGGACTAGGAGGTCAGGCCAAAACCTTCCCAGAAAAGGTGGGTTTTGAGGAGGAAGAAAGAGAAAAGGTGTCACGGAAAAGGAATCCTGGAGGGCCGTTCTGGACATCAGGCACAGCAGGGCAGAAAGGGCAAAGGCATTTGAGAAAGCCAGAGGCTTTTGGGTGGCTGTGGGTTATTGTGGCTTAATGGCTTGTCTTTTTTTGTTTTGAGTCAGTGTAAGATTTGGCATGTGCTTAGAGAGAAGCTCAGAAAAAACCAACCTTACCCAAAACCTGGAAGAATGCGGGATCATATAACACAGGGGGACACTCAATAAAATGGAACAGCCACACAAAGTTGCTTACGAGTGGTCAGGAGAATTGAGCCTGCAGAAGTTTATCTTAATTTTTACCCCCCCGCCACAACATATTCATTTCACTCTGCATTTTTCACTCTGAAGCTTCCCTCCTCTTCCCCCCCCCCATCATCACAGAACCTGATACAGGGTTGCCATTTTCTGTGCAAACCCCATGTCCGCCTTACACTGAGTTCCATCCTATTACACCTAAGTAGCTGCTTTAGAAGGAGTCAGGCCATGGGTCCGTCTAGTCCACAGCAGTCTGTAGTGACCATCATGCATCTTTCCTGTGCTTTGGACCCAGAGTTCCATGTTTGTGCAGGTGCAGTCTAATCAATTTACCATGAGCAGCATGAGCATTCAGAGCAGCAGCCTCAATCTGCAGAGACAGGGAGACTCATGAATTTTGCTGTTGTCTGCAAAAGCTCTTGCCACATCAGACCCATGTGTCTGGTTCTCAGTAACAAGTGAAAGGAGTGTATATGAAAATAAAGCTCAGATGCTGTGGTTGCTGTTTTTTATCAGTGGGGTCCTTCTGAAGTCATTGCCGGTTGTTGAGAGGGGTCAGCTTTCCTGGGCTTTCACTTTCATGCTCATTTCCTTTGTCACGTCAGCACTAAAGTGCCCACCCAGCTTTGCAGTGAGGAAGGTTCTCTGTGTCAGATAGCACATGCAAGTGTCTGTTTTGTCTTTAAAAAGGCTTTGTCACAAGCATGTGTACTTAGGTGTTTTCTTCTTCCAAAGAAAACAGTTTCCACTTGCAAGTCGAGAGCCAAATGTATAGGGATTCCGGCGCATCTGGCTGCTTCAACTTTGCAAGAGGCTGCTGAACCCAGTCGTACTTCTCTCCCAGTAATCTTGGCTTTGAGCCCGAGGAAGTTCACGCTATCCAGTCTGCAGTGTTTGTTGTGTGTTTCGTGTGACGGGTCCAGAAGCTCAGCTCAGCATGAAATAACCACAGGATAATTGAACAAAGCAGGAGAGTTTAGGCGACAAAGAATCAAAATCAGAAAAATAAATAGCTAACACTGCTGCAACACACAAATTGTTCCTTTTTTCTCTCTCTGCTGCCTGGTTTTGATGATAACAGCAAATGGTGGTAATAACAAATCCCTTGAGAATTTTGCATAACAAAGCAATTAGACCAGTATCAAACTGTATATGTTTACATAAGGGATTTTCTCCTGTTTTGATGGAGGCTGTTTTTAGCTGTTTGGTTCTGGAAACATTATATGACCAGACACAAACTTTACAAGCACGTCAACCAGTTCCTTATCAGACCAAGCGGTTCCTTATGAGAACCAAGCACAGAAATCAGAAAAAATGGGAGTTTTTCTTTAATAGTTATATCTACAATTAATATTTTATTGCATTTCGTGAACTGTATTCACAGTCAGATGTTCAGAGTTACCCAATCTAAATTGTGTCTGCCTGGTTTCAAGGAATGGGATGAGACAGCTGGGAAGTGAGGAAATAGTGTAGCATCCTTTTAAGTTCAAGTTTGAAAATTGGTGCATAAAGCTGGCAAAAAGAACACAAACCCGTTATTTAAATGTCCATTATCTGACACTTCATTTGCTAGATGTTTGCCTGTCAGTTTGCTGAAAGATGTAACTTTAGATGACTAAAAATCATGGATTGAAACAAAAATGTCAGCATTTGGAGGTCACTTAACCTGAGTGTCTGATCCTGGTTTCCCCTACAGTCACCCATCTTGTCCTCTGGGCCCTGCTTAAATTGCTAATTAGACATAGCTTGCTTCATACAGAAAGTTTTCACACTCATACTTTTGGAAATTGGAAATAACTCCACAAAATGCTTAACATTCCTGATCTTATAATTTTTGTGCTATGTAAATATTCTGAGTAGCCAAATACCTTAAGCGTCCCACAAGTCATTTGGATATCTGAGTGCATGAAAAAGCAAAAAGGGAGAAATAAAAGCACTCTCTTTTCTTTTTTTTTATAGCATCAGCCTGAGGTGGAAAGAGCTGTTAATCTCGCCAGCTGGGATATTGAAAAACCGACCATCTTTTCGTTCAACATCTCTGACCTAAATTACAAAGATCGCATCTTAAAACTGATCCCAGCTCTTACGACACTCACAAACCACAACCGATATTTAATAGACCATGGGAATGAAGGTGGCTTCTTTAGGATAAATCAGAAAGAAGGAATAAGCTTCCTTCACTTAACAAAGAAGAAGCCAGTGCCTGGAACCTACTCATTACAGATCAGTAGTATTCCACTCTATAAAAAGAAGGAACTCAACCAGCTTGAAGATAAACATGATAAAGACTACCTCAGTGGTGAGCTAGGAGACAACCTGAAAATGAAAATTGAAATTTTGCTTCACTAATTCACCAACCAGAGACCAAATAATTACAACCAAAGATAGCTAGGAGAGACTTGAATGTTTTTTTCCCCCCAATAAGGTTCTTCATATCACAGGTACAATCCTTCATGAATACATTTGAACACGTGAGCGCTGTTCCGTTTCAACACAAGCCAAGGTACAGGAAGAGCACTGTAGCTCACAACCACTTTCTCAGGCTTCTTGTAAATGTAGCTACCTTGATATGCTGAATCTTGAAAACCGGGACTGTTCTTGGAGGTTGGCCACTGAAGCCGAGGCAGTATCCTGACAGCAGTGATGCAAGAACAAAAGTTCCATCTGGACTGTTCTACTTTTGGAAGAAAAAAAAAAATCTGCTTCTCCGTTTATGATATCCAGTTGGTGCTAGAAGATTTCCAACCTAGATTTTATAAATGCACTGTAATATATACACAACTTAGAAGCCAAAGAAATTGCAATTACTCAGTCTGAATACAACAATCAACCAAAGTTTAGCTCAGTAGTTTATCTCAAGTTATATCTATAATACAGTACATGTAAATTAAGTGTGTGTATACTGTAACCATGCTATTTTTATCAATGAAGCATTGTAAACTAGATTAATAACACCCTTCGCGCAAGGGTTTATAATGGTGCTTATAAGACCAACTACTTAACTGTATACACAAATCTGGTGATGAAATTTCTGTGACAATCAAAATGCACTGAGGTCAGTGGGGACCATTAAACATTCTCAGATGTCACATGACACAGTGCCATCCACAGCTATGCCATGACATAATGTACCAAATATCTAGAGTACCTACCTTCATTCATATCCACAAGGGTTCAAATGTCAAATGTCACAATAAAACAGTTGTTTTTTTAGTTCATTTTGCCGCTTCATATTCTTGCTAAAATTGCATGAGATCAAACAGAGGTTTTCTTGTGGGGCTGCTGAAACAAATATGGTCCAGAGGATGCCTCTGCCCCCTGTGGTGCTTGTGTGCTGGATTCTAGATCTCAAGATTCTAGATCTCAAGATTCTAGCAGGAATCAAGAATCATTTTTATTTGTAAACTGAAACGATTTTTAATAAAGTTAGAAAACCCACTCCAAACATTCTTTTCAGCTGGGGATTAACTGAAATAACCAGTCCTGTATGCCAATTGTATAATCATCTTCACAACTGAATCATTTGCAGTTAAAAATGATAAATGTCTGTTCACTTCCCAAAATTTTATACTTATGCATTTGCCCAAAACAATATATTAAGATCCAACGTATATTCTAAAATGATTATTGGAATTTTATACAAGGATCTTGTCTAAGGATCACAATCCTATGCACACTTTCCTGGGAGCAAGCCCCATTGAGCATAATGGGACTTACTTTTGAGTAGACCTGCTTAGGATTGGGCTGCAAGTTGATCGATGCAGGCAGATCAGGACTGGAAAGAGGTTAAGGATGAGCCAGCACTGCTAATCCCAACCCCCTTCTGGGCCTGATCCACTCACACACTTCCCCATCGCCTCCCTGCCCTCCTGTCACCACTATGCTGGGCCTACCTGGTCCAGCAAGCATCTTTGCTATGCTGGTGTGTTGCGGGAAGGCTCCAGCCTTCCCACCAGCATGCCTGTAAGACTATCACAAAACATTTGCTGGCACTTTTGCGACAGCATGCGCTGATAGAACACATGTTTCACAAACATTAAAGATGGATAGGATTTGGCTGGAAGTCATCATTGTCAATAATCAATGATGGGAATGAAGATTTAAAATTGCAAGCATTCCAAATACAAACAGGTTAATATTATCATGAATCAAAGCCCATTGAATAATGCTATGAGGCAAAGAAAAAAGACAGTCTAGCCATAAATTTGCATTGGAATGTTGTTCATAAAGGTCAAATGTGTAGTGAATGTGAAATTAAGCTTAACTCACTACCTTAAGGAGTTCCAGCTCTGTGACTTCAGCAGTCATCAACATGCGTTCCAAAACCTGACAGTGCTCTTTCATTATCGCTGGGATTTCCAATTCCACCTACCATTCACTTATTTAAGTCTTTTTTCTATCCCCATAGACAAACATTGTATGTTCCCAGTAACCATTATAAGCCAGAAGACAGACTTTAATGTGTTTTAATGAATGCAACTGTACGTTACTCATTCTGACCGGAGGCAAACATGGAAAAAACCAGTTGAACTGAGAAGTTGTGGAATGACTTAAAAACGAATAGGTAATTTCAAATGTTTTCCAGTTATTTAAATAGAATAATTGTGTGCGTCAGGAACTCAGATGAATGAGATACATGATAAAGATGTTTGGAAATTATGTATATTTCATTTCATATGAACAGTGCGCATATATATAAAACACCTTCAAGATGACATTGAAATGGAACAATGTTTTGGTTGATAGGCTGCAGTCAAAAAAAGCTGTTCACGCCTAAGGTTTCACCTACTACTTTGGTAGGCATTTCAAAGGACAAATCTACAGCAAATAGCTCTTCAGACTACCCAGTGTAAGTGATGTAACAGATGTTCTGATCTTAAAATCCCAAATGCCTGTTGTTCTATCTCAGTTCTTAAAGTCCTGTTCATGTTGTTTTGTCAATGTTTATACATTTATTTAGGCTTTATTCAACTGCAGCCCATCAGCCTGAACATTGTTCATTTCAATGTCTCAAATACCATCCATGAAAGCCTTAGTATTTATACTTTCAAGATGTTTCAGTTCTTTCCATTGTTTGACATGCTGAGGCTGCTTCGGGAGGGAGGGATAACCCTGTATTAAAACTGACTTTAAACTAAAGTTGGCTTGCTATGAACTATGCAGTAGGATGGCGCCAGTGTTGACATCTGTAAAGAAGTAGCTATGCAGAGGGGGAAACAGTCCCTTCTGGAGTAGTAGACCTTCCCACCCACAACAAAGCATCCGATTTTGCAGTTTGAACCACATTGGAATATGCTGTTTGCAAGAAGTGCGCAATCCAGGCCACAGTAATTTGTGGAGAGATGTTCTCTGATAATTAGGTCAGTGGGGTATATTTTCCATGAATCAGATTTTATTGTTCTGCACAACAAAGTGATTCAGCATGTACTGGGTTACCCTGCATATGGATTGTACTTGTTCCAGTGTCAATCTTTATATCTCCAACATATTGCTTAACTGTAAAGGACTGTATTGACAATGACCTTCTTCATCACAGCAGGTAGTGAGAAATGCTGGACTATTCATCAATGCATCACCTCCATGATGGACCGTGATTCTAACAATTTTGGTCAGCAGTGGTATCCCCCCCTGTGCGCATCAGTGTGGCCCACACACCCCCTAGCAACACCACTGCTATGCCTTAGTACATGTCTGAATCACAGGTTAGCTCAGTGCATTCTGATGTGGTTCTGACTGCTTTCAGCACATTTGTTCTGGGGTATTTCTTCCGGATGATATTGAAGGGTGAGGTGTGCATGCACATCATTTCCACTATAAATGATCATTGCATTTCTTGACTGCAACTGTATGTGGGAGCTGACTCCATTGGAAGCATTGCATTTGAGGTGAGGAGATACGTACATTCTGTCTGTGATGTTTTCTTTTCATCTGTGATAACTCAATATCAAGTACAAATATCTTCAGATTGCGGTCACCATGTGACAAAGATGCACTTGGGATGCATGTTTACAGACTGTTCCAGGTTGTCAACGCCATAGAATGAGCTGGAAGTAGGGAAGAGGGGCCTGTTCACTTGGTTTAATGCCCAAATCAACGGTACACATACAAGACTGCCACATTTTCCAAGTGTGCATACGTGTACATGCACAGTTTCCTATAATATGAATAATGTGTAACATAAACAATGTGAATTGGGCACCCCTCCCCTTCTGAGATTGTGCTGCCATCTAAAATTAATAATAATAATAATAATAATAATAATAATAATAATAATAATAATAATAATAATAATACAAGTATTTATGTACCACCTTTCTTGATCTTTATTCAAGATGTTACATAGGCAGGCTATTTAAATCCCCATAGGAATTTTTACAATTGAAAGAAGGTTCTATCTTCCAAGAACCACAGCATTCAGATGTTTCTTTCTGATCTGGTTTCACATTCTGGCCTCCATCCTCCCACGCTCAGCTCAGCTGCAGCTTGCCAGCTGCTTCAAGGTCGCACTGTGCCGGTGGCCTCAAACTGGCAACCTTGTAAATGTTATCTTCAGGCAAATGGAGGCTCTACCCTCTAGACCAGACCACCTGCCCATGTGAATTATGTGAATCCTCTCATGTGTGGCATATTCAGCTCCTCCGTTTTACATGCACTGGCAATGTCAGCTCCTATCTGTCAAATAGGCAGGTTTAGGGCCCAGTCCTAAGTGGGCCCAGCGCCGGCGCTAAGCTCCTGCTGTAAGGCATGTCCACAGCACTCAAAGAGGAGGGACCGCCGCCACTGGGCCAGCATCAGTTGGCACTGGGCCTCAGCACCACATAGACGGCCGACTGGTACGCCTCCACCACCGGCTGGTGGTATTTTCAGGGTAGTGGGGAAGGAAGAGTGGTGTGAAGGGAGGATCAGGCCTGGGAGGGGAGGTGGAGATGGTGGCAGGCTCTGCCACCATATCCTGACCTCCCTCCTGTTGTAGGCAACCTGACATGAGCCTCCTCAGGTTTGCTTCTGCCCAAAAGCAGGCATACATCCAAGGAGAACCACTGGTATATTGGCTATGTTACCCAGGGTAAAAGAACAAATGCTCCCTTACTCCAAGAAGACTCCTGACACTAGCCTGGCACCCATAGAATCCAGCGGTCATCATTTAGATACTATTAGAGCCGTGGGTGCTGTTGGGGATAGGATTGGGCTGCCCATTGTCACTAAATGGCCATAGCTTACATGAAGTATAAGGCCCAGATAGGATTGGGTCCTCAGAAATATAACCCAGGGTAAGAATATATACTAATAAAGGAGTGGGGACTTGATCGATGGCAGCTTGATCAAAATAAATGAGTAGACTATGGCAGTGCTAGAAAACGTTATTTGAGCCTCAGCATCAAGGCTGTGAGTATTATGGGACCAGTGTAGTTTCTCCCCAAACTACATGTTATTGCTGGCTCATAAGCTAGTTTATAATGAAAGAAGCCACTTTAGCATACATAGTATAGAGTTTAAGAAAACAGTAGGTTGTGCTAGCCATCGAGGGGAAAATAAATGTGGTCCCTGGAGATCCAAGAATTGCCCACCAAGCACAGAGTTCAACACATTGCTTGCAGCCAGCGCTTTGCAGCCGAAGCTCACGCAACTGCAGAAACGTCTTGGCAAAGGCACGGCCGTTTTACGATTGAGCCAGTCATAACAAAATACTTGTGACAGTGCCGGTTTATAAGAACAGATATTCTTCACTGTTAGGCCGTTGGGAATAGTATGGTGAAGATGCCACACTTTGGACATGAAAAATCCTGCTTTCAGAGTCTTTTTCAGAAAATGTCCACCTCGTGCACTGAAGAAAATTGATGTTTGTGTCAATACAGATGACTTATATTTTTGGTGCTACACTTTGCATGGTGCTGCTCCAGGTCTATTTCAACTATATTCTGACTTTCAGCCAACCAGTGACTCCCCAGGTTGTTCATCTCCATTGTGGTAGCTCCTTTCTGCAGGAGCTTGTTCTCTAAAGATGCATTCTATTGCCAGGCAAGCAAAGAAAGTGTGTTCCCACTTTCATGCTGTTGAATGCATGTCGTACACTTGCACATGACATGATGCATCAACTCTAATCGTTACAAAGTAATGCCATCCTCTCCCCCCCCCCCGGCCACTGAGACAGATTTGCAGCAGCAAAAGATACTTATCAGACAGTTTGTGGACAAAAAACCCCTTCAATTTACTTGGAATCAGTGGTAATGTCAGGTATCCTCAAATCTGCTCTCGAGAAGCAAGGTCCCAGGTCCTCTGGCAGGAAGGATGCACAGTAACTTCCTTCAGGGCTCTCACTTGTTTGGAGAAGAGAACAAGCGGGAGGTTCTTGTGCCATTTCATCTCTTATCCAAACCGCAGTGCAAATTAGATAAGACTCGGATTTTCCCCGTGTCTTCTGGCATACATAGGGGGCTCAAGGGAGAGGCAGGAATTTATCTCATTTAGGCCGGGCGTTGGAATATATTAGAAAACAGTGGGAGCTATTCCTGCGGAACTCTAGATATGAAAGGAAAAGGCAGACGTCACTCCCATGTTCCAACATTTTTCAAATGAGAGAATAGTCCACTTCGCTGGCAAGCAGAGCGGTTTGGCTCTGAGCTTTCAAAAGCTTAGAGCAGCTATTTTCAACCTTTTTCATCTCATGGCACACTGCCAAGGCACTAAAATTGTCAAGGCACACCATCAGGTTTTTGCCAATTGACAAGGCACACCCTGTTGCCAGTGGGGGGCTCACAACCCCATTGGCCCTACTAATAAAAGATCTTCCCCCCAATTCCTGTGGCACACCTGTGGCCCACTCGTGACACACCAGTGTGCCACGGCACAGTGGTTGAAAATGGCTGGCTTAGAGTCACGGTGGATCACAATGACGATTGAGACCACAGCACACAGAGAGGGGGGTATTTAACCCTTTCCCATTGCACAACTCTAGAAAGGCCCAAACCTATCCAACTTTTCTGCACAGACGGAGCCACAATGCAACCCCAAGGAAAGGGAACAAATGTTCCCTTACCTTGAGGAGACCTCTGTGAGTGCACCTTGGGGTGCAGCACATGCCCCATTGACATGACTGCATCAGCACTGGAAAGATGGCTAGGATTGAGCCCTAAGTTTCACACAGATGAAAATCTTCCCTCTGTTCTTAGTCCTGGGAGGGAAGCTCTCATTAGTACCACCAGTACCTGAACTTTCCTCCCACAGCTAAAAGCTTTGAGGAAGGAGAGAAAGGAGCCAGTACTCCAGGGCCGGGACAAAGAGGGATGAAGACTGCGCCTGATGTTTTGCAGACCTACACTATAGCATGTCAACAGCAGCTGATGGATGATTTCAGTGCCTGGGTCAAGCTGGTTTGCTGAAAACTAGCACTTTTCCTCAAACAGCCATACAAACAATATGGAAATGGGGCATAGCGGTGGCAGCAGCTACAATATCAGAATGAAAGCATTGCCTATTACAGCACATGTAACGCCACGTATCTAACCTGTCCTTCCTAGACTCAGATTGTCCCTGGGAAGGAAAAGCTAGAAGTAAGTCAGCTTAAGCAAAAGAAAGCCTTCAGTGCAGATCTTGCTCAGGTTCATTTGACCTCCTAGACCAGTGATTTTCAACCTTTTTCATCTCATGGCACACTGGCAAGGCACTAAAATTGTCAAGACACACCATCAGTCTTTTGACAATTGACAAGGCACACAGTGCTGCCAATGGAGGCTCACATCCCCAAAAGTCCTACTAATAAATGACCCTTTCCCAAATTCCTGCAGCACACCTGAGGACCGTTTGTGGCACACCAAAGTGCCATGGCACAGTGGTTGAAAATGGTTGCCCTAGACACATTTATGTACTTATTTAAAGGATTTATAAACTGCTTTTCTGGTGCTCAAAGGGGTGTACAACATTTTAAAAAAACATGCACAAGATAAAACATCTGAATAGAAACCATAAAAATAAAACCATTGCAGATTAAACAATGATATAAGAGCAGATTAAAATGTATAACAGCTATAACATAAAAGCAGCAACAGGAGTCAAAAAGGAAGTTGCTCCCTCCTCAAACTCTAAGCGAAATAAGTCTTTAATCCCCACTGGAAGCCATATGACAAGGGGCTGTCCTCCAGTCTTCTGGTAATTGATTTCAGAGACGTGATGCCATGACAGAGAAGGCCCTGCACCTTACAGCCACCCTTCTGACTTTAGATGGCAGTGGTATTCTAAGTGCCCTGTCTGATGATCATAGGGGACATGCAGGCTTATGTATTACATCTGATGCAATAGAATTCACTACTGAATAATGAGTCGTGGGACTTGGAACATATACTCTTGCGTGCACAGTGCATCAGAAGGTCAAGCGTGAAAGGGGGAGCCTTGGCATGTGTGGGTCTGAGAAACCTGCAGTGAAAAAGGCTGCTGCTTAAGGGCTCTGAGCCAGGTAAGGTCATCCGATACTGGCACACGGAGACAGAGCCTTGCTTGTTGCCTCTCAGTTCATACAGTTCAAATACCAACATTGCTTAATTTGGTTCATGGACTTATCACTGCAGATCTTTGAGCAGTCTATAAAGTTTTATCATATCCCATTTCCCTGCCTCTTCATTCCTGCTCAATGTGCAATAATTAGAGGTGTTATTTACCTTACTCAGAAGTAAGTCCATTGTGTGAAGTAAGACACAGTGGGCTTTAATCCTATCGCACTTGCCAGAAACAAACACCTCTAGCAATAATCTCTTAAAATTGAAAAAAAGGAATTTCCAATAGTGAGTGCATTGGTGGAGATTGGGTTGCCATATTAGCTAGACATCCAGATATTACTTGGGCTGACTCTAAGCTCCCCACCTACTTCATTTAAGTAAATCCCCCTCCAGAAATGAAGAGAAATAAATGTGCTGCCAATGTGATGTTAGGAGGATTTCTGGGAAGAAAAAAAAACTGCTTTTTGCCTGAACCTGCCAAAAAAATGGGCAAGTATGAGAAAGTTATTCCTTAAACTGTCAAGACAGCATATCACATTTCTCTTAAGCAATGATAAAAATGAATAGGCAAAATTGGCCTG
The DNA here is from genome assembly GCF_035046505.1 of Tiliqua scincoides. Classification (NCBI taxonomy): domain Eukaryota; kingdom Metazoa; phylum Chordata; class Lepidosauria; order Squamata; family Scincidae; genus Tiliqua; species Tiliqua scincoides. Next base: position 12,952,250 of record NC_089828.1, read on the forward strand.
ATGATGCACAGCCCCCTGCCACTGGAGCAGGGTAGTAGACTAATTAGGCCATCTCATAACAGTCAGCAAACTTTGCATAGCAGGAAATTGGCTCCATGTTAGTCTCTTATTGTATGAAGAATGTGAACCTAAAGGGTGTCCATCACAATAAACCCCGAAGCTGTTGTAACCTAAAGCAGGTGAATGTGAGTTCTGGGATTCATTTCAAACCCACTAGAATAGCCAGATCTGTCAAGGTTCATGAACCTCCTCTTGAAACTGGGCTTCCTTTCAAGAAACCCTGGAGTATGTGATTCAGGCGAACTGAGGCCAAGTTTTGAGTCAGCTTGGAATAACGTTCAGGTGAATAAGGGAATATTTATGCTGTGAGGTAGAAACCATACAAACCTCTGAGTTTTGATTAATTTCAAGCTAAACCTGGGCTTTTTTGGCACGGCCTTCCCTTTGATTTCTGCGTCTCAAACTTAAAAGCAAAGTGGAAATGGGGAAATGAAGTAGGTACCAGCAAGTTGTGTATATGTGTGAGAGAGCAAGGCTGAAGTAAATTAGCTGCAGCTAAATCACTTCTATATAGGAAACTGCATGTGTAGCTTATGCACGTGTAGCAGAATTGGGTGCATGTCCCTGTGAGCTGTACACAAGATTCACCCACTGAACTGATGTCTTCGAAAATTAAACTCTCAGCATACTAACAGTATCTGCCACCTCTTGTATGTATAAAGCTGAAACCATTGATCCACCAGGGTCTAAACTGTACCTTGTGGGCTGGCAACATATTTTGATGTGCTAGAACAGTGGTTCCCCGACGTTTTAGCACCAGGACTCACTTTCAGCAGAGATGTTTGTTTCCAGTGAATAAGGTAGGTTTACAGCCTAAGTGTTTTTCAAACATCTCTGTCTTTCAAGACTCGCCTAGCTTTAATAGAATAAAAAGTTTCACTTTACTAGTCACTCAAGGCTCTGTTTTTATCCATTCATCGGATCGGGACCATTCTGTGGCCTTGCATTCCCCTTCACCTGGCCTTCAATAAGGGCCAAGACACAGTTGCCTACTCACAAGTAAACACATACGTACTGCTCCTTTCCGTTTCCATCGGGCTCAATACATTTTGCTTGTCAGCTAACAGCTTGTCAGTTTTGTGACCCACCAAAATTTGGATCTTGACCCACTAGTGGGTCCCAATCCACAGTTTAGGAACCACTGTGCTATAATCACCCGGACTTAAATGGGAGAGCTCTTTGTCTGTGTGTTGGTGTCTGTGGCAGTGACCCAGTCCAGAAGGCAGAATACAAATGGAACAGTCCATGCCTGAAATCCTCATTGGGTGATGTCAAGAACTGCCAGGGCTGGAGCCAGGAACTCAGATCTGTCCATGGACACCCCACGGACACCCTATGTGCATCAGGGATGCAAGTTGGAGCATCTCCCTTGGCAGAGAAGGGTTCCAAGTTACTGGTGCAGCTCCACCCACCTGGCTGGCCATTGGCTCTTCTTGACAGGAAGACTCCCTGTTGGGGCTCAAAGACTTTATGGGGCAACTATAGTGTTTTCTGTCTCTAGCTTGACAGCTTTGACTCTCACTCCTGGCATGACCAGTAGAAAGCAGTGGGGAGTAGTTTTAAGGACTCCTCCATCTCAAATAATCTTCAATAGGAGTTTTATTAGATGTATCTATTGAAAAGATTTATATCTCACCTTTCCAGAGCTCAAGGTGGCTGACCATATCCATTAAAACTCAATCATAAAACACCATAAAATACATAATAGAACACAACAAATCATTTTTAAAAAATCCCAAAGCATTGGAACAAATCTCCACAGCAGCAAACAGCAAAACGAAAATGAAAATGACCGATATAGAGTGCGATCCTAAGCGCCAGCCCAGTGCCGCCGCAAACATGCCGTGAGGCACATCTGTGATGACTTGTGAGTTGGGGAGTCCGGTGCGAGGACACGCACTGGCCTTCTCATGCCGGAGCAAGCCCCAGGACCATTAAGTTTGCACTGGTCTTTCCAGGCTGGCGTGGAGGGTGGACAGGAGGCAGGTGTTTTGGGGTGCGGGGAGTGGGCAAGCCTGTGGGTGGGTGGCAGGTGTGGGGGAGAGGGGCACAGGACATTTGGGTGCTGCCATCTTGGATCTCATAAGATTTTGCAAGATTAAAAACAGTGGCACTCAGGAGAAGAGGCAGGAGGGGGTACCGAGGATATCCTATAGGACCCCTGAGAGTGTGCTGCAATGCTCAAAAGCATCATGATGGACACTTTGGGAACCCCTGCTTTAGGAGACAGGTTGGGATGGTATCTGAGGTGCTCCAGTTTGAGGCATACAATGCTTTAAAACAGGGGTCTCCAAACCCCGGCCTGGGGGCCAGATGCGGCCCGCAACAAGCCTCTTTCTGGCCCACGGCCAACCTCTTGTCCCTTGAAAGCCTCTGGCCCACTCAACTGAGCATGACCAGAACTGTGCTCTGATTGTGTCTGGAGCGTGTTCTGAGGGCCAGACAGGTTGAATGAATGAGCGCATTCATTTATTCACTCATCCATGTTCCATCTCTAATATATTTATTTAAATTTTCTATTTAAATTTTTTCCCCGGCCCTCCACACCACATCAGATATTTGATGCGGCCCTCTGGCCAAAAGGTTTGGAGACCGCTGCTTTAAAAGTTAGTGTCAGTACCTTGTATTGAGCCCAGAAATGAATCAGTAGTCAGTTCTGGCCCCAAAAAGTCGAACCAACAGCAGCCACATAAGCTGCCACAACCTGCACAAGTTGCAGTTTTCAAACCATCTTCAAGGGCAGCCCCACACAGAGCACATTACAGTAATCTAATTGATACCACTGTAGCCAGGTTCAGACTGGCTTAGATACAGCTGCAGCTGGGCAATATACTTGAGTGTAATAAGTGGTATGGTCTGATTCCACAGATATTGCCTCTGCCTTGGCTACCTATGGCCTAGTGTTGTTGGCATCCTTCAGTCTCGGAAGACTATGGTATCGCGCTCTGAATGGTGGTTCTGGAACAGAGTGTCCTCTCCAGTACACGAAGCCTGGGTAAAGTAGATATGGAGGATAGACTGTTACCCATGTAGCAAATCCCCCCTCTCCAAGTTGCTGAAATGGTCCAATGGAAAGGCAGAGGCCAATACGGTTGGTTCCAGCGGCGTCGCAGGAGTTGCCAGAACATGACTGTGTTCAGCCATGAACTGCCTCAGGGACTCCGGCTCCGGATTTTGCCTCGAGGTTGACTCCTGAAGCCTTTTCCATAACTGGATGTAGCCACAAGGCAGTGGAGGTTTGGGATCAGAGTTTTCCTTCTCTCAGATGAGCTGCCTTCCCAGGCTGACGAGTCCCATCTACCCGGTGGCTGTTCAGTCGCCTCTTACGACAAGTACAGCCAAACTGAGGGCCTATTCTTATCCCCAGCCCTCAGGGAAATGATATGGCCTAGTAGTGTGGCAATATCATGGAGAGGGCAGAAAGTACATTCCTTGAAAGATGAATATTATGTGAAGCAATCCTGTTGGAGATATTATTGATATAATAAGCTGATTGGTCAAGAATGCAGCCATTTGTTAGAACGGCTGTCAATCATACCAGGACAAAGAGCACTGTGATGAATCAGTACTAGAGAGCAGTATCCCTCAATATATGTCTGTACTGCTAGTCTCCATGCCGCCCTCTAGTGGCTTCACAGAATTAAAAGCAGACTTTACAGATGGGAAGGAAAACCAATTGCCCCAGGAAAACATTTTCAGTGGATTCCAATGGCCACTGTAATGCATGTTGTGATCCCCTTTGCGAGTCCTCTTGCGAGTCCTCCTTTCAGCAACATTGAGTTCAATATGCAAACAGTGCTGGGCTGCATCCAGGCCACGTGTAATGAAAAGAAAATGTCTCCAAAAAATAGGAAGTCCTAAATGGCTGGCTGCAAATTCTTCTGTCTGCTTAGTACAAAGTCACCCCTTTAACATGCAACCTCAGTTGTGCTCAGAAGTAACAATGCCCTTAGGACATCGTATTTAAGAGAGTCTAAGGATGTTTTGATAGACCGAGACAAGGTTCTACTCATGTTACAGATACTGCAGTGTTGACTTCATTACCAGTATTAGCAAACGAGCCAAGTGGGATTTGAGCACTTGGGATGCGGTTTCAACAGATGGCTACAGATGAAGGGGCACATGTATTCGAGGGCTGGATGATGTTTCAATTTCAGCAGGTGTGGTGATAATCCTAATCCCTTGAAATTCCCGTTGCTGGCTAAGACTGACAATCCTTTGTGCTGTCATGGGGTAATGTTTTCTTAAGAGTCATGTGACCTCGGGGAACAGGGTGGTACATTTTTTTTTACATATGCTTCATAAAGATGTAAGCAGAGCTGATATCTCGTGAACCCAAGCCTTGACAAAAACACTAGCATCACTTTATGGGCGACAAGGTGAGGAATCCCTGGTGGATGAGGCATTAAGTTAACAGCACATAATGTATACCTAACCCTCATATAAATCCTGCATTTTGAAGGGGAGTCCTAGACAAGCAACGCCTCCTCACTTCAAACTGTTGCTTTGCTTCTTATTCTTCTAATTAAGACCATGTGTTGTGCAGCAAACAATAACTCGAGATATTACTCATGCGCCTTCATTTGTAAACTTTGGTAATGAAAGTGATGGGAAGGAGAAGAATTTTCTTTCCTTTTTGGTGTGTTAACAGCACTAAATTATTAGGGTGGGAAGCAAATGTCAACGGAACATACAAGTTCTTGGTGCAATGTTCACATTTGCTCATGCTTCCAAATCCACTGTGACTTATTAGTTCATGGGAAAGATGACAAAAAGCAGCGAGTGAATCCAGGATCAACAATTGGCTTCTATAGTAACAGAGTAATTTGGACTGGGTGGCTGAGAGGTGGCAACGTAGTGCACAAAATACAGCGCGCAAAAAACACCCCCAGACATCCCCCAGAGCTATGCGCAGTGTCCTTTCAGCACAGCACATTCCGATGGAGAGAATATTGTCCTGCACGTTGCTTCCAGGGCTGGGATCCTGACTTCCAAGAGCTGGGGGTTCAGCTAGGAAAATTCTCCAAGAACTGAAAAGCTGGCCGAAAACGCCTCCACCGGAGAGGAATGCCTTTTCCCAGTTGACTGTGAGGTCAGGCCATGTCCATCGGCTCTGAAAGACAACAGGGTGCTAGCCAAGGCTGCCGAAATGGAACGTCTGGAATTGGCAGCTGCCTGCTTGTAACCGTGACCCTGGATTCCCTGCAAGGCACTGCCTTCAGGGGAGATAACGGCTGAAAATGATGCTGTTCCCATGGAAGAGCAGTGGCTTCTTTCTCTCCTTGTCAGGAGGGTTGGCTAACAGCAGAAAGGAGAACTCACCTGAAACCAAATCAGGTTCCCAGCATAGCCTGACCAGGGTCATCTCACATGCGGCCAAATTTGGGTTCCTGCCATTTGACGTGGGGAAGAAAACTACTCTGAGAGTCGGTACACTATAGTGACTAAGGTATGAACTGGGAGATCCTTGGTTCGAATCTCGCACAAATTCACTTACTTAGTAGTCTTAGGTCAGCCAGTTTTCTCTCAATCCCTATTGGGAGAGGTGGGTAAAAATGGTGATAACGAAATAAAAACACTTAAGACCGCTTTCTGCACTTCTCATTTTTGTAAAAAACAAACAAACACCAAAATCTGAGAAAAAAATAAAACAAGTTTATTTGTATATTATTTAGTGGAGGAGGGTATATGGGTAATGACTGTAGTTGCATCTGTTAACACCATACTATCTATATCACCAAGCTAATTTAAATGTAATATATCAGGAGAATATATCACCCGCCTAATATATCATCTAATTTAAAGTGATTATAATGTATGATTATAATGTAAATTTTGAATAAAAACACTGCTTTCTAACTTTCAGAAAACACTGAAAATCATGAAAAAATAAAACCATTTTCTCCCACCTCTACCTATGGGCAATATGGGAAAAAAAGAAACCCAGCAACTATACAGGGCTGTTATAAGGATTACTGACATACGGCATATGAAGTTATTCAAAAATTCATTATTAATAAAATTTAATGATATATGTAAATAAATAATTTCCTTGGAATAAAAATTACTTCTACTATCACTGTTCTTACCATCAGCAATTTTGCATTAAATTCACAACAATAAAGAGATGCCAAAGTACCTCAAACTGAACCAAGGAGAGCATCTCATGAGGCCAGGAGGCTAATATCTCTTGGTCAAGATGTCCTTATGAATATAAGAACAGCCCTGCTGGAACACCCCCTGTGGCTAGGGGGGCCTTTGCTCAGCTTCGGCTGGTGCGCCGGCTGCGACCGTACTTGGATCGTGCAGACCTGGCCACGGTGATCCATGCCACGGTGACATCAAGGTTAGATTACTGTAACGCGCTCTTATGTGGGGCTGCCCCTGAAGACGGTTCGGAAACTACAATTAGTACAGAATGCGGTGGCCCGTGTGGTCACCGGAGCCAGGCGGTTTGACTCTGTCAGTCCGCTTCTCCGGGGGCTACATTGGCTGCCCATTTGTTTCCGGGCCCAATTCAAGGTGCTGGTTTTGACCTTTAGACTTTCTGCATCTTTAGCCCTTTCTGATTACAGATTTTAATACATTTTGTTAAATACCACCAGTTATGAATGACTACAGCTATACAGTATTGCAACACTGAAATACCTACTGTCGGAACTTCGGTTTTTCAAAGACACTAGAGCACAACCATTTATTAACATGGTATAATTAAACTCATTTGTAAGTGCTCTAAAATAAGGCCCATACAGCATGTGGCTTGAATGCAGAATGTCACAAATTCAACCTCCAGTGAAAAGAATCAAGTAGCAAGTGATGGGGAAATCCCCTGTTGGAACTCTGCCAGTCAGAGTTGACCGTACTAGCTGATGGATCAATGGATCAATTCAGGCAGCATTACATGTTGATTTGCTAATCAGTTTGTATGCAGTGCTCTCAAAAAGGTTAGCTCTCCATGATTTACAATGTTCTGAGAAATCTTCCAAAAGTGGGTTGAGTAGTTTGTGGTGTTGAAATATCAGTGGCATGCCAAAATGCATTGACAAAACCAGCCTCTAACGACTTCATTGTGTAAAAATGATTGTGTGAATCAGCCCCTGGCAATTCACTATCAATATATTCTTCTGAGACAGTGCAAAGAATGGTGTTCCCCTAAAGGCTGCTTCACACATGCTCACCTCATGCAGAAGGGACACATACTGTACCAGATCCCAGTGGGAGACAAATTGGAAGCCACAAAAGCAGCATGACAGAAGAGATGGATAAGACTACGTACATAATCCATCAACCCATATCCTACTGGAGTCCCATTTGTGCACTTAACTTGAAGAAAGGAAACATAATGAATACCATGAAAATAACAAGTTCAATGATTTGTGGATCTATTCTAGCAACTTCTCTGCTGTCAGCCTGAGTGAAGCTTGGAAATGGAATTTCTTCCAGTGTGGATTGGGTGGGGGGGGGCACAAGACTGGATAAGGATCAACATAAGACTGGATGAGCATTGGTTGCACACTTGCTGTCCTTTATAACACTGGTTCTCAAACTTTTAGCCCTGGGACCCACTTTTTAGAATGGGAATCTGTCAGGACCCACCGGAAGTGATGTCATGACCAGAAGTGGCATCTTCAAGCAGGGACATTTTTCACAATCCTAGGCTGCAGTCCTTCCCACACTTCCTCAGGAGTAAGTTCCATTGACTATCATTGTTAAAGCATATACATTGTAGCCTATTAAAAGTACTGATCTGTAACATTTTCCAAATGCAGTCACACACCATGGGAGTATCAAGTCTAATATATTAAAAATAAAATATTGAAATGAATGGGAACCCACCTGAAATGGGCTCGCAACCCGCCTTGTGGGTCCCACAGTTTGAGAAACACCACTTTATAACCTTTGTGTTATTAACATAACATTAGAATAGACCAACTGACCATATAATACAGCATTCTGTTTCCAGTTGCTGTGAACAAGATGTTCCTGAGACGCTCATAAATCACCTTCACCTGTTGATTACCCCCCCCTCCCGTGTAGCACTCAGAGTTACACTGCATCTGGACAAGCAAGTTCTACTGAGCAGTCATGACTAATACCCAACCACACCATGAAAAATACAGTTCACTAGGTGTTTTGCACAAAGGCTATTAGAACACTATCCAGGCAAAAGTCCATAGGATGCTAACAGAAGCCTTGCAGACAAGAATGGCAAGTAGTCCATCCTTGCAAATAACGAAAACACCCATTGCAGCCTCACCAACATCCATGTGCAATATGCTCATCACTTTGTGGCTAGTTCAAAACCTGACCACAGCCCAATGTGTAATTATATGGTAATTCTGGTTTTTGGAAGAGATATACATTTCCAAGCTGTTTGGGTGTGTCCCACATGTCTAGGAGTTGGCACCAAGACAACAAATTGTGATCCACCGTTGTCCTATACCCTCTCTGGGATGTTGCTTAGCAGCCTTGAACAAAGCATGGGAATGACCTCTTGCAACAGAGTGATTCAGGCCATTAAATGAGAGAAAAAAGTTAAAGGAAAACACACACACCCAACTCCACCAGGAACAGTCTTGTGTGCATGTCTGACACAATAGCATTCCAGGCCATAACATACATTAATACAACCTATTTCATCCATGGAAAACACCCCTGGATTATGTTAGAGCAATGTGCCAATCAACATTGCTGCAATGCAATTTGAAATAATGTGATTAAGACACTGAACCTCCAGACCTGTCATATTACATAGATTACATTATACAGGCCTAATTGGAGTGGAGTATGTGGGCAAGGAAGTCCTTTAGGCTTCCAGAAGTCTGATGAGTAAGCTAAAGCTCTGCCAGTTCTTCAGGGCTCTGTTACAGAAAGGATCCCAAAGGATCTAGGCACACCTGAGTTGTATCCCTGGACAGTTAGTTGAATCAAACCTTAACCTAAAACAGCAGTTTGGAGAGTTCCCCCCCCCCCAACCAAGCTCTCTTGATCGCCTTTGAAGCTCTCAATTCTATGATTCATGTTTTATTTTTCCATTTCCCCCCAGTTACTTGTATTTTATTTGTTAAGAACATAAGAACATAAGAACAGCCCCACTGGATCAGGCCATAGGCCCATCTAGTCCAGCTTCCTGTATCTCACAGCGGCCCACCAAATGCCCCAGGGAGCACACCAGATAACAAGAGACCTCATCCTGGTGGCCTCCCTTGCACCTGGCATTCTGACATAGCCCATTTTCAGTTCAGTAAGACCTTTATTGGCATAAAATACAGAGAAAGAACAAAACAAAACAGAAATATACAAAGACAACACAACATAAACATCAGTCACTACCCAGAGTCCCAGGGCTCTGCCTGGCTATTACCCCAGATAAAAAGGAAGCGACATTATCCAGAGTCTCAGAATCAGGTGTGGAAAGGAGAGAGTGAAGCATGATTGAATCCTCCCAGCCCTGCATCCTAGCTAACAATGGGCCTAGATATTTCTTGCGTGACGCATCATGTAGCGGGCAGTAAAAAAAGGTATGCATTAAAGTCTCAACGCAATCCCTACCACACTTGCATTTCCTCTCTGAGTAGGGGATACTGCTGAACCTGCCCTTTAACAAGGCTGATGGAAGAGCGTTACACCTTGCCAGTGTGAAAGCTCTCCGGGCCTGTGGGCACACCAGGTGGTAAAAGAAGGAGGCCGGTTTCCGAAAACTGACTGGAATATGGAGATGGAGTGGAGAACATGTGGTTCTGGCGGCACTAAACAGCTCTTGTTGTTCGATATCAAGAATTCTTCCTTTAACGATTCTGTAAGCTGCATCACAGCCAATCATACCTAACATAGCCCATTTCTAAAATCAGGAGGTTGCACATACACATCATGGCTTGTAACCCATAATGGATTTTTCCTCCAGAAACTTGTCCAATCCTCTTTTAAAGGCATTCAGGCCAGACGCCATCACCACATCCTGTGGCAAGGAGTTCCACAGACCGACCACATGCTGAATAAAGAAATATTTTCTTTTGTCTGTCCTAACTCTCCCAACACTCAATTTGAGTGGATATCCCCTGGTTCTGGTGTTATGTGAGAGTGTAAAGAGCATCTCTCTATCCATTCTGTCCATCCCCTGCATAATTTTGTATGTCTCAATCATGTCACCCCTCAGGCACCCAGGTTAAAAAAAAACCTTGATAATAATTCAAAGCTAAACCATTAAACATACTTTTTATCACTTTAAATATGTCAAAGCAATTTTACTGCACTTTTCCTCCTCTTTATCAGGATCCCAGGGTGCCCTACCAATATATATATATATATTGGACAATATATATATATATTAAAAACAGCGAAACAATTAAAACCCAATAAAAGCAGTTATCAATAATCTTAAAGCAGAACCAAACAAAGATAAAGAGCAACAAATTAACCTTAGGCCACAATCCTATACATAAGAAGAGCCCTGATGGATCAGGCCAAAGGCCCATCTAGTCCAGCTTCCTGTATCTCACAGTGGCCCACCAAATGCCCCATTCCTGAGAGTAAGCCCAGTTGAACACAGTGGAACTTATTCCTGAGTAGAAAGGCATAGGATTGTGCTGTAACAAACTAAAATAGCAGGAGAACCTTAGGCCCCCATTGGAAGCCTAAGGGACAACACTGATCTTAAACAGTGACAGTATTCATTTTACAGAGTTACACTGAAAGCAAAAATGGCTGAAAATGTTCTGCATGAAATATATATAAACCAGTTCAAAAAAGTCATCAGTTATCAAACCACTTGTGTGTTGCCTGAACTGGTCCTAAACTGAACTGAGCCTGGAGTGGGACTTAGGCCAAATTTTTAATGGCTTGGCTCCCTGCTCTTAGCTGCACTCCTAAAACTTCTTTTCCCAGCACATCTGGATCACAACACTAGAATGTCAGAGCAGCTGAATGTCCTCTTCAAAGGTTACCCATTTCTGCTTTTAAAAATGCAGCTGATATAAAATACGTATAATGCCAAACCGGGTAGATGGGACTCGTCAGCCTGGGAAGGCAGCTCATCTAAGAGAAGGAAAACTCTGATCCCAAACCTCCACTGCCTTCTGGCTACATCCAGTTATGGAAAAGGCTTCAGGAGTCAACCTCGAGGCAAAATCAGGAGCCAGAGTCCCTGAGGCAGTTCGTGGCTGTACACAGTCATGCTCTGGCAACTCCTGCGACGCAGCTGGAACCAACTGTATTGGCTTCTGCCTTTCCATTGGACCATTCCAGCGACGTGGAGAGGGGGGATTTGCTGCATGGGTAACAGCCTATCCTCCATACCTTCTTTACCCAGGCTTCGCGCACTGGAGAGGACATTCCAAGTTCGCCATATGGTGTCGGCACAACATGGGAAGCAGCAGTTTACCGGTTATCGCTCGATTGGCGTAGAGCATGACGCCAGGGGCTGCTTCTGATGGTGGGAGAGATCATTGCATCTCATTGGGCAGCTACTGCCCGCCTTGTGGAAGGGATTGTCACTCCCGAACTGGCCTTTTCAGCCACACTAGACGCTGTTCCAGAACCACCATTCAGCGCGCAATACCATAGTCTTTCGAGACTGAAGGTTGCCAACAGCAATGCCAAAATGCCAAACATGCTTTTTACCCCTTTTGATCATTCTAGACTTCTGTTCTGGTTTGATTGGCAGTCTTGAGTATTGGCTCCCACTCACTGAAGGAGCATAGCAGGTGCCATAAATGAAGGCACAAAATATGGGATTCTCATTATTAGCTCATTTCCTTTTCTGCTTGGAAGGAGAGAGTCTGTTAAGTATTATCTGCAGGAACCAGGCTGCAATGTGGCAAAGAAAAAGATCTGCAGAGGTATAGTCTAAGCAAGATGGTACAGCAGGGTCTAAGCTAAGTTGGCTGACCTGCCTAGCAGCAGAGCCATATCTGGGCGGAGTCTGAGGGGCACCTGCCCCAGGTGCTATGCTGGGGAGCACATGATTCGGGAGCCTCCACAGCAGAAGGAATAGGAGAGCACAAAGCCACTGCAGTGAGTGCCCCTCCTCTGGGGAGAACCCAGAAGTGACATCACTACCCCAGGTGGTGGGGCAGTGAATTCCGTCTCTGCCTAGCAGAAAAGGAAAGGGAGAGGTTTTCATCCAATTAGGCTACATGGTTATTTTGTCTTGGACAGCTGGAGACAACCTTTCCTTTTTCAGTCTGGCTACAGATCTATAAACCACAAAATACTCATGTGAAAAGAATGCAACCCAAGTGACTTCGTTTGATTGTTCTCTTCCCTTGATTTGTTTTGTTTCACCAGCATCATCAGCAATCAGGAGAAAAAATAGCCATGCCAGGCCTCAAACACACCAGCTTCAACTGTTAGCTGAGTCCTTATTTAGTTATTTATTCAAGACCTTTCTAGCCTGCCCCTTAAGGATGCCTCAGGTGCTCACGATCAATTAATACCACAAAGACAGCAAGCCCTGAAAAAAATACATTCTAGGATCAATATTCGATAAAACATTTTAAAAGCAATAGACTTAACAACCATAATCCCATTACAGCAGCGTGTCTCAAAGACCTTTGTAAAGAGATAGGCCCCTCATCTAAGGAAGTAATTTCGTAATCTTGGAGTCACCACTGCCAGAGCCATGCTGCTCACAGCAGTTATTCTAATTTCTTGTCTCAAGGAAATCCAGACAGCCATAAAGAAAAACTTGAACGGACAGGGTGCCTTATTTAGGGAATGGTGCCCTTTAAGATTTACATGACCCAGACCTATGGCACTTTATTGTGGTAGAAAGGTGTTAATACTGACAAACAAAATCCACCCATAGATTTTTGTTTTGTTTTAAATGAGATCAGCGGCAGACTGCCCATTCATTCTATGGGACAAATGCCCCAGGCATGGAGCCTCATACGCCTTTAGGACCCCACAGAAGCCTCTCTGAGGCTCCTGACAGGGTCAGAAACTATGCTTCTGGTTTTCCGGATAAACAGTTTAAAGTATCGGGAAACCTCAGAGAGGCTTCCCGATGTGTCCTGGAGTTGCACTAGGTTCTGTGAGCTGCAAGTAAGGGGGGGCAGATTTGTGTGCAGCTGTGGTGATATCCCGGAGGGGGGGGCACCATCGCAAACCTTTGCCCTAGGGCATGGGGAGCTCCACCACTGAATGAGATGTACTAAGAGTGAAAGGCCATCCAAAACCCTGTGAGCTTGAAAAAAAAATTCATTAAGAACGAAATGAACCTATGTTGTCCTGGAGGGAATTTTCTGTACTACAATTTAGATACTGCTCTTCAGTCTCAGACTCCTTATATTTCAGAAATAAAAGTGGAGCAAAATCCAGCCAAATCTAAATGCTTTTAATTCCCATTCGAGAATGAAGCATATTTCTGCTGTGGAAATCAGGAATACAAAAGGTATTAACTTTGGCCTGATTGTTCCCTTGATTTTTGCCCCATATATGCTGGTGGGCTTTCCTTTGATATAGGATATGGTAAAGAAGTGGGGGAAGTAGCTGCAACTACAACACTTACAGTCCAAGAAAAGAATTGGCTCTCTCATTTCTGCTTGTCATGAAACCGATTTGATGCAGATCTGCCAAAAAAAGGTGACTACAATTCTGGTTAGCCCATCCATAGGGCTAGCTGAGGGAGTCACCTCAGGCAACAGATGGGGGGGGGGGAGTCCACTTCCACCTGCCCATTCACCTCCTCCCCTCTTTTCACTGAATTGGAAAAGGGGGACAGAGTAAGAGGAAGTGTGGAGGAGAGGAGACTGGTGTGTTAGAATGTCTTGCTCTCTCTCTCCTCTACACTTCCTCTTCTGCTCTGTCCCTGTCTCCCTTTCCACTCCAAGGAGCAGAGGCTGGCACATTACCAGATAAGTAGCTCTAATGCATGAGCAGCAGTGCTGTACAGAGACCTGGGAAAGAGCAGACTTGAATATTCTAAGGCAGGGGTAGGCAGCCTATAACCTGTGGGCCTGATCTGGCCTGCCACCCAAAACCATCCAGCCTGGTCTCCAGCCCATGTTGGGTGGCATTTTTGTTGGGAAGCGGCAGCACCAGGACTCCACAAGTTTGGGAAGGAAGCCCTGCCATTGGCTGTCTGGCGTGAGGCAAATTGGATAGGAGGCTTTGCAACCTGCATCTGCGATGGAGTGCAACCTGTGTGCCATGTTGGTCAATGAGTTAGTGGCAGTGTGCATGTGGTTGGGGGAGGTAGTAAAATCTCATGGACAGCACACTCATGGGTGCAGCGCTGCAGTGGCACTTGGGCTAAAAAGACTGGTACATTGGTGAACTGGGCTGCCATGTGGTGTTCAGCCTCTACATGCTTACCATCACTGTTCTGTCATGGCAATCCAGAAGTTTGGTGATGATGTGATGACATCATCGCTGAATGCCCAGAAGTGGTGTCACAACTCAGTGGTCCACCATCCACACATAGACATGAACATGGCCTCTGATCCTAGTGCCATAGAAAGTTGCTGACCCCTGCTCTAAGTCACAGAAGAGCTTCCTTCTAAGGAGATGGGCCTGCCAATACTTAGCATGTCTGTGATGCAGTTTGCTCAGACAAGTCCTGGAAGGGGTGGGATACACCGGCTTCAGACAAGAGTCTGCACTGTGTACTCTCTTCCACTTGCAACTATGCCGGTTTGGGCCTGTAGTAACTAACGCAGTCAGTCTTAACGTAACCAGACTTTTGACCTGGTCTTATGTAATTATTTGCCAACCTGTCTCCTTTTCTTCTACCGTCTACATAATAGGTGGAAGAATTGCGCTGCTCCTTCAGGAACCTGAATGGTCTGTAACATCACCACCTTTTTTGGGCCCGAGCCAGGAAGCACTGAAGCACAGCGTTCTCTTCAGCTTCACTTAAGGTCACAAATGTATGCGAGTTGAAAATGCCAGGCCTGCCAAAAACAGCACGCTGAATACTAACCAAAGAAAAAGGCACTGTTATTCTTACAAGGAAAAATTGGACAGGGCAGGAAATAGGCTGGGTCACAGAAGTTTACTTAATACTGCAACTCATTTAACTGTCCTGAAGCCAAAACACAATAACAGCAGACAATGAGTACCTGTCTGAAGAGCAACTGGAATCCCAGCCAATACAGAAATTGAAGAGTATTTATAAGGATGCTAACTTTCTTAACTCTGCTAGAAGATTAGCATTCAAGAACATAGCCATGATAGCACAAGAGTTAACTTAAAAGAGATAAGATATGAAAGTTAGGCTGGGGGAAAATTTATCTTTGTTTCAGTTTTCCACTCTGGTTGAAACCCAGAAGGAAAAAAGAAGGCACAGCCTTTTCAGCTGTTCTCACACCCCAGGAGCGATTGTGCAAACAGCTCAACCATCCAAATCTTATTTCAATTATGGTCATTGTTCCCCTCCTCAACATGTTTTGCTTTTGCCAGCTTTCACTCAGCTATTGCTTCATGTTACTTTCCACCAAAGTAGTCCCATTGGGAGACATCAATTAATTACAAAGAGATGGGGGAAAAAATTCCTTGCAAAAGCGTGTGCAGGGGAGAAAAACAAACTTCAAGTGCCATCTAGTGGCACTTGCTGAAGGGCCTCAACTTGAAAAGGTTTTTAGAGAACAAAGAATTTCAGAAAATGATTGATACGAGGCAAGCAGTTTGCTGAAAATTAAGGTTCAGAATGAATATTGGCAGGGCTGCAGAGCTTTAGTGTTTTGCTTCCTAAGAATCTCAGCTTTCACTTAGGGAAAAGTTATTAGACCTCAGTAACTTGGGTAGGCTTGAAAGTTTGTGAGCAATGCCTGATGAAATGTCAAGTGGCAAGAAGTTGATAAGTGCTGGTAGTTGCAGGGTAGCTCAAGTACTTTGGGTAGGACATGTTGTTCAGTGATAGAGCATCTCTTTTGTATGCTGAATATCTCAAGGCAAATCTCAGACACTTCCAGGTATAGATGCTTTGCCAATGTGGTGGTACTGTGTAAGGGAAAAGGAAACATGTACCCTTGTGAACTGGGACTAAGCCATTCTTTTGCAGTGGAGCCCCTAGGCTGGGTTATTTGCACATTTGTTATGTGAAAATCTCCTTTTCCCTTCCAAGTTGTGATTTTGTATGTATTATGGACTAAAAACTCATGCAGGTCAAACCTCAGAATACAGGGCACCCTTCCCCCCCAGTCCAAGGCCCTGGTAGAAGTCACAAGTTTGCAAAGTGGTGATTACATCCCCTCCTCCAGTCAAGGAATGTCTCCTGATTATGCAAAACCAGCATGCACCTACAGAGGAAAAGGTCTATTGTTCTTTTGTTGTACTCTTAAGCACCTTATGCAGATTGCCTCCCTCCCCCCAGAAGGTCAGCCTGGCTGGTAAGCTGACTTCCTTCCTGTTCATCACATACTCCACGTGTACCATTATGTGTATACTGAGCATGTGCACAGCTCTGGGATACTTCCAGTCAGTTCTAGATCAGCTTCCAGGTCACACAATCCCTTAAGAGGAAGCTCGGAGCACATGTCGCTCTCTCTCTGATTGCCCTCCTGCAGGAGTGGTCCTACACGGGACTCTTCCTCCAACTGCCCCCCCCCCGCCCGGACAGGTAAATATAGCTTGCGTCTAAACTCCCTACCTTCTTCCCTATCTATTCCTCCCTTCTCCCCCATCTTTAGTTAGCAAACTGGGTTTAGCAGATTAAGGAACCCCTAAATACTTCCCTACTCCCTATCCGTTTCTGATTCCTTTTCGGATGCACCCAAATACATAGCACATAGAGCCACCACTAGCTAGGTACACTATACACAAGTACTAGAAATCTATACTTATCAGTTCTCCATGTGTATTATGTTTACCTTTGTGTGTTTTTGCAATAAAAATATAATCCTTTGATTGAAAGTTACCTTTCTCCCAGTCTCCTCATTAAGCTAAACAAGGGATTTCTTTGCTCTACGCTGTCTTGTATCCAGCCTATGGTCCCAAAAGTTTCCAAAAGGCTAATATACTAATTCCCCTAAACAAAACAGCCTTTTTGGTAACATTTTAATTGGTAACATTTTAATTGGTGAAGAAAGCTGGGCAGGCATGTGTTGGTGATGCCACGTGTGACAGAGCTAACACAGGATCGGACAGTAGTTCTGCAAAGAGCCTTTTGGAAAGTTTGGAGATGCTAGAGAAAAAAAAACCTTGCTGAATGTTAAAGGAAGAAAGCATAGGGAGCAGGAACATAGACTTGAGAAACGCTAGACTCACAGATTTGTGATTTTTGGAGTTGGGTGAAGTACCTGAATGCAGACCAGGGAAAATTTAACACCATGGCTCTGGTTAACAGTCTGCAAGAATCAGACCCTCCAGTATTTGTCCTTTTGCTCCTAATCCTGCTAAAAGGAGTCAGCTGTTTGCTCCTTATGAGTAAGCAAGCCTCAATAAAAATTCCTTTCCAGTGTGCTTTTAACTGAAGCAATTAGCAAGCACAATATATGAGAAAAAAACAAAACAAAACAAAACCATGAAAATGAATGGAGCAGAAGCTAAAGAAACCCAGAACTTGTACACTAGTTCAGGAGTTAATTGTCTAGAGAAATGGTTAGGAAAAAAAGGACAGAGTCCATGGAAATTCGGCTGCTTTGAAAGCGATGATATTTGTGGAAAAATGGTTGATCTTTGTGAGGAATTCAAAAAGAAATACAAGCGGAGAGGAGCCACTAAAGATGCAGTTTTTGCTCATGCTTTGTGGAATGGTCTTTTGACCTTCCAGAAAAGCATAGAAATAAAAGATGCCCAAATAGCAGAGGCTAGGATAACTGATCTGAATAGGCAGTTACAACATTTCATAAATGAACATGAAGAGAATAGTAAACTAAAGGAGGATCTAGAACAGACCAGAAATTTAGTGTCAAAACTCATGACCCAGGCCCAACAAAACAAACAAGCTGTAAGCCAGAACTTACAACTTCTTGTGAGTTGCCAGAAGGAAATATAGCAATTAAAAGAGGCTCTAAATTCAGTCTATGGGAATGGAGCTGAAGAAATCTTTGAATCAGAGCAAACTTTGCCCTCTGATGCAGTGCCTGCGTCTCCATTTAACCCTCAATGGGAAGGAGAGACACAGTGCCCAGTTGATCCCGTTACCACAAAGGAGATAGTGGCTAATAATAACGTTACCACGGAACTAGTATATGCTCCATGGAAACCTTCAGAACTAGAGGCGGTTGCCAGAGAACTGGGTACTCTATCAAGAGTCAGCTGCCTTGATTGGATGTTCAAAGTTCACAGGCGCTATCCCCATTTAACAAGTACAGACCTCAATCCCCTAGCACAAAAATGTGCACAGGGTCAAGACAGTGCAGCTCTGGACAGTCTTGTGGCTGCTCAGGACCTGCATGGTTTAGAAATGCTCCCTTGGATGAGATTGGTCTGGTACACCTTGGTACCGGCACCTCAATGATAAAAATCTACTATAACACTGAACAATATGAAAATGAGAGCCCAGCTGCTTTCTTAGAAAGAAGGAAATTAATGGCCCAGCTAGTTGGTGCAGTTCCTCAGGTAGGGGGCCAGTATGACTTCGATAGACCAGATTTCATATCTGGAGTTTATGATGCTTTAAATAAGCAAACTAAAATTCATCTTGGCCTAATCAATACTGCTCATCTGACCTACGCTAGACTGCAACTTAAGCTTGATCAAGTATCTGAATTGATGAGAGTTACTGGAACAGGGTTTGCAACACACGAACAAGAGGAGATTCAAGAAGAACCAATCCAGGCAGTAACCTTCTCTAATTATGGCCCTCACTCCCCATATGAAAACAAAAGTCAAAATTGGGAGAGGAATGGGAACCAGGATTTCAATCCATTTTACAGTCAGAATCAGGGCATAGATATAGACAACTCCCCTGAAGAAAAAGAAATAGAAACATATAAAGCTTACCTCAGGAAAGACCTAGCAGAGAGAGGAGTCCCTACAGATTTTTGGGACAGAGCTACTCTGCAAGAGTTAATGGAATTAGCAACAGAATACAATCCCAAAGCTCCTGAGCCTGTAGCAATGAGCTATAGCAATGAGCCTGTAACAGTAGTTCAACAGGTAGAGCCACCTGCCTCAGAACCAGCTTTCCCCATGATGTACTTCAGTGCTTGCACCTCCAAGCCCCCTCCTAGCAAAAATCAAGTTTTTTTGGCTATTAATGGGAAAAAGATACGGGGACACATAGATTCTGGGGCCAGACTGACCTCAATTCATAGAAACTTAGTGAAAGAATGTCAGATTTTACCTGGAGAAACATATTAGGTAAAGCCTTATGAAAGTCCAGAGATTTTTGTACCTAAAGCAAAGGTGCATTTAGAATTTAAAGGATGGAAAGGTACATGTGTTGTGGCTATACATTCAGACACGCCCATATCATTTCTTTTAGGACAAGATTTTTCTGATGTTTTGAACAGGAAGAAGTATGCTAGGAAACCTCTAGTAGGCAGAAGTCCATATGGACACATGGCTGCTAAAGCAGGAAGAGAGCAGTCTTCAGTCATCTCTTCCATCAGCCAAGAAAAAATAACTTTTAAGCCTAGAATTAGGGAAAAAGGAACAGTAGGGAGTGGAAGATTTCCACCCCAAAGAAGACATTATCGTTGGAGAAAAGACTGAACCATGTGTGTGTAAAATGCATTTTAAAACCTATTAACATTTTTTTGTTTCTTTGATGCTAAAATGAAAATAGATCATGCTGGCTTTGGAACTCCCTGCCACTGTAGCCAGCAACAGAAGTTTGAATATTAACTTTGGTTCCTTAAAACTTTCCAGGTTTCTTATGTAAGCAATGCAAGAAGCCAATGCATTGTTCTTAATGAAAAGAAAGGCAGGAGGAACCCTCCTAATCTTGTTGCCTCAGGGCATGCACACGAGTAGCAATCTTTTGTTTTAATTTTTTTTGTTCTAGCAACTTAATGCAAGAAGCAAACAAAGCAAAAACCTCTAATGCCTAATTTAGCAAAGGCTATCTTTTGTTTTAATTTTTTTTTAAAAGGAATGAGGACATGTCCTCGGAGGACATGTCCTCCAAAGGACAAATGTCCTCCAAAGGACAAAATTTACTTAAATCTCAAATTCCTTTACAGGAGCTGAGCAATGAGCCTATATCTGTTTTTTTTTTAATACTAATGAAGTATTTCCTTCTATAGTAGAAGGCTTTTCGTGACAATTTATTTTGTTTATTTACAAATAACACCTCACCTTGCCTGTTGTATGTCACCCACAAAAGACACTTTAACTGATGGACAGTGCGAGACTCAGAATGTTTATCAGCCCTTCTGATTCTCAGTCAAGTCCAGTTTATAGAGAAATTGGCTATCCAATGCTAATCTGGTACTGCAGCACAAATTGGGTGATAATAAATTCCAAAATCTATTTTTTTTTTGTTTTTTTTCTCTTCTCTCTCTCTCTTCACAATCTCTATACATCTATGTAACCTGTATTCATGTAAATGTACCTTATGTCCTGTTCCAAGCAAGACAACCTGAGATGCAGTGAGCAGAAGAAGAAGGTTTTGCATGAAGAACACTTCTCCATGAACTCTATAGCTAAAACCAACAGACCTCCAAGCAAGACAGAGTTATGGTTTTTCTTAAAGTTTTTTTTAAAATGTGTTAGCTCTTGGTACCCTCAGAAATCATGAATTGTTTCAGCATTATTTGGTGCACTTGATGTCTTAGTAGCTAGGAGGGGAAAGAAATACCAGTGAAAAAGACACCTCAAGCATCCATCTGTGGACACAAGTTGAGCAACCTCGCATCCCTGGAAACTCTGGCGTGGACGGCAAGACAAGCGGGACCTGTGTTCTGTTGGACTGTACCTCTCTTGGAAGCAGCATGGCTGTCAGAACAATCTGACTTTTCACTTGGCCTGTGGACTCTCTCAGCAAGCAACAAGGCCACAAGGTGACTGCACGCCATGGCGATTGCTCCAGATGAATAGGTCCAAGGTATGCAACAGGATCCACAACCTTCTTGAGTTCCAGCTGTGCCAGACGACACCCCTTCGAGGAAGACCACAACTTCACCACCCTGATGCTGGTGACAAGCAGCTCTGCACCGCCCCAGACACAAGGCACCATACTAATGAGCTGTGTTTATAAGCATACATGATTTCTCAGCACAAGAGATTTTTATTATTGATGTTCACAAGAGATTTTTATTATTATTTTTTGCAATAATCTTGTCTCAATGTGTTTTACTCAGTTTGATTTGGTGTGGGGCCATGAGACCACTCACGTGATCTCGGCCCCAAGGCGGGGAATCCTGTTACATGAAAATCTCCTTTTCCCTTCCAAGTTGTGATTTTGTATGTATTATGGACTAAAAACTCATGCAGGTCAAACCTCAGAATACAGGGCATCCTTCCCCCCAGTCCAAGGCCCTGGTAGAAGTCACAAGTTTGCAAAGTGGTGATTACATCCCCTCCTCCAGTCAAGGAATGTCTCCTGATTATGCAAAACCAGCATGCACCTACAGAGGAAAAGGTCTATTGTTCTTTTGTTGTACTCTTAAGCACCTTATGCAGATTGCCTCCCTCCCCCCAGAAGGTCAGCCTGGCTGGTAAGCTGACTTCCTTCCTGTTCATCACATACTCCACGTGTACCATTATGTGTATACTGAGCATGTGCACAGCTCTGGGATACTTCCAGTCAGTTCTAGATCAGCTTCCAGGTCACACAATCCCTTAAGAGGAAGCTCGGAGCACATGTCGCTCTCTCTCTGATTGCCCTCCTGCAGGAGTGGTCCTACACGGGACTCTTCCTCCAACTGCCCCCCCCCGCCCGGACAGGTAAATACATCTTGCGTCTAAACTCCCTACCTTCTTCCCTATCTATTCCTCCCTTCTCCCCCATCTTTAGTTAGCAAACTGGGTTTAGCAGATTAAGGAACCCCTAAATACCTAAATACTTCCCTACACCCTATCCGTTTCTGATTCCTTTTTGGATGCACCCAAATACATAGCACATGCAGCCACCACTAGCTAGGTACACTATACACAAGTACTAGAAATCTATACTTATCAGTTCTCCATGTGTATTATGTTTACCTTTGTGTGTTTTTGCAATAAAAATATAATCCTTTGATTGAAAGTTACCTTTCTCCCAGTCTCCTCATTAAGCTAAACAAGGGATTTCTTTGCTCTACGCTGTCTTGTATCCAGCCTATGGTCCCAAAAGTTTCCAAAAGGCTAATATACTAATTCCCCTAAACAAAACAGCCTTTTTGGTAACACATTAGCATGGGGTAAAGAATCTTTAGAGAATCACCACCTTATATTAATCTGTCCCAAAACTCCAATCTACCTTCTCCATGTGTCCCTCCCATTTAAAATTTGACTACTAGCCACAGGAGAGTCTTTTCAGCAATGGCTCCTAAATTATCAAAATCCCTCACAAACAAGGTACACCTGGCCCCATCACTGCCTGGAATTCAACAGACACTAGTATTTCAGCAGGCTTTTAATTCATTCTGTTGCAAATTTATGAATTGCTATTGTTGCTGTAACTGCAGGATTTTTTTTTATTGCTATATTGCCAAATTTCTCATCGCTTGTCCTCCACGGTACCACTTTGCATGGTCCACCTACTGGAAGTAACTGATTATGTTACCACATGCAACACAACAAATACCAGTAAGAGGCTCAGGGTGGGTGGGAAGGAGATTTCTAGCACAGAAAAGAATGATTTTGAGCCCTAGCCACTGAGCCAAGCTTCCTACCAACATTTGTTGCATTGTATTGTTGGTCTTGCTGCCAGGCAGCAGGGGTCCAGAGCATACCACAAGACATCCACAACTACCATTGGTGGTATTCGTACCACTGGTAGAGAAACACTGCTATACTGTATTCAGTTTTTTTTTAAGTTTGTTTTTGTATCATTTGTATTGATTTTATGTAAGCCACCCCCGAGGGCAATTATAGTAAAATAATTGCTATGTAAAATAAATTATACAGTGGGCCCTTAGTATCCACAGGGTATTCATTCCAAGACCCCAGCAGATACCAAAACCCACAGATGCTGGAGACCACAGAGCAGGACAGGGTCACAGTGCCAGTTACTCACATAAGGGCCACAAAGAACTTACCTTACAGAAGTAGCATAAGAACTTTGGGTGCCTGAGATGGAAGTGCCAAATACCCTAATGGCATACCCCAGTCTTGACAGCAGCATCCAGGGTGCAGTTCCCCTCTCCTTTGTATGCCATTTTTGAAAAGGAGAAAGGAGCAGAAGAGCAAGTGTGGAGATGACCAGTGGGCACCCTCCATACCTTTTTAAGTTAGCACACTAAGGAGAATGGAGCAGCTAAGGGCCCAGTCCTATCCATCTTCCCAGTACTGATGTAGCAATGCCAGCAGGGTGTAGGGATAATCAGAGGCCTTTTTGAGTTAAGGGGATGTTTGTTCATTTATGTTGGGGCTGCATTGGCACTGGAAAGTTGCATTGGACTAAGCCCTCAATGCTGCTACTAAGCAACAGATGAGGTCAGGAGAAGTGGCCATGGTAGGCAGGCAGCAGTTGAGCTGGTAATGGAAGTCAGTCACCAATTCTGATCATCCAGTACCTGAATTGACCACTTTAGTTCACCTCAAAATGAAGTCAGCCCTGAGTATAAATAACTCCGCCTACTCTCTGAACTTCTCCATTTGAGGTCTGGTTGGTAGATAGCTGGGCTAGGATCTTAGTTGTAGCACACAGGGGAAAGCCAAAGAAACCCAGCTAGCTCCTTCCTTAACCAGGTTTTGGAAAGGCTGCAAAGACCCTACTGTGGATTATTTTGAATTGCTGAGATTAAGAGAAAAATAAAAAAATGTGTTTTCGTATTTAAACTGAATTTTATTATATTGTATGCCGATTATGAACTATCTTGGGGCCCCTTTGGTCAAAGGTAGCACTAAATTGTAAATAAAAATTTATA
Organism: Tiliqua scincoides; assembly: GCF_035046505.1. Taxonomy (NCBI): domain Eukaryota; kingdom Metazoa; phylum Chordata; class Lepidosauria; order Squamata; family Scincidae; genus Tiliqua; species Tiliqua scincoides. The sequence goes on from NC_089828.1 coordinate 12,976,210, forward strand.
TATAAAATACATTTTGGGAGACATAGCCTGGCAGTCCAAAGCCGTTTGTTAAATGCATTTGCTTTATAGGCTACCTGTGTTGATTAAAAATATTAATATCCTGCAATATTAATTGGAGTTTTCCTCAGGAGTTTAAGCATTCATGTTTGTATTAAGTTGAAAGACATCTAATAGATGAATCTATTTAATAAAATATTAGATCCAAAAACAGAAGATTCAGGGGCTGCATAAGTGTATAATATCTGTACAATTGTAAAGAGGCACATGTGATATTGGTGGGTCTAGTGCTACAAGTGTTAATACACACACTAGCTGGGGCCATGAAGACACACTTCAACTGAATAGGAAAGGAACCACTCCCCCCATGTCCTCATCTTGTTTCTAATGGTACATAAGTAGGCTGAGACTATCTTACTTCGTAGACAGCAAAGTTTTAGAGTGTTATTTTTGGCATAATGTCATAAACTCCTACCCTGCTAATTGGGTAAGAGGCACTTTTTCAAGTGGGTGCTCCTTTTTTTAGCAGGGGGAGAGTAACTGGCCCACCTCACCCCAGCACTGTCTGTTCTAGTGACTGTCTGCTGGTATTCATTTGCATCTTTTTAGATTGTGAGCCCTTTTGGGACAGGGAGCCATTTAGTTATTTGATTTTTCTCTGTAAACCGCTTTGTGAACTTTTAGTTGAAAAGCGGTATATAAATACTGTTAATAATAATAGTTATGAAGAAAAAGCAAATCTAGCAAAAAAGTTTATTTATCTAAAAATACTTTATACAAAGACAGTAAAATCAAGTTCTTTACTACATGTAACAACTCTCAATTCTTGCCAGTGGATCCAAAGCCTCCTGAACCACGTTCCGTGTCATCCAAAACCTGAAACAAAAATGTGTAGTAGAGTTAATTACTGTCTTTCTTCCTATAACTTTGAGAAATGTGTGCCTACTACATGTTTTCTGTTCAAATATGAAATTAATCCATAAAGTGCAACAGATAATCAATTTCAAGCATAAGCATAATGCACAAACCAACATTATCTCATTTTTTTCCTTTGTTTTTGGTGATTGAAAAATGTACTTGTACTGGTAGTTAAATCTGACCTATATAAAAATGTTTCAAGTTTCTCACCTGCATTTCTTCAAGATCAGGATAGTAGATACGCTCACAGATCAGCTGGGCAATTCTGTCACCCTTGTTAACTTCAAAAGCAGAAAATAGGGGTTTCAGAACTCGGTTTCAATATTTTGGGGACTATACAATATCAATTATGGATTTATCTGTATGTTTCTTTTATACTGTCTCTTTTTGTAAATAAGAATACAGGGCAACTAAATAAAAATATTTAGAAGTAATCACTTGTCATCCCCATGTGTTTTTAGCAAATAAGGGTGTAACCTAACTCCTTATGTCAGTGCTTTCCAGCACTGGCATAGCGGTGCCAATGGGACGGGTGCTGCATCCTGCAGTTGGGTGTCACTCATGGAGGCCTCCTCAAAGTAAGGGAATGTTTGCTCCCTCACCTCAGAGCTGCACTGGCCTTATGTCGGTGCTGGAAAGCACTGACATAAGGGGTTAGGATTGAGCCCTAAAGGAGTCAAACCATGTGCTTTTTAATAAAATGTAATTTAGCCTTAAGCATATCTAAGATAACCAGAAGTTTTGGATTATGCTTCTGTATTGTACAAAGATTCTATGTAGTAGCAAACTGATATATTGCCATACTCAGACATGTTTAGCTTCAGCAAATGTGTTGCCATCATGCTTCGTACTCATGTGGACCATGTCATGGATCCACAATTGTTTCAATTCAACTTCAAGATCTGGTAGAACAAATTCAAATCTATATAAACTAGCAAAGTATCACTCAGGTAAGATTGCTTCCTGAAGCAGTCCCATTTTTCTCATCTTTATTTCTTTTGAAATTTTCTATAGTTATCACAAACTAATTGTCCTAATATTTGGGCTGAATTAGGAAAGTAGACTGGTATAGCAAGATTGCTTTGTATTTTAAGCGTAAAATACAAACAGAGCAATTATACTGTCTGCTTTCCCCTGTGGATGCTCCTTAAACACCAGGAGGAACAGTGATAAAAAAACACAGATCCGGCCAAATAGTCAACACTAATACCAAAACCCAGGGCTTTTCAAACAGGGGCGTCGCGACGTGCCAGCCTGTGGGTCCCGGCCCCTGTCCCCTTAAGGGGTGGGGGCAACCTGGAGGCAGTGGTGTAATCCCTAGGATCGTGCCGCTCAGGGTGGCTGCGGGGGCTTGGGTACACGTACCCAAGCCCCTGCAGCCTCCCGGGGGTACGGGGAGCCCGGCGTGACCTGCAGCAGGGCTCCCCACAGCAGTGAAAGTAGATGCGGAGTGACTGCGCTCCACTCGGGGGTATGATTGCTCCGCATCTACTTTCACTGCTGCGGGGAGCCCTGCTGCAGGTCACGCCGGGCTCCCCGTACCCCAGGGAGGCTGCAGGGGCTTGGGTACGTGTACCCAAGCCCCCACAGCCACCCTGAGCGGCGCGATCCTGGGGACTGCGCTGCTGCCTTCCCCCGCCCCTGCTGCCTCCCCCCTCCTGTCCACGCAAGAACTTAGTGGCTCTCAAACTCTCCTAGAGAGTTTGAGAACCACTGCCAAAACCCCTCTCAAACTGAAAAGTTAAGTCACAACCAGAAGCTCAAAGCAGATTCTCATGTTTCATTACAGTTTGCAGATTAAGGAAAGAACTTTTTTGCAAGTATTTAGAATATCACTGGATTGTGGTTCTAAACAGAAGAGAAGATTAAAAGAAGCTACAAAAGTTTGGATGGATAGCTAAAAACAACCAAATGCAATTCTTACCTTTAAAAGGTTCCTTTCCAAAGTTAAACAGGACAACGCCAACATTTCCTCTGTAATCTTCATCAATAACCCCAGCTGTAATAACAGCATGAACAAATAATTTAACAACAAATTACATGAACAACACTAATACAATTTGTCTATTACATAAGCATCATTGATATTAAGCGATCCTACCCTCTGTCCCATTAGAAACTCTCAATACTTGAAATGGGAAACCTTAGGCCAGGGGCATCAAACTCGTTTCATGTAGTGGGACAAATAGCATTCAAGATGCCTGCTGAGGGCATGAAGTGATGTCAATAAGCAGGACATGGCCAGAAATAAACACTTTTTTCTCTCTTAGGAACTAAACTGTAAATGACAGAAATAGGCAAATCTGGATCGTATTTCCAACATATGAGAGAGCCCAATTATGCCGGCCGCCCTTTCAGCAGTGACACCTTAGTACAGCTCAGCAGCTGACAGCAGCTCATTGAGGTGGTGGAGAGCTCAAGGGCGTGGGTTGCATCTGGCCCCTGGGTCTTATGTTTGAAACCCCTGCCTTAGGCCAATATCAAAACTCAGTTAATTTCAGAAAATAATTTATATTCACTAAAGAGCGTATGTATCTAATACATAGTCCAATCCTATATTTTGCTATGTAGCAAAGAATAGGACTGAATTCTGAATAGGACTAGTTTCCATGACTGCTACAGGGCAATATCTTATTCCAGGCACACCTATCTCCTGTACTGGAACAACCCCAGTCACCAACATGTAAAGTCATAATACAGTGCAGCATTGCCACACAAATCTATTGTTCGCATAGAAAGAATAAGGGGTGTGTGCAGCTAGCACCTTGCACCTCATGTGGGAGCAGACTCAACTCCCTAGTATTTTCAATCAATATTTGTGCAACTTTGAATAGAAAGCCTTTGCTCATCAAGGAGAGAGATGTAAAATAGAGAATACTGTATCATAGAATTTAAAGGCAAATCACAAAAGTACAAGTTAGCAGAATACTGGAGGTTCACTGTTGAGCTTCAACAAACATAAAATGCAATATTCCTTTAAATTTTAAGAACACACATTATGTTGCAGTCCTCCATTACTAAACATAGAAATCATTAGAGAATCCCACAATGGCTTTTTTCAGAATTAAGATAGTCTTAAAACAAATATGTTCATAAGGAATCTTTCCCAAGGTACTTGCTTTTTAGAAAAGGAGCAAAATGAACAGTGTGCATGTTATGCATTGAAAGGAGATATAGTGATAGCTTTCAAACACAATGGCAGTGAATATTTGCTACTTATCCATAATTTATGTATTTAAGTCATTTACTATAATGAAACATAATGGAGTCCTTTGGCATTATGTTAACTTATATTATGAAACTGCATACGAACAAGAACCCATCTATTCCAAATATTCAATGTGTGGCTGAAGTGACAATGAATTCCATCCAAGCAGGCATTAAGTACTTAGCATAATTTTGTGCTCTCTCAACACCACACTGATGTCTTAAAAGTAAAGAGGTCTAGTTAGTCAGAGGTACATTTTTAGCTTTCCAGGTATGTTGAGTAGCATTTTGTATTGCATATCTTAAGGACAATCTGAAAAAAAAAATCAACTTGAATATGAAACGTTACTGAGGCAATTTGATACATTTACTTTCCAGAAGAAAGTTACAACATGCGTTTGTTGACCAGGATATTACAGCCTTCATTTTGTGAAACTGGACAAATCTGCATATAGGTTTTCTTGGTTAATCCAAGGGCCATTTTGCAATTTTTTTCTGACACATATTGACACAATTTGTTTGAAAATGAGCCATTTATTTTACTCATAATAGGGTAACTAAAAACCTTTCAGAGGTTGCTAAAAGTTTCAAAACAAATATCTTATTACAGCCCACTTTGGAAACTTAAATTTTAACACAAATATTTGGAATACATAAATGCTGCAGATACTACCTGAATCTCAGCCAAGCAGAGAGTTTGCAGCATACTGTATCTAAAATTTTAATCTAGTACTGTGCTAGATGTAGTGACAAATGTTAGAGCATTTGTTAGAGCATTAGAGTGGGTGTCAATGGGCAATTTTCACAATGGAGAGAGGTGAAAAGCGGTGTGCCCCAAGGATCTGTCCTGGGACCGGTGCTTTTCAACCTCTTCATAAATGACCTGGAGACAGGTTTGAGCAGTGAAGTGGCTAAGTTTGCAGACGACACCAAACTTTTTCGAGTGGTAAAGACCAGAAGTGATTGTGAGGAGCTCCAGAAGGATCTCTCCAGACTGGCAGAATGGGCAGCAAAATGGCAGATGCGCTTCAATGTCGGTAAGTGTAAAGTCATGCACATTGGGGCAAAAAATCAAAACTTTAGATATAGGCTGATGGGTTCTGAGCTGTCTGTGACAGATCAGGAGAGAGATCTTGGGGTGGTGGTGGACAGGTCGATGAAAGTGTCGACCCAATGTGCGGTGGCAGTGAAGAAGGTCAATTCTATGCTTGGGATCATTAGGAAGGGTATTGAGAACAAAACGGCTAGTATTATAATGCCGTTGTACAAATCTATGGTAAGGCCACACCTGGAGTATTGTGTCCAGTTCTGGTCGCCGCATCTCAAAAAAGACATAGTGGAAATGGAAAAGGTGCAAAAGAGAGCAACTAAGATGATTACGGGGCTGGGGCACCTTCCTTATGAGGAAAGGCTACGGCGTTTGGGCCTCTTCAGCCTAGAAAAGAGACGCTTGAGGGGGGACATGATTGAGACATACAAAATTATGCAGGGAATGGACAGAGTGGATAGGGAGATGCTCTTTACACTCTCACATAATACCAGAACCAGGGGACATCCACTAAAATTGAGTGTTGGGCGGGTTAGGACAGACAAAAGAAAATATTTCTTTACTCAGCGTATGGTCGGTCTGTGGAACTCCTTGCCACAGGATGTGGTGCTGGCGTCTAGCCTAGACGCCTTTAAAAGGGGATTGGACGAGTTTCTGGAGGAAAAATCCATTATGGGGTACAAGCCATGATGTGTATGCGGAACCTCCTGATTTTAGAAATGGGTTATGTCAGAATGCCAGATGCAGGGGAGGGCACCAGGATGAGGTCTCTTGTTATCTGGTGTGCTCCCTGGGGCATTTGGTGGGCCACTGTGAGATACAGGAAGCTGGACTAGATGGGCCTATGGCCTGATCCAGTGGGGCTGTTCTTATGTAGAGCAGCCATTTTCAATCATTGTGACACGCATACTGGTATGCAGTAAATGGTCCCCAGGTGTGCCCCCGGGAACTTGGGAGAAGGTCATTTATTAGCAGGGCTGTTGGGGCATGCGAGCCCCCGACTAGCAGCACAGTGTGCCTTGTCAATTGCCAAAAAACGGGTGGTGAGCCTCGATCATTTCAGTGCCTTGTGATGAAAAAGGTTGAAAATCACTGTGTAGAGTCATATTAATTTTGAGATCTATTGAAAAAAGGGTTTCTAAGACCCATTATCACGGCAATCTAGTACATAAATTTCATTTGATTGTTTCAGAGGATGCAAACTGCAAGAATAGAGGCACAATTTAAGTACCTACTAGTTCAGAGTAATTCCACTTGCTTGTGACGCTAAGGGACAAATTGAACTGCATTATATTTTTCTCACCATGATGATTGTTCTGTTGTGAGAAATTCTGATCAAAGCAATTTGAAACATGACAAATCAGGTGCTCAAAGTGCAAATGGCTCAAACAGACTTTTTATGCCCAGACAGTCTGCTAAGTCAGTGGAGAAAATAATCTCTTGTTAGTAGTTGAAGGACGTTTCTACAGCGGGCAGTTGCCACCAGCTTGAAACAAGCCAATTCTGCTGGGAGCAAAGAGCGAGGGGGCCAAGAAAAATAACACCTAAAACTTCCTACTTGTCTCTAAAAAATGTTGTCTAAAAAAAGACAAATTTATGTCACCTTTATTCTACTGCTCTTGAAAACCAAATATGTATACAATACTGCAGTGCTTAGCTTGATATGAGTTCAATCAATACTTTTAGTCAGTATGTTCTATATATGGTAGCTGTTAGAAATGCTCAAAAGTTAGTATACAACTTGCACATTTGAAAAATTTGTTGTCTACCATCACTGGAAAACAAGGGATGCAATATTAGTATGCCTACATCTCCTACCAGTGAATAGATAACTAACCACACCCCTCTAGAATGTTTAATTTTGAACATTCATAATTTTCCCAATTACCAAGAACATAAACTTCATATTATAGCACATAAACATACACAATGGTATATATAAAAACGATTAGCTTACCACCAACATCTATGAAATGCTTTGCTGCTAATCCAGAACGTGGAGCTAAAAAGAGGAGAGGGAAGATAACATATTAGAAATTATTATAATTTTTAAAACAGCTGCATTTTACAAGCCTGCCAAGTATTACAAGGTCACTTCAAAACCAGAAAAAAAAGATTTGAGTCACTCTACTGAGCAATGACTTGCTTGGCTGTAACAACGTGCATCACCACCCACACTAATGAACATCATTAATGAAGTACTTATTAGGATGGTTAGGGCTAGAGCAGTGGTTCTCAAACTCTCTGGGAGAGAGCCAGTAAGACCTTGCAGGGGCGGAGGGAGAAGGCGGTGGGGGGAAGGCAGCTGCACGATCCCCAGGATCACGCTGCTCAGGGGGCTGCAGGGGCTTGGGTGCACTTATCCAAGCCTCCTGCAGCCTCCCTGGGGTGCGGGGAGCCCGGCGCAACTTCTGGCAGGGCTCCCCGCAGCAGGGAAAGTGGATGCGGAGCGATTTCCGCTTTAGCCCCTGTAGCCCCCTGAGCAGCGCAATTCTGGGGATCGCGCCACTGTCTTTCCCCCGCCTCTAGGCTGCCCCGGCCCCTTAAGGGGGCAGAGACCAGGGCCCTCTGGCTGGGGCGTTGCAACACCCCAGTTTGAATAGCACTGGGCTAGAGGAAAGTTCCATCCACCCTAGCAATAGATGCTTCTTGGGCTGAGTTATGGTTCCAGGTGTGACTATACCCAACATTTGCAGAAACCCATGCTAAGAGACTGCCATATTACATATGGCAGACTTTCTCACTCCCTCCCCCCAGCTTGTGATCCTTACCAAAACGGGCAAGAGGAAGATGTTTGTTCACTGAACATTGGCTCTATCACACAATTTTACATAAGCAAATACTAGAATCCCTATCTCTTCTCCCTTTTCTCAAGCTGGAGAGGAAGACAGGAAATGCCTTCACATTTGCACTTCACTTTGGAGAGCCTCCAAATACCCCAGCTCAACTATGGGGATGAATTCCTGCCCCCTTTCTCCAGCTCCAAGATAAAGGCTATGGCCTGAAGCTCAGCAGTGAAACAAATCCCAGCTCCCCTCTCAGTTCTCATAGAGGAAGTTTGGGCTGACTTATTTTGCCTTGCACTCCAGAGCAGGGTGACCAGATACAAATTCCCTCTTCTATACAATGGTTAAAGGTATAGGCACTCTGTCATCCATTGTTTCTGGTCACCCAGCTCCAGAGGTATAAGTGCAGCAGTTTAACAAGCCCACATCACCTTTTCAGCTCCAAAACTGGAAAGTGGGAGGGGCTTGTTGATTTTGTTCTGTATTCTAAAGTGTTCCAAGTGCATCAATTGTAGCCTCCAAACCATCCCAGCTTACAGAGCTAGAGAATGGGACAGAGATTGTTCCAACAGTTAAACTGAACATGTGAGGACCTTAGAGGCACACATGGCTGTTGGGATGATCCCTGCACCCCCAGGAAGCTCAAAGGTTGTGAAAAAATGCTAGGGCTCATGTCAATATGTCAGGACCCACCAGAAGAGATGTTATTAACTTGCAAGTGATGTCATGGACAGAAGTGACATCATGAAGCAGAAAAGTTTTTTAACAATCCTAGGCTGCGATCCTATCCGCACTTACCCGGGAAGAAGCTCCATTGACCACCATTGTTAAAAGCATACACACTATAGCTTGCTGAAAGTACAGATCTCCCCAAATACAGTCACATTCCATGTTGGCATCAAGTCTAATAGACTCAAAATAAAATACTGAAATGAATGAGGACCCATCTGAAATTGGCTCGTGACCCATCTAGTGAGAAACAGTGCAATATTCCCACAGATTGAAAAACAGAGCAACAGTGCATTTGTGCAGGTTTCCCAATTTGCAAGAACATTTCTATCCTGCCTTTCCCCCCACTGATGTGGGTGCCGCTTAGAAGACATTTCCCATCTTACCTATTCGACCATAGCACCCAGGAGGAAGAGCAATTTGAATATCTGTCTTCACGACAGCCTTCCCTGCAGCAGGGATCTCACAGTCATAGGCACTGTGGAGACAAAGCCAGATCATGTTGTTGGGAATACCACTGGGCTGGGCGAAGTCAGGGCCTCCCCACTGCAGCATTCTAACATCAAACAGAGCTCAGCCAGATGCCTCTGGAGAGTCAGAACAGGCAGCTGTGGGTGTCTGTCCCCAGTTTGGCACTCAGAGGTATACAGGAGGCCTCCAGACTTCTGTAATTACTTCCATGCTGCTATCCCCCTCTTCTGCCCCCTCGCCACTCCTGTCACCCCCCACCCCCCGCCCTCTTCTGCCCCCCGTCAACACTCAACCTCTACCCTACCCTGCCCCCTCCCCACCCACCCCCAGCCCCTTTCTGCCCCATCCCCAATGCCCTCTTCTGCCCCATCCCCAATGCCCTCTTTTGCCCCCCACCCATCACCACCTGCTCCCCCCACCCGTGTCACTACTCACCCTCTACCCTGTCCTGCCCCCTCCCCACACTATCACCACCCACGCCCAGCCCCCTCCCCACTCCCGTCACTACCCAGTCCCTGGTATGTCCTGCCCCCTCCCCATCTCATCACCACCGACCGCGGCCCCCCTCTGCCCCCTCCACTGCCCCCCACCCCCTCCGAGGCCTGCGGACCGCACCTGTAGAGGTCGTAGCCGGCGGCGCGGGAGGAGCCTCGGGAGGGGGCGAAGGCATGCTCGGAGAGCCGGGCGAAGCGCAGCCTGTGGCCGCCCTCCTCGGGGCCCGCGCGCTTCGGTTGCTTGCTGGGTGACGGCGCCGGGGCCGCTTCGGAGCAGGGCATAGTCGGGAGAGAGACAGGCGGCCGTTGGCGCTGAGGAAACCCGCAGAGCCCGCGCTTTTCCCCCTTCCCTCCCCGCGCGCGGGAATTTGAAGCCCTCCCGCCAAACAGCGCGCGCTCAGCCTGGGGGAGGAGCCTACGCCTGTCAGTCGCTCAGTCAGAGCCGCTCTCTAGCCTCGGGGGAGGGGCCTGTCAGAGGGGCGGGCTCTACGCCTGTCGGTCACGTGGTCATGGCCACTCTCCAGCCTCGGGGGAGGAGCCTAGTCAGTCAGTCAGACACGGTCTCTCTCTTGCCTCGGGGGCGGGTCCTAAGCTCTCCAGTCCCGTCGCTTCGCCCCGCCCACCACCCCTCACGGACGGCACTGAAGCCTCCTGCAAAGGCATTTGCTGCCCTTCCCCGCCACCATCCCCCGTCCCGACGCCCGCCCAAGTGGCAGCCTGGCGGGAACAACCATTCTGCGAGGGGGGAGGGGACGAAATGACCGCCCTCGAGCCCCGCCCCGCCTTACTGCCTCTGAGGAACTGCTTGAGGAGGCGCCCGAGCATGGTGCCCGCGGGCGCTCTCCAGCGGCGAGTTAAAGAGCCCCGCTCAGGACTGGGCTGGCACCGCCCTTCAGGGGAAGGGCCGAGCAGGGCGTCAGTCTGCTTTCATGCAGTGGTGAGGGCTGGAAGTGACCTCATCGGGAGGAAGTGACCTCACTAGGCAGGATGTGACGTTAGTAAGCAAAAGTGCCATCTTTGGGCAGGAAGTGACCTCATTGAGCAGGAAGTGACATAATTAAGCAGGAAGTGACATCATTAAGCAGAACATGACCTTATCAGTCAGAAAGTGACATCATTAAGCAGGAAGTGGCATCATTAGGCTGGAAGTGACATCATTAAGCAGACAATGGCCAGAAATAAGCACTTGGTTCTCATGCAGAAACTCATTAACCTCAAATGACAGAAGAGAAAATGGGCAAATCTTGTTCATTTTTTCAAGATATGAGGGAGCCCAATTATGTTGGGAGTACCCCATAAATGGGTACTCCCAAACTCCCCAAAAAGAGTTTGGGACTCTTCAGTCTGGAAAAGAGGCGCCTGAGGGGGGGCATGATTGAGACATACAAAATTATGCTGGGATGGATACAGTGGATGGAGGGATGTTCTTTTTCTTCTCACACAGCACCAGAACCAGGGGAGATCCACTAAAATTGAGTGTTGGGAGTTAGGACAGACAAAAGAAAACATTTATTTACCCAGGGTGTAATTAGTCTGTGGAACTCCCTACCACAGGATGTGGTGATGGTAGCTGGTCTGGATGCCTTTAAAAGGGGATTGGACAGATTTCTGGGGGGAAAGTCCTTCACAGGTTACAAGCCTGTGCAGAATGGGAATATGCAGCCTTCTGGTTTTAGTAGGCCACCTCAGAATGCCAGGTGCAACGGAGGGCCCCAGAATGCAGGTCTCTTGCTGTTTTATGTGCTCCCTGAGGCATCTGGTGGGCCGCTGTGAGATCTAGGAAGCTGGACCTTCAGCTTGATCCATCTGGACTCTTTTTATGGTCTTATGCTGATGGGAGACAAGATGGCAGCTCTGGCATTCTGTCAGCTGTCCAGGTTCTCCAGTTGCCAAAAATAACACAGCTAGAACAAGAGCTTTACCTTCTTGACAGCTAGACACTTGCCCTTACCAAAGATGACATTTTTATCCCACCCTGACTCCTGGGAACTAAGGTGGTATGCCTTGCCCTCTTCTCCTCCAACTTTGATCCTCAACCCTGTGAGATAAAGTTATGCCCAGTAATTGGCCCCAGGTCCAGCCAGTGAGCTTCATGACTTCAGTGGTGATTTGAACCTGGATCTCCCTAATCCTAGTCTTAACACTGTTATTACTGCTGCCCATATTGGCTGCCCTTTTAGTGTAGGAGGGAATATAATAATACTGTAATATTACTTCTGAGAATGTTCAGAGTTCCTTCCATTCATTCTGCAAATGTAATAACCTTGGCCACTTGGAATTTGTTTCAAGGATTTGAAACAATTTAGAATCTAAAAATCAATTTAGATTCAATTTAGAATCAGTCTAGAATAAATTTAGATGTAAAATCTAAATTTTAGATTGAGCTTGCAATGATATATGAAACTGCAACAGTTCTGGTCTCCAACGGTTTGCACAGACAGCCCATTTAAGATCAGGGAACAGGTTAGAGCCATTTTATTTTAGAAATGATGCAATGGTTCATACTTGTTTTTTCTCAAGTTTCTCCTCCCCCCTCAATCAGATTTGTTTCTTTGTACAAATGTGTTAACAAAACATGCAATATGCTAAAAAATTGAAAACATATAGAAGCATCCAGAGGGAAATGTAACTGAAGATTAAGGGTGCAATCCTAACTCCCTATGTCAGTGCTTTCCAGCACTGACATAAGGGCATAAGGGCACTGACATAAGGGCAACTCTGAGGTAAGGGAACAAGTATTCCCTTATTTTGAAGAGGCCTCCATGAGTGACACCTAACTGCAGGATGCAGCACATGTCCCATTGGCACCACTGTGCCAGTGCTGGAAAGCACTGACATAAGGGGTTAGGATTGCGCCCTCAGTCCCATTAAAAAACACAATCCATGAGAACTTCGCAACAGCTCTATTTCATCTAATCAATGGTCCATCTACTAGTCCAGAATCTTATTTCCAATAGTGGCCAGCAAGGCATGATAGCAACAGTTTTCCCTTGCAGTATTGGTATTCAGTGGTATACTGCCCTTGAAAATGGAGGTTCCACTTAGCTATCATGGTTAATTGCCATTGATAAGCCTATCCCCCATAAAGTTACCTAATACTGTACCATTTAAGGGGTGATTTAACAGTACCAGTACCAAATCTGCACTACTAATAGTTCATTTGCCTGCATTTGAGCTAGCAGGCCTTTTATTGTTGTGTCTGATGACTGAAACCTTTTGCAACACTTGCAAAACATAGAAATAGATTTTGTAAGGCTTTTTCAGGACAGTACACTTTTCAATTAAAACTATACACTGTTCAGTTCTTAATAGTTTTTCTATGATGATCAGACTTCCACCATGTCGAGTAAAGAAAAGAATATAAAAAGTATGCACATAGTAGCAAAGCATAGGTGGACTGTTTCTGACTAATAATTCAATCATAGGCATGCACGTCTACTCAGAAGTATGTCTCATTGTGTTCAGAGGGGCTTACTCCTAAGAAAGAATGTAAAGGATTGCAGCCTAAGCAATGTAGTGTGTTGAATCGTTCATTAGAGAAGGTAATTGTTTGCTCTGGGCACAAGGCCATACATACAGTGCTTATACAAAGACAGTAATTATTTCTGGCTTTACATAAGCTGCTTCTACAGAGCCCACACTCCCTGAAATCTGAGTAGTGCAAATACAATTTTTGCGACATCAAAAAATATTTAATTGGCAAAACTTGAAAAAGTATCTTAATTTTAATGATAAAACAATGAAAACATAATGTCAAAACATGCAGGATGAACAACACTGTAGAAAGCACACTTTAATTAACTTTATTTCATATTAAAATGCTCAACCTACAGTTTGCAAGTTCAGCAATTACTTTGTACTAATCAGAACAAATTAAACCAGAAATACAAGAATATCAAATTTATTTCAAGTCCCTGTGACAATTTACCAAAGTCTATTCCATTTAATTTTTTTTAGATTAAAAACCTAGAGAAATCAAAATGTTCATCTGAAATCTTAAAAATGTTAATTTAGTATTTCAATAATTTTGCTTTGAAACTTTTCTGTGTGGTAAATAAATATGATTGAAATTTATCTCCATGCAATAGTTTGACCATTTGTCTTAATTTCAATTTATAGTATGTCCCCAAATATAAGAATGTTACCAGAATAGCTTTGGAACAAAATTCCCCAGATTATGCATTTTTTTTTCCAGATAGTGTCATCAAAGAGATTTTTCAGTAGTCTGGAGAATGTACTCTAGTATGTCAAGAGTCTGAGATCTTTTTTGCTATGTTTATCATTTCTTTAATATGTTAGTGCCATTGCTGTGTGCAGAATTGAATGCATATGTTGAATTCTAGGAGCTGCTTGCTAAGAATAAAATGTTAGTACATTTTTGTGGTTTCCTCGAACAAGTAAAACTGGAGGCAGGTTCTTTGAGAGAATTTCTAACCAAGCCATATAGAGGTGATCAGATACAATTCCTTTTCTTGCCACTGGTAGGCTCCTGTTGGATTGAATAAGTTGATAGTATTAGTGATAATACTCCCCTCAAAATCCATAAAATGTCTAGATGCCTGTGCAACTGGGTACCAAGATGTTTTTCAAACTCTGGATGTGATTTGATAATTCCCATAGGAAGCAAAGTCATTAGCAAAATGATACCATTGTCATAACTCCTTGCTCAGATTTTAAAAGTATGTTTGAAAATAACAAACAAGTAGTAACATATTAATCAACATAACCTGGGGCCCAATCCTATCCAATTTTCCAGCACCGTGTAGCTGCAATGCAGTTCCAAGGTAAGGAAACAAATGCTCCCTTAACTTGAGGAGGCCTCTGTGATTGCCTCCCCACCACAGGATGCGGCACACGCCCCATTGGCACAGCAGCACCGACACTGGAAAACTGGATAGAATTTGGCCCCTAAAGGGCTAATGAATCACCTGTATGTTACTCCTGTTCCCATGAACAGCTTCAAATAAAGGGCCCTCTGGGCATGGGTGAACTTCAGTAAGCCACTATAGGTGATCCTTGGATCCTTGCCTAAGACACAGGATGACTTGTTCACCGCAAATTAAAATTAAGTTTGTGTAACTTACAGAACAATTAGATTAGCAGCCCTGGAGTGTTCTTGGAGGAGTTCATTTAAATGGACCTGTCGGTAGCTCTGTTTAAAACAAACAAAAATAAATCAAGTTGTAATAGAAAAAAGGTAGATTCCACTAGCTTCCTTGCTGAGTTGTTGAGAGTTCCTGAAGAATGCCAGTCCTGGCTTGCATCTTGGGGAGCTATTGCTGGATTTTAAGGCCATGTGTTGCTGTTTCTGGATAAGCCCATTGACTTTAATGTAACTCTTCTAAAGCATGTGAGTTGCAAATTACAGACAAGATGCTTACCATGACTGCTTGGGGAAAAGACAAAGCATTGTGTTTTCTGTTATCACTGTCAAATTAATATGCAGCCAGATTTATTCTCAGTCTGCTGCATAGCGACATACTGATGGCTATGAAGTGCACAATTATGTAAATAAATCTATCTAGAGACAGTGAAGGGCTGGATTAATTTTTAAGTGTGTACAATTAATCTTGTACTATCTCAGGTTGATAGATCTTGCTGAAGATCAATGAATTCCCAGTGTTCACTGTCATCTTTTCTAGAGATTGCTACACTTATTTCATATATTTGAATACAGAATATAAATCATTTCCCTACAGAGTAGTCCCATCCAGATATCATACTATATTCCTATTTAGGTTTATACTGTTAGCAAACTTTTATAAGTAGAACAATACAAGAATTTGTTTACAAGAATCTAGAATTTAGTAACATTTTAAGTGTTGGATCACAAAAATCGTTTCAGGTGTCATTGATGGACTACCAGCCCAATCCTAACTTGCTCTGGAACAGGCAGGCCAGTGGGCCTGTGCTGTATCCAACACAAGGTTGGGGCTGAAAGCAGTGCAGCTCGAGGCAAGGGGAGTCACTTCCCCTTACCCTGTGCATGCTGCAGTGGCCCCTGTGGGTCTACTCAAATCTGACCCACCTCAGGAATTGGCACATATCCGAGCAGGAGATCCGTGGCATAGATCTGTGCTGCCTGGGAACGGGGGTCAGGATCCAGCATAATTGCCGGGTCCTGGCCCCACCTCCTGCTCCCCCAACCCCCAGGAATGCCCACTGCCTGCCTCCCCTGCCCCGCAACACCTACCTGCCTCCTGCCTCCTCTTCACCCTCCCCATATCCCCCCAGACCCCTCCATCAGCTGAGCTTGGCCAGCGCAATTCACCTGTCCACCGGGGCTTGGAGGCTGGCTCATGTCTGTGCGCTGGCCTAACTCCCTTCCGAGTGTTGCAAAAGTGCTTTACGGCACTTTTGCGACACTCTTGGACTGGCACAAGGGACTTGTACCGGCCAAAGTTGCCGTTAGGATTGCACCCTACATATCCCATGTATTTGCTTGATCACCTTTTTTGTTATTTTGATTGCTAATTTAAGAACTGTGTGCCTCTGGTTATATGTATTTGTGGATGGACTGTTCCTTCCTGCTAATAAACTACAGCTACCATTCCCAAACCTCAAATTAGGAAGTGGAGCACATGGCTCAGAAGGTACACTTCCATGGTTTAATTTGAGGCAAGGTTTATTGAGGCTGCAATCTTATACACAGTTATCTAGGAGTAAGTTTCATTGAACTCACAGCCAAATCCTATGCAAGACTGGGCTGCTTTACATAGTGCTTTACAACAGTGGAATAGACTTCCACTACATATATGTAGTTGCTACATATATGCAGACTTCCACTACAATATGCAGTTCATATCTTATTTTTGTCTGTGTGACTTATTTTCTATTTCTTAGTCAGGCATTGACCCGAGCCTTGAATTCATGCATGTGTAAAACATTAGGAACATCCATTTTAAATGCTGTATATCCCCTTAGATATAGGAAATGGGTGGTAAATGCCACAAATAATATAATCCATGGGTGTTTTTTTTCCTGGTGATAATACTGGCCATGCATCCAAAATACTGTATATCAATAGTGCTGTTTCCTGTTGAGCGTCACCATATTAGGAGCTGCTCCGTTACTACTGTAGGATGATAGCTAATGAAACCAGGATCTCCTTTTCCTTTGTAGCCCTCCAAATTTGCTTTACTGTTCTCCGGTTATATGGGCACTATTTTCTTTTTCAACCGTTCACCTCACAGTGTCAAAAGTAATGGCAGGTAAGGCTTTACCTTCTCTTTGAATGCTTCCAACTCTGCATCAGTGATTTTCCATGGTGCCTCTCTCTTTAATTTCTCAGCATTTGTTAAATCCTTGCAGCTTTCATGAAGACGGTATGGTTCAATCATCTCTTCAAAGAATTTCCAGCTGGAACAGAAATTATAAAGGAGGCCTCACAGCAGGATTCTAACCCATTATTTCACAGATATTTCACAGGTAGGGTAGACTCCATTGGCTACGGAATTGTAGCTGAATTACATTCAAAATCTTTTAACCATGCCTCAGTTTTTATGCTCAGTTATAACTGTGCAGCTCCACTGGCTGCACCTTGTCGAGACAGGTCTACGTATGTCACTACAGTTAGTTTATACCCTGTGCTATCATTGTTAAAATAGTATACATAATACCAACATGTTGTGTGTGCATGTCTCTGCTTACACACATACACATCAATCTTTCTTTCCTGCGAGCACTGCATGCTAGTTTTCTTATTTCCATCACAATCATTGACTGTAAGTAACGCTAACACTGTGATGGAAGTACAAATTTAAGTCTTCATCCAGCTCTGAGTTTATGCACATTTAAATTAATTGCTGTGCGCACAGATCTCTCTGTTGGATTGTACTGTTTACAGGGCAGTAGCCCTACATTTGTTCCTGAAGGATGTTATTTGTGTTCCCTGCCCCGGAACACCCTCCTGCCACCCCCTCCCACCCCCTGAGCCACCTGGCACAAAGTTACCCCATTTAGTTGGTGCAAGGACTGGATATGACCCTCCCAAGCCAGGACAGGCCTCCTCAGCAACCCAGCCAACTCCCAAGTCAGCACAAACATGCCTTACAATATTTGGGAGCACCTGCATTGACTCAAAACATTATTTGGATTGCGCCCTGAATGCCTCAGCTGCTTTTGCTTCTTTCTCAACCATTCCTTTCCCCCCCAGCTCAGGAATATTCTAGCTAAAACAGATGTTACCCCTCTACTTCATTTTGTTTGTATGGTTATCATGCTGAGATGATATTATAGGGCTCACGCTTGGTCGCTAAAGTCCCAAAAAGTCCTTTAAAAAAAAAATCAAAATCCTAGGTTCCTAGAGTCCCTGAAAATAGGCATATGAAATTTCTTTTGAATAATTTATGTAAATTCTTATGATTTTCAGTTTAATTTTTTAAGGCAAGCTGTAGCAATTCAGATTCAATGTTACATTTCTCCTGGAGGTATTTCCCAGACACAATGAAGTATTTCTGAACTTTTGACTTGAAGCTGAGGGCTTCCACTTCTTTAACTTTTTTTATACCAGTCATCCAATTCCAAATCCCAGGATGATCTCTCCCAGCAGTTTCCTGTAGATATTAAGTAACATGGGGGGAGGGGGAATATAGAACCCTGCAGCACCCCACACAACAAGGGCCAAAGTGCCAAACAGGTGTCCCCCAGTGCTACCATCTGGGATATGACAGATAGAAAGGAATGAAACCATCACAAAATAGTGCCCCCAATCCCCAACTTGGCCAACCAGAAGGATACCGTGATCAATAGTGTCCAAAGTTGCTGAATGTTCCAAAAAGATCAGCGATGATGCACTTCCTCTATCTAGCCCTCAACATAGGTTATGCATCAAGGCTGTCTCTGGCCAAAATCTGGCCTGAAGCCAGACTGAAAGGGATCCAGATAAAACACTTCATCCAGTATCCTTTGGAGCTGAGATGCCACCATTCACTCAACCACTTTGCCCAGAAATGGTAGTCTCAGGACTTGCCAATAATTATCTAACACAGGGCACAATCCAGAGAAGAACTTGGGCTAGCGCAAGTCCCTTGTGCTGGCCCAGGAGGGTCGCAAATGTGCCGTAAAGCACGTTTGCACCTCCTCACAAGCAAGCCACGCCAGTGCATGGAGGTACACTGGCACACGGAGGCTGAATCCACATGGAGCTGGGCCAACACAGGGTTCTGGGGTGGGTGGGGAGGAGGTGGGAGGGAGGCATTCTGGGGCAGGGGGTGGGCAGCCCCGGGGGCGGGCAGGGAATGGGAGGTGGGGCTGGACCCGGCAGTTATGCCAGGTCTCAACCCCTGTTCCTAGGGAGCTCGGAGCGGCTTGAAGTTGCTCCGCTCTCCTCGGACTTGCACCACCTCCAGAGGTGGTGCAAGGAGTCCCATAGGGGCCAGGGTGGCTTACCTGGAGGTAAGTGACTTAACCACTTTGGGCCCCCATCCTGTGCTGGATACAGTGCAAGCCTCTTGGTTTGCCTGTTCCAGCACAGGGTAGGATTGCACCCAAGGTGGGATCCAGAAAGGGCTTTTTTAGGAGGGGGGGCAAATCACTGCCCGCTTTATTGCCATTGTCAGAATCATCAATAAACTTAAACGTTGCATTCACATTAAAAGAAAAGCTAAAAATGAAAAGATAATATGCATTGAAAAGACATTTTAAAAAGTTTTAAACATTCTTTTGAGTGACACTTTTGTTATTCTCATAGTTCTTCTGAAGTCCCTACTTTGGCCTCCCCTTTTTTTACTTGAAAGTACCCTAAAGTTCCTAAAATAAAGTCCCTGAATATGGAGTATGAGCCCTGTCTCCTATTAAAACTGAAGCAGGGTGGGGCCTGTAAGGGGAAGTTTGACAAAACAGGTGTTTGTGCACAAAAATATTAAAATAAAATGCATGATATTTTCATTCATCTAAATTTCTGGTTTAAAATATAGTTGGTTTTTGAACTGCCTGATACCTTTCTTTGTTGGGTTTCATGTTGATATCACCAATTATATTAATGTCAGCAAATTTTATTCTGAATTTGCTTAAAAGTGAAGCCATCCTGAAAACAAAAAGAGAAAGTGTCATGAGTCACATTGGTAAGGCAACAAAGACAACTAAAGCAACTGAGTTGTTATATTACTTTTCATGTAGCTTAAATATTTAAATATATTAAGAGTGCTTTACAGCCCAATCCTGAGCTGCCTGGGGCACCCAGGCTCGGTGGCATTGAGAACAGCTGCCGCCGGATCCTGTGCACCCTGGGCTACCGTGGGAGGCGCCTCGGGAGAAGGGAACTTTTGTCCCCTTCCCCTGGGTAAGGTAAGCAGCACCGCAATGGGGCTACTCACTTTACTGCAGACCAAAAGGTAAGCGCTAAAGTAAAGGCGCTCTTGTAGAGCACAAAAAGTTGAATCCCAAAAAATTAGTCTTGACTAAGCATCAGTGAAATCCAGGGCTCAATTCTAAAAACACTTACTTGAGAGAAAATCCTATTGAACAGAGTGGGATTTACTCCTGAATAAACATGTATAGGATTGTGCTATCAGACTGCCATAAGTCCTATTAATTTCAATAAAACTGACAGCTCAATCCTAACCAACTTTCCCGTGCCAATGCAGCCAAGCCAAAGGAGTGAATGCCTCATTCTGCGGTAAGTGGCAATCACGGAGGGCTCCTCAAGGTAAGGGAAAGTTTGTTCTCTTACTTTGGAGCTGTACTGTGGCTGTATCAGTGCTGGAAAATTAATTACAATTGGGCTGTCAGTCATGAATAATATACTTTAGATGCAGCCCATGTATCCTGTCTTTATTTTTCCTTCCTTTGTTGTGTCCTGAATCAAACTGAAGATTTACCCATCCAAGTATTGACCAGACCTACATCTGCTTAGCATTAGCAGGGTGGCTCATATGCCTTCAGGCCATGCCCTGGAATTTCAGACTTTGCAAACCAGCATGCACATTGATGGTGCCATACAAACAGACAATAATTTGAAGAAAAGTTGAAGGAGATAAAATATGGAAGATTTTGTGTTACCGATTATACCAGATTTGTTTAGTATACAGTGTTCATGGCATTCTACATTCATTGCCTCAGCAATTGTTATAACAATTCTGTAGATAGTATTGATAATATAAGGTCATTACTATAAATTTTCTTCTTCCTCCCCATGTGCAAATGTTCTCATTAAGCAATAAAAATATATTAAATCTAGCAAGGAGAGAATACAAGACATACATTAGCTTTTCCTCTTCAAGGCGAGTGACTTTTCCACCAGTAAAAATCCTTAATTTACAGTCTTTCCATTTTTTCCGGAGAGTGAGAATATAGGGAATTAGGAGTATCAGTCCTAGTTGAACAAAATCAATAAATTTTCACAAAAAAGAATATTTGTATAATTAAGAACATTTAATAATACAATAAAACCACTTTTTCATATCATTTCTGTTTGCCCTAGCTTTTTGCCTGTTAAATGTCAAGAAAACATTTTAAATTTTCAGGTATGTTGATATTCTGTTTTGCTTTTTGCAAAACATATGCTGGTGACAATACAGACTCCCCCCCCCCCCCCGACTGTATGATGTTCTTTTGAGTGGCTTACCTCCATCATCAAAAAGCCACCAAACATCAATGGCACCTTTCCCTTGCTTCCTTTTAAACTGAGTGCTAGCTTCGAGCAGCCGCTGATTGAATTCTCCCACATGCTTTGAAGAAATTGTGTTAATGCTGCTGTCTGAAATGAGAAAGAGTATAACACAAGGCTTTTCTGAACAATCACTGAAAGTGTACCACAAGCACACTTTCTAGCTCGCGTAATTTATTGATTACAATGGTATATGCATATACCTAGGTTAATAAGAGTGTGAGCGGTTTGAGGATTTGTAGTGGGGTCAGGGTCATTTTGCAGCATGTTTTTGTTCCTACATTTTGAGGTACAGAGTAAGGGTTGAGAAATGGAAAGTCTTTGGGATGGAGCATGGAGAAGAAACTCCTCTGCATGCTAGTGAACATGATTGACAACCACTATTCTTTTTGGCAATTGTAACTAATTTTTATTATGGTTTGTCAGTGTGGTTTAGTGCAGTGCAGCCATGAGGTAAGGGAACAAATGTTCCCATACCTTGAGGAGGCCTCTGTGCCTGCCTCCTCACCGTAGGATGCAGTGCACACCCCATTGGCATGGCTGCACCAGCACTGGAAAATTGGATAGGATTGGGCCCTTAGTTGTTGAAAAGGCTCTGAGATAGTATATCATAAAATCTGGTGTTGAGTGTTCAATTACTTGACTCCAAAGAACCATTCGACTACTTCTGTGTGCCCAGGGAGGCTTTGTCCTTGTGTTTCTCAAATAGCAGCCCCCTTTCATCTTGCTTGGAAAACCACTTTTGAGAACACTGGGCCTTGGAAAACCAGCTTATGAAATGACTGAGACTGGGGAGTGGGGATAGTCTGCTGTTTAAAGGAAAAACTGTTTGAAAAATCCCACTGGCCAAGCCCAAGCTGCTAGGTTGCTAAAGTAACTCTTTGGATCCCTGCCATCTTGTGTGAAACTTGAATGCACTATGACTGGGGGGAACCGTGTGTGTAAAATATTTCAGCAGTGCAAGTTACTTCTTAGGACAACCTACAGAACTGTAATAGGATGTCAACCAGTACAGACTGTGACATCCAGGGCGCAATCCTAACCAACTTTCCAGCACTGAAATAAGGACAGTGCAACTCCGAGATAAGGGAACAAACATTGCCTTACCTTGAGGAGGCCTTCTTGACTTCTTCCTAACTGCAGGATGCAGCACATACCCCACTGGCACAGCTATGCCAGTGCTGGAAAGTTGGTTAGGATTGCACCCCCATACTCCTGTTTTTCTGTGCCCACCCTGAAGCCACTGTAGATGAACTCTTAGAGCCTTTGCACTCTTTTATTCAGCAGTACTTCCTGGTTTCTGTGTGGTTGAATACAAATGAAGCAGCTAGGTGCTTGACAAGTTACAAACTCTGTGTGTATGTGTGTGCATGTTCTATATAGAGTATAGTATGCCCTCCATGGTTTAAAATTCTTCCCATATGAACCAATGTCTGTTTTTTCATGGATGTTTGGATACATGTAGATTAAATCCCATTTCATTGCTATGTTAGCTTATCCATTGTACACAGTACATGTTTTAGGTTCTTAGATTATTTAGTTCTCAATTTTGATCATTCAGTGTTCTTAAATATGATTGTAGTGACTGATTTTCATCCCAGTCCTGGCTGCTGTGCATACATATTCCTTAACAAAAAAAGAAACTTGTTGGTAACTTTTGTATGCAGCTTACAGCCCAGTCCTAACTTGCACTGGAACAGACAGGCCAGTGGCCCTGTGCTGTATCCAGCGCAAGTTTTAGGCTTCTCGTAGGTCAGCCAGAGGCAAGGGAGGCTTTTTCCTTTACCCCGTGGAGAGCCACAGCAGCCCCAGTGGAGCTACTTGGATCTGTGCCACCTAAAGAGGTGGCGTAAATCTGAGCAGCCCAGGACTGCCTCAGGCATCTGGGAAGGGGGCTAGGATCTGGCGTATGTGCTGGATCCTGGCCCTGCCTCCCGCTCCCAGCCTGCCCCAGGAATGCCCACCCTTCCCCGCCCCCAAACACCTCCTCCCCACCATCCCCCGCCCCTCCCAGACCCCTGCGCTCGTGGAGCTTGGCTGACGCAAGCTTACCATCCCTGGGGCCTGCATCAGCATGGGGAGGCTGGCGCACATACTGGCCTATCTCCCCTTATGTTGGTGTGAAAGTGCTTTATGGCACTTTTGCAATGACACTGGGCCAGTGCAAGGGGCTTGCATTGGCCCAAGGGTGCCTCTGGATTGTGCCCTTAATGTTCACAAAGAGTTTCAGGAAGATGGAGCTTTCTGATTGGTCTTCTGTTGACTTCTGCTCTACTATGCAGACAGGGCTTTATAAAATAATTTTACATGACAAATTACAAAAAGAAAGGAAGATGAAGTTTTAAAAGAAACGGGAATCTTTCTGCCAAAGAAATGGTGCTGCTCTTCATTAAATAGTCATTTCAACTACCATAATCCACGGAGTTACGTGTAGAGGAAAAAAGGAGAACTGATTTTATTCTCATGATTCATTCTCTGCCATGTACTCCTGCATGTAAAACTAATTTAAGACATGGGTCCTATGTTACGGAATGTCTACTCACACAATCAAATTGGGAGAGGGGTGTCTGGGGGTGGGGGAAGGAGAGCCCCATGATCCCCTGTCTCCTTTCTTAGCTCTACACCAACTCCTTTCACATTATTTTTTCCCTAGGGCCTAGCTTGGGAAGGAGGCAATACATCTCCACTGGAAATGTTCCTACTCTGAAACCCAGTTCCTGAATTGTTGGGGCTTGAGCATCAGGAAAACATCACTCCCCAAACTGGATGCCTCTTTATATCTCTTTGATATGCTTTGAGCATGGTCAAATGATAATACCTGTATGTTGGAACCAACTATTATAATGGTCAACACCTGGGCTAAAATCAACCTCCTAGATGGGGTGGTTTGGAAATTCCAGTTGCCAGTCCAGAGATAAGAATGAGGAATGGCATAGTGGCATCTGAAGTAACAGGATTTGTTGGCAAGTTAATTATTTTGGTCTTGAAAAGCCTTCTACCTTTTACTCCCATTTCAAAGTAGCCCTTCAGAAAAACTAGCAGTGAACTTGTATGTATATTTGTTTTCAATTTCAGAACATGCCTTTTCTGGGCGCAGCCTTTGTAATGTTGAACTTGGTGGCTCTTCTGAAGAATCCACGGATTCCACAGTTTGCTTCTTCAAATTCGCTGTCTTTAATTGTGGCTTCTAGGGCTTGCCTTTCCTGCTCCAGCTTCTTCAGTTCCTCTGTTAACCAAAAGCAACATTGACAACACAATCCTTTAAGGGTCAAGTTGTAAGAAAAAGATTAACACTTTGGTATTTATTTCTTGATCTTTCACATAGCATATTCTTAGTTTTGGGGCAAAGGCAATCATAAAGATGAAAAGGTGATGCTCGTACATGCTGTGGTTTCACTGGCAGAAGCTTGAGCAGCTCTCTGAGTTTGACGCATCAATCTAAATGTACTGTATTATTTTCATTGGCCACAACTACCTTGAATACCTAGAAACCTAACCAGTTCCTTAGAGCACCTTGTGTCGACTTTCTACCTTAGGATATCCATAAACATGCACTGAAAAATGGGTTAAATGGAAAACTTGTTTACAATGTCTAACATAAATATTCCATTTCTTTTTTTTTCTTTCAGTGCCTTTTAGAAGCATAGTTTTGTGGGAAGAGATTTTGTAAATAATTCTGCAAATAATGCAAAATGTATGCCTAGTACTTTAAAGAAAGCAATCTTAAAAGGAAATAGAAGGAAGCTAGGGGAGGGATGGAGCTAGCCACCTTGCACCCCCCAGCCCACATCACACTTCTATTGGCGCAATATCCAATCCTGCTCTGCTATTTGGCCTAGCTGCGGAACTGTCTGCGGTCCTGGCAGTGGTGTAGAAAGTGGGGGGGGGCAGTTTGCCCCTGATGCCAGACTGGAACAGGGTACTGCGAAGTGTGAGGGTGCACATGCTCCAGCCACTTCCTGAGTCAGAACTCAGTCTTCACACATGTTGTGGCTACTTCTTGATCTGGCTGCTGCACCCCTTCCTCCTCCTTTGGGGCTCAACAAGAGCCTCCCGCTCTTGGTGTTCATTGAACAAGAAAAGAAGGAGGCCTCTTCCTCCTTTGGGAGAACCCAGAAATGACATCATGACGTCACCACCCCGGTCGCTGCATCCCCTGATGATGATGCTGGGTCCTGGTCTCCTGTTTGTTTGGAACACCTGCTCCCTTGTAAACTGTTGGAAGCCCAGCTCTCTGGACTAAACCTATGCTGGATCTCAACTCCTTGTGCTACTGGCATGCCCGTGATGGTACCTGGAACAGGATTATTATATTATCATAACCCTAATCCTAATATGGGTGCACCTCAGCTAAAGCAATAACTGGACTGTTTGGTTAAGAAAATATTTGATGTCCCATTAGTATATGAACTACAGTAGAACCTCCAAAATTGACCGCCTCTCTATAATGACCATCTCCTTAAGTTGACCTAATTTTCACAGTATGGACAGACACTGCATATACACTATGGGAGACCAACCTCTCTATATTGACCACCTCCGTAAGTTATATCTTGACCACTTCGACCATTGCACAGAGTATTAATTTACCCTCCGTAAGTTGCCCACTGAACGCGATACTGTGGGCCTGTGTTTTATCTGGTTTGTCCCATCTTGGAAAAGCAAGAAGCCACGCGACGATCCCTCCCCTACGCCTGCTAGCGCGTGTGCGAAAGGGTTTTTATAGGTGGGCACACTGCACATAGCCGACAGACCTGCGCCGGCTACCGATTGTACCTGGACATGTACCAAGTTGTGAGGGACATGAAGTTGCTTGTGCATAGTGAAGCCACTGTCCTTTCACTTTGCTTCCCATCACCAGTGCATTATTTTACACTTATACTGAAACACAACTGCTATTTTGCTGCCTATTCTCCCAGTTTGGAGAGATCCTTCTGGAGCACTTTACAATCCCTTCTGGTCTTCACCACTCAGAAAAGTTTAGTGTCATCCACAAACTTTTTCACCTCCCTGCTTATCCCTGTTTCCAGGTCACTTACAAAGATGTTGAAAAGCACCAGTCCCAGGACAGATCCTTGATGCACTCCACCTCTCTCCACATTTTTGTCAATTGCCCATTGACACCCACTCTGTTTCCTGATCCTCAACCAGTTCCCAGTCCATGAGAGGACCTGTCCTCTTATTCCCTGACTGTGGAGTTTTCTCAACAGCTTTTAGTGAGGGACCGTATCAAACACCTTCTGGCATTTAGTGAATCTGAGGAGACCCAGTGGAGGCCAGGCAGCCTAAGTAAAAAAGTGTTTTTTGGTTTTTTTAGCTGTTGGGGCTATGTAACATGCCACATGCTATGGGCCGCAAGGGATAGCATTGGTCTGCCTGTCTGCTATGAAACCAAGTATTTTTTTTTAACTTACAATTTTTTTTAAGCTTATGACATTTCAGGGGTTTTTTGAAACACTGATTGTGGGCTATTTATTCTCTGTCTCTTGATATAGATACAGATGATATAAATAGTAAGCATAACAAGAGGATCAATTCTCATTGATATTTGCAATAAAACTTTTTAAAAATCCAATCTAAATAATAACTTGGCCTTGCACTTGTTGTCCTGGGAGCTAAACATGATAATATTTAAATGCCTTTTTTCCATATGTTGACCACCTCCTTATGTTGACCAATTCCTCCAGTCCCTTGGGTGGTCAACTTAAAGAGGTTCTACTGTATTGCTAATCAATTTGCCATTTTTGTCCCCATCTTCCTGTTTCATCAGACAATGGATGTTCTCTTTGAGGCATATGAATGCAATGGCTCCTCAAGTTACAGATGTCTGATTGCCTGATCCACCCCAGGGCCAGCGTCAGTCTTGTCCATGCTGCCCGGAAGATGGCCATTGCAAAAGTACTATAAGGCACTTTGTGATAGCCAGAAGGAGGGATGAGCCAGCATGGAGGTCAGCAGTGGTGGGCACTGGGCCAGTTGGAGGAACCTTGGGAGTCATCTGTGGTAAGTCTGCTGCCCACTGACGCAGGGGCTTTCTGAATTGGGGGAAGGTGGTTCAGGTCCAGGAGGGGATGGGGGGCATCTGCTGAATCCTAACCTCCCTACTGCACCAACAATTGAACTGGTGCAGATCTGAGTCCATCTGTAGTGGCTCCTGGAACTCAACAAAAGATAAGGGAACAAATGTTCCCTTACTTTGAGGAGACCTCCTGCTGCCTCTCTACCTTCGCAGGATACAGCCGTGGCCTTTTTGGTGCCCCTGCACTGTGGTTTAGGCAGCCCTATTAGGATTGGGCTGCGAGTTACAGACAGTGCTTTTTGCTCAGGTGCAGTAATCCTTTGTAGCACTTTTATTGAAGCTCAATAGCACCGGGCCAGCGAGAGCCAATTATTTCAAGTTATGTACATTCCGATTTCTGTACAGACCTCCGGAATGGAACCAGTACAGCTCTTGGGGACTTTGTGTGCCCATATGACATACTTCAGGAAACCATTGATTTTGTTTCTGGTTTGCTACATTGAATGGAATGCTTCTATGCTTTCCCTCAGCATCTTGAGGATGAAATGTGCAATAGAAATGAGAAAAAGAGGCTGCTGGCAGAAGGTGGCAGCAGAGAGTTGTAATTCTGTATTATGATCATGATTAGGTGCCTGTTGACATTAAGCTAATTCTTGTAGACACACCACAGTGTTTTGTGGGAATTAATTATCCGGTCTTATTTAGGGTCTTTCTCTTCTGATAGACATTCCTGGAGATAAAAAGTAAGTCTACCTGAACTTGGACCCCTTCACACATAGCAGTATTCTTGAAAGGAGGTGCACAAGAGGTTTTACTTGCTGTTTGTGTTGTGCGTATACAGTGAGAAGCCCAGAACATGTACAGAGAATGTAAAATACATGAATGTGATTGTCATATGTGGTGATCTGCATGCTAGCGGAAGCCAACATTTGTAGCATGTGAAGCTACCCACATTATCTTGCCAGCCAAAGATTGCCCAAGAACTAAGCAATTGTCAAACTCCCAAAACAAAGCAAAAAAACCTCTAGATTCCACCTCACTCTGGATACAATCCTATAGCACTTTCCTGGGAATAGGGCCTACTGAACATCAAGGAACTTACTTCTGAGTAGAAATGCATAGGATTGTGCTGACCATTACATAATACATCTGGATTACACTGAACTACTATTAAAATCAAATGAATTCTCACATAATGGCTTCCAGTTAGAGTGTGAGAAGCTCCATAAGCACAGAAAGGGTCTTTTCTACTAATATATAAGAAAATAGTCTGAATGAACAATGGAAATGGAACAGTGGAAAGTGTATTCTTATGAACAGGAAGCTCTTGTGAGTTTGGATCCTACGTGGTGTTTAGGAGTGGGGTGTTAGCTTTTGAACTCTTAGGGCCCAATCCTATCCAACTTTATAGCTCCGGTGTAGCCACAATGCAGCCCCTTGGTAAGGGAACACATGCTCCCATACCTTAAGGAGGCTCCAGTGACTGCCCCTCCACCACAGGATGCAGCTCACACCCTACTGGCACAACTGCACCAGCATTGGAAAATTGGATAGGATTGGGCCCTTAGTTGGGTTATGCACTGGAACAACTTGGCTTTCAACAGCCTTATACCCAATTATTGAGTGTCCCCTCCCATGCTATACACTAGTGATTTTCAACCTTTTTTTTTTATTATTATCTCACAGCACACTCTCAAGGCACTAAAATTGGCAAGGCACACCATCAGGTTTTTGACAATTGACAAGTCACACCATGCTGACGGTGGGGTGCTCACATCCTTTATTGGCCCTACTAATAATGTCTTTACCCCAAATTCCTGTGGCACACTTGTGGATCACTTGTGGTACAGCAATGTGCCACAGCACAGTGGTTGAAAATGGCTGCTATACACTATTGCATAGATTTCCAGTTGGGAGCGCCCCCTTTATTTCTTTTATCATGAATGTGAAAAATGTTCCACTAACCTCCAGAGGTTATTGAGAGAAGAAGATAATTTGTAATATATCTTGAAGTAATTGGAAAAGATTTCCTAAATCTGATGTTTTTGGAAACCAGTGGAATTATGATAGGAGTATTTTTGTTTACTGAAAGTGGGCTCCTAATATACAGTTCACTCCAAAATACAACTGGATTAAATTTGGACAAACCTTGAACCTGGAGAACCTGTGATATGTCAAAGCCTTGGCTTATTCGAGCGATAATCACACCAAATTCAAAGTCGAATGCATCACTGAAAGACAAGAAAATAATAAAACACTTCTTTCCAGAACGCTAGAATAATTACAGTTGCTTGTAATAACACTGCAATGTTTGTTTAGACATTTTTCACAAGCTCTAAGTGGAACAATTGGATTTCTAAAATTAAAATGTTAATGTTGGCCTTTTTTTCTTGAATAAAACTGTAGTTCTTGAGCTTTGCTTTCTCGTCTTTCAGGATGCTAACCAACCTAGGCTGCAATCCTATCCACACTTGCCTGGGAGTAAGCCCCATTGACTATAATGGAACTTACTTCTGAGTAGACATGCATAGAATTGTGCCCCCCAGTTAGTTCCACCCGCACATTGCAGTCTCCATATCTGTTTGTTTCTAAACTCCTACAACATAGGTTCAAACTACATATCATATAAATTCTGGGATCTTCTGCATTTTTCTTAAATATGCCCAAAGCAATCTGGGCAGGTTGCACCTGAGTGGAGGAAGAATATGTAGAGAGAAGGTGCTTTTGGTGAAAAGTCAGAGCAAATCTCCATATTGCCTCTATTTTCCCCTCACTGGTGCAAAAATAGAGTGGGGAGAATGAACTTAAGTGGAGGGGGGAAAAGGAACAACGTAGCCCCACCTCTCCTTCTGCTTAGGTTTTTAGAAAAAACAACTGGAGGAAAACATAACTAAACTCTCTGTTACATTTGGTAGGATCCACAAACTAGATTTTGTTCCAGATACAAACTAGATTTTGTTCCAGATTTTGTTTGTTTTGTTTGTTCCAAATTGTAGTTTGTCAGCAAATTTTCAATAGGTTCATTTGTATCACACCATTTGTCCGTGGCCACATGACTCTTTCACGGAGGGACCTTAGTATTCTAAGGTCATATTTAGACAACAGATTTAAATTGTTTTGAAACAAATTTAACAGGCATGAATTTCCCCAAAGGACTTTTGAAATTTTAATTTTGTGAGGTTGCCAAGAATTCTTTGTTAGAGGCCTCTAGCTTCTAATCATGTTACAGTTCCCAGAATTCCTTGACTGTGAGCCATGACGATTAAACAACTTTGTTGTGCTCTCCACAACAATACTCACAAAAAGGAAAAATGGATCTTATCCCTCTTTTCCTCGTAGTGCTTGAAACTTGAATCACACAGTTAAATAATTATTTTGTATATTTTCCACTTATTTATATGAAACAGTCACAGTTGTACCAAACTTCCAGCTTCAACTTACTGTATGATACCCATGTAGTTTTCAACTTCTACAGCTGTGGCATCTCTCCAGTCCTTTTTAAATCCAAGCACCAAAGTATTAGGTCTCATCCTGCCCAAGCCGGAAGCCTAGCAATATTAAAACATAGTGCTTAAGAAATGTGTAAGTTTTATCCAAAATGAGGAGTAATGGCAAAAGATAACTGAAGTAATGTTCCGGAGGGATTGAAGATTAAATTGCATTTGGTGAATGTCCTTCATGCTTGTACCCAAGCAGCAAATATAAAGATTAGCCCTAAATCATCTCAGCTATAAATGGTTTTTAGATGACAGAAACATAGCTCTGCTAAATTAGCATTCATTTGCATTTCTTCTGATGTATTCTCATTAAAACAGTTGAATAATTTAAGATCAACAGAATTTTTGAGCTACTGCTCATATGCTCATCTTAATGTTACTGTATAGTACAAGACTTGCACCATCCGTTATATGACCAAGGTTTGATGTTTCTTTAAAGAACTCCGGCTTCCTGACAGTGGTGTACAAACCTTTTTTTTTTTAATAAGGGAATTCATTTAGGGGACAATCCTCTACACAATCCTCATCCGTTATATAACCAAGGTTTGATGTTTTTTTAAAGAACTCCGGTTTCCTGAAAGTGGTGTACAAACCTTTTTTTTTTTTTTTTAAATAAGAGAATTCATTTAGGGGGCAATCCTCTACACACTTTCTTGGGAGTAAGTCTTATTGAGCACACTGAATGGAAGCTGATAGAGAGCTGAAGCACTTTAGGATGGAACCTGTTGTTGCTCTACTATCTCGTACCTCCATCTGCTTGACCTATACATTTGTAAATAAAGGAACTGTTTCAAAGACACCCTTGGTGTCCAGCAATTTGTCTTCCAGAAAAGCCCTTTCAGGAGTGTGCGTGACTATATGAAGATAGGAGCAAAGATCTGTTGGTGCACAGAGCAGGGATCTTTGTGCAGTGATTCTTCAGCTTGGGAACTCTTTCCTCAGGGAGGCCTGCTATCACCAGTTGCAAAATGCAAATGTTTTCTTTAATGAGCTTTTGTAGTCTTTGATCATAATAGTACCTCCCTATGTTTTATGTGGGCTTCACTTGAATCCTCTGCTGATATTCTGATGAATCAAATTCTTTTTATTGCTGCAAATTGGCTTGAGTGCTTTCTGACTAAAAAGGCTGGGCACATACATTTTTATTACAGTACAGTATATGGAAATGCAAGCACAGAGTACTCCTGTTATTTCAGAAATATTGGTATATATTCATTTTGTTGTATGTAAATTGGTTTTATAAGCAAGATCTTTACAAACTGATCATACACACGAGACGTAGACTTTCAGGATCAGGATTTTAGTGCAACTGCAAATATTCTGATTATATGGGTTGATGATCAGAGGCATGTAATATTCGTCAGGCCCTCACTCATTCTTTTTTCCTAGTATAAACATCTATCCATAATAAGTGTGCAGGGTTTGACCCAACTGTGCATATGAAATGTTATTTTTTAATGCATTGCAATGGAATACATTTAATATTCTGCACTGTAGCAGGCAAGAGAACTCATCTGCAGTGAGTCTGTGTTGTGTTCAGATGTCTGCGAGGTACCCTTAAGGCATCCCTTTTTGCTACTGGGTCTCACACATTTAATACGGAATTGAATGATTTGTTTCATAGTTCCATAACCTGGAACCAGAATTGTTTCTGAAGTAACCCATCATACAGAGAGAGGTGCCCCCAGGATACACTCAGCATTTACAAGATATTATCCCCATCTACAGCAAGAGCTCTTAACAAATAAACAGAAACTCTCCACATAACAGGGACTGCTTTGAAGTGATGCCCTTTGCATGCGCTCTGCAAATAAAGAGCTTACTTGGAGGAGACTTCTGACTCCGTCTCTAAAGCTGTCAGCTGCCACCGCGGCATAAAAGGCTTTCCTTTTGTTCTTTGTCAGCCAGGCCTGCTTCGTTGCCATGCCACTGTTCATCTCTGTAACACACATCTTGCGTGGGCCCTGCGTGACACAATAATATATTAGGGAGAGGACTTTGTATTATGCTCTGTGCAGTGGCGTGATTGTCAAGGAGTTGCTGAATCTACTGTGTAAGGGAATGGAGGGAGTATCAGGGAAAAAATACATTTCTACAAAAGGTTCCACAGAGATTCAACCTTTTGAAAGGAAGCCTGCTGGTAACATCACTCATTTTCCGCTCAAAAAGGTAGGACTGTTAATACCGCTTAGGTATAGTGATAGCCAGCAGAAACAAGTGTGAGAATATATCGTTAGAAGTAGATTCCCTTGTGCTGAAAGAATGGGAAAAATAGCATAGTGTTAACTTAGCAGCCCAGCCAATAATGCTGGGAAAAAGAAGGAGCTGGCTTTAACTTGATTGAGGGCCAATTCCTGCAACCACTTTGACTTGGTGCTTATGTAGTGATGCCATCATGTTGGCAATTTATGGTGACTGATCTTCAGTATGGTTCTACAGGTGATGGGTTGGAATCTTGACATGTGGTGGATAACTCAAAAGTCCATGCACCACACAAATAAGGTAAGTGTCTTCACCATAAAAGATGAATGTTGCATGAGTGGTGTAAGTAGCAATCCTATCCCTGGCATGGCTGCTGGGTGCCCGTGACGTCTCCACTCAGTGCTGAGGCCCAGCGCCAACTGGCACTGGCCTAGTGCCAGCAGGTGCCTCCCCGGGTGCCATGGACGTGTCTTACAGCATGTTTGTGACTCCCAGCACCGGCAATACGACTCCTTAGGATTGGGCCCGAAGTCCCCTTATCCCCCTGGCATGCTTTTGATCTGTAGGTAACCCTGTTCCCATAGCTCTTATCACAGTATCACCACTTATCACAAAATTAAATTTGTCAAGGCCAGTGACATATTTTAATGTCATATGTAGTTTGACTGTTCACCTCACCATTGTATTGCTTTTTGTAGCTTCTAAGGGAAATATGGATATCCTAGAAAAAGTGCCATATGGGACTACAAGAATGCCTTCCTTGCACTGGATTCTGGATCAGTTCCAGGTCCCCTGACTGTCGGTTCTAGTCCTAAATTTTAGAATCTGCACAGAGGATGCACATTAGAAAATATCTTATCATTTTGCATAATTTATTTTGAGTGCCGTTTATTCAAAGCACAGCGTTTGCAGTACTCTTTACACTGGAGTTTAAAACAAAGCCAGCCAAGTGAGTACAGTATAGGCAAGCAACTTTTACAGGCCTAACGGGAGTCCCCTTGACGACGCAATCTTGTTTTATCACTAGCCTATTTGCTCTGTTACACACATCACGGAAGTTCATTGTGTCACAGATTTTATTAGCCAATAAAACTAAGCTTGGCTTAAATTTCTAAAGAAGGGGGGGGGGAACACAACCAAAATGCTTATACAAGCACAGCAAGCTTTTGTAAAATGTTGGCAGAAGTTTAAAAAAAAAAAAATTACCAACACCACATGATCGTTGATAATAAGTCAAAAGAGACTTGCTGACCTGAAGTTCTCATGGGCCCTAATCATGCCTCCCCAGGATAATAAGCAGTAAAAACGTCCACTGGCTTTAGTTTTGTAAGTCACCTGGATGAAGCAAGACCAACTAGCTTCGGCCTTGGACTATGTTGTGACCCTGCACCATTCACAGTGCAATCCTATCTTGCGCTGGAACAAGCAAGCCAGGAGGCTTGCTCTGTATCCAGCACAAGATAGAGCTGCAAAGTGGCTCAGCCGAAGGTAAGGGGAAACTCCTTCCCTTAACCCTGGGTAAGCCACTGCAGCCCCTTTGGGTCTCCTTCAACTTGTACCACCTCCTGAGGTGACACACGTCTGAGGAGAGCGGAGCGGCTTGAAGCCGCTCTGTGCTGCTTGGGTATGGGGGCTAGGGTCCGGTATAACAGCCGGAAGATAACCCCGCCTCCTGCTCCCTGCCCCTGGGACCACCCTCTGCCTACCTCCCCCCTGTCCCAAAATGCCTCCCTCTTGCCTCTTCCCCGCCTCCTCCCCACCCTCCACAGAGCCTTGCGTCGGCCAAGCTCCCTCAGTGCGGAGGCTGAATTCAGCCAGTACACCTCTGTGCGTCAGCCTAGCTGACTCTCGAGGAAGTGCAAAAGTGCCTTACAGCATGTTTGCAACCCTCCTGGACCAGCACAAGGGACTTGCGCCAGCCCAAGGGCCGGTCTGGATTGTGCTCTTAGTGATCTAGAAACAATGTGACTATATGGCCTATGTGGCTTCCTTTTTGAACTTGGGTCTACCATCTTTAAAAATGACACTGGTCAACTGGCCTCCATAATATTGACTCTAGACCTTTCCTTTATTCATTTTGAGTCCAGAAACAATATCACTTAAGATCATGCCATATTAAACAGCCAGCATGAGAAGGTAATTGAAATTACATCCATGTTGGCAGGGGTTCCTTGCAGCAAATCATCATGTGCCACCAGTTTGGATTGAGAAGTGCCAAATGTTTTCCCCCCTATGCTGTTGGCAATGACCGATGGAGCTGTTTTGCAGCGATGTGAAGGTTTGCTGTTGCACAGAAACCAACTTCCTCCGAGTCAGATGTTTTGTATGAAGTAGGCCTTAGGTGCGTGTTAGCAAACCTTACCGTGTAGACTTCACAGCAGATGCAGAGCCCATTGTTCTTTGTGAATGAATGTGTGATGTCTAGCAAAGCTGGTCTTGTCATAGGTCCTCCTGTTAATACTATGCACTGAGGCCTGTGATGGTGGAAAGGGGGAAGTCTGTTAAACTTGATAATGAATCAATACACAGCAAATCTTTAACCGCATCCATGGTTATCTTACCTGAAGTTTTTCACATGATCGTCCACTGTGGTTAATTTCAGTGCACTGTCAATGGCATCAATGTAACAGAGTGCCTGGGCAGATGATCCCCAATTCACCTCTGTTGCAAGAAAAGACTTATTGTATTTTCAGTCATTTTTCACATTCTTTTAGAGTCAGTCCACCATCCATTTCCTATAAGCCGTAGCCATGAGGAAAGTTTGACTTTTATATGTGGGTTACTAAGTGGATCCAGGGCATTAAATTTAAAGAAACTCCTAATCATGGAACACTCTCCCTAAGGAATGCCTCTGCTTTTTCTATCTAGGGAAAACCTCACTCTGGTTAAAAGAGTCTTTTAAATGTCTTATGATTCATTTTCTCCTCTTTAAAAAAAAAAATATGAAAATCCAAGCTATTAAGATCTCATTTTTGCAGGTTTATTTCACACATGGGATTAAAGAGCCTGTTTGCTCCTGTGGGTGTTCCTATGATCTCTTCTGTATGAATGGAGGCAGAAGAAATTGTGAATTGTATAAGACTTATAAGTCAAAGAAAGGCTTCTGACTATGGGACATGTATTCATGCCCCATACTCTTTAATCTGCCACTGATGCTCAAGTTCTTAGTTGCCCAGGTTTGTTGAGGGAAAAATACCTGGTCCACCTTGCCTTCTATAGTGACTAATAGAGCAATTAAAAAGCAAATATGAAATCAGATATCTTTTAAACACATGAGCAGGGCAGTCTAAATCGATCCCCTGTCCACTGTGCCCCTGCTAGTACACATGCATGCACACACACACACCCCACCAGTGCACACATTACCGTCTTTGCCTTCTGTTCCTGGATTGTCACTGCTTTTTGTAATGTACCTTGGCCAGGAGAATACTGAGTGCTGAACCTCTTCACTCCCAGCATTCTCTCTGCTGTTCACTTTAGCAGTGATGGGACTGGAGGAGGAGGAAGTAAGCTACCCTCATCCTCTTTTTGCATGTTTGGAGACCACGGGGAGAGGTAGTGGATGGTTCCGAGCCTGCTGCCTGAGTTCAGGGGTTCAACTGGCCTCATCACTGGGCCATCCCTGCATAACTGAAGAGGGTAGACGGCTTTTTCCACATCCTCACTGGAAGTCTAATGCATTCCAGAAGATCACACAAAATGTCCTTACCTGTTTGCACTTTGTTACTATAGTTTGCATGGATCATGTAACTGATAGTAGGCCGCTGTCTTTTCCCCTGGAGGAAGCCAACTGAGGGCCCAATCCTATCCAACTTTCCAGCACCGGGGCAGCCGCAATGGGAAAAAATGTTCCCATATCTTGAGGAGGCCTCCAAGACTGCCTCCCCAACACAGGAAACAGTGTATACCCTGTAGGCACAGCAGCACCGGCACTGGAAAATTGGATAGGATTGGGCCATGAGTTGGGCTCTTGCCGAACTCAGAATTAAAAATCATAATCAGACACCTTAAAAACAATCTATGGTATCTTTCATTTGTCTTCTGGTGGCTCAAGTGTAATGTTTCCACAGTAATGTTTTCAAGCTTTATTCTGGAACCATGAGGGCTAGGAACTTTTTCTTTGTACAGGAAAGCAGAGACTCATAGAAGTTACCCCATGTTCCGAAAAGGAGTATTAGAAGCAGGTTGAAACAAACAAGTAAATATACCAGCATGATTATTCAGCTACAAACTATACTGTGCTTGGTTCATTTGGATAGATGCATTAATTAATGCACTAGGTGTTAACATGAGGGTGTAGCAGAATGTTTTCTAG
Organism: Tiliqua scincoides; assembly: GCF_035046505.1. Lineage (NCBI taxonomy): Eukaryota > Metazoa > Chordata > Lepidosauria > Squamata > Scincidae > Tiliqua > Tiliqua scincoides. The sequence goes on from NC_089828.1 coordinate 13,013,501, forward strand.
ATTAAAAGAAGCGGGAGAACAGGTGGTTTTTGTCAATGCAGGTGCTGAAAGACTGCACTGGAGTGCTAATAAAAGCCTCATTAGCAGATAAATGTTTGGAGACAGAGAGGAGCAGTTTTTCCAAAGCTGCCTTTTTGGGCTCTCCCAAGAGATTCCTCGAGCAGAAGAGAGAACGCGTGCTAGATGTAAGTCTTAGCAGCCGACTGACTGGTATGAATAGGTATCTGAGGTAGGAGTGAATAGTGTTACGAAATGTTCTTAGGAAAAAAAAAAGTGCAGTTTTTTAAAAAAATCTTCCCACTGGGGTTGGATTAAATGCACTCAGGGGAAAGGAGAAGAACAAAGGGAAGTTGAAGATTTAGAAAGAATTTAAAACATATCCTCCTTTTATATCCCTCTGGATACATCTGCTCGTACCTAAACTAGGCATGACAGCAGCGGGTCCATGTGTTGAATCACAGAGGTGTTCCAATTATGGAGAAAGAAGGGAGGGAAGAATTGTTTTTAACAGCAGAAGGGGGCCCTTGGCTGAGAACTGCAGAAGCTTCCCCCGCTTGGTATTTTTCCCCAGCAGTTCGCCCCCATTCAGCTGAGCTGCAGTGCCAAAAGTCAACAGATCATGGCAGGATTTGGGGGGAGAGGGGGAGATGTTGTTGTGATGTTGGCTCTAGGCACAGGTTAGGTTCTGCACTCCCCACCCACAAACCACTTTTTGTTGTGTCATGCACTTGCTAAGGCCAGAAGAGGCCACAGGGAAGCATTCCCACACAGTAAATCAAGGTACAGCCATGGGCAGACTGAAGGTTGAAGTTTGAGGAGTCAATTTGGTGGTAGAGCAAGGCAGCCTGCTTGGCTATTCAGATGAGTTGTGCTCCTTGGGGCATTTGGTGGGCCGCTGTGAGATACAGGAAGCTGGACTAGATGGGCCTATGGCCTGATCCAGTGGGGCTGTTCTTATGTTCTTATGAGTTGGTCAGACTTAGGAGCAAAGGTTTTAATAAGGCCCGAGGAAGCCAGCTGGCAGTGTGCCCTAGAGGGCACTCTTTCTCTAGGAGATTTACCTCTACAACCAGGCTTGTTACAGGAATGGGGGACTAGGTGGGCAGATCGGGGTGCTGATGGGGGTGGGAAGGAGGGAGGATTGCACCTCAGAAGGGTATGGCTTCAGTGGCAGTGACATCAGTTGAATCCTAACTTTGGACTTGGGCCTGATATGCCTTCATGGTCAATGCAGACTTGTGCCAGCTGTAGAGTGGGCGCAGGTCTGAGTGCACCCATGGCAGCAGATAGGGCTTACCCCAAGGCAAGGGAACAAATATTCCTTACCCTGAGGAGGCCTCAACATGATGAAATTCCCCTGGAAGATACATCAGATACAAGAGATTGGTCACTCTGCATTGCCACGTGGGAAGTTACCTAGGATTGGGTTCTTAGCTCAAATGATACTCTTCCTTCATTAAAACTGCAGCAAGCCATGCTAGTAGAAAACTAGATGTCAAGAAGAAGAATCCCAGAACCCAATCCTATGCATGTCTTCTCAGAAGTAAGTCCTATTAGATTCAGTGGGGCTTACTCCCAGGAAAATGTGGATAGGATTGGAGCCCTAGTCCATTCATTTTCCCAGCAGGCTAGTTTTGTCTTGTGGAAGAATATTCCATCATGTGAGTACCCAGTGTCAAACGGAAGTGGTACAGTCCAGGCAAGTTTTCCAACTCAGCTACCATTTGTGAGAACAAGGCCATAGATACACCTCAATCATAGTGATTTCAGTTAAGGGGAGGAAGAGGAGTCTGTATGTCTGTGGATACAGACACTCATTAAACACTTGATATGTAGTAAAATGCTTCCTAACACTTTTCAGGATAAGCCAGAGAATCTGTCAGAAATAATCACACTCCAAACTACAGCAGGCTGAGATGAGGTACAGAGGTTTGGTCAAATGGTAGCCTGTAGCCACTTGGGTGATTTTAAAAAAATGTGTTGATTCCCAACTTTTTAGCACCAGGACCCACTTTACTGGAGTGCATAGGGACCCACCTAGACTGTTTAAAAAGGAGATCTAGAAAGAAATAATATTTCATTTATAAGCAATAATAACCAGAAAAAGACCATTAAACATTTATCTCCCTACATTTACACATGCTTGCAAACTGTAGGAAGTGAGCTCTTTGCAAGTTAATTAGCGGCTACAGTATCTGATTTCTGAATAACTTCAGGGCTTGAGGCAATTAGTTATCTGATCTTTCCATCACCCTTTGGTGATCCACCAAAAATCAGGTTGTGACTCATTAGTGGGTCCTGGCCCACAGTTTGGGAACCACTGTGTTGGAGAGAAGGTCTTAGCCTAGCCTTACCTGGTTTCTTGTATGTCACATAAATATAGAGGAAGAGCTCAATGGCATAAGTGATAAGAGCTGCCCACCAGTTGATGACAAACATGACCCCACAGCACAGCACGGCACCAAAGAGAGACACCCACATGTTGTAATACTTGAAAGCTGGTCTCCAACCTGTGGAAAACAGATGTAAATAGATCAATAATCCTAAAGACTGAGAAGGTCAAGACTCTGAAGGCAGATGGTTGGCCTCCAGTACATGAACACCTGTCTTTTAGTCATGGTTACTGCTATGCGGAATAGCATGTGTTCAGATATTTGTTGTTGCCTGCGCAACTGAAATCACTACAGTGTAGCACACTCTAGCACAGTGGTTTTCAACCTTTTTCATCTCACGACACACTGACAAAGCGATAAAATTGACAAGGCACACCATGCTGCTGGTGGGGGGCTCACATCCCCCACTACTAATTAACAACCCTCCCCCAAATTTCCATGGCCAGTGGCATAGCTAGAGGGGGTGCAAAGCACTACGTTTTGCAGGGAGCCTCACCGTGGCATGCAAGCGGCCCCCTCCCAGAGCCATTCTGGGCAGTGGGAGCGAAAGGGAGGCGAACACCTGGCTTCAAAGAAGAGGGGCTGCTTGCACACCGCAGTGAGGCTCCCTGCAAAACTTAGTGCTTTGCACCCCCTCTAGCTATGCCTCTGCCCACAGCATACCTGTGGACCATTTGTGGCACACCAGTGTGCCTTGGCACACTGGTTGAGAATGGCCGCCCTAAAATGTGCAGCTGTGAACGGACAATAACTTTCCAGAGACTCAGGGATAGGATTGTGGAAGAGAAGAGCTTAAATTAAATCCAGCAAAGACAGAGGTACTGTTGTGAGGAGACCAACCACCTGAGATATGGGTTGTCATCTTGTTCTTGATGGGGAAGTTCTCCCCTTGAAGGAGCAGGTTTGCAATTTTAGGGTGTTCCTGGATCCTGTCTTTACCCTGGATTGTGAGGTATTGGTCATGGTTCTGCTCAATATAAACACCTAGACTCCCTTTGTCCATCAGCCTAGACCACCTTCAACCAGTGGTGGCTGGTTCGCCAGCTGTGCCAACTCTGAATCATACAGACCTGGTTACTGTTCCCATAGATTACTGTCATCACTACAGAATGGCAGGTACAGAATTTTTTTTTTAAATTGAATTGGAGCAGCCAAAAATTGGCTGAAGGAAAAGAGCAGCAAAGGAGAAATGGATTTTGTTTTATTTGGAACTAATCCAGTAAGTAATCACAATTTCTTAACCTGTACATGCATAGGCAATGTATTCAGTAATTGCTAGCAGCGGTCCCCTGTCAGTATGGATCTGATCTACAACTGTTTTGCTCTGCAGGTAATTAGGGGAAGTCTTTTTCCTTAAACTTGCCCTCTGATCAGGCAGCAGCATGAAAACGGATAGGGATGGAGTTAATATATATATTTATGCCACTGCTGTGGTTTCTTCTGTGTTGGAAATAAGAGGGCTGTTCCTCCTCTCTTGAAATAAATATCTCCATGTGGTGCAAATGAGCTATCTGCAGCAAAAAGGCTTTGCAGCTGCCATGTGTAGTGGGGATGGAAGCTTTATGGCCCAATCCTATGGACATGCTCCACCTCCAGAACTCCATTTCAGTGGTGCAGCATGCTTTATGGTGCGATGCGCCATTCAGTGCGGCTGAGCCACTGCCTCAAGTGGTGAGTGACCACAGCCAAATGCCAACAGCCTGCCAAGGAGACCCAGCACTGTTAAGTCTGTGCAGAGAGTGGGTGGGGGAGCAGTGGGTAGGCGCGGGGAATGAAGCAAAGACCCGGGAGGGGTGTTGAATCTGAGAAGGGGTTGGTATCAGTGGCAACAGTACCAAAGTTATCCTCTCTCCCTTCCTGGCCTCCATCTGCCTTCCCAGGTCCACCCCTCTCAATCTTCTCCCTGAGGCAGCCACCTCAGTTGGCCTTATGGATGACCCCTGCCATGCCAGCTAGTCTCTAAGGTACTACAGAATGGCACATCTTGTCTTCCACACTTAATGCAATACAGATATGTCAGGAAGAGGACAAACCCACCATTTTTATTTTTAAGCTGTGATCAATTGTGCATTGCTTGGAGCACCTTTGGGGAGGAATGGTATTAATATATTTTATAAATAAAACACCACTTACAGCATAGGAAAAGTGCTATAAAATCATTTAAATGAATTTATTTAATTTATAGAAAATAGAGCAATGGCTTCCCAAGATGCCTGATCCATAGATCCAGGTTACTTATGCATTGGGGACCTTCACAAATTATTTTACAGGAAGTCTGTAGCATGGAGCATGACTAACACAGTGGCTCCCACAGTTTTAGCGTCAACAACTTGACACCACTTTCTTCCATCAGAACCAATGGTTTGAAAAAGAGCTCACATATCCTTAGGAAAGGAGAACGACGAGGAAATGAAAAACTAACCTGGAGATTTTGCATATGACGCATGAAAACAAGAGAAATTGATCAGTGCATAGGAAGCCAAGAAGAAGTTGGAGATGATGGGAGCAATGGTGTTCAACTCAGCTGCAGGGAAGAATCACAAATAAAGAACAATTAGAGATATAGAAACAGTATTTGGCTAAAATAGCCATGTCATTTTATGCTTGACATTTGGTCAAAGCAAATAAATTTTCACTGTAAATATTTATAATGGACCAGATCCCAGATGCCCTGCTGCTAGCAGAAAGCCTCACCTATTCGTGGAAAAGCTAGTTTTGACCTAAAAGAGATGCTCAAAGGGGCTGTTGTTGGGCACCTGCACTCAAGAAACCCATGCGCCAGCTTTGTCTTGCAGCCCCTGATACCTGGTGATGCTGTGCTGCCCAAAGTCTTCTGCTAGCACTTGTGCAAGAGTTCAGAGAAGAGCAGGGATACATTTTGTCCTTCCTCTTATTGTTTCCTCAAAGGGTTATGCAGGAACAGTAACAGACCCAAAGAATTATGAGTGGAAAGGGGGAAAAAAAGTATTGGTGCTCTTCTGCCAACATTTGCACAAGCAAAAATCTTCATGTAGTGCAGTGTACAAACCCAGTGTACAAATCCAGTGTATCTGGGTTAGTATTTACCATGATTGAGAAACATGGTGAATAAGGAAGAGACAGGCTGTGGCATATACAGTCTAGTGGGCCTATTATATTTATAGTCAGTTCTCTTTATATGTGAATTTGCTATCTGTGAATTTGCTTGGCAGAATTGCCACCCACCTCTGGTTATCTGTGACTCTGTTCTCATTATCTGTTAATACTGTGCTGGTGCCACATCAAACGGGCATTAGTATTAGCATTAGCATTAGCATTAGCATTAGTATTAACCCATGGAGAATCACCAAACACGTTTGTGTCCATTTCCAGACTTGCTCCACCATCTTGGGGACTCTAGCTGAACCATCACAAGAGGATGAGAGGCTGATGATGAGAGGTCTCTGGAAGGCTACCTGAGGGCTGCTCTGGGGCTGGAGCAAGCCAAGGGAAGGAACCAAGAGACAGGTGGAGGAGGAGGACAGGTGAAGCAACCCCCTCCCCACTGCATCTCTGAGGCCTCGTTGTTAGGATAGCAACTTTCAACAAGGGATAGCCAGCACAGAGAAATCACCATCACCATTGCCACAACCTTCAACGCATCAAGGGATATCCAGCACAGAGAAGAAAGCATCAGGTATTGGTGATGTAGATGAGCCCTCACTATCACTCAACCGCATAGACTTCATGTTAAGATTCAGGTTCATAAGGTTCATAGAGTGTATGCTGAAAAGAGCCCCCTGGAACCTAACCCCATTTTACCCATAGGTTCAATGATTCTATATCCACTAATTCAGTATCCATTAGGTTTTCCAGGAACCTAACCCTACTGGATAATTTGAACTGACTGTATTTGTTTTAAAGTATTTATGTCCCATTTCATTCTCAGAGAGACTTGTGCATACTAATGTGTACTACCTTGCCTGATAATTTAACTCTAAACTTGGACAGAAATAAATTTTTTCCTAAAGTTGTTTGCAAATGCAATGAATTTCTTAAGTACTAGAGGCTTGCCAAGGAATGTTTTTAGGGCTCCTGAGGATGGAAGTAAACACAAAAATGCTTCTTTGTATAGTGACAAAGCATCATGTATGCAAAACTGGAGACCAGGTGTAAAGTTAAAAATCACAAGCTGGAATAAGCTATGATCAAACATGGAAAGCTGTAGTAGAAATCTCCCAGGGATGAGTACTGTGAGCCTGTCATGAAGACAGCTAGAATTCACCATGCTCATGGTCTGGAACTGTCGGCCTTTGATTTATGTAGGCTTTAAAAAACAACCCAAAACGAGGCTGTATGCTCTGCTGAAAGACATTGAGGAAAGTGCCTTGAAGGGCAATTGCTTGATTTCTTAAGGTATTGAACAAGACATAAGTACGTTACTTCAGGTAACTGTAGATACTGAGTGACTCTGACCTCAAACAAAACCTTAAAAAGAAAGTTGCTTGCATGCTCTTGTTCTACACTGTTGGAAACCAACGACCGAAACAGTGTCTTTTTTAAGATATGCCCGCCCGACAACCACTAGCAGCCAATCCAGTGTTGTGTGAGGCAGTAGCTGTGCACCCCCACAGAATAGTGACCAAGGATGGAAAAAGACCCACAGAGTTACCAGCAAAGTAAAACAGCAAAAACAGCAAAAAAAGAAAAAAAAGAAAAAGAAAAGCTGTTGGAGAAAAGTGCTTTGTGATATACACACCAATCAAAATGAAGGCCATGGCAATGAAGAAAGTTAGGATGTATCCTCTAATTGGTTCATTGTTTTTCCCAACTCCTTTGGCAAAAAAATGGAGTGCTTTGTAGATGTTATCCTTGCAGAGAGCCTGTTGGAAGAGCAGAACTCAGATCAGAAAGGCAGTTCCTACTATAACAAAACAGTGACTTCAGGGTGTAATTCTGTGCTGGCTCTTACATTATGTGAATGGTGCAGTTGTGGTTTCTGTGTGGTCTCATCCTACACTGCTCTGGTGACATTTGAAAAATTATGTCAGGGGGTGGCTGTCTGATCCAGCACCACTTTTCTGTGGACAGTAGGTGGAGGGGGGATAATCATCCTTCCCATGTGGTTTTCCTATTTCAGATATTATGGGGTGGCATGGGATGAAACCACATGGAAATGGCCCAACTGCACTGCTCCACTGATATAAGAATTGACCCATCAGGAAAAAAAACGGCTGCCTTTAGTACCAAGATTCCTTATCATAAACAGGAACCTGGACCTGCCTATTGAATAGATGGGAGTTTCTGTCCAAGGTACTGAAACTATAGTAGGTACCATGTTATCAGAAACTGCTATGTGTTATCCATACCACCCCTTGATACAACTTTTGCGGAGCATTGAAGGGGAGAAGGAAGGAGCTGGAGTTGTGTAGAAAATGACACACATTCTAATTCCCTTCTGAGTCACTTCAGTGTGACCTGGGAAGATGGAAGACTCGGAAATTTTCTTTGTCAAACATTCCTCACTGTTGTTCAGTACATGTGCAGTTGAACAAGTCACCTGGTTGCATGAAAATACTGAAGAAGGAAAGTTGTGCCTTTGTTTGTACCTGGAAAACCTTGGGTGCACTGACAAGCGAAGCGAGCGCCGATGAAAGAGTAGCCGAAAATATTCCTGCGGTGATTAAGGGACCAAACCCAGAAACCATGCTCATAACCTTTGGGGAAGAACAAGAGAGAGCGCCATGAAACTCATGGAACCAGGGGCACAAATTGCTCCCCTTTGCTGCGTTGAATCATAAGAGGCACAGCCAAAGTATTCAGCCTCATCTTTATTTATCTTTAAATCACCCATTAAAACCTTCTCAGCAAGACTTTACTCAGCACAGCAAATTACTTCTGCTGTCAGGAAAGCAACTTGCTTTGTAATTGAGAAGATGATTCTGTAATTGAGTCCTGCACTGCTCTTACTGAAGCCATAGGCACAATTTTTATTTCTTTTGCAAATAGTGTCATTAAGAACGGGCTGTCGCAAGAAATAAGCTCACTACATTTTCTAAAGGGAACTGAACTTCATATTTTACAAAGAGAAGTTCACATATGCAATAGTTCAAGTTCTTATTCTTTATAGCTCGAGTGACAGTGTGCACTGTAGTCACGGAAAGTTTCTATCATCAACTTCTCTGGTGTGCCTGGAACATTTACCTTCCACCCAAGCAGTGGCGGAACTATATTTTTGGGGCCCTGAAGATTGAACTGTTATAGGAGCGCCTTCGCAACCAGCAATTAGGTCTGAGTAATCACTGTCATCTTCTTCAGTGAGGTTGTTCCATGACAGATCATCACAATTTAAAAAAAAAATTAAAATATTATAATTTTTTAAAACACTTCTCATTCAGTAGATGGCAAATTTTTAAGCAACGTGGCCTAAAATGGCTTCTGAGGCCTTTCCGGGATTAGGGAACCTGAAGCTTAAGTTCATAGTAAATCCACCCTTGCATTCTGCCACCTCAAGGCTCTACCAGTTTATTCCCATCCCATTCTGCTGCATGTTCGTAGACCAGCCCTGAGAGCAGGTGGGTGGCCCCAAGTATATCTGGCCCAGGTCTGACAGCTAAACTACATGTTATAATAAATGTGTTAATAATTGGAATACTGAAGAGTGGAAGCTTCTCTTCCTTAACAAGAAGCAACTGTAAGAGGAGAGCTGATTCAGACTGAAACTGCAGTGTGCAGATGGGGGTTGTTAACCCTTTCCCCCTGCTCCCTGTTTGCCCCTGAAACAGCTATTGGTGGCAAATAGTCACTTTGGAAGCAGGTGGCAGCAGAGAGATTTTCAGCAGGAAAGAAATGCAGGGGGAAAGAATTAACAGTACTCACCATGATCCCTGTTTTATCCAGGCCCCCTGCATTTTGGCCCAGACACTTCATGAAGCCATGCTCATCAGAGAAAATATACAAACTCACTTATCCTTCAGTAGATTGATCTAGTCTCAGTTGTTGACTTTTTGATATAGGGAGCCTCTTAATTGAGAGTGACTGGGAGTGTTAATTCCTATGACTAATGCACTGTGAATTGTTTTCTAAATCCAGTTCCATGTCTTGGCTGGGTTGTTAGTACGGATTCTGAAAACTCAGCCAAATGCATGCTGTGTGTGTGTGTGTGTCTGCGTGTGTGTGTGTGTGTGTGTGTGTCTGCATGTGTGTGTGTGTGTCTGCGTGTGTGTGTTTGAGAGAGAGAGAGAGAGAGAGAGAGAGAGAGAGAGAGAGAGAGAGAACTTGTGTTCTTTATGCATAGGGCATGTTTTGCTCACTTGTACAACACACATATGATTACACAAATTGCATAATTAGAGCTTTTTTTGAACCTGGAAATTATTCATCAGCCCATAACCACATGGCTCAGTTCTACAGCTGGAGAAATCATAGCCCAGGGCACAAGCAGATGATCCATTGCAATTCATGCCAGATACAACTGTATCATTGAGATTCCCAGTAGCATCGCGTACGACACAAGCAGCTGTGAAAACAACAGCATATTATTATTTCTCTTCCTTGTGACAACAGGAGAATATTCTTGCCATGCTTTGTACAACCTTTGGCTGCTTTTATTCTCTATGCATTTCCGTTTTGTCATGGGATGATGAGGGTTTGGGGTTTTTTTTCATCTCCCAAATAATACTGCTATTCATTACAGTGATGTGATAACTACTTTGGGCTTTGTTCTTGGCCTGTTGTGCATTTCATAACCTCTCAGAACATGTGTGAAAGTTACCAATGGCCAGTGCTTGACTCACATGAGTCTTACTTAACTGGGAAGTAAGTAACTTCTTCTGCTTTCCTAACTGCACCAATTTCCACCTTTCAGCATTGCTATACACCCTGGGAAAAAACCCTCCTTGGTCTCAGTGTAAATGTTTTTTTTCCTGGAGGTGAACAGCAGGCGTATGAGTGAGGAGTGATATGGATGGGAACTGTGGACACTTAAAGCCTGTCCCCCCCCCCTACTGCATGTCGAGTCTGTGGGATGGGGGGGGGGGTTGATCTGGATCCAGTTTCTGAATAAAAATGCAAGCAGGAAAGCACAAATTGTCATGTCTAATTTGGCCCTGAGTTGGAAAGCATCTATCCTGGATCTCGGTTCCGAGCTGTCTTGTCTGGCTCTGAGAGGAGTCAATTGGGACTTGGAATAGGGGGGATCTTTCCTGGCAATAAGTTAGGTCATGAGTATATGACCAAACTGGTTTCTCTTGATTTTTTCAATTGCCCAATATATATGAATTACCCAACAGCACAAGATCACAGGACAAGGTATCCTGAAGTGGAATGGTAACTTTACAGCTAGACTTCAGTATCTTTCCTATCTTGTACTCAGGGATGTATGCAGGGAGGGTTGGGGGCTGCAGCATAGACCTTCTCCTACAACAAGACATGTGGCATTCTCAGCAGGAGCATTCTGGTACTACCTTTGAAACTTTTTTCAAAACATCTTTGCTAAGAAGATGTGTTAGGTTCAGCAACAGGCAGACTTAGAAATGTGCCTTGGGGCATATGTTAATATTTAGGTCATTATCTTTCCCAAGGATTTCATGAGAGACAGTATGTAGTTCACGCTGCATTAACATGCATAGGCTAGCACTCTACTATATTCTGTTTTATTTATTTGGGATATTTTAACTCCCGTTTAAAAAAATTCTTATACATTTGTTTTGAATGATTACACCTCACTCCAAGAGTTTGGAATGAAATTAACTACATCTTTAAATGAAGTATAATAAGGTTTAATGGAGCAAGGAGAAGAAAACAGGCCAATGGAAAGATTTAAATAATTTTTTAATGTTAAGAGTCTTAGTAGGGCATGGCTGTGAGAAGTGGAAGATCCAGGTTCAAATCCCTGCTCAACCATAAAGTTTCCTGAGTGACTTTGGGCTAATCTCTTCTCTCAGTCTAACCTACCTCACAGGATTGTTGTGAGGACAAGTGGAGGGACTGAACCATGTACACCACCCTGAGCTCCTTGGAGGAATGGGTGCTATAAACATGTGAAAAATAAAATAATAAATAAATCTCCCACATTCTAGCATTTACTACTGCACCACAGCCTGCAGTAGCTCTGCATGTGCTAAGCTCTGGTGGAAGCTATCCAGGCAGTGTGAGATCACATGGTTGACAGTGTGAAATTGTTTTGACTCTATGCATTTTTCCTATAAAAGGAATCCCTTTCCCTAATTGCAAGTTTACAGATGACCCTATTCTGCCCAGTAGCAAACGGAGTTTTTTTTTGTTTCAGGCTGTGTTTCTATTACTAATCTACATCTGGCTCCACTACGAACAAATCCAAATCAAAGTATAATGAGGATAAGTGCTGTGATTTGAGCACAGGGCTTTGAACATATTTAACTACTCTATACTAATTATAACTCCAGACTTTAATGTAAAACACAGGCTTCCTACTCACCTACACAGATTCCCACGCCGAGATAAGCAATTGTCGTAATCAGAATGGCTAACATTGTTCCCTTGGGTATAGCTCCTTGTGGATCCTGGAATATTACAATAGCAAAAGATTGCAGTGAATTCTTAATTTTAACATAAAGAAATGTGTACTTTATACCTAGGCAGGGCTGTTCATCCTTTGCCTTGCTGCTTTCACATTCAGATCTGATACGTGGATTCATGAAAATCAATCAAAGCTTTCTTTGTGAAGTCTTAGTGCAGCGATTTTTAACCACTGTGCCATAGCACATGGCCATGAATGGACCACAGGTATGCTGCAGGACTTCGGGGTAGGGTTATTTGTTAGTAGGGCCACTAGGGGATGTCAGCCCCCCACCAGCAGTGCAGCATGCCTTGTCAGTTTTCAAAAACCTGATGATGTACCTTGAAAATTTTAGCACCTTGTCAGTGTACCATGAGATGAAAAAGGTTGAAAATCACTGTATTCATTAGAGATTAAACTCTGGGTTTCCCTCTCCACCTCCCATTGTAATTTTGAGTTCTGCCACATGTACAGTTTTTATGAATTAGCAAAGCTGTGGTAATAGGAATTACGTAGTTCATTTCAGTGTGCAATACCCCGATAATGGGTCCATTAATATTCTGCCACTAGAGTTATGGAAGTGGCCTTTAAAATTTCATGGTCTGTTTCTGGAAGACAAACTTAGCTAAAGGAAGTCTGTGCAGCCAGGTTTGTTCCATCAGACAGTGCAAGCAGGGTTGGAGCCCAAGGTGCCCTTCCATGTGTGGAAGGTCTTCTACGTCCAAGCCTAAAGAGAGGAATCTGTTTACCGAGGAGCAGTGTGGGTTTTGGAGCAGGTATATAGGAAACTGGGAGCAGGCAATAGGATCAGGGTCAAGCAGTCCTGTTCCCAAAGAAGGCAGACTGGGGGGACTGGAAGCAAGGCAAGATAGTCTGTGTGGCTGCTCAGGGTGACAAGCTGCTTGGAATGAAGAACTAAACTTCAGGTAACATTTATTTATAGCCAGCCAGGCCCCTCTTGGCCTTGAAGGGATGTGGTTGGGCTGGGCCTGATGGCAATACTCTGGCCATCATCTGGGTGGCTCTGCAGCCAAAAGCCAATAATTCAGTCTGCCTGAGTGTTGCTCCAACAAAGCAGATCTCCCTCCCCCCCCCCCACGGTTTCTTCATATGGATTCATGAAAGTGTTGTTTTACTCGTATACCTTTAGACTGCGCATTGTGCAAAAAGTGAAACTGAAATCAAAGATTTGAACCTGTGAATGCAGAAGTAGGAGAGAAGTAGTAGCAGCTAGTATCATTTTAACTCTCATATAGTGAAATGCATTTTGATACTAACATTAATGATGGTGTTACCGTTCAAAATATCCTTATGTTAATTAAAAAGTTGCCTTTTATTCTGGGGATGTTGGGATATGTATGCTGTAATCTGAAATACACACCTCTAGGTCTCCAGAGATATTGGCCCCTGCAAGAATGCCGGTGGCTGCTGGGAAAAAAATGGCAAACACAGAGAAAAATCCTTCTCCATCTCTGAAGCCTGGTCCAAAGTTTTCTGCAAAAATAGAGCCTGGAAAAGGAGGGAGAAAAATCTGGGTGGAGCGTTCAGGACATATCAAAGATTCAAACTCTAACTGATCTTGGAAGCTAAGCAGGGTCAGGCCTGGTTAGTACTTGGATGGGAGACTGCCTGGGAATACTGGGTGCTGTAGGCTTATACCAGAGTCTTTCGAGACTGAAGGTTGCCAACCATAATGACTTATGCAATGGCTTTGCTGATCTATATAGTTGGTTCAAAAGAAAGACTTACCTTGATAATTGAAAAAACCTCTTGCCCTCTTTTCATTGTTGCTGGGAATGACCGTCCCAATGAAGAAATTTACAATAGCAATAAGAAGGATAATTAGAAGGATTACTTGGGCCTGTAATGATGAAAAACCCACACCACCCAACAACGCATTAGTAGTGGACTTGCTTTCAGTGTTTCAGATTTATTCGTTTATTACTTTTTGTAGGTCAAACAGTCACTTTTACACCTTACAGTTCCAAAGTAGCTTGATAATATCTTGAAAGTTTTGGGTGTAAATCCGAGGAGCATTCATCACATCTAAGCCCCACTGAAATCAGAAGAACTTAAATCAATTGTGACAAACCTGTCCCTTTGATTTCCATCAGCCTGGTGCACAAGTAACTTTCTCAGGGTCGAGGCATTACGGTTCTCAGCCATACACAACTCCTTGTTTGCCCAACTGATTTGATAACCACAAACGTTAATCCTTAAATATCGCACTAAAACAAATAGCAATAACAGAACCTGGGTGCAATCCGGAGAGTGCCCTAGGCTGGCGCAAGTTCCCAGCTCTGGCCCTCTGATGTGTCAAAAAAAAGTGCTGTAAGGCAGTTCTGCACCACTGAGTCAGTTGGGAGGTCAGTGCAGGAGACTTGTGCCAGCCTCCAGAGATCGAATGCATCCCCAGCAGTGCTGGCGGAGGCTATGTGCCAGCAGTGGGCTGCTGCCATGGAGGTCTGGGGAGGGCAGGTGCGAGGCATTGTGGGAGTGTTCCAGGAAGGAAGGAAGAAGGAAGGAAGGGTGGAAGTTGGGCCTGTGGGCCCTGGGAGGGGGTGGACCCAGAATCTGGCACTTAGGACAGTTTCTAATCCCCCTCCTGAGCAGCCCAGTCTAGTGCCAGGCTGCTTGGATCTGCACCACCTCTTTAGTTGGTGCAGATCCAAGTAGCCCCATTCGAGCTACTGCCACATTACACGGGAGAAGGGGAGGTGATTCCCCTTATCCTAGGTTGTGCCACAGCCAGCCAGGCCAGCTGGTCTGCCTGTTCTGGTGCAGGATAGGATTGGGCTGCCAATCTCTAAAATATCTCTAAAGTATGTCTCAGCTAGTAGCATGCAATTTGGGTGTGGACTTGGGTAAATAGTGATTTGCCCCAAGGCTGCACCCAATGTATGTGGCAGTGGTAGGACTGGAACCCACATCTCTCAGGGTCTCGTCTCCTATTCTTCCCTGATTTTTTTGTACTCAGGTGTGCTTTCCTGAATGCAAAATGCTTCCAGACATGATCAAATATCTGTATATTTTCTACCAAGTTCCACATCTGTTGCAACGCGATGCTGCTTGGGAAGCACACAAGGCTTGGACCTTGCTGCCTGATGGAGTGCAGAGCACTGAAGGGTTAAAAGTGAGGCTAGGACAGCAGAAAGTTAAAGCAATGAAGAAACAGCAGGCTTTCAGAGGGTTGATGCAGGGAGGTTTGAAGCTGGAACAGATCTGAGATCTCGCCCCCTTCCTGCAAGCTTTATTCATTCTTAAACATGTGTCGCAATACAACGAGGGTTACTAAAGGTTACAAAGATTACGCTGCTAGAAAACCGGCTAGCTCTAGTTAACCACAACATTGATAAGAGGCGCTTTTCCAAAATACCATCGCACTGGGCTTTAGAGTTTCAAGGCTGATGGCAGAGTGGGCTCTGCGCAAACACAGAGTGTGCTCTGCTGTGTTGTTATCAAATATGCCAAGGCATCTCAAAGCCCAGCGCCTGTGCATATATTCACTACAACATCCAAGTCAAAACTAAGTAAGAATAGGCCCGCAAATTCAAGACTAATCCAAGGACTAATCCTTTGCATGGCAAACCACGTTGGTTTCTAGTGGCTGTAAAACATCATCTTGTGTATTCATTTTCTCTAAACTCTTATTTTAATGTTCCATTTTACCTTGGCTTCCCATTCCATACCAGCCACAGAAATGCCCAAAAGAATCACAACCGTTATGGCACCTATTATCCTGATGTCGTTGCTTTCATCCACCATTATTGCATTGCTACTCTGCAAAGAAAAGGAAACAGTGAAAAAGAAATGATTAAGAATATGGTTTCTGCTAGATAGCGCTGGCAGCCACATAAAATAGAAGGGAATGACTAAAGAGGGATTATTCACATTCCATGGGTAATGAGCCCTGAGTTTCACATTTCTTATGCTGCTTGGGCCCCAGTCGTTAAGGTTATTGGCTGGCTAATTAGAACCCTAATTCCTTTTAGTAATTTTCAAACTCTTATGGCACTGTAAGAAACATTTTCTCGACCTGGAAGAAGTGAAGGCAAAGCTTATAAATTAGAATTTATGATACATTTAGGGAGTTCTAATTCACAGATAAGGTTTGCCACTTAACGCATTTATTAGACCTATGATCATACTGCATAAAACGCTGTTAACCAAGGTCCCCCGTTTAACCACATGCGAGGAGCCGTACTTACCTTGAGCAGCTCTACAACTGTTTCTGCAAACCCAACGACGTACATGGCTACTGCCACGGCATTGGCAAAAGCAAAGATGAGGCCAATGGAGCCACCGAATTCAGGTCCCAAGCTTCTGGAGATAAGGTAGTAAGCACCACCTGTCAAGACAACAGAGGCTTCCTTTAAAACGGAATAGAGCTGGCGCAAGAAAATAGCTGCTGCATGTGATTCAAAGACAGATCCAGACTCCCATGCACCATTGCAGAGAATGCAACTCCTATGTACATCTGCATGTGATCATAGAATTGTGAACAGGCAGGATCCTCTGTAAAGTGGCAAAGAAGCCTAGGAGCGATTATAGGTCACTTCTGGGCACTCTTCAGAATACTGCTGTCCCATGCAACTGTAACCCAAAGCTGAACCTACATGTAACCCAACCGAACCAGATTGAAGTGAGGTGTGTTCACTAGAGCTACCATGCAAATGATGCTTCTTCAGCCCAGCAAGACCTTATTATTTCATTTAATTTATGTTAGATCCTCTCTAGTCACCAACATGGCACATGTTATCCAGGTGCCAGTCCCAAATCTGGTTCTTTCAGAAAGCCTTTGGGTTAAATCAGTGGTTCCCAAACTTACCTGGGTCACGATGCCCTAGCAGCCTCTTCTTCCTGGCTAAGCCAGGTGCTGCCATCTCGAATCTCGAGGAACCTTGTGATATCCCAGACAGTGGTGCCCAAAATTTGTGGGATCCTGGTGCCACCATCTTAGATCTCATGAATCCACAAGCCAACAACTGGGTCTACACAGTTAACACTTTTCCGTAGATACAGTATGTCTATTTTCCATTCAAATATGTAAATTACTCACCTCCTCTTACCACTCCATTTGTACATATGGCAGACATGGAGATACCTGTTAGAGTTGTAACTACCACACTCAGGCAAATAAGTATGATTCCAAGACCTGAAAAAAAAATCCCAAAGCAGATGTTTGTCCCAATTACCTTGGTCAGATCTTTAAATCCTAAAGCCCTCTAATAAGATGCCATCATTATTCATGGAGGAGAAACGGTGCCAACTGGATCTGTGAATACCTGCAATGCACTGTTGTTGAGATAAACATTAAGCAATATACCTTTGCTGTACTGGCCTTTGGTGCTGCCCACCGTGACTAATTGTATGGGTTCTCAGAAGAATCCACAATCAAAGTTTTAGATGAATGTTAAGAGGGTGAGAAAGAAGTTAATGCATCCTTTCTTCAAGACCAGTCCACTCAAAGAAATGCAACCTGCAATGTTCTTAATAGGAATTGTTTATTAAAAGAAAAAAGAGCAGAAGAATCTCCAAGAAAAAGTTGGCTCCATCAGTCCCAGGCAGGATCATCTGACCTTCATCAAGAGAGCTGGACTTTGTGATTCACAAGAAGGTTTTGTATCAAGGAATTATAGATTATTAATATTGTTTATCTCATAACTCACCTCCTGATTTATTTTGGTCAACCATCCACTGTGCTGTTACTTTAGGTTAACTGACTTGTTTTATAGCAATACAATACCTGGAGACACTAACTGTGAATGTTGAGAGTGTTTGGGGGGGGGAAGTACCCTAAAGATTTTACCTCCACGCACAAAACCGTTAGTTGCTATGGCAGAAGTTGATAAGCCAGTAATGGAGGTAACCGTGGTGGCAAGGAAGATTATGATAACTCCAAGACCTGTCAGCAACGAAAAAATGAAATATGTAATATGGTCCATGATTCTCCAAAGCTATTCTCTACATTAGCATTTTAAAACTGGAATCAAGGCTCCATTTTAACTTAGCGATGGCTGACAAAAGCTCCTCATCAAAGTGCAGAAGGCAGAGTTATTTCGTTATCACTGAAAAATCACACCTCTAACATTAGCCCTTTGGGGGCAGGGATCAGGTCCCCTAAATGATTGAAAGTAGAGCAGTAGAAACCAAACTATGTGTAGCGGAAATAATTCATGTCAGTCCCTTGCTCGTTCCATTCCTACATTCTGACCTGTTATTTTTGCCTCCCTTTGCTGTCTTCTCACTTATCAAAATCTAGACCAGTGGTTCCCAAACTGTTTAGCATTGGGACCCACCTAAAAAAAGTTTCACTTTACCAGTTGTTCAAGCCACTGTGGCTATAGTGGTGATTGGGCAGCAGTGCTCCCCCCTACCGGTAACAGGTTGTTTAACCCTTGATGTAAATAGCCTAATCTACCCTGGCAATTTCACAAACCACAAAAAATGGGGTCATGACCCACTAGTGGGCCATGGACCCATGGTTTGCTAGACTGTAAGCTCCTTGCAAACTTACATTTAACTCACATCGCTTGGAAAAGTGTCATGTTCATGGTTGAGTAATAATATCGCAGCAGTGGTCATTTTCCCCAGAGCAGTGGTTCTCAAACTTTTAGCACTAAGACCTACTTTTTAGAATGAGAATCTGTCAGGACCCACTGGAAGTGATGTCATGACTGGAAGTGATGTCATCAAGCAGGAAAATTTTTAACAATCCTAGGCTATAATCCTACCCTCACCTACCTAGGAGTAAGTCCCATTTACTATCATTGTTAAAAGCACATACATAGTAGCCTGTTAAAAGTACAGATGTATAAAATTTCCCCAGATGCAGTCATATACCATGGTAGCATCGTCTAATATATTAAAAATATTGAAATGAATGGAGACCCACCTAAAATTAGCTCACCTGAAATTGACCCAGTTTGAGAAGAACTGCCCCAGAGAAACAATCTTCCTTCCAGATCATTTTAAAGAAGCAGGAAAAGTACAAAGTAGATAAGACAGTGCTGTTCCTGAACGTTTCCCAACATGCGACTGGGGAGCAAGCCCCTGCCTGCCTCCATTGAGCGTTCCTGGACATCCATGCATGGAAATATTTGAATTGCTGATAAAAGCATAAAATCCAACATGCTTTAGGTCAAACTGTGTGATCAGTTATCTGCCCCCAGCACTGCAATTGATGGTGTGAGTCGGGCCTATTGAAATTTTTGTGTTTCTCCCTGTTCAGATGTTGTACTCACACATTGTTATCTGGGGATATCTGTGGCAAGAAAGATTTACTTGTGATGTTAGGCAGGGAGGTGCAATCTTGTTGCCTTATTATAGGGAAGTAAGGAGGAGGTAGGGGACAATATCATTTCAAGCTTGATGACTGACAAACAATAATTGTAAAATTGAATGTAAAAAGCAGGTCCATTGTAACTGCTCTCATTACTAAGTAATGCCAAGCTCTGATTAAAGTTTAGATTAAGCTTCCAGTTGTAAGGACATTAAATAAGATTAAAACGAATGACTCTTGCCCATGGCTATTTCCACACCTCGGAACAAAGTAGTGCTTCTTGATGACGGCAATAAGTTACTAAACTGCCCTTAAAAAAAAAAGAAACTAATTTTGCATGAAACCCCAGAGCAAAGTCTTGGCAATGTTAAGATGCAGAGTTTTCATGGGAAGGCATATACTTATATGTGCCTCCAGCTGCAAGGCCTCATTTGGTATGCACCATAAAACTTGCAAGCACCCTTTCGCTGGGCGCAGTGCCAAGTGGTGAAAATGTAATGCCGTGCAGACAGGCAAAGGTTCCCCCCTCCCCCCATTTAGTTCAGCAAGTTTCCTGCCTGCGCAATGTTATGCAAGGCCGAAAGTTCTTTTAGTTTTCAAGAGCAATTTACACATTTTCCCAAAATAATTCAGACAAAAGCAGAAATCCTTTCTCAAATAAAAAGCCTGCTGAAAAAGGGTTCCTGTAGACCAAATTGCATGTCACATGAATCACATCGTTAGAGCTGACATGGGACATCAGGCAACGCAGCATCTGCAGAGTATGGTGGGCTGTGTGTGTGTCTGCCTGGAAGGAGAAACTCAAAACTCTGCTCTGCCTTGTACCTTTTTGGGTCAAATCTACCTACCTGAGCCTTTGATTGTGAGCTATAGCACTGAAACAAGTGCAGGGAGTTCATGTGCGGTCAGGATCTCTGAACTTGGAGATAGCATATGTGGCATGTGCTGTTCCATTTGGCTGATTCACTTTCATTATAATTTTGCTTTTCATAATCAGAAATCAATCTGTTTAACCCAGGATATTTGCCACCTGATTGCATGTTCAGTGGCGTCATATGGTCAATATTTTATGTCCCTTAATTTCAAGGAAAGCAGGAAGCATGCGTACATACACATGTACTGATCCCAAGTGCCTCCCTGGAGAGCATGGGGCAGACCAGTAACATAGATATTTGCTAGAGCCTGTGATTTTCAACCACTGTGCCATGGCACATTGGTGTGTCATGGATGGTCCACAGATGTGCCATGGGAGTTTGCGGGAGGGTAATTTATTAGTAGGGCCATTGGGGGATGCGAGCTCTCCACTGGCAGTGTGGTGAGCCTTATCAATTATCAAAAAAATTGATGGTGCGCTTCGAGAATGTTAGCGCCTTGTCGGTGTGCTGTGAGATGAAAAAGGCTGAAAATTACTATGCTAGACTGATTGTATGAGGCCTCAGATGAATAGGCCAGGAAGGCCACACTTTTGGAGAAACCATCTAACCCCCCCCCCCCACCCCCCAATAACTTAACTGAACCATGAGTGCTCCGGTTTCAAATGGAGACTGGTTTACTCCTTGTTCAAACGGAGTTTCATGGCTCCAAAACTCAAATGGGGTGCTACCAATTCCAAATCCTGCTGAAACAGCAGATTGCATACCTTGGGAACATAGCCACTTCCTAGGCACTTTGGAACAAATAAGTTTAGCAAAATAATAGAAGGATCACTGACTCTAACAGTTCTCACCATCCCAATGATTGGAGTCCAATCAAGGAAGTTTGTTTTACAAGCAAACAACCCTCCAAACTAGCCTACCTCTGGGCATCTGAGATGGCTTGCTAAATGCTGCCCCTCTTTCCTGGTGATGTGCCAGGTTCTGCTCTTCCAATTGCCTGGGTTGGAAAAAGAAGAGGGTGATGAAGCAGAAGACAGGGTTATGGAGGAGAGGAGTGGTGGGCTAGAGAGTCTCTGATGTCTCTAGCCCAACCTCCCTTCCACACTTTCTTTTCTGCTCTGTTCTCCTCTTCCTTTTCTAACCAAGGGAGGGGGAGGATCTGTGGAGGTGAGTGGGTGGATGGTGGTGGGTGCCCCCCCCCCAATAGTCTGCAGCCTGAAGTGACCACCTCAGTTGATGGGCTGGTTTTGGGGACAGATATGCTTTTGAACAGCAGGAAATGTGTCATATGCACTGATTGGGGTTCTGGAAACCCAGAATTTTGTTTTTTGTATTTAAAAAGTGTGGAGCTACATATTTTAATTACCATGCTTTCCTTTCTGCAGTGTTTTACAAGTTCCTTTGTCCAAACCAATCACAAAGTCATTGCATTGCCTTTCTCTATCTCTGCCTAGAAAAACATTAAACATAATTTAATCAATAGCAATCTGGCTCTTGTATTAGCGGTTTCGTGTTTGGAGCTCAGTCTGAAACAATCCAATACAGCTTCCACAAATGCAATACAAAGAGCACTTTGATTTCAGTGGAAGATTGACTGGACCGTATGGTGACTCTATTAGGTGTAACATTGATTTAAATCGATTAGACCGAAGTCTTTCCTAGGTACATGCTCTTAGCCAGTTGGGATAAGAGGACTGTACCCCTTAATGCTTCATAGTTGTACTGATCAGGGCTGCTTTTCCTTTTAGTGCAAATACACTGCAATGAAATTATAAATGAAGAGTAGTAGTTTTAAAACTCTGTGGCTTCAGGGTACCCTTTCCTTACTGACATAACTGCTGAGAAAACTCTATGTAGCTGTCATGGAATAGAACCCCAATAAGGTTCCAAAAGGTTCTTTGAAACTCAGTTGGAAAACGATTGAGAGTCCAAATCCTATCCAGTTTTCCAGTGCCAGTGCAGTTGTGCCAGTGGAGTGTGTACTGCATCCTGCGGTAGGCAGGCAGTCACAGAGGCCTCCTCAAGGTATGGGAACATTTATTACCTTACCTTGGGGCTGCATTGCAGTTGCTCCGATGCTGAAAAGTTGGATAGGATTGGGCCCTTAGGCCTTACAAGATTAAGGGTGCACCTACTTTCCAGCACCAACGTAAAGGCAATGCAGATCCGAGGTAAGGGAACAAACATTCCCTTACTTTGAGGAGGCCTCCGTGAGTGCCACCCAACTGCAGGATACAGCACACGTCCCATTGGCACCGCTATGCCAGTGCTGGAAAGTGGGTTAGGATTTGGGCCTAAGTTTTGTTTCTGGATTGGACTGCAGGCAAGTGGTTTATGTGATGGAATGCTCTCCCCTACGCAAAAATTTCCCTGCCTTCGCCCTGACATGCTAGTTTTCTGCATGTAGAGTATACTTTTTTCCATTCTGAAGTACTGCATTCACTCAGGCAATCTGAGTGAATGCACTGAAGCCTGATCGGTTTCATGATTTCAGAACTGTTCACATGTCTTACTGATAAAGAGATACATTTTCACAACACATAGCTCACTTCTGAGATCAACAGCTTTTCCCTTATAGAAGAAAAAAAAATGTTACCCTTCCAATAGGATTAGCCAGTTTTTAGAATACAGAATCAACTCAGGAATGTCCTTTTCTGTTACATACAAACCGAAGCTCTGCCTTCTTTTGAGTGTGAACCTGCCCAAGAGTGGAACCTTTCCCTGTGTGTCTTCACATTCAGAGGTAAGGTAGATTATGACTGGAGAAAGAGCCACAGACTGGCCCTTGCTGTGGTGCTGCTCTGTGTTGCCTATGAAAGACCAGGGAAATTTGCCCACACTTTAAAGCAGTGATTTTAAAACAGTGGGCTGTGGCATATTGATGTGCTACAGAAGGTCCACAGGTGTTCCATGGGGGTTTGGGGCATAGTAGTTGAAAACTGCTGAAAAAATCTTCTAGGTTCTTTGAAGCTGTTTCCAGGGCAATTCTTTGTACAGGTTGAGACTAATTATTCGAGTGGGTCAGGTGGATGGCAAAAAACGCACTATAGCAAATCAATTTAAAAAACAAAGTTACTGATTGAAAAACAGCCTTGCTGACCTTTTGACTCTAGGATAAGAGTCATTAGGAAGACAATCCATCAACCAGTCCTCCTGCAAGAATTTAGAAAGCTTCACTCAGCCCCTCCCTTCACCAATGCAAAGTGATCGCCTTTCTTTCATGTGGCTCAGGGGGAAGGAAGGGGTCCACTGGAGAGAGAAGGATTGATGGATTGTCAACCAGCTGCCTTCTCTCTCTCTCTCATTAAGGAGGCTATTGTTAAAGGACTGTTCAGTTTTTTTAAACTAATTTTAAAGCAATGCATTTTCCCTTTCTCCAGGGATCAACACATTCCTTCTCATTTGCAGGGGCCATTTGTGTTGAGTCAAATCCGTGTATAAAAAATCCGTATATAAATAGGCTGGACCTGTAGTAATGAATTGTCTGTAATGAAATAATGAAGCCAGAAGTGACAATCACATGAGGTGAAGACCATAGAGAAGACTATTGAGGTCACTGTGCAATGAAAAATGTTGAAAATCACTGCTTTAAGGAGCTAGGTGTCAGGTGAAGACTTATAAAAGAAAAATTACCCAGGCATTTCAGTTGATGGTGTTGTGAGGTGGTGAATCCCTTACTTTTCTTCCTCTGGCTTTAGCCCTTGATTTAATACTGCCACTGTTTTCACTCCTGTGACTTTTCAGTGTTGTCATGTTGGATTTTGAATGTTATTTTTGTAATTTGCTTTTGTCAATTGTTACCTGCTTTGGGATCTTTTTGTAAGATGGAAAGTTGGCAACAGCCCCAACGTTTTGCAGAAATGGCCAGGAGTCAATGCAGTTCAGGTGGCTTACATCCCATTTTGTTCAGTGGCCTGGAATCACAGACACGATATGTATGTGCAGGACTTAGGCTGTACTAAAAGCAGTCATTTCGACTGTCTGGAAAATTCCAGTATTAATCGAACTAACTTTGCCTTTGGATATAAGCAGAAACGAGAAGCTTCTCAGGAAAGCACGACTGCAGAAAGCACATGCCAATTCACACCAGTTTAAATATTAATAGCGTTCATGGAAGTTATGCTTTAAAAAAAAATATATGCATACCAATGCCAGCTTGACCTACAATCCAGGAAAGGCGAATGAAGAGCATCACGCCCCAGATGTTCAGCATGCATCGCACCTAAACAGGAAACAGAATTGTGTCACCATAGCATTGCACAGTGGTGTCACTAGGGTTTGTGTCACTCAGTGCAGGAGGCCAGTCTGTCCCCCCATGATGGACCTCCTCCCATGCAGTGGGCAAGGCTTGGGCTGGGCTGGGGGGCGTGGCGATGCTCCATTGCCCTGCCCTCCACTGGTCTTTTGGCTTTAACGTTTGATAGAATAGAGATATTTCAACATGGTTTGTTCCATTGCATTCCACATAAAATAAGCATTGAATGCTATATAACATAATGGTATTATTCAAGAATACAAGGATTTAAAAATTTTTGGTCAATAGTGGTGTCACCCCCTGTGTGCATCACCCAGTGCAATCTGCACCCCTGCACCCCACTCATGATGCCACTGCTGTTGCAGAATGAAAGAGACATTCATTTTGAAGCATTAAAAAAAAATCCATATGATACATGTAGGTAGGTGCTTTGGTTGTGTTAATTAAGGCTGCAGTCCTATTTGCATGTACCAGGGAATAAGCCCCATTGATCTTAGTGGGACTTACTTCTGAGTAGACATACAAAGGATTGTGCTGTAAATATTCTGATCAAAAGACTCCCTTCTGGTCTAGATATGTCTGTACAGTTAATCTCTTTGTCTTTCAATTAAAAAGGACCCATAAAAATGCCACTCTGTCCCCCTAAAGGGGACTTCTCTTGCCCAGTTCCCACTCCTGCACACATTGTTGTCTGGCCGGGTGGACATTGGCAAAGAGGGAGGCTGGCAGAAGGCTGCTACGCAACGCAACCGCCTCCCAGTGCCGTTCTTTTTTGGAGTGCAAAAACAGAGCACAATTGGATGACTGTCTGTATATTCCCAACCACTGAGATCTGTCTTGCTTACCAGGACACCTTTCACCCATCCAAATTTCACAAAGCCTCCCTTGATCTGTTCTTCCTTGTTTTCGGCGTCTTCTCCTGTAGCGCCATGTGCACTGGTGAATTTGTCAGCTGAACCAGAAGTCACTACAATGTTCTAAAGAATTACATTTAAATTAAAATTTTTTTTTAAACCCTCAAATATATCTTGTATTGTTGATTTTAACAAGATCGAAAGGACGGGGCTATACATATGCTGAGGTTTTGCAGGAGTGTGGAAAACCTGCCAGTTTGGGGGGATGGCTGCAGAATTCAATTACCTGAGACTATCAGTGTTAGTTTTAAAAAAAAGAGAGTAAAGTTTCTAGTGCTCGTGGAGATATGTTTGAAAGTAAGCAGATTATGCCTGCTGACATCTCAGATGCCAAGAGGCTGCCTGGATAATATTGCTAATGTTTAGGGGCTGGACTTCACTCAGAGCCAGTGCCAGGATAGTGGGGGCACTGGGATTAAGTCCTCTGATGATGGGACTTCAGGGTAGGATTTCAGGGAGTGCCGCAATGATGCATTGGGCACTATCATTGCCATCAGTTCTCAAAGCACCTCAGCCAGAGCCCTACTTGGCTGGCCCATGAAGCTTCCTGTGACTTCAGTGCTCTGTAAAGTCCCTTGCCATTCCCAATGATTCCCAAAGCTAGATTGCAGAACAAGATAGAATCAAGTACATTTGCATAAATAGTTCAGATTGCAGAATTGAGGGCGTTGGGCTACAGAATTCATCTTGCTGCACAACTGTTTTTCCCCCTACATGGACACATGATCTACAAAGAAGTGATACAGGGTTATCCCAGTTTTTGACCTGTAAATGATTGCTGTTGTACTACTAGGGACTCACATCTGACCACAGGCTATCAGATGGTGTGACCAAAACATCAAATCTCATCAAACTTCCTGCACATAAGGGAACACCTTCCATATTGGTTTGTCTATGGAACTATCCCGGCCACAGAATCCTCACTACATAATCATTCCGAACTCCTATAAGGTGCCAGCCAGGTCTTTTTGGATGGATACTAATGCCCATATTAATGCCTAAAACTCACAAGAAGCTGGGCCCTTAAGTCCTGTGGTACTAAACCACTTTTAATGCCTTCTGGGAGTGGTTATGGGGTTTATATTACATTCCAATGAACTGGCCAAAAGAGCAGGATTTTTTCTTTCTTTCTTTTTTTCTGACATACCTTTGCCAATTGCTCATGAATATCCATCAGGCTTGGTCTGTTCATTTTGACCCCACTGATGCTGCCTGCGTTTCGGTAAAAATCGATTTTAGGCACAACGTCCATCGTATTATGGCCAAAGGTTTTCAGATAATATGTGTTACTGTGGGTATCATAGGGGTGAAGGCTACCATCTGTTTTAGCAGCATCCCCGTTTTGAAAGAAATTGTCGTATCGGTCTCGATTTCCAGGTCTGTAGCTAATTCGGAGCCTGTTATGGGATTCGTCGGCAAATGATGTTTCTTCATAATGCTGAAGGTCAGGATCTCCCTGAGACCGTATCGTATTGTCATGGCTTTCATTTATGACATTGACCTGAAACCTGGTTGGACTTGAGTCCAAAAATACATTCGGGGAATTATTCATTGACATATTGGTTGGCAGTAGGTGTTTATCTCAGGGGTCTTTCTGACTCCTGTGTTTTCAGATCTTCAACAGATTACTGGGTTATCCAAATGATCTTGGTCTCTTATTCTTGTGATATCTGTAAATATCCTTATGTGGTCATCTCAAAGTGATGTTGTACAACTCTATCATCAAACATAGAAAGAAATGTGTTACAAGGTATATTTAACTTATTTGCAGACATTGTCATATATCTTACAACAAAAGTTGCCTAAAGTTCATTTGATTTGAGTGCATTTATGACAATGCACATGCGCAAATCACACGATTAACTTTTAAAGAAGCAGACAATTTCCATTGTTTCCAAGATCTGTTAAATCAAGGTCTTTCCAATCTAAGTAAAATTTACCATATTCAATAAAATCTCAAGTACAGAAATTTGATACACTATATGCAGCAACCACAATAAGAACTTACAGCAAGAAAGCAAAAGAATAAGAACCTACAGCTCAGAAAAGAAATCCTTGAGCATAGCTAAAAATTTACCTGCTATTTTGAAATGTCTCCCCTGAGAAATGGTAAGCTCTGTTCACGACGTAACAGAAATGGTAAGCTCTGTTCACCCCTGCTAATTGGGTAAGAGGCACTTTTTCAAGTGGGTGCTCCTTTTTTAGCAGAGGGAGAGTAACTGGCCCATCTCACCCCAGCAGTGTCTGTTCTGGTGGCTATCTGCTGGTATTCCTTTGCATCTTTTAAGATTGTGAGCCCTTTTGGGACAGGGAGCCATTTAGTTGTTTGATTTTTGTCTGTAAACCGCTTTGTGAACTTTTAGTTGAAAAGCGGTATATAAATACTGTTAATAATAATAATAATAATAATAATAATAATAATAATAATAATAATAATAATAATAATGAGGCGGATCGATTTGTGAGGGTGCCAGATTTGTCCTGCAGGCCCCGAGTCTGGAGAGCCCTGATCTAAAACAAAGTTGCAAAAGAGCCCCCAGCAAGATGCTCTGCTAAGGTCAGAAAGGACAGTGATTGTGCTTTATTCATATGAGAACCATCATTTATAAGGGCCCTTGCAGTTGTGCTCCACATCTGGGTCACTCTAAGCACCTTGGAAGTGCCCTACGAAAACTGGCCAACTTTCTGTCCAGCTCCAAGCTCTAAAAAAGAAAAAGACAAAGGACAAAGCCCAGTTCCCCTCTGGAAGTTGGAGCTGAAGAGACAGCAAGGATTGTCAGTGCTGTGCTGTGATGCTTTTGAAGTGCCTTGAAGCACAGGGAGTGGGGGACTTACCCCCTAGTTCACGCTTTGTTTTGAAGGCACTGGTGGGTTGGTTGGCAACCTTCAGTATCGAAAGACTATGGTATAAACCTACAGCACCCAGTATTCCCAGGCGGTCTCCCACCCAAGTACTAACCAGGCCTGACCCTGCTTAGCTTCCAAGATCAGACAAGATTGGGCATGTGCAGGGTAACAGTTGCTGTCACTATTGCAAGGTCAAGGACGGAAGCCTGTGCCTTGAGGCAGAGAGCTGGCAACCACAAATGTGGGTGTGTGATGACCAAGGCCAGTCAAAATTCACCATCCCCTGGAAATCCATGCAGTATTATCGTTTGAATGACAGGAATCAGCAATGCTGGGGAAAAAACGCATCCATGTTGCCCAACAGCAGCAATGCGCAGCTGGCATCCTGCTCGTTCCAACACAAGCAATGTCCGTAGGAGGCCTTCCATCAACCGTTGTGCCTTTTGGAGCCTGGCTGTTCAACACAAATGCTCTCTAGCAGATTCTTTGCACAATCCATTATCCTTGTACCGTTGAATTATACCAGGTTCTCTGCTGCTCAAAAGCCAAGGAAAGTCTGTGCCAGGAATGCAGGCAGTAGGCGTAGATATGAAAGGCAGCCCGGACAAAAGTTCTGCTCATGGCATTGCCTAAACCAGTAATTTCCAAATTGTGCACTGTAGGAGAATTGCTATTATACTGTGAGAAATAAATTAATTCAATAATGAGAGACTCCTGTGAACCCAAAATACCCAGCCACCCACAGAGGAGGCTGTCCACTGAATCTCAATATGATCTGGCCTTACCTCCTTGCCGTCAGTCTCTACTGGGGGAGGGTAATTTTGTTGTCACTCTGAATTGGGTTTGTTTGGATTATTCCATCACCCCGGTGCAGTTATGCCCAAGAATTATTATTATTATTATTAACAGTATTTATATACCACTTTTCAGCTAAAAGTTCACAAAGCGGTTTACAGAGAAAAATCAAATAACTAATGGCTCCCTGTCCCAAAAGGGCTCACAATCTAAAAATCTACCTTCACAAAAGGCCGTGGTGTCTGTGCAGGACACCAGATCACAAGGGGCAGGGGCCCACACAGAACAAATAAGTAAAAAAACAAATAAATAAATAACACAAGATTTCCATTGCATGAGAAGCAGAATACTATATAACCATTTTATTTATTTATTTATTTATTTATTTATTTATTTATTTATTTATTAATTAGATTTCTATGCTACCTTTCCCCAGGTTACAAGCCTGGCACTCAGATTAATATTACAGTTTTTTAAAATGCATTTCAATATAAATGTTTACAAAGTCACGATTACTTTTCCATACCATTAGGCTATTGTGTTTTCTTTTGTGTCCTTGTGCAGGTGTCGCAGCCCTAGGTTTGCTTTTTCCCCAGATCAGTGACTCATGCAGAGAGACTCAAGGAGTGGGTTTTCCTCTGTGGGCAGGTAATTCCAATACTCTGATCCACTAAAGCAGCGGTTCTCAAACTCTCACGGAGAGTTTGATCTGTAATAACTTCTTGTGGAGGCAGGGGGAGGCAGCAACATGATTCCAAGGATTGCATCACTAAAGGGGCTTCAGGGGCTGGCATGTACTCACCGGTGCCTGCAGCAGCCTCCTGGGGGCGCTGGAAGCCCTCCGTGACCACCTGCAGGGTTCCCCAGCCTTCTAAAAGTGAAAGTGCAGCGATTGCGCTCTGCCTCTGCAAAACCAGCAGCGCGGTCGCTGCACTTTCAGTTTTAGAAGGCTGGGGAGCCCTGCAGAGGGTTGTGCAGATAAAGTGGATAGAGAGATGCTCTTTACACTCTCACATAACACCAGAACCAGGGGACATCCACTAAAATTGAGTGTTGGGAGGGTTAGGACAGACAAAAGAAAATATTTCTTTACTCAGCGTGTGTTCGGTCTGTGGAACTCCTTGCCACAGGATGTGGTGCTGGCGTCTAGCCTAGATGCCTTTAAAAAGGGATTGGACAAGTTTCTGGAGGAAAAATCCATTACGGGGTACAAGCCATGATGTGTATGCGCAACCTCCTGATTTTAGAAATGGGCTATGTCAGAATGCCAGATGCAAGGGAGGGCACCAGGATGAGGTCTCTTGTTATCTGGTGTGCTCCCTGGGGCATTTGGTGGGCTGCTGTGAGATACAGGAAGCTGGACTAGATGGGCCTGTGGCCTGATCCAGTGGGGCTGTTCTTATGTTCTTATGTCCTTATGCAGGGCTCCCTGCACCCCCTGGTAAGTAAATGCCAGTCCCTGCACCCCCCTTAGCGATGTGATCCTGGGGATTACATTGCTGCCCCCACCCCTTAAGGGGGCAGAGTCCAGGGCCCTCTGGCTGGGTCAGATTTGAGAACGACTGTTTGAGAAACCCTGCACTAAAGTAAGCCTTCTGCTTGGGAGGAAGGGTATATAAAAATGTCTGCCTTCAGTTTTAGTCCGGGAAAGAAGCGTCCTTCAGTGACCTGAGGTGGATTCGACCCGTACGTTCAAGACTTTTGACCTGCTGTGTGTCAGAAAATGGATCCATCGGAAGCTTGCTGGATGATCCAATCCTAACATCTGAATTATGGCATCAGGACAGAACACTGTCTTCTGCTGTCAATGCACGCAGTGGGCTTCTTGCAGCCCCTTTAGACCTGGGTGGCCATGCAGCTTAGCAGGAATACTGCTCGTGACCACATTGCATGAACTGAGCCTGCTTCCTTGTCATCTTCAGCCAAGGTATTCTGCGTCCCACAATCTTCTGAAATGCAATTGACCCCAAAGTGCTACAGATGCTTTTTAAAAACTATAGGAACATATGGATCAGGCCCAGGCTGGACCAGGCCCAGGTTCCATCTAGTCCAGCTTCCTGTATCTCACAGTAGCCCACAAGATGCCTCAGGAAGCACACAAGAAAACAAAATGCCTGCATCCTGGTGCTAGTCCTTGTACCTGGCAGCACCTGGACTGTGGAATTTGCTCCTTTTGGAGGCCTGGATCCCTCCCACACCGTAATTCTTTTTGTCTGGTCTAATGTTTGGCTTTAGCAGGTGTTCCGCCTGAAATTAATTCTTTTCCCCTGTGCTCTGCATTTCTCTCTCTTGTTGAATTTTTGCAGCAGTCAATTGCGTTTTGTATTTATTTTCTTATTTTATGCTGTTTATTTTATTCTGATTGGTATAACTGATAAGAAGGCTATATTGGCCAAAAAGCAGCCTAGAACTTTTAATAATAAATACGCATCCCACATTATTTGGATAGTCCCCTGGCTCTCAGCAGTCAATGGGGTTTATAGCAGGAAGGGGGAGACAGGAACTCCACATTCTATTGGTGGAAGCCCATTTACTCTGGTTTGGGTCATCAGATCAAGAATACTGCCTTATATTGAGTTGGATCATTGCACTGACTGATAATGGCTTCTCCAGGATTCCAGGCAAGGATCTTTTGTAATCCTACCCGGAGATGTCAGGGTTTGAATTTGGCACCTTCTGCAAACAAAGTAGGTTCTTTTCTATGGGCAGCCCAATTCTCACCTGTGCTGGAACAGGCAGGTCACAGTGGCCTGCACAGTATCCAGCGCAGGTTAGGTGTAGGCTGGAGGTCACCTTGGGTAAGGAGATATTTTTTTCCCCTTACCCTGAGTTCAGCCCCAAGCTGCCCGATGGGGCAACTCACATCTGTGCCAGCTCTTTAGCTGGCGCAAATCCAAGCAGCCCACGTATAGCTGCTCAGGCCAGGGACAGAGGTTAGGATGCAGCCTGCATTGCCACGGCTGATCCTGCCTGATCTGTGCCTCATCCATCTCCCATTCTGCCCTCTCCTGCCCAAAACACCCCCTCCACACCCCCTGAACGCCCTCCCACCACCATCTCCCACCACCTGTGCCACCTGGCACAAGGTCAGGATCTGGCCTTCCCCTTATGGCACATTTGCAACACTTACAAGCCAGTGCAGGGCGGCTGATGATTGGCAACCTTCAGTCTCGAAAGACTATGGTATAAGCCTACAGCACCAGGTATTCCCAGGCGGTCTCCCATCCAAATACTAACCAGGCCTGACCTTGCTTAGCTTCCGAGATCAGGCATGTGCAGGGTAACAGTTGCTACAATTGAACTCGTGCAATTTGGACTATGCTTTAAGTTACTGTCTCTCCCCAGTGCATGTGCTCACGCCCATGTCAACATAAAACTATCTTGTTAATCTTGAAGGGATCAAAAGGCAGACTACAAATATTTTCATCCTCCAAAACAATTATTTTAGATGAATGAATGCATATCAGTGAAATTGTTGTTTCCTTGAAAGCAAGTCCCCCGACTTCAATGACCATACATAGGGTAACAGCCTAAATATGGGAATATTGTTCTGTACCCAGTGAAGTTCCGCTAACTTTTAATAGGCAAAATAAAACGAGTAAGCGACTGTGGCAGAGAGACAGCTATTGACTGTCAAAGCCCAGGCACTGACTTTACATTCCCTTCACATGTTGAACTCCTGTTTTATAGACGTGTTGAAATAGTGACAGATGGTCAGAACTGAATAGACGTGAAACACAAGACTGGATCACATTAAAGATAAACTTGAGTCAATATGTAGATATTGCCTGCCAGGTTCGAAGAGTAACATCTTGGTTCCTTGAAGGCAGTGGTGGATTTTCCATTGATTTACCTTTTGGGGGGGGGGGGAAGAGGAGACAGAATTTCTGACAGCATCGCATTTTCAAAACATTCTCTCTAGAGCTCATTTGCTTTGATGTTGTCGCTTGACTCAAGTAGCTGAATTAACTGCAGGACACCCAGGCGAAACAGTTCACAAATTTAATCAGCAGATTAACTAACACTTTACGTTACGGGGGGGGGTCCCATATCCGCGGATTTCATATCTGCAGGTTCATTTATCTGCAGATCAGGTCCATGCCCCCCCCACGCGCCCCTGCATGCACCCGCTCCAGAGGCGAGGGGAGCTCTACTCTGCTGGGCTCAGACTGAGCCTTAGAACAAATAAAACTCACTTCCGTTTTTAATGCCTTATATTAGCAGGCCCAGGGAAGAAGCCTAAAAAGAAATGGGTAAATGAAGTAAGTAATAAGCAATTTTAATTCACGGCCCAATCCTATCCTTGGTGGGGCTGCTGGGTGCAGTGGTGCCAAAATGGCGATCAGGCCCTGGAAAATAGTTTGGATATGGTGTGCACTGACGCCATCAATCCCACTCCCTTCCCAGGCCTGATCTACGCACCCTACCCCCTTCACTGTCCTCCCTCCGCCCCATTATATCCCTCCGTCTCCCTCTGTGTTGCACAGTGCAGACCGTATCTGCTCCAGCGGGCATCCTCTGCTTTGCCGGCATGTGTGGGAATACTCTGGCCTTCCCACTGTTGCTACTAACAGGCGCAGTTTGCAACTTGTTTTACGGCCTTTTTGCAGCAGCTTGTGCTGGCGGAGCATGTGCTCCACCATGTAAACCACAAATAAATAAATGCCATAAATGCTTGGTGACACACTTCCAGTATTGGGGGTCGATTCCTTTTTGGCTATTGCCTGGCGAGGCACTACTAGAGCAACAAGGGACAAAGGACTTTGTCCATCACTGTTTCCTCAGCACTAAAAAGCTCCTCCACTAAGAATCGTCAAAAGCCACTGATAGCGGCTGCACACAACTGATTGCCCAAGATAGCAGATAGGGGTGCTCACTTGAATCTACATTTCAAAACAATCAGGAAAGTGCATCCCCATCCACACTGAGCCTTGTGGCAGATGCCCGACGGCCACTGGTGCCAGTTGAAAGGCGCCTACCTTCCTGCTGGCGTGCCTGGGCCTTGCACTGTTGCAAAACACTTTACAGTGCTTAGTTTGCGCCGGCAGAACCTGTGTTCCGTCAGTGCAGGTCCTCCAAAGGATTGGGCCACTAATGGTTGGCAACCTTCAGTCTCGAAAGACTATGGTACAAGCCTACAGCACCTGGTATTCCCAGGCGGTCTCCCATCCAAGTACTAACCAGGCCTGACCCTGCTTAGCTTCCAAGATCAGACAAGATCGGGCATGTGCAGGGTTAAATCCAAAGTGACAGGGGAAATGCTGTCAGTTATGATTTCTAAAATCCTTCAATAATAGAGATCAGACTCATGGGAACAGTATACTCTCTCTGCTTGCTCTGTTCATAGTGCAAAATAAGGGTCCCTAAGTTTGTCTGACAAATGCTAGAGATATTGGGCATGATCCAGCCAAAAGGCCCTTTGACTTCAGTGGGAAAGTTTTCTTGCAAGTTTAACTTTCTCCTATTTAAAAAAAACAATGGGGTTTTAAGGTTGCTGCAACTCTAGATAGGGTACATTTTAAAGAAAGTGTGGTTGTTATCATTCTATAGGTATCTATGTACCTGTGTATTTATCTGGAGTATTTAACTACTGCTTTTCAACAGAAAAAGTTCTCAAAGTAGTTTATGTAGCAAAACCAGGAATAATTAAGCATCCTAAAGATATCTTAAAGTTAAAGTTTTCACTACCATTTCATCTACACTCTTTCTTGAACATAATTTGAGGCTACTTGTAGCCTCTCAGCTGGTGTTGTTATGCTTCAGTTGGGACAAACTACATGTTATACACAAATGAGTTCAATAAAGTAACATTTTAAAAAATTGAAAGCAGTTTGGAAAAGCTGTGATTTTGAGTGATGGAGCTGAATTGTGTTTTATTTTTTTCAATTTGTGCTCAAATTTCCTTTTCTGGCATTGAACGGATGCGCAACGCCAAGGTTGATAAATACAGCATTTTATCAGTCAACGGTACATCATTGAACTAAATCTCCCCAAATGGCAAATATATCATCCATTTCATTTACGTTACATTTATGGCTGCATTGTTGGGATTTCTGCTTCCTAACAGAAAATAGAAACAAACTTTTTATGGACGAAGCTTGGAAAACAGGAACAATCCATCCAAGTCATGAAAGAGTGACAACCCTAATGGAAAAGGAAATAAAAAAATCTCTTACCTTTCAGAAATGATTTCGGCAGAACATTGAAGCGATTTTCAGGGATTCCTCTGCTTCTGTTGGCTGTCTCTGAATGTATTTAAACTTTGTATAAAATAAACTAACACAGACCAAGGAAGTTTAACCTACCACTTGGCCACCTGTTGTAGTAAAGCACAATATACTTCTTCTTGCACAGGTGGCCCTTCTCACTCTGACACCATGAACTCGATAATGGGGTCCTTTCTATGATATAAAACGCCAGGGGAATTGGCCAATCCCTGATTCTGAAACAGAGCCTCTGAAACTTCTAGCCATATGTTTCAGAGGAACATTTTAGCTTGTTAAAGATTAGCTAGTAATGAGCCTATCAATTCTTGGATGGATGGAGTCAAACTTGGCACCCGCTTCTCACTGAAAGTCATCCTGCGAAAGTCATGCCAGGATCCTGCGAAAGTAATTACAGTCATCCTGAAGATCTTGACCTCTGTTCCTTTTGAGTTTTTAAAATATGGGTGCCATGGCAAACATATGCATGACTGTGGCAGAGTATATGCCCAAGCAGTCATGTGCTACGGAAATAATTATGATGCTGCAGCAACATTAAAAAGTCCTTAACTATGCATGCCAAGATGCTGGATTTTTAAACACCCTTGAAGCTTAAAAAGGTCAACCTTTCAGCTTACATACTGGACACAATCCAGCCAAAGTTAGCTGTGACTGAGACAACCTTTCTTTTCCAACAAAAATTAACTGTTGCCAATGCTGCCTGCTAGATAATAGCCCATCAAGAAAGTAAAACCCGGTTTATGGATGACATCAGTAGAGTCAATACATGCAGCCATTTTCTTTTACCCTAAGAATAACATAAAATAATTATGATCACTTCTGAAATATTCTGTGCTTTGAGAGTTGTTGTTCGTTTGATTTTGACAGGGTAATAACTTTTTTTGGTGCAGGGAAGGCAGTCAAATGTGGAGATTTCTTATCTTGGGACACAGTCTAAATTAGGAAAGGTAAGAAAATGTTATTATTATTCTACCAATTCCAAGTGAACAAATAAAACATTATTTGGAAGGAGATGAAGCAAATCTAGTCAAGTTCAGTTTTATTTCCATATTGGCTCTAAGAAAAATGCAAAATACTAGAACATGAAATGATAACCGAAACCAGACATTTCAAAGGCAATGAGGCAGTAACAGGATCAGATTCATGTTTTGTCATTTGGGCTACTAACTACATTTTTTTTCTTAGAAAATCCCTGCAAATCTTAGGTGCTGATGATGCAAACCCATCCATTACCTTTTCAGTCATGATTTTATCAGATTTTACCCTTCCACAGAAAACTGTCTCTGCAATCATCCTAGAATCATATGAATAGAATGTTTAGTGTCTCTTTTAAGGTCAGACTGCAGAGGAGACATTTAAGCCAGTAGCGGGGGAAATCTTTTCTTGGACAAATCCTGACGTATAGTTCTTATCTCCATGGGCATGATTTGAAACCTGGGGTTTATTTATTTTATTTTTTTATTTTTCACATTTTTATACTGCTCTTCCTCCAAAGAGCTCAGGGCAGTGTACACAACTGCTCCCCTCCTTTTGTTCTCACAACAACCTTGTGAGATAGGTGAGGCTGAGAGAAAGTGGCCCAAGGTCACCCAGGAAACTTCAAGGCTGAGGGATGATTTGAACTTGGATCTTCCAGGTCTACGTCCACCTCCCAAAATTCTACACTGGGGCTGAGAAAGTTTCTTTTCTGGCAGCTACACCTCAACATCTGAACTGACAGAACAGTGATTTTCAACCATGATTCAACAGTTGAAAATCACTGTTGAAATTCAACCATGATTTTCAACCATGATCACATTGGTGTGCTGCGATTGGTCCGCAGGTGTGCCGTGGGAGTTTGGGGGAGGATCATTTATTCGTAGGGCTATTGGGGTGTGTGTGTGACCCCCACACTGGCAGTGCGGTGTGCCTTGTCATTTGTCAAAAAACTGATGGCTCGCCTTGACAATTTTAGCACCTTGTCAGTATGCCGTGAGATGAAAAAGGTTGAAAATAGCTGTGATAGAACATCTGATGGAAACTGAAGTGCTTAACCCATTTCTGCCTGGGTTAATGACCATTAATCGACCACAGTGGAGAGATGGCATTAATTGGCCACCATGGGCAAGCACGTCAGAAAGAACGACTCAGAAACAGCAAAACATGGGCACTCTAGCTCACCACTATCCTTTCCTCCACACTTCGTCTTCTTCTGCATCCCACTTTTCTTTTTTTAATCCAGGGAATGGGAAGAGGAAGTGTCCCTGTGGAAGTGAATAGACAGACAGGAGGTCTGCTGCCTGAGGTGACTGACTCAGTTGGCTTCATAGATGGGCCAGCTCTGTTCAAGACCTAAAAATGATTGGCAACCTTCAGTCTCAAAAGACTATGGTATAAGCCTACAGCACCCGGTATTCCCAGGCAGTCTCCCATCCAAGTACTAACCAGGCCTGAACCTGCTTAGCTTCCGAGAGCAGATGAGATCAGGTATGTGCAGGGTAAAGTCTAAAGTTACTACTGTAAATGAGTGTAAATGAGGAATACATCTAAATGCCCTCATAAAGAATGGTAATGAAACATTGAAATGTTGGTACAGGAGAACTCATGCTGCAATAGGCTCTACCAGCTGTGTGGATTCCTTACCACCTCCATTGCAGTTACACACATCTGGAGGGACTAAGCAGTGAAATTCCTTGGGGGTGAAGTGCTCTGGGGCAGGGGGTGGTTACGCCACTGCTCAGCAACATTTTTAAAATCTTTGTATTTTTGAGTAATACCACCATGTTATATATCAATCGATACATAATTCCCAATAGAATGCAATGAAACAACCCACGTTGAAATATCTCTATTCTATAAAAAGTTATAACCAAAAAAAACCATTGGGGCAGGGCACTGGCACATCACCATGCCCACCCCCAGAGGTACTGCCCCTCCCATTGCATGGGAGGAGGTCCATGAATCATAGGGGTGACACACTGGCCTCTCATTCCTGATGACACCACTGGGATTTAGAACCAACACAGGCTGAGAGTGGACACAATGTAGTTTGCAGACTCTGTACGCCCAACAAATCGTCCACAGAAATAATTACAATCAGTGGCTGAGAGTGACTTTGAATCCAGCTGCTCCAAATTACTACCCTTATAGAAATGGAACACTGGCACTGGCTCCCAAAGGTCTTGGACTGGGGTCTTTGCCAGTCCTACTACCTCAAATAATCCTGTGAGTGCAGACCGAACCTGGGATCTACTGCACGTATTGCATGTCGCTGTGCCCCACCGTTACAAGGGGCAGTGTTCCAAAGTGATCCAACTTTTCTCAGTATCTGAATGCACTCCTCTCTTTAGACACAGTCTTTCTGTTTCTCCTGGGCATTTCCCTTAAGATCTAGTGTAGCCTGAGTGGCATTTCATTTAGCCCACAGACCTGCAATTCCCTGGCTGTCATTTGTCTAGATTATAAGGCAAACCGGCACAATATGAAATTACAGAGATGAATGAACGAACTCTCTGTGCTGATTGGCTTTATCTCCATGCTTCTCCGAGCACCTCTTTTAACAAGAGTGACAATGCTGAGATGAAATCCTGATTCCAGTGTCTCTTGAAATGGAATTGAACAGCTGTCAAATATTGTCAGTCTAGCTCTTGCTGCCTGAGCTGAGAGGTGACCTTGAGGAGCAACTTGTTACAGCTGCTTCTTTGCCGTGACAGAGCAAAGGCCAATCCTTTTACCAGTCATGATTCCTCTTAGATGCTCCCAAGACCTTTCTGATGATGCAAGAAAGCAAGATGTGGTGATTAATTA
The DNA here is from genome assembly GCF_035046505.1 of Tiliqua scincoides. Lineage (NCBI taxonomy): Eukaryota > Metazoa > Chordata > Lepidosauria > Squamata > Scincidae > Tiliqua > Tiliqua scincoides. The sequence continues at coordinate 13,052,368 of NC_089828.1, forward strand.
CCAGCTGATTGAGTGCTGTGTCTGTTCCTAGTTTTGACTTACTCACCCCTCACTTGCTTTCTAATTCCTCCTTTCTTATGGTCTGCAGTTAAGCTCAGGAACCCACAGGGATGGTACTGGGAGGGGATGCGAATTGTGCCCCCCCCCAATGTGGGACTTTGGTGTAGAGGTGCTGAGACCGATTAAAGGGCTTTGTGCAAATCACAAAAAACCAAAAAGCCTCACATGCAACTGAAGGGCTGGGGAACTGTCAAGACCAAAATGAGCCCAGCACCAGAACTAGATCAGATCTCCTTGAGGAGGAGCCCACTGCTGACTGCACTGCATACCTGGATGAAGAGGAATGGGATACCTGACTACCACCTGGGGAGTCAGCAGCATCAGGGGATTCAATGCAGCCCTATGCAAACCCTCCAGCATCATCCTCAGGAGTAGAGAAAGCAATGAGATGAACCTCAAACCGTCTGCCAACCAGATGTGCACTCTGCAAGGGAAGGCAGAAGACCTACCAGATGCAGCACCTAGTGGTTAGCAACTGGCACCACACCTCCCTGCCCCTCCCTTTAAATGGGAACAAATAGAACACGACTGGCAGCACAATCCTATGCATGTATACTCAGAAGTAGGTGCCATTGTGTTCAGTGAGGCTTACTCCCAGGAAAGTGTGTATAGGATTGCAACCTAGGAAAGGTCGTTTGCAGCCACCACTCCAGGCTAGGAAGCCAGAGAGAAGAAGGCTACCTGTGGAAAACTACCCTCCCACTAGGGGTGAGAACCCCCAAGGCCAAAGGCTCCCTTGTAGCCAAACAGTAAAAGAATGTGATGGTTTGAGGGGTATTGCAATGCACTCCCTCCTAAGTGAACTGAGACCAGGTAGATGAAACTGGTGGTGAAGCTGGTAGGAGACCAGGTGGATGAAAAGTACTGTAGTTTTTTTAAAAGGCAGTACAACGTATCAGGAGAAGGGATTGCAAGGGTACAGAAAAGAAGAAAGAAATGAAAAGAAAAGAAAGGCGATCTTACAAATAGAAAAAATGCTAATAATCCAAATAAAAAATTAATGAATTGGATGAAAATTTAAGGCACATCCAAATGTCAGCCTCCTGCATTTCTGGCCTGGACACTGCAGCCCACGTTTGGAAGCATGGCAGGTACTACCTTTTCCAGGACTGTGATAAAGGAAAAGGACCCTGCCTTTTTCAGGTTCCCTAATTCATCACATTAAGCTAGCAAGGCAGGCTCTGTGTCTTCCTGATATCTGCCAGCCATGTTGATTAATGGAGGACAAAGCAAGGTTGATGGTACAAACAGAGCTAAATTGGTAAGGGTCCAACTTGCTGGGGTCCAGAAGCCAGCATGGGACACATTGAGCTGGAAACATTACAAGTGGAGTGTCTGGGAAGGCCAGAAGTAGGGCAAACCTCTTGGGACCTCCAGCTTTCCTTGGTGTCGTGCAAACCATTATATCCCAGCTTGAAATATGCTGAGATGCTTGGTGAGGGTTTTGGGCACACAATGCACAGAGACATGATTTCCAATCTTTCTGAGTTTTGTGATAAATAACCACCTGATCCTATTGAGCTGCCATGCCACTAGAACAAGCACCATCTGCTGAAAAGCAGGCATTAAGCGTGTGTGACATCACAAACTGCCAGCTCAATGGCACGAAGGCCAGAGACTTCCTCTGTGCACTGGCAAATCCTGGTTGGCCTGCCAGAGCAGGTTAGCCCTTGGGTGAAATAGGGCAGGAGGAGGGTGGAACAGGGAGGAGTTGGGGTGGAAGATGAATGGATCAGGCCTGGGAGTGGGGCAGTCTTGGCAGTGGTGGTACACACTGAATCCAAACCCGCTTCCTGGGTTTCATCTGCCTGCACAGATCAACTTGGACTTGTGCCAGCTATAGAGTTGGGGCAAAGCAAATAACCATTCTGGGGCTTTGCATTAAGCATAAACGTACTGAGCAGGTCCAAATAGGAAGAGGGCTTCAAAAACAGACATAACATTATTGAATATTTGAACACTTTTTATAGGAGGGTAAATATGACATCACTGGATTCTAGATTGGGAATATAGTATAAGAATTTTCTTTTCATTTTGGACTGATACACACTGCAAAAGGAGTAAGGAAAGTGTGTGTGAGTTTTCTGTTTTGTTAATCTTTATTGGTGATTTTCTCCTGGATTAAGCACTATGGCACCTTTATTCATTCCTAGATTTGTACCTTTGTTTTGTTCTTATGCAAACTTCATATAAGTGGAAAATCTGTATTTGAAAATGTTAAATACAGAGGTCCATGGAGAAATTTCAGCTCTCCAACCCCTACCCCAATTGCTTGCAATCCCACCCTTCTCCATTTAAGTAGAGATGAGAAGGAAAACTCTGATCCCAAACCTCCACTGCCTTGTGGCTACATCCAGTTATGGGAAAGGCTTCAGGAGCCAACCTCCAGGCAAAATCCGGAGCCGGAGTCCCTGAGGCAGTTCATGGCTGAACACGTTCATGTTCATGTTCATGTTCAGTTCATGTTCTGGCAACTCCTGCGACACCGCTGGAACCAACCGTATTGGCCTCTGCCTTTCCATTGGACCATTTCAGCGACGCGGAGAGGGGGGATTTGCTGCATGGGTAACAGCCTATCCTCCATACCTACTTTACCCAGGCTTCGCGCACTGGAGAGGACACTCTGTTCCAGAACCACCATTCAGAGCGTGACACCATAGTCTTCCAAGACTGAAGGATGCCAATTTTTTTTTTTTTTTGGGGAGGACAAGTCTATAAATGGCTACTAGTGGTGCTGGCTACCTGCTACTTCCAGGTACAAAGGTGGTATAACTCTGAATACCAGTTGCTATGCAGCAACAGTGGATCTCCATGTCCCACTTCTGGCTTTTCCCAAAGGGATCTTATTGGCTATTGTGGGGGGGGGGAGAAGATGTTGGACTACATGAATTTTTGGACTAATTCAGCAGGACTCTTATGTCAAATTTGCTATTTTTCATCATGCTTGGAGTTCTTCCCACACTCTGCTATTTCTCTCTTGCATTGTTATAATTTTAAAAAAAAGGCTTGGAGCAAAAGCTGCATGGAAAATGATTTTATGAATCTGCAACAAATATTTATTTAACCAAAAAATGCCATTACTACATCTTCAAAACATAGTTGTCTGTTACAAATGCTTCCTTGCTAGGATTTTGTTTTCTTTCTCAAAATGAAAAACATCAGAATTAAGGCAGGGTTCTCTTTGGGGGGTTTTTCATGCAAGAGCATATTCAAATGTCCCCTTGTCAAGCCCTTCAACTTCATCCTCCCATGTGGAAGATGGCATACTGCTATAAGGGTCCAGTAAAATTTTGAAGCATCTGATAATCAGAAGTCCCAAGAAGACACACAGGATCCCTACGAAGGCAAAGCCGGTTTTTTGCTCCAGCGTCAGGGGAAAGGTGGACACCTCATTGACACTCATGCTCACTGACACATTGTTGCAGTAGTTACTGCTCATCTCTGGGCTTCACATCCTGGTGGGCCTTCAAGACTTCTTTGCCTGTGGACAGAAATGGGAAATGGTTAAAAAATGCCACATGTATCTTAGGATATGAGTGATCAAAATCAGAGGAACTTGGTTGCACCACAATGGAAGAACTTTCCATTGAATGTCCTTCAGAAAGTCCCAGGTTTAATCCTGTGTTTCCTGATAGGGCTGGGAATGACCCTAATTACACAGGAGGGAATGCCTCTTCTGGAATGATGCTTGTTACAACACTAACATGCATCATCTAGAAAAAAAACAAAAATGAGTTGTGTTTTGCTTCACAACTGTTACTCCTATGTAAAGTTATTTCATGAATCAATTCAAATGTGTGCAATTAATAATAATAATAATAATAATAATAATAATAATAATAATAATAATAATAATAATAATAATAATAATAATAATTATAAAGGTATTTATATACTGCCTTTCTAGGTCCTCAGATTTCTCCTCAGACTTCATTCAAGGCGGTTTACATAGGCAGGCTATTTAAATCCCCGTAGTGATTTTTACAATTGAAAGAAGGCTCTATCTTCCAAGAGCCACAACAATTCAGATGTTTCATTCTGATCTGGCCTCCATCCTCCCACGCTCAGAGCAGATGGAATAACTCGGCTCAGCTTATCAGCTGCTTCAAGGTCGCACGGTGCCAGTGGCCTCGAACTGGCGACCTGCGGATGTTATCTTCAGGCAAATGGAGGCTCTACCCTCTAGACCAGACCTCCTGCCCTATCAACTAATCAATCCTAACCCCTTATGTCAGTGCTTTCCAGTACTGGCATAGCGGTGCCAGTGGGACATGTGCTGCATCCTGCAGTTGGGTGTCACTCATGGAGGCCTCCTCAAAGTAAGGGAATGTTTGTTCCTTTACCTCAGAGCTGCATTGCCCTTATGTCAGTGGAAAGCACTGACATAAGGGGTTAGGATTGCGCCCTAAAAGCCAACGTACATGTTATACTAAATGCATGATGTGACCATGTCTTTATTTTTTAAAAACAGTGGTATAGGGAGATGGGCATAAAACAGAATGGGACCATGGATGGGGATTTGGGGAGGGGGGCTTTAGAATTTTGCCTCTGCTGTGGTTTTATTCCCAATCATGCCCCCATCCATGCTATTTTAAAGAGAAGAAAAAGTTCCCATGAGAAAGATCCATATAAATAATTACAGTAGTCACCCCTTGTCTTAGACACAGTTGACTTGCCAGAATTCAGCTATACGTGATCTGAAAACCAAAACACACACACAAAGAGACAGAGAAAAAAACAACAGTTTAAACTGGTGGTCTTCAACCTTTTTCATGCCATGACCCCAACAAATAAATAAATAAATAAAGTATGAGGCTTGGGATCCACTGCTGATCCTGCCCCATTCCAGGACCCGATCCACCGGCCTCCTCCATTTTCCTGTGAAGTGTGAGTTTTCCTCACAACTCTGTGAGCCAGCATGGCCAGCCTTAGGAGCTGTGGGGTAAGAAAGCAAGAAGAGGCTGCACAAGATTATATCAAGAACTTTCTTTTGATAAGGAAGTACCATTATTAGGTTGGATCCACGCTCTCTCTTGCACAGACTTTGAAAGGTTGCCGCAACCCTCCAGATGAGGCTTTGTGACCCCATTGGGGTTGTGACCCACCAGGGATAGGAAAATCCAGCTGGGCTTGACTCGAGTTGAGTCTAGAGTCACCGCCCCCCACAACTCGACTAGAAAAAGAATCATAACAGGGGCACTTTCCAAGTCGCCCTTTAGTGACTCTAAGGGCGCAATCCTAACCCCTGACATAAGCACTGACATAAGGGCAATGCAGCTCTGAGGTAAGGGAACAAACATTCCCTTACTTTGAGGAGGCCTCCATGAGTGCCACCCAACTGCAGGATGCAGCACATGCCCCATTGGTACCGCTATCCCAGTGCTGAAAAGCACTGACGTAAGGGGTTAGGATTGCACCCTTAAGGATTTGAGTAGAGTCACCCCCCCCTTTAAAAAGCCTGCTGTGGAAACTTCACCAAGGAGCAAAAACAATAGTTCTGAAGCAAACCCACACACACATTTCTGTTGTTTTTAGAAGCTATGTTCAGTAAAGGACGTACTCTCAGGTAAATTTCCCTAGGATTGTAGCTTTAAGGTAGCATGAGCTACAGCCTGTCTCTCAACCCTTGGGAAAGAGAATGGCCTAGGCAAGGGATTCCCCCATCTTTTGGCTAACAGATGTCCATCACTCAGTGTGTT